>NC_059328.1:103213457-103843936 GCF_018350155.1 Leopardus geoffroyi
ACTGATCAAATTTGCACAATGTCTGTGGCAGAAATAATGCTAGAACCCTGGACTCTCAGTGCACAAAGCTGACATTGCTTTCCCCTGTAGCATGTGTTTTCTCTGGAGGGTTAAAAAAATTATAATTTTATGATCATTTTTTTTTCATGTCATAATTCCTAATGCTAGTCCTTTTATCCTGAATCATCACAAAATGGCTTGCCTGGCTTAAGCTCCTAACAAACTTAGGTGGGTGATACTTTGGGCAAGTAAAATGTAGCTTTGTTCTCACATTCAAACCTACAATTGAACCATATCAAGATATTATGATGGATTATTTTCTCTATTTCCCAGAGTTACTGACCTGAAATGCCAATTTGTTTCATTTTTCCCATGGCCTTGACACTCTCTGATAATGCAAAAGATAGAACCTTCCCAATCCACAGCGTTCCCTGTCAAGGAGCTGTCATTGAACTTTTCTTTTCTATAGTCTGTGTCATGAAAGTAGTGAGGTTTTGTTAAACATAAAATTATAATAATGAATATCCTTTCTCAAACAATACGTGTGCCTCTTTTTCTCCCTCCTCCAGCCCCTTGTTATTTCAACAGCTATCATTTCTTCTTTCTTATTAAGAAACCTTGTACTACTTATTCTCTTCCCCATTCCCATGTTTCAAAGAATTTTTCCTTGATGTCAAAGAAGGGGCTGAGCCATCCACTGACCATCTAAGAGGTGATTCTTCAGATTTTCAACTACCTATTTACTTTGCTTCTTCAGTGATTGTGTAAGAGTGACCCTGGAAATTGTGGGGAAAAGGGGGATTCCTGTGCTTTATCCCTATGCCCTGAGATTCTTAACAAGTTCTCTGTGTGATTTTGGTGTAAGTGATTCCTATGTCTGCAACCAGTGCACAAAGGCTTGGAGAACGAGGAATTCACATTAATTGAGTGACTTAGACACCGAGGTTACTCTCCCTCTCTCTCTTTCTGTCTCTCTCTCACACACATAATCATCCAAATGTGTACTGTTATATTCTCCATTTTGTAAAATGAGATAATGAGGCTTGAAAAGATTAAAGATGTTATCTACTATTCCATATTTAGGTAAAATTTTTTTTTAATGTTTATTATTCATTTTTGAGAGAGAGAGAGACAGAGTGCGAGTGGGGGGAGGGGCAAAGAGAGAGGGAGACACAGAATCCGAAGCAGGCTCCAGGCTCCCAGCTGTCAGCAGCACAGAGCCCAAGGCGGGGCTCGAACCCACAAACCGCGAGATCATGATCTGAGCCAAAGTCGGACGCTCAGCTGAGGCACCCAGGCGCCCCTCCATATTTAATTAAGTGGTGGATCTGGTATTCAAATCCAATAATGTCTTTTCCCAATCCATGGTTTTATTGCTTTACTCCAGCTTCAGTAAAGGATTGGGTGAAGAATACACTTAGAACTAAGGAATATTGGTAAAAATTAGTTGTTTAATAATGTAAATAATGACTTTATTTATTCAACAAATATTTATTGACTATGTGGCAGGGGGACAAGACAAGTCCTGCTCACATGAAGATTATCTCTAACAGCCAAACATTATACATATAATTACTAAAAACATTATAATTGCGATGAGTGTTAATTATTACTTAATGTATTCCTTGGTTCAATATCATCAGCTAAGGATTGAAAGTTCACTGAGCATAAAAAGTAGACCTATAGAGACCATGAGAATATATTGTTCCCGGGCAAGAATCTTCTGATTTATTTGTCTTAAAAGTGAGAAAACACTGTTTATTCTGCAGGCCCCTGACATTCTAACATGAGGTTGTGTGGCACCGCGTGAAGAGCACTGACTAGGGAGTCTCGAAGCTCCTGGATTTATAAAGGTAGCTCTCCCACCAACCACCTGTGGGAGCTCTAGCAAGTTCATCTTTGTTAACCTTTGCAAGTCTCAGTTTCTTCATCTATAAAATTAGGTTATTATCCTAATTTTTCCAGGTTTCCAAGTTTCTTATAGAGGAACGGCTCCACCATGGTACCCTGGAGACCTTATATGTTTTCACATAGTCACATAGGCACAGGCTTGAATCAGTCCTGGTAGAATATCTTTTCATCCACTAGAGCATGAGAGGATGGGAGGCTTATGAGAAGTTGCCCTGAAGATTTCACTCACCTCTCTATTTCTCCTTATAAGCTGTCATGCGATAGGCTATCAATACCTACCAAGTTTTGGTGAGATATAATGCTTTGCCTGCCCCTTCCCCACCTCAAGGTATGGCTGAGACCATAAAACCATTCAGCTGCAGTCCAGAACTGGCTCCTTAGCAATGGGTGTTCTGCAGCTCACATTGTGGTTATCAGCCGCTGCCCCCCCCCCCCCCCCCCGCTTTTTTTGGTGTTGTATGTTTTGGTATATAGGACAGTGGCCCAGGAGGATGGCACATTTGGCTACTCTCCCTTTCACTGTCTATGAAAGTAATAAAGTGAAGCTAAAAGTGGCTCATTGTATTTTTGCCAGACAAATCAGGCAGGCCTTGGCCTTATCTTGTATACTAGACAGTTCCTTCCTGCTCCGGTGTTCTCTGTGTTTATGATGAACTGAGGTGTGTGTTAAAGGGGTCATTAGGAACTGCAACCAAGACCAGGTGATAGTCCCTGGTATGTGTGTTTGCTGAATAAACTTTGTGCTTAGCCTATGCCCTGAGAACACATAGATAAGAGAGTAGTTTGAAGAGTGTCTACAGGTTTAGAGAATGAGAACAGCATTCAGAAGGGTATGCTGATGGTGTCTTGATAGCCAAAGGGAATGAGAATGAAGTTCAGGCTAGCATCAGAAAGCTTGAGGGGAAACTGAGGAGTGCCTACAACAACATCCAACACCTTAAGGAGGAGCCTGGGCTGAGCAGTGAGGACTGGAAGAGTAACTCACCTGACAGTGAACTTGTGTACTTGGCCAAGAAGAGCTACAGGTGGACCCAGGGTTCTATGCTGCTGGGCATAATCAACTCCGAGGGGAGGAGGATATACTATTAGGCTCTGCTGCACATCCCAGCGCTTGACCTTGGAGCCGCCTTCACAGTGATGCCCACTACATAACTGTTGGATTAACAGGAATGAAATGCTTGAAGTGTTAGAGAATTTTATCTTGATGGTTCTCTTAGGAGGGGCTAAGGAAAAAGGACCATTGCACGTAAATAAATAGGAATAATTATATTTTTCTGTACTTTCAGTTTACAAAGGTTTTTCTGTACTTTCAGTTTACAAAGGTTTTTATACACATCATATCATGAATACTTAATTGAGTAACTAATTTTCCTGACACCATTCTAGGCACTGGAGGCATAGAGGTCAGTCGCCTTCTCTTTGAAGACTTTAAATTGGTAGGGAGTAAGTACTCAAAAACAGATGGTTTTGTCAGAATGTGGCAACTGTCCTAACCTTTGGATATTATAGCAGCATAGAGGAGGGGCATGTAGTTCAGGACAAGAACATCTCTTGCTAATGAAAAGGTAAAACAGTGAGAATTTTCAAAGACGATCTAATTCTTATCAGAGCTCACCACAGGAGAATGTCCCAGAGAATGGATGGTATAAGGCAGGGTCTTCCCTAAAGAAAGATCTTTGCTGCATCTTTGGAGAGTGCCTAGAATCCATCCCTCAGAGGATTCGTGGAATAAGAATGCAAGTAGCTAAAAGACATCCAAATTGGAAAGGAAGAAGTAAAATTACCTCTGTTCACAGATGATGTGATCTTATATGTAGAAAACTCGATAAAGATTTTACACACAAAAAATCTGTTAGAACCAATAAATGAATTCAGCAAAGTAGCGGGATATAAGATCGATGTACAAAAATCATTTGTATTTCTATACCCTAACAATGAACAATTGAAAAAGAAAATTAGGATAACATTTCCATTTGCTTCAGAAAGAATAAAATACTTAGGAATTAACCAAGGAGGTAAAAGACTTGTACAATGAAAACCACAAAACACTGCTGAAAGAAATTAAAGAAGACATAAACAAATGAAAAGACAGCCTATGTTCATGGATTGGAAGACTTAATATTGCTAAGATGTCCACACTGCTCAAAATGATCTACAGATCCAATGCAATCCCTGTCAAAATCCCAACAACGTTTTTTGCAAAAGTAGAAAAACCCATCCTTAAATTCATATGGAATCTCAAGAGAACCCAATTAGCCAAAACAGTATTGAAAAAGAACAAAGCTGGAAGACTCCACACATTTTCTGCTTTCAAAACTTATCACAAAGCTATAGTAGTCAAATACAGTGTGGTACTGGCATAAAGACAGATAGATATATAGAGTAGTGGAATAGAATAGATAGCCCAGAAATAAACTCTCACATATATCATCAAATGATTTTCACTAAGGGTGCCAAGACCATTCAGTGGGTGAAAGGACAGTTTTTTCAACAAATGGTTCTAGGAAACATGGATATTCACCTGCAATAGAATGAAGTTGAACCCTTATTTAACACCATATAGAAAAGGTAGTTCAAAATGGATCAGAGACCTAAACGTAAGATGTAAAACTACAAAACTCTTAGGGGGAAAGCTTCATGATATTGGATTTGGCAGTGATTTTTTGACTATGACACTAAAGGCACAGGCAACAAAAGAAAAAAATAGATAAATTAGACTCCATCAACATGAAAAACTTTGTGAATCAAAGGACTTTATATCATAAAAGTAAAAAAAAAGTGAAAAAAGTAGGAAGTATTTGTAAATCATATATCTAATAAGGGATTAATATCCAAAAGATTAGAGAATTCCTATAAAACTTGATAACAAAAAACAACCCATTTAAGAAATGGACTCAGGGGTTGAATAGACATTTCTCCAAAGAAGATATACAAATGGCCAATGAGCACATGAAAAGATGCTCAACATGACTAATCATTAGGGAAATACAAATCAAAACCACAATGAGACACCACTTCACACCCATTAGACTGGCTGTTATAAAAAAAATTTAAACCACCAAAACAGAAAACCACCAGAAAATGACAAGTATTGATGAAGATGTGGAAACGTTGGAACCCTTGTGCACTACTGATGGGAATCTAAAACAGTGTAGTCACTATGAAAAATACTATGGAAGTTCCTCAAAAATTAAAAATAGAATTACCAGGGGCGCCTGGGTGGCTCGGTTGGTTAAGCATCCGGCTTCGGCTCAGGTCATGATCTCATGGTTCAGGATTTCGAGCCCTGTATCTGGCTCTGTGCTGACAGCTCAGAGCCTGGAGCCTGCTTCAGATTCTGTGTCTCCCTCTCTCTCTGCCCCTCCCCTGCTCATGCTCTGTCTCTCTCTCTCAAAAATAAACATTAAAAAAAATTTTTTTTTAAAATAGAATTACCGTATAATCCAGCAATTCCACTTCTGGGTATATACCCAAAAGAATTAAAAGCAGGGACACAAACAGATACTTGTACATCCATGTTTAGAGCAACAATATTCACAGTAGCCAAATGATGAAAGCAGCCCCAGTGTCCATTGATGGGTGAGTGGTTAAACAAATGTGGTGTTTACATACAATGGAACGTTGTTCAGCTTTAAAAAGGAAGGAAAGGATGATACATACTACAATGTGTGTGCATATTGAAGGCGTTATGCTAAGTGAAATAAGCTGGTCACAAAAGGACGAATACTGTATGATTCCTTTTGTACTTAGAGTACTGAAATTCATAGAGACGGAATAGAATGGTGGTTGCAGGGGATTGGCGGTTAGGGAAGGGGGAAATGAAGCACTGTTTAATGGGAACAGAGCTTCAGTTTTGCAAGGTGAAAAAAGTTCTGGAGATGGATGGGGTGATGATTGCATTCAATGAATTCATAAATGAATGAATGGCATGAATGCCATTGAACTGCATCCTTAAAATTGTTAAAATAGTCAGTTTTATGTATAACTAAGTGAGTAATTTAAAAAGAGGGGGAAAGCGAGTTACACCTTTCGAAACAAAACAAAAGAAAAACCAGTGTTATCCCAGCTCTCGAGGAGCCCTTTTTCTTGGAGCCATTATTTGCCAAACGGCATGAAGAGTGCTGTTACAGCAACATGGATAAAAAATGCAGAGTGTGAAAGGAGAAGTGCCCAGTATTGATCTCCTAATCTCCATACCTGCTTCTTCTAATAGCTGAATGATTTGTCTTAAGCCAGTGACTGGGTCTCAGGAGGATTTCAGCCTCTGTAGATTCCCCCAGTACTTGAGCTCCTGGCTGGTTCAGTGTAGACAAGATTGCCAAGATCTTCAGAAGCTGCTGATAATAAAACTAATGTACCTGTCCTAGCCAATCAGTTGAAGGGAAAAAGGCATATTTAGTGAGTCATGTAATTTGAGCATTCCCACAGTGATGAGTGATAACGTATCTCCTTTCTGAGAAGCTGCTTTCCAGACTTCATTCTCATATTCCCAATATCAAGTAATTGCAATCTTCACCATTTTCCTAAAATAGATCTGTTTTCGGTTAAAAAAAAAAAAAAAGCCTAGAGTCACCTGAGTGGCTCAATTGGTTAAGCTGCCTACTCTTGATTTCAGCTCAAGTCGTGATCTCATGTTATGTGAGATATAGCCCCATGTAGGGCTCGCGCTGACAGCATGGAGCCTGCTTAGGACTCTCTCTCTCTCTCTCTCTCTCTCTCTCTCTCTCTCTCTCCCTCTCCCCCCCCCCGCCCCTCTCCCACTTGTGCACATGCGCTCTGTCTCGCTCTCTCTCAAAATAAATAAACTTACACAAAACCTGAGTTTGCATGCAACAACGTGGATGGAACTAGTATAATGCTAAGCAAAATAAGTTAGAGAAAGACAAGTACAATATGATCTAACTAATATGTGGAATTTAAGAAATGAAACAAGGGGCGCCTGGGTGGCTCAGTCAGTTTAAGCGGTCGACTTTGGCTCAGGTCATGATTTCGCGGTCCGTGAATTCGAGCCCCGCGGCAGGCTCTGTGCTGACAGCTCAGAGCCTGGAGCCTGCTGACAGCTTGGAGCCTGTTTCAGATTCTGTGTCTCCCTCTCTCTGACCCTCCCCTGTTCATGCTCTGTCTCTCTCTCTCTCAAAAATAAATAAACGTTAAAAAAAAAATTAAAAAAAAAAAAAAAGAAATGGAACAAAAGAGCAAAGGAAAAAAAAAAAAGACAAACCAAGAAACAGACTCTTAATTGTCAACAACAAACTGATGGTTACCAGAAGGGAGAGGGGTGGGGGGATGAGGGAAATAGGGGATAAGGATTAAAGAGTACACTTACTGATGAGGGAGCATAAGGCAAACTGATGGGCTGCAAACCACCCCCCCCCCCCCCCCCCCCCCCCCCCGCCTCCAGGTGGGGGCGGGACATGTGTGATACTCCTGGGCACTCCTGGCTGCCCAAGAACAAAGGAATGGAGGAAAAGAAATGGTTAACTGATAGAGATCATAGTCCTGCAGGACCTAAGTCTCCATCACCCCTCCATAGAGATGCAGGGAAACAAAGGCAGAAGGAAATGACAGATAGAACTAAATTTCCTTATATCCTGCAGTCCACTGACAAATACTTGAGGCCAGCAGAGTAAGTTTCTCCAGGAACTCCCTGCTGTCTTAATGCTAATGCTTTGCTAGAGGGAAAACAACCCTAGCTTGACAATAGCTAGGCCTCCACTATCCTGTGAGTCTTTAGCATATGAAAATCTCACTGGAAACTTCCCCTGTACTTTACCTGCCCGCCACCTCTCCGCAACTCTATAGTATATAACAGGTCTCTCCTCATGGTCCCGGGCAGTTCTTCCTGCCCACGGGTCCTGCTTTAATAAAACCACCTCTTTTGCACCAAAGACGTCTTCAAGAATTCTTTCTTGGCCGTCGGCTCTGGATCCCGCTAACCCTGTCATCCCCAAAAACCTCATCACTTACCAGGATGAAAAATAAAAATAAAATGAAAAAAAAAAAAAAAAAACAGAATACAAGTTAAACAAGTGTTTAAAAGGCCTGAGATACAAAGGAATAAAGTACTGTAGGGTAGAAGTGGAGTCAAAATCCAAAGATACTGATTTCTACTACAGACGCTCAACCGCCTTCTAAGGAACGTGATAAACTCATCACCTGTCTTTCTGTTCTTCGATGTACTGCATTTGATTCTGCAAACATCGCATTTCTGATGGTCTAGATGTCTTAGGACTCTACCTTAGAACTCATTTCAGGCGTTTACTGAGATCCAGTGGGTAAAGTACTGTTCTGGTTACATCGGGGGACACAGAGGTGACCTTATACAATGCATGACTTAAGGGATCTTAAAAGTGTTGTCAACTGTATTTGAGAACAGCAATGTCAGGCAGAGACCAGCTTATCCTGCTGGAGGGAAAATAAGATATCTGGAGAAAATTATCTCTTCTCTCACAAAAGTCAATCTAACATTCTCTGGGTCTGACACTCTCCTGTTTCTCATATGGATCAGGGTTTGTGCTTCTGAGCTTGCGAATGTTGCTGGGAAAATAAAATACTCTATAATAGCTTCTCTGTCTCTTCCTGAGCATGTATATGAAGTTATTTTCATATAGAATAGCCTTCAAACTAAACACAAATCCTTATGTTCTCAAGGACAGGGTTTTTGCTTAGCTAGTGTGCCAATCTTAATATTTTACTTGAAGATTTTAGTTCATTGAAATTTAATGTAATTACTATTATAGGTGGGTTTATATCTACCACGTTACTACTTGGTTTCTATATATACACCGTCTATTTCTCCTCCTTCTTTGCTTTCTTTTGGATTAGACAAATATTTTATGTTATCACATTGTTCTATTAACCTGCTAACAGTTACGATTCTTTAAGAGCTTACCTTAGAAATATCAACATGTATCCTTGATTTATTACATTTTTATACAAATGATCACTTTCACAGTACTGCTACAATCTTAGAAAACTGTAACTCCCTATACCCACTTCTACCTTTTGCATTGTTGTTGACAAGCTATTGTTGTAAAGTCCTGAGGTCATTAAACTTTTTATATCCATGTATCGACCTTTTCCAATATTCTTCATTCCACTCTGCATTGCTGTGTTTTCAACTAGGATTTCATCTTTTCATTCTTTCATAAAAATTGCTTAAAATTTTTTTTTAACATTTATTCATTTTTTGAGAGACAGAGAGAGACAGAGCATGAGCAGGAAAGGGGCAGAGAGAAGGAGACACAGAATCAGAAGCAGGCTCCAAGCTCTGAGCTGTCAGCACAGAGCCCTATGCGGGGCTCCAACTCACGAACTGTGAAATCATGACCTGAGACGAAGCTGGACACTCAACCAACTGAGCCACCCAGGCGCCCCCATAAAAATTACTTTTTATATATTTGTAACAGCCTCTGCTGGTGTTGAATTTCCTTGATTTTTGTTGGTCTAAAAACATTTATTTCACCATCTTTTTTTTACTTTTTAAGTTTTTTTCAGCTTTACTGAGGTATAATTGACATGTAATTAACTACATATATTTAAAGTACACATTTGATGTTTTGATGTATGTATATATGTGTGTGGAAACATCACCATAATCAAGATTGTGAACATAACTATCTTCCCCCAAGTTTCCTCTTGCTCTTTTGTAACCTCACCCTCTCTCCTGTCTCTACCATTCACACCTCCTTCCCCAGGTAGTCACCTGATCTGATTTCTGGATCATATGGTATATGCTCTTTTTCTGTCTGGCTTCTTTTGCTTAGCATAACATTGTAGAGTGTTAACCATGTTATTACGTTGTGATGGTTAATTTTATGTGTCAATCTGACTGAGCTAAGTAAGGGATGCCCAAATAGCTGGTAAAACATTATTTTTGTGCATGTCTGTGAGGGTGTTTGTTAGCATTTGATTCGGTAGACTGAGTAGACATCTGCCCTCAACAGTGTGAGTGAGAATCATCCAATCTTGTGATGGTCCAAATGGATCAAAAAGGGCAAAAAGAAGGGAGAATTCACTCTGTTTTCTTGGTCTAGGATGTCTGTCTTTTCCTGTCCTTGAGCATTGGAGCTTCTGGTTCTTGGGCATTTAGACTTGGACTGAATTATATAACTGGCTTTCCTGGATGGCTCTCCATTATCCAGAGGGCAGATTATGGTACTTCTTGGCCTCCATAATTACATGAGCCAAATCCCGTTTTGTATATATGTGTGTGTCATAAACACACATATATTTATATTTCCTATTGGTTCTGTTTTTCTGGAGAATCCTCATTAATACTTGTATGTGTCAGAAGTTGTTTGTTTTTATTGCTGACTAGTATTTAATTGTATGGATACACCACAATTTTTAATCCATTTATTTGTTGGGGACATTTTTTGTTTCCCATTTGTAGCTATTACCAAAAAAGTTGCTCTGAATAAGTTTTTGTGTGAACATATGCTTTCAATAATTTGCCTTCCATGAGTGGAATAGTTCATATAATAGAATATTATATTCTTATTTGTATTATTCATATTATATGGAATAGCTCATATAATAGTTGAAATTTTAAAGAAATTACCAAACTGTTTTCCAAACAGAAATTTCCAGAAATTTCCAAACTGTTTTCCAAAGTATCTATACATTTTACATTCCCACTAGCAGTGTATAAGAGTTCTAGTTGCTTGACACCCTCTTCAATACTTGATGTGGTTAAGTTTTTAAAATTTCAGCCGTTCTAGTGGGCATGTACTGGTGTGTCATTATCCATTTTCTTAATGACTAGTGATATTTTAGCATCTTTCCACATGCTTATTTCCCATTAGTATACTTTCTTTGGTGAAGCATTTGTTCAAATCTGTTGCCCTTTTTGTTTGTGTTACTTGTATTCTTATTATTTAGTTGCAAGAGCTCTTTATATGCTCTCTATATAAGAACTTTGTCAAATACGTGTTTCGCAAATATTTTTTCCTAGTCCGTGACTTGTCTTTTATTTTCATAAAAATATCCTTGTAAGGGGCGCCTGGGTGACTCAGTCAGTTAAGTATCTGACTCTTGGTGTCTGCTTAGGTCATGATCTCATTGTTCATGAGTTTGAGCCCCATGTCTCAAAATAAATAAATAAACATTTAAAAAAATATATCCTCTCAAGAGAAAAAGGTTTTAATTTTGTGAAATCTAACTTATTGATTTTTTTTCCTTTATGGTTTGTGTTTTTTAATGTCTTATTTAAGATATCTTTACCAAACCCAAAGTCATTAAGTTTTCTCCTCTGTATTTTTCTAGAAATATTGTAGTTTTAGCATAATTAAGTCTATGAAAAACTTTTGAGTTAATTTTTGTAAGGTGAGGGGTTTTGGGGGGATTTGGTTTATTTAAATGTTCATTTATTTATTTTGAGAGAGACAGAGGAAAGAGTGTGAGTGGGGGAAGGGCAGAGAGAGAGGGAGAGAGAGAATCCTAAGCTGGCTCTGCTCTGTCAGCACAGAGCCCTACATGGGACTTGATCTCACGAACCGTGAGATCATAACCTGAGCTGAAATCAATAGTTGGACTCTTAACTGACTGAGCCACCCAGGTGCCCCTGAGGGGTTTGGTTTTGCTTGTTTTTGTTTCATTTTGTTTTCCATATGGCTGCCTAATTGTTTCAGTACCATTTGTTGAATAAATTATCCTTTCCCCCAATTAATTACCTTGGCACCTTTGTTGAAAAGCAACTGATGGTGGATGTGTGGGTCCATTTCTGAATAAATAGAATTATTCTATTCTATTTATCTATTTGTTTATTTTTAGACCAATACCACACTGTTTTCATAACTGAAGCTTAAGTCTTGAAATCAGGTAATGTTAGTCTTCCAACTTTGTTCTTTTTCAAAGTTGATTCAGCCATTCTAGGTCCGTTGCATTTCCATATAAGCTTTAGAATCAGTTTATCAATTTCTCCAAAAGCCTGCTGTGTTTTTAAAAAATGATTAGAAACCCACTTTAAATATAAAGGCGTATATGATTAAAGGTGTAAGAAGCATCAGGGAGATGCAAATAAGAACCACAGTGAGATATCACCGTATACCTGTCAGAATGGCTAAAATAAAAAACATAAATAACAAATGTTGATAAGGATGTGGAGAAAAAGGAACACTCAGGTGAATATAAATTGGTACAATCACTGTGGAAAACAGTATGGAGGCTCCCCCAAAAAATTAAAAATAGAAATACCACATGATACAATAATTAATTCCACTACTGCGTATTTACCTAAATAAAATGAAGACACCAATTCAAAACGATATATACACCCCTATGTTTGTTGCAGCATTATTCACAATAGCCAAGATATAGAAGCAACCTAAATATCTGTAGATATACATGAATGGATAAAGAATATGTGATGATGATGATGATGATGATGTGTGTGTGTGTGTGTGTGTGTGTGTGTGTGTGTAATGGAATACTTATGCGGTCATAAAAAAGGATGAGATCTTTCCATTTATGGCAACATGGATGGACCTAGGAGGTATTATGTTAAGTGAAATAAATCAGACATAGAAAGACAAATACCATATGATTTCACTCTTATGTAGAATCTAAGAAATGAAACAAATGGGGGCACCTGTGTGGCTCAGTTGGTTAAGCATCCGACTTTGGATCAGGTCATGATCCCACGGTTCATGGGTTCAAGCCCTGAATCGGGCTCTGTGCTGAGAGCTCAGAGCCTGGAGCCTGCTTCCAATTCTGTGTCTCCCTCTCTCTCTGCTCATTGCCTGCTCACACTGTCTCTCTCTCTTTCTCAAAAATAAATAAACATTAAAAAAATTTAGAAATGAATAAACAAGTGAATAAACAAAAAGCGGGATCAGACCTATAAATGTAGAGAACAAACTGATAGTTTCCAGAGGGAAGGGGTGGGGATGGGCAAAATGGGTGAAGGGGAGTAGAAGATACAGGCTTCCAGTTATGGAATGAATAAATCATGAGAATAAAAGGTACAGCATAGGGTATATAGTCCATGACATGGCCATAGTGTTGCATGGTAATAGATGGTAGTTATACTTGTGGTGAACATAGCATAAGGTATAGAGACGTTGAATCACTATGTAGTACATCTGAAACTGATGTCACATTGTTTCTCAGCTATATCCACCCCCCCCCCGCCAAAAATGAAAAAAAAAAGTATAAGGATGGAAAAAGATAAACTATGCTAACATTACTAAAAAGAAAGCTAGAGTGGTTATATTAAAATCTGACAAAGTAGATTTCAGACCAAAAAATATTACCAGGATTAAAGAGAGTCATTTAAAATTGGCAATGGGGTCAATTTATTAAGAGCCCATAAAGTTTATTCGAAATGTTTAGGCACTGAATGATAGAGCTTCAAAATACAGAAAATTAAATTGATAGAACTGCACAAAGAGATAGACAAATCTATAGCCATCATCAGAGATTTCCACAGCCCTCCATCTGTAACTGGTAGAACAAGCAGACAGAATATCAGTAGGGATAGGGAAGACTTGCACAAAACTATCAACTGAAATTCCTAATTGACATTTATAGAATATTCCACCCAAAAGAGCAAAGAACGTATTATTTTATTTTATTTTATTTTATTTTATAAAGTTTACTTATTCATTTATTTAGGGAGAGAGAGACAGTGCACAAGCAGGGGAGGGGCAGAGAGAGAGGAAGAGAGAATCCCAAGCAGGCTACACACTGTCAGCGCTGAGCCTGATGCGGGGCTCAAACTCACCAACTGTGAGATCATGACCTGAGATGAAGCCAAGAGCCAGAGGCTTAACCGACTGAGCCACCCAGGTGTCCAGAGAACATATTCTTTTAAAGTACACGTGGAGCAGGGCGCCTGGGTGGCTCAGTCGGTTAAGCGTCCGACTTCAGCTCAGGTCATGATCTTGCGGTCTGTGAGTTCAAGCCCCGCGTCGGGCTCTGGGCTGATGGCTCAGAGCCTGGAGCCTGCTTCTGATTCTGTGTCTACCTCTCTCTCTGCCCCTCCCCCATTCATGCTCTGTCTCTCTCTGTCTCAAAAATAAATGTTAAAAAAAAAAAATTCGTTAAAGTACACATGGAGCATTTACCAAGTTCAGCCATATTCGGGGCCATGAAACAAGTCTCATTAAATTTAAAAGGATTCAATTCATACAAAGTACATTTTATCAAAGTAAATAAATAAAAATGTGTCTTATCACTACAATCGACTTAAATTAGAAATCGATAACAGAAGACATATGACACATGGCAAATTCTCAAATATTTAGAAACTAATAAACACAGCACTTTTAAGTATTCCATGGATCAAAGAAAAATTAGATGGAAAAGTAGAACTTTTTTGAAGTGAACAAAAATGAAAACATAAAATACAAAAGTTTGTGAAATGCAGTATTGTTTTCACTGGATATATGATTCTGGGTTGACAGTTCCTTTCCTTTAGCACTTGAAAAATGTGCTGCTTTCTCTGGACTCCATGGTTTTGATGAGAAGTCTTTTGTCATTAGAATTGTTTTCTTTCTCTAGGTAAGGTGTCATTTCTTTCACTGGTTTCAAGTGGTTTTTGATTTTTTTTTTTTTTTTTGTTTCCCTTTGGTGTTCAGAAGTTTGGTTATGATGAGTTTCGTGTATTTATTTGGATTTATCCTGTTTAGGGTTTGATCACCTTCTGGAAGCTGCAGATTTATGTCTTTGCAAAGTTTTCAGTCACTACTCCTCTGAGTACTTTTTAAACGCCACACACTTCTTTCCTGGGACACCGATGATAGGCATGTTAAAATTTTTTTTGTTATAGACTCACAGTTCTCTGAGGCTGAATTCATTTCTTTTTGGTTTATTTTCTCCCTGTTGTTCATTCTAAGTTCTGTTGTTCTATTTCCATTTCATTCTTTTGTTTCTTCTGTTCTGCTATTGAGTTAATCTACTGAAATTTATCTTATTGTATTTCTCAGTTATAAAGTTTCCATTTGTTTCTTCTTTATATCTTTTATTCTTTACTGAGATTTTCTATTTCTTTGATGAGACTTTCTCCTTCATTTGTTTTGAGTGTGTTAGTAGTTGCTCTTTGAAGCATGTTTATGATGACTTTAAAACCCTCGTCAGGTAACTCTGACATCTGCATCATTTTGTTATCATGTACTAGTTGTTTTTTCTCATTAAGTTGAACTCTTCCTCATCTTGATATGATAGCTGATTTTTTATTGAAATCTGGACAGTTTGGGCATTATATCATGAGACTCTGGATCTTACTTAAATCTATTTTCACTAGCTTCCTCTGACAGTATTGAGATGAGGGTGTTGGTGGGTAGATGTTCAGGTTCCCCACTCAGCCTTACTGATGCCCAAGAAGGGTGCTTGTTAATTTGGCAAGGATGGGAGTTCTACTCCACACAAGGTCCCCCTGATGTCCTCCACCCCAGGCTGGGAGGGGTAGGAGTGCCTCCTTACTGTTCTCTGCATGGCCTCTATGTCTTTCTGGGCTGCCCCTTTGCTGGCCTAGAGAGATCAGGGAACTCATCACTGTCTCATTCCTTGCATCCTGAGGTCCCTAGTCAGCCTGCCTTTTCTACCTCTCAGTGTCTTCTTATGTTTGCTTTATATATAATGTCCAGGGTTTTGGTTGTTCCTAGGGGGAGGAATAGGAAACAGTATGTCTTAGCTGTCTGCCCAGAAGCAGAAGTCACTCTTTCTGCTTTTTAGTATAAGAAAAAGTCCTTATTTCACCTTCATTTTTTGAAACATATTTTCACTGGGTAAGTAGTTCAAAGTAGCAGAGTTTTTTTTTTCCCCCCTTCTTCTTTTTGGTACTTTAAAAATGTTTCCCCACTGTGTTCTAACTTCCATTATTTCTAATAACAAATCTGCTGCATCCTTATCTTTGTTGCTCTCTTCATAACATCCCCCCCCCCCCCCCCCCCCCCCGCTGAAAGGTTCTTTTACACTTTTCTCTTTATAACAGGTTTTGAAAGATGTGGTTACTATTTGCCTTAGTTTAGTGTTTTGGGTTTTGTTGTTGTTTCTCGTGCTTGGGTTTACTGAGCTGTTCAGATCTGTACCTTTATGGTTTTCATCAAATTTGGGGAAAATTTGCCACATTTCTTCAAATATTTGTTCTGTTCCTCTTCCTGTTACCTCTTTTGGGTACTCTTAAGTTATTATGTCACTTGAAATTTTTCCACAATTCACTGATGTATTATTCATTGTTATAAGTCTTTCTTCATCCTGTTTTATCTTGTGTAGTTTCTCTTTCTAGGTCTTCAAGTTTGATCTTTCCTTTGCAGTGTCTAATCTAATGCTTATTCCACCCAATGTGTTTTTCCTCTCACAATTTGTGGTTTTCATCTCTAAAGTTCAGTATCATATCGGATATGTTCTCTACTTAAAATGTTTAGTCTTTTCTCTGCGTTTTTGAACATGCGGAATAAAGTTATAATAATTGTTCCAGTGTTCATTGTCTGCTATTTCTAACCTCTTGTGTAATTCTGAGTCAATTTGAGTTGATTTTTTTTTTTTTCTCATTATGGTTTTGTCTTGTTTGGTACAGGGTTTTTTTGTTTTTTTTTTTTTGTAAATACTCTTTAGCTTTGTTCTGGGATACAGCTAAATTACTTGGGAACAATTTGATCCTATGGCTCTTGCATTTGCGATGTTAGGTGAGACCATCACAGTGTTGTATTAGTTTCCTATTGATGCTATGACGAATTACAACAAACTTAGCATCTTAAAACATCACAAATTTATTAGTTTACATTCTGTAGTCCAAAATGGACCTCACTGGCCTAAAATAAAGATGTCTGCATGGTTTTGTTTTGTTTTTTCTTTTTTTGTTTTATGGAGGCTCCATGGGAGAATCCATTTACTTGTCTTTTCTAACTCCAGAGGCTACCCACATTCCTTAGCTACGGTCTTCTTTTTTCCATCTTCAAAACCAGCAACAGTAGGTCAAGTCCTTTTCACATTGCATCACTCTGACCTCCCTCTTGCACTTACTAGATTGGGTCCCTCCACCTTAATAACCCAGAGTTAATCCCCCATCTCAAGGTCAACTGATTAGCAACCTTAATTCCATCTACAATCTTAGTTCCCCTCTGGCATGTAATGCAACATACTTATAGATTCCAGGAATTAGGACATAGACATCTTTGGAGGGCCATTCTTCTGCCTACCACAAACATTTTGTTTGGGGCTAATTGTTCCCCACAACTAAAGCAAGACTCTTCTGAATACTATACTCATTATTCCTCAGATTATGAGGTTTACCAGTCTGGCAGGAACAGGGGCTATTTCTGGCCCCGTGTGAGGTCTGGGCACTGTTCTTTTTATTGTGTCTGGTGGTTCTTTATCTAGACTCAGCAAGTTTCCTTTCTCACATGTGTTGGTCAGTATGTTGCTGAATACCCAAGGGAACCTTCTGCTGATTTAGCTCTGTGTGTAGCCCTCTCCTTAGTACTCTATGCTGTGCTTCTAGCAGTGTTGAATTCTGAAGACTCTTAGCTCTGTGTCCTCAACTCAGGCAGTTCACCCCACTGGAAATTTTCAAGAAAGTCAGCTTAGGCAGTTAAAGGGCTTACTTCATTTGTTTCACATATTTCAGGGATCACTGTTCTTCAAACCATTGTTTCATATATTTTGTCTGGCTTATTAGTTGTGCACCTGGGTGGCTCAGTCGGTTAAGCATCAAGACTTTGGCTCAGGTCATGATCTTATGGTTTGTGGATTCGAGCCCTGCATGGGGCGCTGTGCTGACAGCTCAGAGCCTGGAGTCTGCTTTGGATTCTGTGTCTCCCTCTCTTTCTCTGTCCCTCCCCTGCTCGTGTTCTTTCTCTTTCTCTCTCTCAGAAAATAAAGACAAAAAAAAAAAAAAAAAAAATCTAGTCCCTTTTATTTCATTTTGACCAGAAACAAGTCTCCTGGTAATTTTTGATTGGATATCAAACATTGTGACTGTTTACCTCGTTGAGTGCGGCTTGTTTTTTTTTTTTTTTTTTTTTTAATTCTTTTAGGTATTCTTGAATTTTGTTTTTGTAAGCAGTTCTCTGGAAACCATTTATTTTTAATTAAAAATTAAAAAGAGGGGCGCCTGGGTGGCTCAGTCGGTTGGGCATTCGACTTCAGCTCAGGTCATGATCTCACGGTCCATGAGTTCAAGCCCCGTGTCAGGCTCTGTGCTGTCAGTTCAGAGCCTGGAGCCTGCTTCGGATTCTCTGTCTCCCTCTCTCTCTGCCCCTCCCCCACTCACGCTCTGTCTCTATCAAAAAAATGAATAAACATTAAAAAAATTTTTTTTAATTTAATTTTTCAAGAATTTTTGATATAGTTCTTTTGTGTCCTACCCCACATCACTCAATACTTGACAAATGTCTTGGGACCATGTTCTTCAGTCAAGCCCACTTGCCATAGTTTATCACCTCAGCACCATGGGACTTTGGGAGATTTCACTCTTTTATAAGCCTTTTGTCTTCACTCTTTTTTTTTTTTTAATGTTTATTGATTTTTGAGAGAGACAGAGACAGAACACACGTGGGAGAGGAACAGAGAGAGAGGGAGACACAGAATCTGAAGTAGGCTCCAGGCTCCAAGTTGTCAGCACAGTCTCGGTCATGGGTCTTGAACTCACGAATCGCGAGATCATGACCTGAAGTTGGGTGCTTACCCGACTGAGCCCCCCAGGTGCCCCTATGCTAGCTCTTAAGCATCCCATGCAGTTCAGCCTCAGTAAGTGTCCTTTGGGGAAAACCAGGCACACGGCTGAAGCCCTTCAAGTTTTCAAGTCAATCCCTTTATGGCCACATGCCACTAAGAGCTTGGTTGGTTTTACTTTACCAACCAACTTCAGGTGCCCTCTGCCCAGGCAAAGCTAGGTCCTCGGCCCATGCCCAGAATCAGCAAATGGCTATAGGGAATAAGAGAACAAGTGATCTCAATTCACCTTGGACAGTTCTACCTTGTTTCATGAACTTGAGTTCATCTAGACCTAGTTGCTACTACAGTTCTCTAATAGCTAAAAGTTGCGAGCTCAGATTGGCTCCTTATCTGGTAGATTCCCGGGATTGTCAAATTCTTCTACTCTGCCCCCAGATATCCTAACTCTAGGTCACTCTCCTAGATGACCTTCTGAACCAGATCTGCTAATTGGGGGAGAAAAAGAAACACCATCTTCGAGGTGGCAGAATATTTCCATTTGTGGATAAAACAGAAGACCCCAAACATCCAAGATGTCCTCAGCCTGACCCCCAGAGATATTTTTTGAGATCCAATTGGGTGTGCAACACCTCTCCCACTACCCAGTCCCAAAACCTAACTTCTTTTTTTTTTTTTTTTTTTCAACGTTTATTTATTTTTGGGACAGAGAGAGACAGAGCATGAATGGGGGAGGGGCAGAGAGAGAGGGAGACACAGAATCGGAAACAGGCTCCAGGCTCTGCCATCAGCCCAGAGCCCGACGCGGGGCTCGAACTCACGGACCGCGAGATCGTGACCTGGCTGAAGTCGGACGCTTAACCGACTGCGCCACCCAGGCGCCCCTCAAAACCTAACTTCTACTTGTGACCCAGAACTACTGTAATCTCTAACAAAGATCCCTGAAAACAAGAACTAAGTTACAGTACAGGTCATAGTTTTGAGGAATCAGTTGGCCTGGGGTAAAGACTTCTCCCATGATCCAGAGGTGCTCTGTATTCTTGCCTGATGTTCTTATCATAAGCTATCACTAGCAGGTGCACTTTGGAAGCTATAGTGAAAGGAACAGTAGTTCAGAAGAAGTTGAGAAGTTTGTGAAAACCTACTTTTGGTTTAAAAATACCATATAGTGTATGGACTTTAGGTCTTCTGACCTCTGACACAGAGCCCTGCCCTCTTCCCTAGAAGTCAGTGAAAAAGAGAACATTCACAAGACAGGAGTGTCCTTCAGAGCACAACTGAATGCCTGAGGAATTCTAACTGGTGGGAGAGAATGGGGAAATTCATCTTCAGCCGGTATAAGTGCCCTGGATTCAAAGAATGGGTTTGGGAAAGGGGGGAGGGACTCACCTATGTGCGGCTGGATGACCACTGGCCACACAAGCCACGGGTGTAGGGGAGAGATTCATGATGTCTTTGAACAACCTGTGTTATGAGTAACTGTCGGTGCAGAGGAGGGGGGTGGGTATCGAAGGGATCCAACAAGACCCTTAGCCAAGTGAGCCAGAGAAATGCTTTAGGAATCACACACCGATGCAAGTCTGGGCCTTGACAGAATTCTGGTGCCATGCTGTTTCAGTGGCCAGAGGGCATGATGTTTAGGAGAGCATGCTGTCAGAGGCTGAGTCCACATCACATCTGACACTGTACCTTATCTGCAGGTAGTCTTGTGACCTGCTGTGGGGGGGCTGAGGTTGACTTTTGTTGTGTTGCCGCAATCCCCTGTCTTCATCACCTGCCCCACTTCACCCCTTCACATTCACTTCTGTCATCACCTCCCCTACTCTTCTCACCTTCTGGTCACTCCCAGTGGCACTCTCTTCTCTTCCTCAAGGAAGTGTAACTCACTTTAGATGCTTTGGAGTGGCGTGTATAAGGGAGTCTGACTGTGTTGTTTCAAAGTCCAGGGGTCAGCTTTGTAAGAACTCTGTGAAATAAGGGATGGAAGACAAAAATTATCCTGCTACCACCATGACCCTGAACAAAGCCACTTGAGGAGAGTGATTTGCTGTCAGAATGAAGCACATAATCTGCTTCCATAGAAGTATCTAACAGTAAGAATAAGTAGAGAGGATCCTCATCCTTGGATGTGCATTAGACTCATTTGGTAATGTGGTAATTTACTCATCTGGTAAAGTAAATCAAGACAAAGCCCACATTTGAATCCTAGAGGGATTACAGATACCTGGATTCCATACCAGAGATTTCTATTTAAATGGGGATGGAGGTAGTGGATGGGGCACCAATATTTTTATAGAATCTGCATAGGTGATAAATGTACAGACAGGGGTGAAAACCCATGGTCTAGGGTCTCAGCAAACCCAACACAAGACAATAGCTAACTATGCAGTTTTAGAGTGCTGCATTTCAAACCACTGAGTCTGCATTCCTCTAGTTAATGACAGCATAGCCTGGAACGAAAAGAGGAAAAGTGGCAGATGGATGGATGACATCACTTCTGTCCTACACCTACACCTTCTCTCTTTATTCAAATGTGTTTGTGTGGCAGTTCGCATTCTTTAGGTTCTGAGACTACTGAGGCAGATAGATTTTGATAAGATAATCAGTGACCAGCAAAAAACTCAAATATTATTGCTGTGTAGTATTTTTTATTCAACAGTTTTATGGGAAAAAATGTCACATTTCTGTTACATCACATAATTTTCAGACATGTCAAAGTCCAATGACAAATTACATTTGGAGAAAAGCTTTAAAATCCATTCTCACATGCCATTCCTTTGTGGAATACAGCTCTGTACCTCGGCACTAAAGGTTACAAAAAGCACCATTTAAAGGAGGACTTATTTAATTCCCTTCCAAATTATAGTCTTATTCCCCCTTTATGACAGAGCTGCACTCATTCAAAATGCTTCAGTGAAATAACAACCAGCATCCTCCCATTTACCAAAATTCAAACAAGTCTTACATATGGGCCCAGTGTGGAGATTAGGACTAATGGACATCAGTGAGCTTTGGCTGTTCTAAAACCACAAGCTAGGTAAGGTAAGTGTTCTGTGGGTGGGAACAGAAAAGATGATCAAATACATAATACTTACGGTAGGTAGATACCCCTTGACCATTTAACCTGACTACAAAATCCAGAGAGCGTTTGGTATTTCACAGCAATCTTACTGCAAAAGCACTGTGCTACACCCAATTAATTCAGCTCCAAATAAGGATGGAACTAATACATTAATTTTAAATGAAATTTAATCACTTCAAAGCACAATCAAGAAAAGTAAATCAAGACAAAGCCCACATTTGAATCCTAGAGGGATTCCACTGCTAAGAATTGGATTTCATAAGTAATAGACCCTTAAGGTTTCTCTTTCTTTCCCTTTTTTCCTCCCTCCCTTCCTTCTTATAATTTAAAAAATAAATTTGGCCCTTTTACTCCAAAGTTTGGGTTCACTGAAGAAATGATAGGCCTTCTACCTTCTGCTGTGATGGGCACCTAGGGAGAGACAAATGCCTAGATCCGGAGTTGTGAAAGACCCTAACCCCACCCCTCCCAGGTGCTCTATCCCATGCGTAGCTGGAGCGAGCTAGCAGTCCCTGGTAGAAGACAGCAAGGCCTTGGTTTTAAGGATGAGTCAGAATAATGTGTGAACAAATTGTGTATCTGCTTGTAGGCCTGTGCCCCAAATCACTAGAACGTGAGGACTTAGGAATCTCTGAGATAGAATATTTTTCAAACACATACAACATAGACTATTGCATATCATTTTTAGTTGAGGTCAAAATTTTAAAAGCCCTATTTCCCCAATTAGAAGCAGGGGATTCTATCATTATTATGTCTCCTTCATTTATACTCAGATTAATATAAGCCCAGCCTGGAGGTAATACTTCTTTCCAAACTTCATTTTAGCAGCATGCATGTAGTACTGACACTTTGAAAAGGCTTTTTTCAGATCCATTAGGTCTACAAGAGACAAGAAATAATTGGAGGCCGAGGTTTGTACAGTCCTCTCAGAATCTTCTCTTGGATTCTTCTTTTACAGGGTTTCTCTACCATGTAAGCATTGTTTTTAAAAAAGCCAACACTGTAGAGGCCAGGTATGCCCCTAGGGGGTGTTACTTGCAGTGACCAAATCCTATTCATTTCTAAGCTTAATGCAAGCTAATAACCATGACCATACCAGCAAGAGGACTAACATTTGTTTTAGGTACTGTTTGACCTGAGACTCTGGTAAAAGTCAGCTTGAAGGTAAAGCAGAATTCAGAAAAAAGGGTAGAGAACAGAACAAGAGACGAAGGGATGTTTTATATAGTAGGTTCTGTTCAGTGAGATCCAAGGATTCCAGTATGTCAGGTCTCATGTAATTAACAACAAAAAGGCTACTTTTAGTTCTGAGTTATGGAAGCCTTTAGTTTCCTAGTATCCTCCTTAGCTCAGTCACTCTTCCTTTTCCTCACAACCCCCAAACCACCGATGCAGTTCTTAAAGGGTGAGTCCTCCTAAAGAGTGATTTTCTAACTCTTCTAACTTTGACTCTGTGAAACTCCTATAGGTTAAAAAGAAAAAAAATGTGGGGTTTTTTTGCCTTTATTCATTTTCAAAATCTGCCAAGCTCTCTCTTGCAGAAAATAAACTATCCCTTTAACCAACATAAAAGAATGAGTGGGGTGTACTCTGGGCTACCTTCCTCCTTTCCTCTCTACCTTCTAGAACAGTTTCTTGGAGACAGACTGTGTGTGACAGGCTTCTCAGAGCCAGAGGTGTATGAGCAGTGCAGAGAAGGGACAGTGCTGAAGGGGGCATCGCCCAGCTCTCCTTGCCTGTCCTCTTCCATACCAGCTGGTGGGCTCTCATGTCACATTTGGCCAAGAGATTACCTCAGAACTTGGGAAACTGACACTCTACATTTCCAGATCGGGAAGATCTCAAGGCCACCAGCACCAAAACCTAGCGTCACTGGAGTCAGAAGCCTCTGGCTTGAAATCAAAATTAAAGGGATCTTTTCCTGCCCCACTCTACTGATACACCTGTGTAGAGTAAAAATTTTAATACACGAACACATAGGCAATCACATTTCAATACTGTTGACAAGAAAAAGGAGTGTAACAAAATCCTCCATTTAACAACCAGGATTTTGAATCCTCCTATGGGGCCCACTTATTTAATGGGTATTGGAAAAACAGTACTATAACTGAAGACAATGTAGATCCTGAGAGCTGGTAATAATAGGATTTGGCCTGGGTTTTTTAAATGACACACCACTCAACAAGTGGTTGGGACCATGAAAGGTTTCCCACACAAGCCTTTTGCTGCAGAAGGCAGCCTTGAGTGGCTAAAGCGGTATTTACTCTCGGCAAGTAACCACCAAAGCACTTAACAATTTACATTCCCAGCAAAACCACCACCCCAATGCCCTACTGCCTCCCTCCCAGGATCTAACAGGTCTACATAACCCGAAGACAACTGTGTCATCAGCTTTGAATAGGAAAGACAGGAGGTAGCTAAACTGATCTATGGGTGTGCCCTTTCAGTGCGGCTGGACACATCTTAACAGTGAAGGTGTCTCTCAAGCAACAAGTTTGGCCTCCTTCAGAGTTGAATGTTTAACTTGCATTTATCTGTAATGGAAGAGCCACAGATATTTGGGGAAAAAAAGTTTTATCTTTGAACAACATTTCAAGAGTGGAATGAGTAGCTACTTTTCATTCCACAAATGAAAGTCACTGACCTCACTTCATCATCAAACACTTTTAAAAAAGAGAAAGACAAAGTGATTTTCCATTAGCACTTGGTACAGGGAAGCAATACTATTCACGGTTAGAACACCAGGGCTACTTTCCTGCTTCTTGGCGTCATGGATCTTGAAGTTAAAAGAAATTTTTAGGTGCACCCAGTGAACCTGAATCTGTATCTAGAACAGTGTTTAGTGTAATGATATGCATGGGGTTGGTCACATTAATGTAAGACTGTAGAGGACTAGACTACTATTTTCTTGTTGAAGAAAATCTTGGGAACCATTTATCAAGGGCCTAAAATTCTCCTATGTAGTCTCTTAAGAACAATGAAAAGGCATTTTTTAATTAAAGAAAAATGTAGGCACATAAAAAAATCTCCCAAGGATGAAAGACATTAAAGCATTCCCTGGTTCCACTCCCATCTTCAAAGGTGTCTGCTCTGTGAAAGAAAATATGGAAGCAGGGCCAGGCCAGGTGGGAAAACTGACGGGAACGTGCCAAGACAGCCTAAGCCGTGGCACTAAACTAACACAAGAAAGTAGACCTTCCGCGTTCTGCCTTCCTTACAACGCTGAGACCTATTTTCTTTAGTAGAAGTTAAAACAAATGGTAACAAAGTGGCCTGGGCCTGTGCTGGGCTAAAAAAGGAGACTTTCTGGCAGCCCTAGTCTCTGAGGTGGGTCAAGTCTTATGTAGCCTTTGAAAGGGGTCACCTGCCAGTGAGTTTTGTTGTTAGGGAAGGGTCAGGTATAGGATCGGAAGGAGGTTATCAAAGCAAGAATGTGAAATGAGAAGAAAAAGGGTTCCTGTGGGGCATCTGGTTATCATAAAAAGCACAGACTGTGCCACACACTCTAGGAATACAGAGAACCCATGCAAGGAAAGCTGCCCCTGCCAAGGAGGCAGCTGGAAGTAGGGCAGAAGTCTGGCACAAGCCCATTCTTTGGAGAGCCAAGGTAGCAGTGACAGAATCTCTACCCAACAAGGATCCTGAGAATTGGCTCTTCGTTCATTTTAGGAAACAAGCTTCCTGTAACGGTCCTTCCTGAGGCTCCCCCAAACAGGTCTTGGGGAGTCCCCATAGGCAGAGAGAACACATCTAGCTAGGAGGCTTCCATTAACCTTCCTCTCATATATGTATATGTATATATATATAATTTTTTTTTCTTAAAATAAATTCCATGAACTCATAAAGCTCTCATCTGCAATCAGATGCAAAAGCAGAGCATCCTACTCAAAGGCTCTGAAACACACACATCAGCCTCAAAGCAAGTTAGCCTTCCAGTCTCCGGTGAAGACTGGTCCAGTCCAGAAAGGCAAGGGAGATGCTTCTCTTGAATCCCGGAGGCAGGAAGGGATCCCTTCAGATGGGCTTGTACAGCAGAGTAGTGACATACTTCTTCTTGTAGCGATGGGTTGCGCTAAGGACCATCACACTGTCCTGCAAGGGAAAGAAACATGCAGCTAATTCATTAGTTTAGGCAACAGGCGGCTCTTCCCAGCCATCAGTGTTTCAGTCACTCACTTTTAACAGAGATAGTTGGAAATTATAGAAATAGGTTGGTTTTGGAGTCTGTTCAACTTAAGTTCCAATCCTGACTCCTCCTGTAACTTGTTTGTGGCCTTGAGTAATCTACTTGATGCCTCTAAGCCTTTTCCCTCATTATTACAAAGGATAACACCTACCATTAAGGTGGCACTGATGATTATATGAGAATATCTAGCACGGTACCTGACACATAATAGGTGCTGAAGAAATATTAGTCTCCTACCTCACTCCTTTCCCTACCTCAGATTTGAATATTGGGCTTAATTAAAACTTGCATGGAAAAAGAAAAAAGAAAAAATATTTTGACATTCAGTTTTAGAAGAAAGTCTAAAATGCACTGAGAAGAAAGGGCAGTGATCCCCCACCCTGACCTTTCCAAGCCCCAAAGCAGGTCTAATTTCCATTTAATACCAGGAATGAACTTAAAAAGTTCTTTCTAGTCAAGAGGAAAACTCAGGAATCCCTCTCTCTGAACAAAGTGGACCCCAAAATCTTCTTTGGAAAGATATTCAATCCAGTGGATCCAAACAGCCTAAACAATCTGACAGAACCAAGAATGAATGGGTCAAGGTCAAGCAGAACTACAGTAATCAAGACACTGACCTGAGTCAGAATCAATATGAAGAGTAAGAGGTACTCTTTCCCTGGCTGTGTTGCAGCCTCAGGGCATGCCACAGGAGGAGAGGGCAGGCCTGTGAGCATCAATTGAGAGCCAAACAGCAGTTACAGGAGGCAAAATTCAGTCTAATCCCAGTGCATCTTCCTATTTTCCCGTATGCTGTAGTATCTACAATGAATACTTCTCAGATTAACATTCTGTAACCAGAGTGTGCTGATCACAGCCTAAATATGACAGAAGCAAGGCAGGTTAAAAAAATAAAATAAGATAAAATAAAATAAACCAAAACTCTGCTCCAGGAAGGGTTTGGTAAAAATGAGGAGCAGGTGACAGAAAGACCTACTTGGAAAGACCTGGTGCAGTGACCACTAGAAAAGAACATGGAATGAGGACAGGAGGACCTCAGTCCTCTCGCTGGTACTTACTGGCAATATGACCTTCTCTGAGCCTTAGTTTCTTTATCTATAAAACAGGGGTTAAAAATAATACTTACCTCAAAAGGTTATTATAAAATTTAAATTCAATAATATATATATTTGAAAAGTATCACATAATCTGTTAAAGACAGCTGTATCAGTGATTTCCTTAATCTGGCTGCACATCTAAGAAATAAAAGCAGCTTAAAAAACAATTACTGGGGCTCTATCCTAGACATACTTATTCAGAATCTTTGGGGATGCAGGCTTTGAATCTGTATTTTTACACACTTCCCCAGGTAATTCTGACAATGAGCCTAGTTTGGTAACTACAGAGCTACCTAAAACTTTACTCCAGTAGCCAAACCACAAAGATGTGATGGGACTGAATGGATAATTTTCAACCCAGACTCCGAGGCAGCAGAAAAACTAAGGAGAACGCTAAGAGTTGGAGGTGACAGAGCAAATCTGGTCACATTTCCCCTTTACCTAGTGTAGAGGAGAGATGCAATCAGTGGGTATATGTGACTGAAGCACCCGACAGCAGCTCCTATCCACCTTTAGAAAGCAAAAGCCTTAGTCATATTTGAGCATTCTCCAAACTGGAAAGATAAACTTGCTTTGTCTGCAATGAAATCCTAGTGCTATGAACTCTAATTTAATTAAGTAGGTGGTACAAAGGTTATAGCTATCCAAAAAGAAACCAGGAAGGAAAAAGGTTCATTAAGTCACAGGGCAATTCAGCTAGCCAGAACGTAGGATAGGGACTAAGATTTAAAATAAACAACCAAACAAAAAAATCCACCTACTAGTTAAGAAACTTCTACAATTTGACCATTACGGCCAGCTTTAGCTTTCAGTGAGGTAGCAGGGCAAATTACCACTGGAGAACATGTGTTACCCCTTCCCTCTCATTTTGGGGAAGAGCCAGGCCCACTACTCACCTTAATGGATAATGCATAGAGATGGTTCAGCATAACATGGTTGGGCTCGGGAAGCAAGGCTGGGTCACACTAAGAAAGAAAAAAATCACTAAATGGGATTAAATGCACAGTTTTAAACCAGTTTACTCTTCCTCAGAGCTCTTTGGAAACTTCTGAGGGGCGGCTGGGTGGCTCAGTCGGTTTAGCGTCTGACTTTGGCTCAGGTCATGATCTCACGGTTCGTGAGTTCTGGCCTCATGTCGGGCTCTGTGCTGACCACTCAGAGCCTGGGGCCTGCTTTGGATTCTGTGTCTCCCCCTCTCTCTGCCCCTTCCCTGCTCATGCTTTCTCTCTCTCTCTCAAAAATAAATAAACATGAAAAAAATTAAAAAAAAAACTGTTGAGAAACTAAACTAGAATGTATATTTCTTTTAAATGATACTATATATCAATCATTTGTTCTCATTACAGAGAATTAGGAAAATTCTGAGTCCAGGGCAAACCCTAAACCTTAGCATCTATTTATCTCCCTTAATAAGAGTGAAAACAAAAATCTTGCCCACAACACGTACAGAAGATTTGTGTTAGGAGACAAAAACCTTAGTGGGAATCAAGTGAACTGACTAGAGATATCAATTATATGGGGAAAAAACGCAAACCCAAACCCCTTATACTCCTTTTGTATACTCCCAAATGACAAATATGCCTTATCTTCTGTTGGAATAGAAGTCCCAGTTTCTGGGACTTCTAACAATCTATGGTTCTGGGTCTAATTTATTACGATCAGAAGGTAACTATGAATTTTGATATCAATAGCTGGAAAAGTAACAACTCAGCCCTGGAAAAAAGGATCTGTAATGCTATTGATATACACATGATTTATATTCTCAACACAGCTTTGTAATAATCCTGACCTCTATGATTACTAACTTTGGATCAGATGGTTCTAGTAACCCCCAGATGCCCCAGCAATCCTTTCAGGATACTCACAGATATATTAGTGTCCTTGTTAAGAATAACTTGAAGAAGGTGAGGAGGTAGGATGGGTGGGGATTTGAATCTCTCCTCGGATCGAAACACGTACATTTCTTGACCATAAGGCCCTGGGGGAGAGCTGGAAAGGTCTGGAAGATATTTACCCAAATATAAGGGAAAATTGCAGAACTAGTAAAAGTGCATGAAAAAAACTGTCAATACATGGCAGCTAATATTAAATATGGTAGAAATCATAGATCATAAACTTATAACCTGCTGGCTCTACAACTGTAAGGCAAAGAGTCTGAGTCATCCTGAACATGAAATTCCTCAACATGGCAACATGATGGGGAGGACAGAAGAGGGGATAAGGAGTCAAAGTTGTAGGTTCAGAGAAAAGCTACTCTATTTATCAGTTGTATGACCTGGGACAAATCCTCCTACTACAGTCAGTTGCTTCATTCATAAAATGAAAGTAATATTTCTACCCTATTTCACAATGTCTTTATAGCAATCAAATGAGATAAAAGATGTGACAATGCCTTGTGAACTGTCAAACAATGTGAAAAAAATTAAGATTTCTTTTCTTTTCTTTCTTTTTTTTTTTTTTTTAACACCCAAGCAACAGACAACAAGGATATACACTCTTAAGATTGCTGATGCTACAATGATTGCAACAGTGAGGACAAGATTACTAACACTGAAGTAGTTGTTACGGAAATGTAAACCAAAAGCAGAATTAGATACCACTTAACACTCATTAAGATGGCTATAATAAAAAAGACACAATAATAATTGTTGGTGGGGCGCCTGGGTGGCTCAGTCTGTTAACTTCGGCTCAGGTCATGATCTCACGGTTCATGAGTTCAAGCCCTGCACTGGGCTCTGTGCTGACAGCTCGGAGCCTGGAGCCTGCCTTGGATCCTGTGTGTGTGTGTCTCTCTCTGCCCCTCCCCAGCTTGTGCTCTCTTTCTCTCTCACTCTCAAAACTAAATAAACATTAAAAAAAATTTTTTTTTAAATAATTATTGGTGAGGATGTGGAGAAATTGGAATCTTTGTATCATCCCGTTGCCAGAGGGAATGTGAAATAGTACAATAGCTTTGGAGAACAGGTGGCCAATTCCTTCAAAAGTTAAATGTAAAGTTATCCTATGGCCCAGCAATTACACTCTTAGGAAATGAAAACATGTTCACACAAAAACTTGAGCACAATGTCCAGAACAGCATTGTTTATAATTGACAAAAAGTGGAAATGATCCAAATGTCCATCAGCTAACAGGTAAACAGAATGATATATCTATACAATGGAATTTTATTCAGTCACAAAAAGGAGTGAAGTATTGGAGTGCCTGGGCAGCTCAGTTGGTTAAGCATCCAACTCTTGATTTTGGCTCAGGTCATGATCTCAGGATTCGAGAGTTCAAGCCCTGCCTGCTTGGGATTCCCTCTCTCCCCTTCTCCCATTCTCTCTCTCTCAAAAATAAACTTAAAAAAAAAAAAAAAAGTTCTGATACACATTAAAACATGGATGAACCCTGAAAACCTGCTAAGTGAAAGAAGCCAAACATCAAAGACCACGTATTGTGTGATCCCATTTATATGAAAGGTCCAGAATAGGCAAATCCATACAGGCACAAAGGAGATCAGGAAACTGGAAACTGGGTTAAAGGAGGAAGAGAGAATATCAAAAGTATGCCAGTCCTCTTTCTGTATAATAATGGGTATATGTTCACTGGCTGCTTTGCCAGAATCCTCTAATGCAAAAGTGGAAGGCTGCAAGCAGTCTCATCATTTAATTCAGTATTACTAAACTCTGTTGGTCACTGCCTAACCAGTCAAGAAGAATGTCCAACTTTATGTTCTGAGCTTATATAATAAAAACAATATTTGTATGATTTTCGTAGACAGACAATTATGATACCATTGATTGGTCTCTTAGAAGCTACATAAGCCACCCTTGTGCCCTGATATTCTAATATACTGCACTTAAGGGAAAATGTTGAAGGACCTGTCCATGAATTCAAAGCCAGTGAGTAGCAGGGGCAGGCTCTAAACTCACAAGGGAAAACTGCACTCACTGGGAACACAGTGCACCATGCTTTAGACCAGTACAGCCTTTGTTGTAATGTAATAAAATGGTAACCGTGAGTGTGCTGAGCACATCACTCTTCTGATGCTATAGTCAATGTGATGAAATCCATGGAAAAACTAGTATTAGGAGAAACAAAAAGATACAGGTCTTTTCCTCTACCAAGGAATTTTTTTTTAAATTTTTTAAATGTTTGTTTATTTTTGAAGGAGAGAGAGAGCGAGAGAGAGCGAGAGAGAGAGAGAGAGAGAGAGAGCATGAGTGGGGGAGGGGCAGAGAGAGAGGGAGACACAGAATCCGAAGCAGGCTCCAGGCTCTGAGCTGTCAGCACAGACCCTGACGTGGGGCTCAAACTCAGAGTGTGAGATAATGAACTGAGCCGAAGTCAGACGCCCAACCGACTAAGCCACCCAGGTGCCCCTAAGGAATTTTTTTTTTTTAACCCAAAACTTATAATGCAGTTAATATACACACAAAAGAACTGTGGGGGTTTTGTAACCCTCCCCCCTTCACCCCTGCCTGAAGACTGCCATACTTGGAGGGCCCTATAAAACTTCCAGCTAAGCCATCAAACCGGCAGGATTAAGCTAATGCATCTAAACAAGGCAAACCAGACACAACTAGCCTCAGCTGGGTGATACTGCCAAAGTGTCAATGAAAACTTGAAATATTACTAGAAATAGGCTTTTATTTCACTATTTTTTTCTGAAAAAAAAAATTTTTTTTTAATCTTTATTTATTTTGAGAGAGAGATAGAGTATGAGCAGGGGATTTTTTTCAAAGCCCACGCGAAAGTCTGTGAGCGAGGGAAAAGCAGAGGGAGAGGGAGAGGGAATCTGAAACGGGCTCCATGCTCAGTGTGGGTCCCAGTGAGGGGCTCGATCTCATGATCATGAAATCATGACCTGAGCCAAAATCAAGAGTCAGACGCTTAACTTAGCCATGCACTTACTTAACCATGCACTTAGCTACCCATGTGTCCCTAGAAATAGCTTTTTAAACTATAGGCCTATGAAAGAAAGGATAAAACAGAAAACAGAGTACATTGCATGTAACAAAGGCACACATTCTGCTATGAGACTTGTGTTACAGGTGTGTATGTGTATGTGCGAGTGAGCAAGAGAGAGAGAGAGAGAGAAGGAGGTGGAGAGAGAGAGAGAGAGGGAGGGAGGGAGAGAATTGGGTTACAATGTAAAACAAATGTCTTGCTGTAGATCCTCATTAAAAAATTTGAAATGAGGGCGCCTGGGTGGCTCAGTCAGTAAGTATCCAACTTTGGCTCAGGTCATGATCTCACGCCTCATGAATTTGAGCCCTGCATTGGGCTCAGAGCCTGGAGCCTGCTTCAGATTAGGGGTCTTCTTCTCTCTTTGCCCCTCCCCTGCTCATGCACATGTACTCTCTCTCTCTCTCTCTCTCTCTCAAAAAATTAACATTAAACATTAAAAAAAAAAAAGTTTGAAATGAAATTCACTAGACTGAGGTTTTTCTTGTCTCAGAGGAGACCTAAATGTTTACAGGACAAACATGTATACAGACAAAAATATATATATTAACAAATTTTACATATATACATATATAAAACGTATATACAATTCATATATATGTTGTGTGTATGCATATATATACATATATACATGTGTATATGTATATATACACATGTATATACACGTATACGTAAATATATATATACATATATGTGTATATATATATACATATATATTTACGTATACGTGTGTATATACATATATATTTACGCATACACACACATATACTCATCTAGGACCAAAATGGACAAATGGCTTATGCTCAAGGGTTGCCCAAAAATTTATACAAATTATATATATATATATAAAACATATATATGATTCAGAAGATTCCTGAGGATAAAAAAAGAAAAAAAAAAAGAAGATTCCTAAGGAGAAAAGGAAAAAACAAACAAGGGGTGCTTGGGTGGCTCAGCTTGTTGAGCATCTGATTTTTGCTTTTTGGCTCGGGTCATGATCTCACAGTTCGTGGATCAAGCCCCACATCGGGCTTTGCACTGACAGCAAAAAGCCAGCTTGGAACTCTCACTCTCTCTCTCCCCCTCCCCCATTCATTCTCTCTCTCTCTCTAAAAATAGATAAACATTAAAGCAAAAGAACGAAAACTACCCTTGGGAAGGAACACGCGTTATAAGAAGAACACATCAAGAAAGAGCAAATACTACAAACTTACCTCGACAAGATGTCTCTGAGCTTTCCATTGAATCTAGCTTTAAAGCATCAAACACCTCAAAGTCAGATTTCTTGACATGGATCAAATTGTTAATCGTGCCAAGCTGACTGGTAACCACAGGCTGAAACAATGGATGGAAACAATTCATAAACCCGTTTTCAAATTCATCTCTTCCATCTAATTCTCCTATTTTAAAAATGATCATACTCAGCACTTCCATCTTTAATCGAGAGAGAAATCCTCCAGTGTAGGAGCCCATCAATCCTGACAGCAATGACATTTGACACCAAGGGGAATAATAGCCAAAAGGACACAGTTAAGTTAATGGTTACCCTTGGAAATCAAGGCCTTACCTCTGACGGATCATGAACCCATTGTCCATCCACAAAAAACTTGTACTGGTGCTCTCCCTCAGGGAGGTCTAAGATGGCAACAAAGTCATTATGGCTACAGAAGAAAACAGAAAGTTAAGCAGGCCAAGTTCCTATTAGAAGACAGAATGTTAATGTAAAAACCATGAGACTTTCACAACATCATACCAATGGTCTCCCACATTCCTAAGCAATTGTCCCCTGGAATAGAAAATAATTTATAGACCCATTCTCCTTTTCTGTATCACCTTGAAGACTTATTTACCAGTCCCTCCCAATAACTTTAGTTCTTAACTAATATCTGGAAAAGAATGATAGAGATGTTAATCCCCAAAATGGTTTGCCTTAGCACAACTAATATGCTTCAGTAGGAACAGACCCCTCACAAGTATAAGGAAGATAGCAGGTAGCCTCAGGATACAGAAGTGCCTCAGGTACCCTTTCCACATTTTGGTGAGCATTTTCTGAAAAATGATCTACATGTAAAGGGCCATTCTGATCACCAAATAATTCATTACTGCTCTGCAAGCAACAACTCACATTAGTAACTAGATGTCACGTTGTATTTTGTTTTGATGCAGAAGTCAGAACAAGTGGACTCAGCCAGTTACAAATGACTTCCCACAAGCATAGACAGGATTTGTGTTAACAGTCCTAAAGAATGTACCCACAAAGCTAAGTTCCTCTGAGGCAGTGATATTCTAATGGGTAAAACATCTCTGACTCACTACAAGGCTTAAAAAAAAAATGTCACAAATGTAGTCATTGGTCACAGAAAATGTTCTAGAGAGAGTCCCTAGCAGGTGGAGAGGAGCAGTACAGCCAGGTCTCTCTCCTGAGAAAGGAAATCAGGTCTCTGGTTTCCTTTGTAGACTCATGTAGACTCAACCAAGACACTTGTCTTCACCTCTTAATCAGTGGAATCTTGGTGCTCCAATTGTTGAAGGACCCAGAGATGAAGACCTCCTTGCCTCCTTCAGACCAGCGGATAACAGTGGGCCGGGCCTGCTGTGTATGCTTTACGGAGTCCTCCAAATCTTGTTGCCATGATACAAATTCTTTGTCCCCAGGGAGCTGTAAGAAGGATTAGGTCATCCCTAAATTGTGACCCAGGAATTCTTAAAAGGTCACTTTCGCCCCTAGCTTACAGAGGGGCGCTAGGTTTCTACTAAGGATCAGTAAGCCTTGAAATTGGCAACTAAATCACATTTTGAATAAACTATAGACAAAGAACTCATCGAGGACCAAAATAGTCAAATGGCTTATGCTCAAGGGTTGCCCAAATCACAGCCTAACTTTACAGGCTGCATACATCACCCACCCTTTCAGAGCCTTAGGATCTCCCTTTAAAAAAAAAAAGAAAAGGGGATTGGGGCACCTGGGTGGCCCAGTCAGTTAAGCATCTGGCTCCAGCTCAGCTCATGATCTCATGATTCGTGAGTTCGAGCCCCACATCTGGCTCTGTGCTGACAGCTCAGAGCCTGGAGCCTACTTCCAATTCTGTGTCTCCCTCTCTGTCCCTCCTCCGTTCACGCTCTCTCTCTCTCTCTCAAAAATAAATAAACATTAAAAAAAAAAAAAAAAAAAAAGATGGTGGGGAAGCTTACTGGCTGTTACCAGATTAACTCACAGGCAGGCAATTATGACATGCTTCTGAGTGCCTTTTAAGAGAAAAAATATGAAAAAAAAGTATGCTTCTATAAAAAGCAATAAAGTTAGCCATGTATTTTTCACATGTAAATAGGAACAGTTTTCAATGATCAGTTGTAATGGAAGTTAGAAATACTGAAATTCATAAATAATTCACAAACTTCATTTTAGCAAACAGGTTACAAAAAGGACACTAAAGATATGAAAAATCATCATCATTGGTTTCTTAAATTTTGGGAAGTGTTATGAAATCTTAACTTGCTCACTTCTGCCATGTTTATATTTATATTTATTTCAGGAGTATGGATGAAAATTCTGGACTCTCAAGGAGTAACCCAACTGGTTAAAGTAACCCAGCTTCCTTTAACAAAAGTGCTTCTAGTATCAAATGAGGTCTGTAGGATTCTAAAAACAAATGTCTCCTTACTTAGTTTCTTTTCATTACCATCCTTTAGAACAAGAGTTGGCAGATTATGGCCAGTGAGCCAGATGCTTTTATAAAAAAGGTTTTATTGGAAAATAGCCACACACATTCATTTATTAATTATCTACAGCTGCTTTCACGCTGTAGTAGCAGTATTGAATCTTGTGACAAAACCTATATGGCCACAAAGTCTAAAATATTTACTTTCTGGTCCCTTGCAGAAAAAGTTTGCTGATCCCCACTTTAGACCGGCTTAAATGACTTTGTTAAATAGGTAAACAGGACTGCACTGTATCAAGTCAAAACATTTAGCAAATAAAATAATGTGGGTTAAAAAAAGATTAACTTATTCATTTGGGCTTTACTTTCAAAATAGCTAAGGTAGTCTACCTTACATATTGTCTCTCAATATTCCTCAAAACTACAGTATGAGACACCAGTAGCAGCATAAACTGAAGTAAATTGAGAAACAGAATTGAAGGGACTTTCATATTACATAAGTGACTTAAGTGAAAACCTTGATCTCCATATTCTGAAAGCAATGCACTCTTGCCTAACTGGCTGCATTAAAATCACAGAAGTTTTTACACATGCCTAAGAGTAACTCTCAGATTCTGATTTAGATACAGGGCCTAGGAATCTATTTTTAAAAAGGCTCACAGAGAATAATAACAATACTGTGATTAAGTTAAAATAAAGAAAAAAACCTCATCTTTAGAGATACATCCTAAAATATTTACAGACAAAATAATATTTGCTAGGATGTCTGGAATTTGCTTCAAAATAATTGGGGGGGGGGAGAGTGGATTGGGGTATAGATGATATAAATTTGTTCACAATTTGATCATGATTTAAACTGGGTGATGAGTACATAGGAGTTCATTACACTGTTCTCCCTACTTTGAAATGTGGGAAATGTTTCCAATTTTCCATATAGTGTTTAAACAAATCTCAAGTGATTCTAATGTGCAAATAGGATTGAGAACTACTGAACTGGTCCACCGAGAAGACTGGCATTTGAAGGAATGCAGGCCCCACTGCCACTGTTCCTATGAGTTACCTTCATGATTTAGTATTTTCAGTTTAGAGTTTGAAAGCTACAAACTATTAATATGCCTAGCTTTGGAAGAAAGCCCTCCCACATATGACATGACATTTCTGAGGCAGGCCTGAGTGCAGCTGACTAGCAGAAAGACCATTTACTCCAAGTTAAATAGTCAGCAAGATCATCAGGAAAAGAGGCAAAACAATGAGAATTATAGTTTGAAAATGTTTAAGTGAAACACTGAAGGAAGAAGTAAAGAGACTAGCTTGAGAACTATACAATTTTAGATGTAGAAGAGACCTGAGGAATTATCTGAACCGATTTTCTTATTCACAAATGGCAAGACTGAGGTAAAGGGAAAGAATGACCCCAAAAAGGTTCCATTTCAGATGGAGGAACCTGGCTTTTAATCAGGACACCGGTTACTGCAGTCACAGTTTGACAAACACACTCACTGTACTTAAATCCTGAGTCATCGATGTAGGAAAAGGGTAAAATTACGAGATGGACCACCTTGAAAAAGCTTTGAAGAAGTAAATTCAAGTGACTGGGTAGACAGCTCATATGTTGAGGAAGAAGTCCTGGAGTGGGAAAAGGAAGAAAGGAATGGAGAAGAAACACCAAGAAGTGGTCCTTTTAATCAACTTGACTTCTTTTTCTGTGGTTATGTTCTCAATTGGGATTCAAGAAAATAAACAGAATCCAAATTTCACGTGCCACCGACTGGGCAAATCATTCTTTACTCTGTAAAACTCCAGTTTGGTGAAAGGTTTGTAGTGATAAAGACAAAAAAAAAAAAAAAAAAAAAAAAATCAAACACATCCCAATCTCCTCAATCCCTCCATTTTTCTACTTCACCCCACTCAGACTGTCTGGAGGAATTATTGTTTATCATGCTGACAACTCTCAATGTGACTAGGAACATTCGGTTGGTAATCACATTGCTGTCAGCTCCATCTATCTCTACCGGTGAACACAAGTTGCCACTTTTCTCAAAGTCCTTGGATTTGAGTTCAAGGTCCCGGGGACAGCTGTGGGCTGTCTGTTTTCAGCGATGGTATCGTTATGAACTACTAACAGGAAGTGGAGAAATCCTGGAATCATCTGCTGTCCCACTTGAGGAGCAGCTGGGCGTGAAAGAAACACCACCTGAACTACCACAACTATAAAGTATGAGATGAACACTGAGCAGTCAACCAAAGAAGGTCCTTTATTGATCCCCAAGATTAGGAGACTGTATCAAATAAGCAAGTGGTTGCATGGCTCACAGCCATGCAAAGGGCAAGAGGATCAGAAATGCTGAGTTCTTAAAGCCAATACTACACTGTATGTTAACTAACTTGAATTTAAATAAATAAAAAAAAGAAGTGCTGAGTTCTTAGAAGGGCAAAATGATACTGATACATATAAGTTGTCAGGAAAAATAAAGTCACTTACCCACCTCAGGGCAAATTTGAGAAACTGTTGCCTATGGACAGCAACTCAGGTAACTTACAACCTATAAATTCATCAATACTCTAGAAGAGGGCACCTGCCTGTTAGGAAAACCAGATATTGGGGGTGGGGGTGTCTACAGTCCCCATCGTAATCATGGCCAACAGATTAGTCGAAAAACAAAAACTCCGCCTCTATTCTATTTTGAGGCAGCACCGCAGGAGTAGTTACCATCCAACATCTCCGTGCCCGAAAAATCCCTTTAATTCAGAAAACCGTAAGCTAGGTCAGCGTGCTAAGAAAGAACCAAGAGAGGAGGAGCGCTGACACCCAGCCCGCTGCGGCAGCGCCCGCTGGGGGCGTGGGGAACGCTCACCTTGGAGTCCGGCAGGCTGAAGACGCTGGGATCGTCGGTACTCCCCACCATGATTTTGTGCTCCTTACCCGGCGCATGGCCGCCGGCGCCCTCGGAGCGTGCAGCCTTGGCGCCGTGGCGCTCCCCAGCCACCCGGTCGCTGGTGGTGTTTCCCATGGCTGCAGCTCGAGTCCGGGGCCACCTGCCGTGGGGAACAACACCGGACTAGGAACACCCCGGCGGCCGCGTCAGGGGCGCCCCTGGCTCCGCCCCTGCGCCTGGGGACTCGGGCAAGGGAATCCCCGCCCCAGGGAAGCCGAGCCCGGGGACCCCTCCTTCCCCAGCCTCCAGGGGCGCCCGGAACCCCCCCCCACTCCAAACCCTCTGGATGCCTGCTGCTCAGGAAACCCACTTTGGGGAACTCCCCGCATCCCCGCGCGCACTGCCCAGGCGCGCCCCCACCCCAATCACCTCCCGCGATGCTCTCCCTCCTCCCCTAGCCACCAGTGCGATGGTTGTTCTGCGGATAAGGCCACCAATAAAGTTATTGAAATTGAAGCCGCGCCCCGGGCTAGCGAACCTGATTTCCTCCTAAAATGGCTACAAGGCCAGTGAAGTGAGGCCCGCCCCGCGCGTTCCCTGCGGCCGCGCGGCGACGGCACCGGGAGCTCGCCGGCCTCTCTAGCCGCCAGCGCCTCGGTGGTGGGCAGCCTCCTGCGCCAGGCGGGGGCGCCAGCTCCGCAGTTAGCTTCGCGCCGGGGATGGGATGTCCGCTCGGGGGCCCTGGACCAGGAATCATTGTGGCGGTCAGCCCCCGGGCTTTCCTTTATGGGCGCGTCTCCAGGTGGCACTTAGAACCGCCTCGCTGGGCTCGGGTGTTCTGTACCCGGAGAAGCGGCGCTGCTGTCTTCCCAGCCGCCTGACGCGGCTTCAGGTTCGCCAAAACGTCAGGGTTTTTAGGATAGGCCCGAAGAGGTGGGTCCCGATGGGGAATTAAAAACCAGACTTCCTACTGGAGTCAGAAGGAAGTAGCGGCAATCGCTTGAGGTTCAAACTAACTGATGTGGGGAGCAGTCAGCCTCGACTGGGGCCCAGGGAATAACGGGTCATTAGGAGATAAACCTTGACAAATTAGTGAAACGTTAGTCTGAAGAGGCGGAGAAAGCTATTCTAAGCTAAGAGACAGCATATACAGTGAGCAATCCCGGAAGAAATAAAATTTGAGAAAGAGCAACAACAAAAACAAGGAACACGGAAGGCAGAAAAGGACAAAGATAGTTCTAGGATTGGGACAGATCTAGGTTTTTACTGATAATTAATGGAACTTCTATGGTATTTACTAATTCTTACCTTGTATAATTATGCGCATGCCTAATTCCCTACGAGAAACCCTTATCAATCAGTATGTGTGAACCCAGCCCAGCAACATTGGCATCACCTGAGCACTTGTTACCGGTGTAGAATCTGAGGCCTTAACTACACAATCAGAATCTGCCTTTTAACCAGAGCCTCAGGGGAATGTGTATACATACTGGAGTGTAAGAAGCACTGCTTTGACAGCTGGCAGAGAGCAAATCTGGATGATTCCTCTTCATATTCTGCATGCACCTTGTACAGAGTAAGCTTTTAATACACATTTACCCAACATATTCTGCATGCACCTTGTACAGAGTAAGCTTTTAATACACATTTACCCAATGAGGGATGCATGAATACTGTTTACTACATTTCTAACAAGGTAATACCACTTAAACAACCAGTGATGGGGAATCCAAGTTGTACAAAGCCACTCTTTATTTTCTTTTTGAAATTTTTAATGTTTATTTATTTGGAGGGGGGGAGGGGCAGAGAGGGAGGGAGACACGGAATCCGAAGCAGGCTCCAGGCTCTGAGCTGTCAGCAGAGCCGGACTGGGGACTGGAACTCACAAACTGCAAGATCATGACCAGAGCTGAGGTTAGAGGCTTAATGGGCTGAGCCACCCAGGTGCCCCAAGACCACCCTTTCTGAATGAGTAGTTCTGTTTGTTGAAAAGTTTATTTTAAATTGAAAACCCATCCACTTAAGTTCAACAAATCCACTTCTCTTCCTTTTGTCTTTCCTCTGCCTCTAATGAACTCAGTTATTCTCTGGCTTTTAACCAAAGACAGTTTGCAGAAAAAAAGGTACATTTTTATGGCAACCTTTTGATCATCCCTCCAAAATCTTGACTTCCTGGCTGTCTCCTCTTTGGTCCCTACCGTTTCCCTCCCTGCCAGTTCATTTTATTCTTTCCATGGGATGTGAAGCAAGGCCCTTAAAGGAGTAATACATTCAACCTTGTGCACTATTCAGCTCTCTAACCCCAGGGTGGTTTCTCTATGCCAAATAATATGTCCCTGGTGTGTATTACTTTACAACAGTCAAATCAGCATAGGAGAAGGAAACCAAGTGTTATACTGGACAAGCGAAACTTATTAAGAAATAAACTTGTAAAACTAAATAGAAGTGATTTTTGGGTTTTCTCCTTTGGGGAATTAGTCCATGACACTGTTCTGCTCTAGTAGCATTTATAAATCAGGCGATAGTTAACATTAAGTCAACTCTGCATATTGCATATTTAGACACAGGATGGAAGTAATTGACACCATAGGAAGGATTAACTGCTTCTTTCTAGTCCCAAGTTTGTTTTCGTAGACTCGTGAATGACTAGGTAAAGAAACAAGATCTCTTAACCAATACGAGTATAATTTCTCCATTTAATTTTATTGTTGGTGTCCCGATGGTCTCTCTTTCTTTACAGAGAGAAGGAAAAGGAGGTAGTAGGTAAAGTAGTTGGTGGGGGTTTGCTGGATGTTACTGTGTCTCAGACGTCATTGCCACTGATCTCTTCAGATCAGCCATTCTGCCTGATAAACAGAGGAAAATAACAGCCTGGGACACCTCATAGCACAGTAAACTTTTATGTGCACTGCTAAAGGTGTCCTTCCTCTGAGAGGTGAGGACTTGGGAATGGGAGAAGAGTGTACTGATTTTACAGAACTTGATGGCAGGTTAGATGGAGCATCTGGAGGTTTATATCCCCATCTCCCCTCCCATTTGTGATCAGGGAGGGGTAGGACATGTCATCTTGGTGATTTCCATTTCAAAAAACAGCCTGATGTTTAAAAAAAAATTTTAATGTTTATTTTTTTTGAGAGAGAGATAGAGCACAAGCAGGGGAGGGGCAGAGAGAGAGGGAGACACAGAATCTGAAGCAGGCTCCAGGCTCTGAGCTGTCAGCACAGAGCCTGACGTGGGGCTTGAACCCACAAACCGTGAGATCATGACCTGAGCTGAAGTCTGGCACTTAACCGACTGAGCCACCCAGGCACCTCAACAGCCTGATTGATAGTTTTTTATAAAGTTAAACATTCACTTAACATGTAGTTTAGTAATCCCACTCCTAAGTATTTATCCAGGTGAAATAAAGATAAGTTCACACAAAAGCCTGTATACAAATGTTTATTTGTACAATTATATGTTGCTTTATGCTATTTATCCCCAAATGGAAACAACACAAATGTCCTTCACCTGGTGAGTCAATAAACAAAATGTGGCAGAACTGTAAATGGAAAACTACTCAGCAATAAAAAGGATTAAACTCCATACACACATGGATGAACTGCACATGTGTTATGAGGTGTGATAGAAGCCAGACTCCATTTACATGACATTCTGGAAAAAGCAGAGGATCAGAAACAGAACCCTGCCTTCTAGGAGTTGAAGATGGGACAAGGGGTTGAGTACAAAGGAGCACAAAGGAATTTTAGGGGATAGAGAACAGTTCTAAATCCTGATTGTAGTGGTTGTGTGCATCTGCCAAAGCACAGTATGGTACACTTAAAAGGGTGAGTGTTATGGTATGAAAATTATACCTCAATAAAAAATAAAAAAGTTTTTAAGTGTTTATTTTGGAGAGAGAGAGAGAGCAAGCTGGGAAGGGGCAGAGAGAAAGGACGACAGAGGATCCAAAGCTGGCTCCCTGCTGATACAGCCTGATGTGGGGCTCCAACTCAGAAACCTTAAGATCATGACCTGAGCCAAAGTTGGATGCTTAACTGACTGAGCCACCCAGGCGCCCCCAAAAACAAAAATTTAATACTATTTTAAAAATCGGCTTTAGCAAGAGGAAAGATACAAGTTTACACACATAAGAGAATACTCAATCATTGTGGAAACCAATTATTTTTAAAAACAAATACCATTGGATTTATTTAAAAAAATTTTCCAGCTTTATGGAGGTATAATTGACAAGATTATATATATTTAAAGTGTCCAACATAATGACTTGGTATATATAAACACCGTGGAATGATTATCACAATCAAGTTAATTAACACACCCATTGATCCACAGTTAACTTTGTGTGTATGTGGTGATACTGCTTAGGATTTACAATTTTAGCAAATTTCCTAATAGTTATTATTTACTATAGACACCATGCTGTGCATTAGATATTCTTACTCATAACTGAAAGTTTATACCCTTATAGCAACATCTCACCCTTTTTCCCACCAATTAGTCCCTGGCAACTACTATTCTATCCCTGTTTCCCTAAGTTTGACTTTTTTGTTTTTGTTTTTTTTTTTTAGATTCTGTGTAGAAGTGAGATCGTGTGGTATTCGTCTTTCTCTGTTTGACTTACTTCCTTTCTCTGTCTGACATTTCACTTAGCATAATGCCCTTAAGGTCTATCCATGATGTTGTAAATGGCAAGAGTTTCTTTTTTCTCATGGCTGAATAATTTTCCACTTTATATAACACATTTTTTTTATCCCTTCATCCGTGGACACTTAGGTTGCTTCTGTATCTTGGCAATTGTAAATAACGCTGCAACAAATACGGGAGTGCAGGTACCTATTTGAGATCCTGGTTTCATTTCCTTTGGATATATACCCAGAAGTGGGATTGCTGGATCATATTGATGAGGGAGCCAAAAGCAACCTGAGGGCAAAGCATGAGCTAACACCCACAACCCCACCTGCCCACCTCCCTACTCCTGTGGTAGGACGTATGTGACATTCCTCAGGCACTCCTGGCTGCCCAAGAACAAAGGAAAGAAAACAAATGGTTAACTGATAGAGATCACAGTCATGCAGGACATGAGTCTTCATAAGTTTACAAATGTTTTAGTAAATTACCAGAGAAAGGAAATTTTATCAATAGCTTAATCTCCAGTGGTGGCTGCCTGCAAGTCTATAACCCAACCTTGACCTGGTTTAAGAAAACCTGAGGAACAGGGTTCTGTATGGTTTTGCTCCACTTGGGACTGGGGGCATGGGAGCTGATGCCCTTTTCCTCGTTTCCCAAGAGGGATCCTCCTTCCTTATCAAATTTAGATCCGCGTTGATTTGCCCAGTGTTTTCCTTTTCTACATCTGGGACTATCTTTATTGGGTAACTTACTGGTTTGTCCCCTTTTCGTTGGTGACGGTCCTTTTGCATGTGCCCTGGTTTTTCACATTTAAAGCAGGCATGAGAGGCTGGAGACGGCCTCATAATAGCTGCAATAATTTGTGTGCTATGTGTCTCAGTTCCCACATTTTGGCACGCCCTAATGAATTCAGGGATACCTTTGGCTTGAGTACGTATGCCAGAGACAGCGGCCTGCCAGTCTGCATTAGCATTTTCATAGGCCAATTGCTGCAATAAAACTTGAGCAGTTTCTTCATTATCTATGTACCTGGAAATACTCTGTTGTAACCTATTCACGAAATCAACCTAAGGCTCAGTGGCTCCCTGCCATATGGTGGCAAAGAAACCTGTTTTTGTTTTTATGTCAGGGACTCGGGACCAGGCAGCAATTGCAATAGTAGAGCACTGTTGGAATAACCTATGACCGGCTTGGGCGCGATATAATGGCCTGGAGCATTTCCACTCCTATCAGAATACCTAAATCTTGATTATGAATTGCCTGTGTTGTGCAACCCACTTGATATTCTAAAGTCCACACAGCTGCCAAGTGGCTTTTGCACCACCTTCCGGTTCTACTATACTAGCCAAGGTTTTACTCAAAGACATACAAGGTGATAATTCATGGAAAGGACTTTATGAACTGATAACTTGGGGAAGGGGGTAGGCATGTGTTCTCCCATTAGGATCACGCTGGGCACCTGCCCGTCTGATTAAACCATACCATGAGTTGGAAGGATCAGCCCCTCAACCCTCCTCTCAGATGGCCAGAAAGCAGTGTAACACGTTCCCTATAATCTCCTTTACCAGGACATAGCTATTTGATTTCCCACATGTCCTGAGAATTGTTTGCTGGTATGCCAACGTTGGAATTGGTGACCAGAACCCTAAGGACCTTTGCATATATTTTAGTTGGATTGTTTTCTTGCTGTTAAATTGTCTGAATTCCTTATATATTTTGGATATTAATCCCTTATCAGATAGATTAGATATATCATTCAATATCAGATAAATATTTTCTCCTACTCCAAAGGTCACCTTTTCGTATTGTTGATGGCTTCCTTTGCTGTGCAGAAACTTTTTAGTTTGATGTAGTTCCTCTTGTTTATTTTTGCTTTTATTACCTTTGCTGTTGGTGTCCAGTCCAAAAAATATCACCAAGACCAAAGTCAGGGAGTCTACCCTCTATGTTTTCTTTGAGGAGTTTTATAGTTTCAGGTCTTAATTCAAATCTTTAATCCACTTCGAGTTAGTTTTTGTGAGTGGTATAAGGTTATAAGGTAGAGGCTTTTTGTTTTTTGTTTTTTGTTTTTTTTTTTGTATGTGGATATTCCGTTTTCCCAGTACCACTTATTAAAGAGACTCTCTCAGAATTTTGTGTTCTTTGTGCCCTTGTCAAAGATTAGTTGACTGTATATAGGTGGGTTTATTTCTGGACTCTATTCTCTTCCTTTTTTTTTTTTTAATTAAAATTTTTTTCAATGTTTTTATTTATTTTTGAGAGAGAGCATAAGCCAGGGAGAGGCAGAGAGGGAGAGAGAGAGAGAGAGAGAGAGAGAGAGAGAGAGAGAATGAGAGAGAGAGAATGAGAGGGTGAGGGGCAGAGAGAGAGGGAAACATAGAATCCAAAGCAGGCTCCAGGCTCTGAGCTGTCAGCACAGAGCCTGATGCAGGGCTCTAACTCACGAACTGCAAGGTTATGACCTGAGCTGAAGTGGGAAGCCCAACCAACTGAGTCACCCAGGTGGCCCTATACTCTCTTCCTTTGATCTGTGTATCTATTTTTATATATGTACCATACTATTTTGATTATAGTAGTTTGAAATCAGGAATATACCTCCAGTTCTGTTCACCTTTCTCAAGATTCCTTTGCCTATTTGGGGTCTTTTGTGGTTTCTTATTTTTTATTTTAAAATAATTTTATTCTGCCCGGAAATGGTGGTGATGTTCTTACATTCTGTCCACCCAAAGGAAGAGGAACGAAATTAAAGGGTCCAGAATTTTCCTCACCATATTGTCATAATTCTTTCTTTCAGATTCCAAAGAATTTGCATATGAATTATATCATGTGATCTCAAAACTGCCCCATGAGGGTAAGCTGAATGAATAATTATATCTCATTTTATAAACAAGGCTCAGGTTAAATATTTAGCCAGTATTTCCAAAAATGATATGTGTACCTCATTCATTTTTTAGAACTTGACAAGGGCCTAGTACTAAGTGCCCCCTGCTCTTCAGTTGCTCACAACCTTGACATCTTCAAGGGAGTGACCATGACTCCAGCTAGGTATGACCCCAAACCTGGCACTTAAAGACACATAAATGTCTATAGTGATACTTATGACTAAACACTTACTGAGAATTTCCTTTTCCAAAAGTATAAACTTAGATTATTTGAAGAATTAGTATTTCGATTAGCATCTTAATTAATAAGCATATATATATACAGACACACACATACACACATGTATATAGTATCACCACATGAGTACTGATTTGGTACAAAGAGACTGCTAACTGTAAACTGTTTGACTTAGGATAAGTATCTTTATCTTTCTAGTTATAAATTTTCTCATCTGTACGATGAGAGGACTGTGCATGTCCATCTCTAAATCCTGGATTAGATTTGAAGACATCAATATGAATTCACGTTTACCTTACTAATAGATACAGATGGACAAATACAGAAATAATTATGAATATGTGTGTATTCATGTGTTAGTATATGCACATGTATTTCCAAGTTCTGGCCTCTGAAGGGCCTAGAAAAAACATCCCAGTAGCAATGAGCACACCTAGCACCTAGTTTTTGGGTTCTAATATAATTCTCGAATAAGAGGAACCAGGACTCTTGGGAGAAATGGCCCCTCCCCTGCTCATGCTCTGTCTTGCACTGTCTCTCAAAAATAACTAAATGTTAAAAAAAAATTTTTTTAAAGTGTCAAGGTACTGAAAGACATTTCAAAATGTTAAGCATCCTTAAGCTCCTCAATCACTTTTTAATAAAAGTATTATTATTTTATTTTTATGTATGTGTGTATTGAGGTATATTCACAATTTTATTTAATCCTTTAAAAAATTTCTATTTTAAAAAATACGTTGAATTTATTCATTCAATTAATTAATTACTAATTTACTGAGGTCTTACTGTATTTTAAGCAGCCCTGGGAACATACAGAGTAATTACAAAGTCTCTTCCTCCAAAGAATTAGTAGTTCAAGGAGGAAACAGGGGAAAGAACCAATTGATATTACATAGGTGCCAAAAATATTCACCAAATAAAATGAAGCAACATACCAGGTACGATAAAGGCGCAAAAGTTCGCCTGTTTCAAATTGGAGATGAGTGAGAGATTCCTGGAAGATAACAGATGAAGTGAATCTTGAGGGTAAAAGAAGTGCTAGCCATTAGGGCAAGTGGAGAATTTACCAAGAGGAGGGTGCAGCAAAAGAATGTTTAGAGAAGCATGGAAAAACACAGCATTTCGGAAAATTCCAAGTAAGCAGTATGGAGGATGTTTATATCCTATTGTATATTATATTGCCATTGACAAAAGTAAAAGTAACAGGGCACAGACTCAGTATTAAGCAAAATCATCTCATTTATGAATGTACTTACCGTTATTATACCATAAATCTTGATAGTGGAGACTATTAGCTCAATCTGCTCAGCTACAGGAAAGAACTTATCTAAGTGATTTCAAGAGGTCTCTTTTGACCTTATTTCACTGTTCTCTCCTCTCTACAATTGTAGTCTGTATTTATTCAGCAAAGAAAACAAAATTGCTAAAGTAAGTTATATTTTTAAATTTTTTTTTAACGTTTATTTATTTTTGAGACAGAGACAGAGCATGAACGGGGGAGGGTCAGAGAGAGGGAGACACAGAATTGGAAACAGGCTCCAGGCTCCAAGCTGTCAGCACAGAGCCTGACGCGGGGCTCGAACTCACGGACCGCGAGATTGTGACCTGAGCCGAAGTCGGCCGCTCAACCAACTGAGCCACCCAGGCGCCCCGCTAAAGTAAGTTATATTATGCTTTATTAGAACAACTTAATATATAATTAAGGGAAAACATAGTAATTTAAATGAATGATACTATCCAATATTCTTCCTCTCTCTGAGAAAGTTTCACTACAATGTGGCTCTGGGTCAAGCCCTGAACCAAAAAAAAATGTATTTCTTTATTTTTTTAAATAATTTTTAAACTTTAGAATCATTTTAGATTTAAGAAAAATTGCAAAAATAGTAGAGTTCCTATATACCCCACAGCCAATTTCCTTTATTGTTAACATCTCCCATTACTATGGTATATTTGTCACAACTAATAAACCAATAATGGTACATTCTTATTAACCAAAATCCATACTTTATTAATATTTATTTAGTTTTTTTTGAAAATGTACTAAAATTTAATCATTCATAAAAGCTGTAATTTAATCTGATGGTAAAATACCAAAAGCAATATTAGAGTTGATTTATTATATATTTTAGCTTTGAAAACCATAGAAATCAGTTATCCCAGTTTTTTTCCTATAAAAGACTCATTTTTGCAAAGGATTATGCACAATTTTAATTAGAATATCATGACAAGGGTATTTCATAATTTAGTTTTGAGAAAGAGACCGACCACGAGTGGGGGAGGGGCAGAGAGAGAGAGAGGGAGACAGAATCCGAAGCAGGCTGAGCTGTCAGCACAGAGCCCTATATGTGGTGCTCGAACTCACAAACTGTAAGATGATGACCTGAGCTGAAATCAAATGCTTAACGGACTGAGCCACCCAGGTGCCCCCATAATTTTTTAAATACAAAATGAAGCCAGTGACTCAAAAAGTTATCTGGTGCAATGGGTTTGAGGGGAAATTTCATAATATGTATCATTACAGATATGAAGTACAGTGGTTCAACTTTTTTAGTGCTGGACAGGGAAGAATCATGATAAAGAGGTCAATATGAAATCATTTGATTACAGTAGTACTAACATTTGAAATGCATCCATGCTCTTTTTTTGTAATCATATTAGAGTCAAGTATATTTATTTTCACATCTGTTATAACTGCTATTACAAAGGAGACATACTATTATTTTCCAAGTGATAATACAGAGAGCAGTTTTTTTTTTTCTCCAGGGAAATTGTGCAAACCGATACAAGATTTAAATTCTTCACCTAATATATAAAACAGGAGAAGCCTCTTCAGATTTAATTTCTGAAGTCTGGAATGCTCGTATTTCCCAGTTAGGCCACAGTTCATTCCTGTAATCTGGCCCAGAGCTGCTGCTTACTGCGGGTCTAAAGCTGCAGACAGGATTTCTTTTTGGGCTTCTTCTTTTCTACTGGTGTTTTTCTTTTTTCTTTTTAAAAAAATTTTTTTTGATGTTTATTTTTTAGAGAAAGAGAGAGAGACAGAGTGTGAGTTGGGGAGGGGCAGAGAGCGAGAGGGAGACACAGAATCCGAAGCAGGCTCCAGACTCCCAGCTGTCAGCACAGAGCCCGAAGCGGGGCTCGAACTCACAAGCTGTGAGATCATGACCTGAGCAGAAGTCAGACACTTAGCTGACTGGGCCACCCAGGCACCTCTCCCCACTGGTGTTTTTCTATTTATATGTCTGACCAGGTCATAAAAGATCTTATTAATGTTGATCTTTAACTTTGTAGTAGATTCTAAAAAGGCATGGTCATACCACCATCTTCCTAACCCTTTTTTCCTTTTTTTTTTTTTTAACCATCTTTCTAAATTCTGACCCTGTTCTTTGCCAACTACTTGCTCATCTTCCAGGTCACATTATTGCCAGCTAAAATCATTGGACATCTTCTGCATCCTTAACCCATACAATCAGTTCCTTCAGGTCCTATAAGTCATTAAACACGGACTGAGCTGTAATAGGATATGCTAGTGCAAACCCTTGGCCGTTGTTCATACACAAATCCCTCATTGCTATAAATTCCTCTGTCCTGCTGTGTCCAGGATTTCAAGCATACGCTGTTGGCAATCTACTTTAGCTTGCTTTCTGAAGAATTCTGGAGGAATCTTCTATTGTTGGGTCATATTTTTCAACAAAAATTCTGGGAACAAACTGAACTGTGAGATCAGATTTCCCATGCCTCCTGAACCAAGGACCACTAGCTTATACTCACACATGACCTGGTCTGTTTGAATCCTGACAATCTACTCAATGCCACTGAAGTTACAGTGACACACACACTGTACACAGAGTAAACACCCTCTGATCCAGTCATCCCACTTCTGGGAATCTATCTCCCACTTGGGTCTGGGCCTCCTCCTCCCTCCCCTACACTGTAGTGGCTGTGCTCTGGCTCTGCTCAGGCTCTGGGTGGTGGTGGTGCTGGCAGTGGTACCTCCAGAACACACTCACATGCCTAATATTTCTGTAATTTTTACTTGGTGTCCTTTTTATGTTCCAGGATCCTATCCAATGTTCTTATATGCAAATGATACAATGGGAAAGGGATATAACCTGTCAACATTATTACAAACGCAAAGGATGGTAAAGTGATGAATATTAGTACACATTCATCAGCAATGAGGGCTTTGTATCTTGAGTTGTTTTTAGATACATTACATTTAGATGTCAGGTCTCTTTAGGCTCCTCTGTACTATGACAATTTCTCAGATTTTCGTTGTTTTTGATAATCTTGATAGTTTCAACATGGTTAGCTATTTTGTAAGATATTCCTGAACTTGGGTTTGTCTGACGTTTCCTTATGATTAGACGGTGCTATCATTTTTGGGGAGGAAGACCACAGGGATAAAGTACCCTTGTCATCACATATTAAGGCTGCATGACTATCAACATGACTCACTGGTTATGTTCATTTTGATCATGCACCTGAGGCAGTGTTTGTCAGATCTCTCCACTGTAATGTTATTTTTTTCCTCTTTCCATACTGTTCTCTTTGGAAGGAATATACTCTCTGTAGCCTATACTTAAGGAGTGGGGAGTTATGCCCCATTTCCTTGAGGGTAGAATATTTATATAAATTGTTTAGAATTCTTCTGTATGGGAAATTTGTCTATTCTACTCCACTTATTAAATTATTCAATCATTTATATATATCTGTATGGATTCATTGATATTTTTTATATTTTATTATAATCCAATATTAGGTCATCTGTTTTGTGGCTCAGATTGTTCTACCTTTGGCCATTGAGACCACTTTAGGTTGGCTTCTGTATCCCTTTGACATACCCCCATCAGTTTGTTTTTTGAGCACTTTCTTACTTTCTTGGCGTAATAAGACTCTGTGTGTGTGTGTGTGTGTGTGTGTGTGTGTGTGTAATATGATGGGAAAGTGATATAATGGGAAAGTGATATAACCTTTCAACATAATTACAAAAGCAAAGGATGGTAAAGTGATGAATATTAGTACACATTCATCAGCAGTGAGGGCTTTGTATCTGGAGTTGTTTTTAGTTTGGTTTCCTATTCATATCTTACTTTTAGCTTGGTTTACAAGTTAACCAATGATTTTTTCTGTAACCTTGCATTTTATAAATAAAATGAGAGAGTCAATGAAGTTATAATTACATACTTTTATTTAAAGAGGAAATTGGGGTACTTATTGCTGATAACTGGTAATTACATTATCAAAGGGCTGTTCATTCAATAAGCTTACATGTTAAAAAAGGCAAATTTATATGTTAAAAGAAGGAAATGAAAAAGAAGTAAGCAACCTTTACTTTTGGACTAGAATAATCTGCAGATTGTAAGATATTGAGTCCATTTTTAAAAGATGATAAATCACCAGTATCACAAGTTTTAGGGAAGGAAAAAGACCTAAGAAGTAATACCATTTCTTTGTTCTCTACTTTTCAAAGGGCATTTCTACCTGTAAATTAGGCCAATAGTTAAATAGCAAATAGTTAAATGAGCAAATAGTCAAATGATTAGGAGCAAGTTGTAGTTCTTACATTTCTGGTTCTCTTACGTGCATTTACATTGGGAAATAATAATTTCTAATGTTTCTTTAGCTGTTCAGATTTGTCCTTTGGTTATATGACAGGCAGCAACGTGAAAATGTATTGCATGACAGCTTATTTATCAATACAAACCTGGCTGGTACATCTAGTCCCCTTGTTGATGAAATTTGGTGTGCCCAATAGCTAACACTTGTTTAACTTTGTGAGACAAGAACAGAATAGAGCTTCTACAAATGAGAAAACAGGATCAACAGCAGTCCTGGGACATAAACGGGAGTCTCTGCTTTTCATTTGCTGTTTTTCAGAACTACATGGTATGCCATTAAGAGAACTGTTTTTTTTTTTAGTTTTTTTTTAATGTTTATTTTATTTTTGAGAGAGGCAGAGACAGAATGTGAGTGGGTTAGGGGCGGAGAGAGACGGAGACACAGAAGCAGAAGCAGGTTCCAGGCTCTGAGCTGTCAGCACAGAGCCTGATGTGGGGCTCAAACTCACGAGCTGTGAGATCATGACCTGAGCTGAAGTCAGACACTCAACCGACTGAGCCACCCAGGCGCCCCTAAGAGAACTGTTTTAAGCAGACTGCCCCTGTATTTAGTTAGTATCAATTTTGTTTTAATACATAAATAACCTCTTTGAATATTGACTACTTAGACTCTGTGTGTGTGAGGGAGTGGAGAGGAGAAAGTAGGACTGAGGAGAGACAAATGACATTTGTAGGCCATACCACAAAAGTTGGCAGCTATGGATCATATTTTCTAAGGCAAAGTCTTGTTGGATCCTAATATGGGAACTAAGAGATCAAAAGAAGATCAGACAGCTAACTTAAAATCCCAAGTTTTTCAGCCAAGTCCAGTCTATTCACAGATGCTGGATTATTAGGATGGCCCCTGAGCATAGAAAGTTGAAGGTAGTTTCTTCATTGAGAAAATAAAGACAGATTGCTTAGGGGAAAAGAGTAAAAAGGATGAGGTATCAGACACACTAGTGAATCACTAGTGAAATAAAATGTTTTAAGTGTTTATATATCTTAGATGTATATAAGACCATTAATTCTCTGATCTCTCAGGAAACCTACATTTAGTTACAGTATTAAAAACAAAAGATTGAGCTATTTTTTTTTCCTTAGAGAGAGAGAGAGAGAGAGAGAGAGAGAGAGAGAGCAAGAGCACACTCAACAGAGGGGCACAGGGAGAGAGAGATCTTAAACAGGCTTCACGCTCAGCATGGAGCCTGACCCTGGGCTTGATCTTACAACCCTGGGTTCATGACCTGAGCTGAAATCAAGAGTTGGACACTGAACTGACTGAGCCACCCAGGTGCTCCAAGATTGAACTTCTAATAGAATATCAAATCCTATAAGAAGCAGAGTTCCATGGAGTCACCCAGTATACAGATATTGACTTCTCCCCACCATAATATTGACAACATTTATCAAGCACATACCACATGTCAAGAAGTCTGCTAAGGACTTACAAAGATGACTGAAAGGATACTTGAGCTCATAGTCCAGGGGTTATTGAAAGGAAAAAGTGGTGGGTCACAAGAGGACGGGAGGGAAATCAATATGAATGAAAAGCTAGAGTCTCACTGTAAGGAAAAGAGGAAAGAAGATTAATGCTTTGGCAAGAGAAAAGTAGATTCCTGAACAATGTGAAGCCGAGAGCTGTTCAATCTCATCAGATTCTGAAGGCATCTCTAGATGCAGCTTTCCAAAGAAAACTGGGGCAATGACAAATGGGACAGCTAAAAGTAGGTCACAATTATAGCAAAGAAAACAACAGCCAGCATACACTTAGCCATTGTTATTGTTGAAGTCGTGGAATTAGTGTGTTCAATAACTCTTGTCATCAGTGGCTTCCTGATACGATCTTCTGTGGTGAGGATAGCTTTTCGGGCTCCATCCCATTTTCCAGGGCCTTGTAGACGATACTGGATTGGAGTGCAGGGTCCCCAGATTATCTGTATTGCCAATTTAGGGTCAGTGAAGGCCAGAGACAGCAGACTGGGCCTGACACCCACGAGATCAGCCAGCTCTTCCATGGTATCTATATAGTCTCCCTGAATGGTATGGCGTTGGCTCTCCACATACCTGAAGCAGAGAAGACAGAAGCCATGGCCTGTCAATAATTCAGTCAATTAATCAGTGCTTTCTGATTGCCTGTTATTGGCTCCGTATTTGGCTAGGAGCTGTAGAAAACAAAGAAGAAAGGAAAGACATTGTCTTTATCCTTAAGGACCTTATAATCTACTGGAATATAGAAGATAGATACACATAAAGCACAAGAGAATATAAGATTTTTTGTATATTGTGTGGTTTTAGATTGCTAAGTAGAAATGTTAGAAGAGGGTAGTTAAAATAGAGCAGTATGTCCTTGAAAGATGTGGAAGACATATCTGCTAGCAAACAGCAAAGTGTTACAAGTCAGGGGAGCAGCAGAGTGAAGGAATAAAGCAGGAATGAGTGTGGAATATGAGCATAGAATATCTGTGGGTGCTACCTACAGTAGAAGAGGCATGTTGTGGAAAACAAAGATGGATAGAGAGAGGCAAATATAGCAGATTCAGAGAAGACTCTGATGTTATGAGAAAACTCACCACAAAAATTCTCAAATTTGGGACCCTCAATTGTTTTATGAGGCAGTGGTAGTGGGGTCCACAGAGCAGGACTTCCCCGGGCCAGTGCTAATTTGGAATCCTGAAAGGAGTGGGGGGATGACTTATCCCACAAGAGGTAGTGGCCGTGCAAACAGAGCCAGGTGGAGGCATTACACCAAGTGCAGATTTGAAGAGCTAGAACTTTTGAGAGGGAAAATGTGGTAACAGATACTTGTGGCAGGAGTGGGATTTAGAGAGCTCACTGGTAACTTTTCTTCCTATAATGAAAATAAAACAAAGAAGAGTAGGACAGAAAGGAAGGAAGAGAAAAACCAAGTCAAACTAATTGAGATTAGATGGGATTGCTTGAGGAATCCAAAAACAGGGACAGGAAAAAAAATGATAGAAAATAAATTTGAGGTAGAATTAGTGAGATAGAATTTCAGAGGAACTGACAGATGGTCAAATAGCAATTTCCTGAAATGGGACTAGTTTCAAAGAGAAGTGAAGACAGGAAAGAATTTGAGAGCTTCCCCTTATGGATGTTATGTTGGCTGAAGGGTCTGTAGGCATACATTTATCCTTCAGTGGTGGGTCAAGAGCTGAGTATTCATAAAGGTTTATCAAAAGGGATTCACTTGTACCAGCCTTGTAGGGTTGTTGGGAGGATTAAATGAAGCCATGCATATAAAACACATAGTGTGCATACACAGTTGACCCTCGATAAAGGTTAAATTGTATCTTTGGGGACTGCTCACAGTCAAAAGGTAGTTAGACAAAAATAAGTCAGGGGAAAGAGAGGCGGGAAGTTGAAATAGGATATTTACTGCCAGAAAAGCAAGGAAAGAAAGCACTCCAAGAAGGAAGAGACATTTACAAGCACCAAACTCACCAGTGAGAAGAAAAATGGAATTGGTCATAGATGACCTTCAAGAGAACAGTTGCAGAAGGATAGAAGTTACAATACAGGAGGCTTAGGAGGAAGAAAAGAATGAGAATTTAGAGCATATAATGTAGAATATTTATTGTAGAAATCTGGCAGTGAAAGGAGAAAAACAGCAGAATACCTGGAAAGGATATCAGGGTTAATTAAAAACTTTCTCCTCTTCCCAGACAGGGGAGAGTTATGCTAGTAAAATCAATGAAAGAAAACCACCTCTTTGGGCCTGGAATGATTATACCCCTAACTTTTGCACAAAAATTTAGGAACTTACCATCAACTTCCACTTTGTCCAAATAAAAATCACCTAGTGTATAAACTCAAGTTCCGAAATTCAGATTGCTAAATTACCATGTTGGCCCAAGCACTAAGCAACTAGCTGATGTTACCACTTTCCCAGATCACAAAGACTGTTCACACCATGAGCTGCTGTGACCTGAGGGTGCTGTTACATGATGACAGCTGACAAAGTAGCCTATGCTGGTTTGTTTTTTTTTTGTTTTTCTTTAAGGAGTCTCTATGCCCAGTGTGGGGCTTGAACTCATGACCCAGAGATCAAGAGTCTGATATTCTACCAACTGAGCCAGCCCCGTGCTCACCTGTGCTGATTTGTAGATACACCTACAGATTTGTGACTGGGCCATATCTTCTTCCCATTAAATCATTGACCCTCTTCCTTTGGCAGCTCCACTAGCATTTCAAGTAATCCTGACAAAATTAATATACCTGATTTTCCCTCCATGTACTTTTTCCTATCTTTCTTTTAGGTTCTAATCATAGGATTTTAAATGCTTTTCTGTTCTTTTCCATGCATATTCAAACCATTTGGTGCTATTTCCCCATTTTATTGTCACACAAACTATCATTTCCCTTCCCTTCAAAATATAATCTAAATCCTGGACCACCTGCGTGGTTCAGTCAGTTAAGCATCTGACTTCGGCTCAGGTCATGATCTCACAGTTCGTGAGTTTGAGCCCCACATCAGGCTCTGTGCTGACAGCTTGGAGCCTGAAGCCTGTTTCAGATTGTGTCTCCCTCTCTCTCTGTCCCTCCCCCAGTCGTGCTCTGTCTCTGTCTCTCAAAAATTAATAAACATTAAAAAAAATTAAAAAAAATCTAAATCCTTAAAATAACACAAGGAAGATAAACATAGTCCAATATTGCTCTAATTAAGAACTAAGAAGGAAATTACCACACACTCTCTTACCTTTTTGCCATTTGCTCTTGAGCCTTAGCTATCTCTGCTTTCATTTTGCTTTGTGAGGGCAATGTCTTTAGCCCTAAAGAGAAAAATCAAAATTTTAAGTGTAAGATTACCTCACTGACAACAATAATCCTATTAACAATTACTATGCCATGGAGAATTCAAAGAAATACAAAATAATTTTTTGTACTCGAGTAGGTTACAATTCACTGGATCACCTTCCCCTATCACCACCACAATATGATGCCATTAAGGACGGTAACTTACTCTATTCTACTATCTCTTTGGGAGAGATTTCTCCGATACTGTCTTCCAGTCAATATCTTCCTCCTCATCTTCCAATTGGGAAATGAAATATGGACATAATGAAATGATAAATGGTCCCAAAAGTATGTGAAAAATAAAGAGCAAAATAAAGGGCAGGGTACATTTGTACTCTTAGTAACAAACAGGCTTTACCACAGAGAGAAGGAAGTAAAAATGAACTCTTGATCCCATTTTATGACTAAAGTCCTATGAAAGATAAGGCTTTCCTCTTCTGTTTGGATTTTTCACAATTTCACAGGTGGCCATTTCATCTTGAAATGGCAACAGCTGACAAAAAACAGTTGGCGTGGTTGTTTTTAATTTTAAACTGATTTTGCGCAACCCTCAAAGTTTCACTCCTTGGTTCTGGTCAACCCTTTGAAGTGATACTGAGCAAATCAAATCCTGCCACGGGACATTCTTTTTTTTTTTTTTTAATGTTTATTTTGAGAGAGAGGGAGAGAGAGAGCATGGGGTGGCGCAGAGAGAGAGAGAGAGAGAGAGAGAGAAAATCCCTTTGTGCTGATAGCACAGAGCCTGATGCGGGGCTCGAACCCACAAACTGTGAGATCATGACCTGAGCTGAAACCAAGAGTTGGATGCTTAACCTACTGAGCCACCCAGCTGCCCCTGGCATGGGACATTCTTGAAATATTTGAAGGGAACTCTCCTATCTCCCCTGAATCTTATCTTCTGTAGGTAAACCTCTCCAGCTCCTTCAGTTGTACTTCAAATGGTAGGTACATTTTCAAATCCCTGAACCATTCTTGTCTCTCTCCTTTTCATGCACTCCAGTGTCACTTGTAAAATATGTCTTTGGGTATGGGCTGAACAGTTTAGAGAAGAACAGTTGTAAATTCTAGGATATTACAATTCTTTAATGATGCTAGATATAATTAGGCCGTTTAGAAGCCATATCATTCTCCTGATTCATGTTGAGCCTACTATCCCAAATCCTAAAGTTTTTTCTCTTGTTCTCCTAGCCAAAACTGAAACAGGGGATGTTAAAGGGGGAAAGTAAGAATTTGAGAGGTTGAATCTTATACATTCTGGACTAGTCTTTAACCAGGTCTTAATTTTTGGCTGAAATCAATCACACCATTTCTATATTTGCTTTTCTCTATAATGACTTTTGCTTCACAAATATATATATATATATATATATATATATATATATATATATATATATATATATATATATCAGTTGTCTAAAATATAGATGAGTGGATTCTAGTCTGGAGTGCACATTGGAATCAACTGAGGAACACTTTCTTAGCGATCTATGTCTGGCCTACCCCAGACTTTTAAAATAAACATCACCAGGCAAAGCATGCCTATTTTGGGCAAGATTTTCCAGGAGATTCCAATATATGTCTATGGTTATAAATTGTTACTTTATATTCACTCAAGAATAATTTTTGAGCACTAATTTTATGCCAGGCACTATTACCGTCATACATACTTTCTACCTATTTAAAAGCAAGAACATAAACATAATTAAACATACCATTAAGTAATTAGTCAACTTGTCTGGTCACTTACCTTTAAATACTTGAGTGACCCAGCGTCCTTGGAGCTCTGAAATCGGCATAATGGCACCCAAAGGCTGGATCAAGCCTATGAATGCAAGAGTTGGCTTTTCCAGGTTAGGAGGGAAGACATTTTTATATAGGGATATCTTGTTTTTGACTACTTGAACAGAATCTTCAAGAAAAGGAAAGGCAAAAGTATAGCCTGTGGCAAAGATAACAGCATCAATGTCATCCTCCCTGGAGCCATCTTCAAATAGGGCGGCTGTCTCTGTGAACTCCTTCACATTTCCTTTCACCTTCACCAAGCCAGAAATTATACGATTTGGCAGTTCATCATTCACTGTTGGATGCTGACTCAGAGCTCTGTGAGTGGTGATAAAGATCAAAAGGAGAAATGAGAGTGAGATAGAATGTTAGTAACATGTAAGTAAAATTCTACTTTGATGGAAGTAGTTAAACAATATGTCAATGGTCTCTCTCTTGGTCTATCCATGAAATGTGGGAAAGGTCTAACATATACCAGCTTGGAACAGATCTGGATCTCAGAGCAGAAGTTGGGCCCTAGATGGCACTGAAAGAGAAGACGTCGGAGAAGTAAAAGAAAAATGGTCTTATTTGAAGAGTGTATCTATGGTTTCTTAAGGAATAGTAATATTTTCAGTGATATGAAATGGCCACAGGCCTATAGTTTCTATCCATATATCAATAGGTCTATAAGACTGGACTATCAGCGTTCTTTTGAGTCTCATTTCCACTTTCAAACCACCACGAGCTAGAATTAGACCATCATTTTTCAAGCTGTATAATAAATTACATGTATTTAGCAATTCGTAAATGGATTCTATATACACTCATTTATTTGAGTCTTACATAAACTCAGTGAAAGACCCAGCACAGGTGTCATTATCCAGGTTTTAGAGATGAGGAAATTGAGGCCTAAAGAAGTTAAGTGACTTGCCCAAGGTTACATACAGTCTAGGATTTGAAATTTTATATCAAAATTTTTTTTTTTATGAATTCCCTTGGGATCCCCTGGGCCTGCCTGTTAAGTAATATTTCCTAGAAACAACATTTATCTTTCTCTCCAAACTTATTCCTTTTCACAAATAGTACCACAATCCACATAGTTTTCCAAGCCACAAAACTGTGAGTCTTCTATCTGTTCACATGGGCTTTCCCTTTCTCCTCTTAATATCCTCAGAATAGTTTTATCTATTCTCTGTGTTACCTGGACTGTTACAAGGGCCTCCTTCTCCATTCCCCTTCAGTTATCTTCTACATCATTTTCGGAGTAGTTGTTCCAAAATGTATTTGTTATTAGGTTACTCACTTGTTTAAAATCTTTCAATGGCTCTGGACTGTCTTCGCTTCAAAAGTTTTATTTAGCAGAGGATACACAGGTTTTAATGTACCTGTTCAGTGAGGCTGGAGAGGTACTCAATCACTATTTGATCTTTGCCATTTTATTATAGTCCAGCCAAACCAGGCTACGTGCAAGTCCAAGAGCAAAATGTATTTTTCATTATTCTAAGACCTTGTACTTAGAATGCTACTTCCTTACCCTATTTGCTTGACTATGTCTTATTGTTCTAAAACCCCAATTCATTTTGTAATCACTGAAGTCATGGATGCTACAGTTTCCATAATTGGGTGAAATAAATGAGTGAAAAGTTGTTGAAGAACATAGTCTCAAACTATCACCCAACTGATTAATTTCAAAGGAAGAAAATCTTTACAAAGGAGAAACCTGGTATGTGCCACCTTATTCAAGGCATCAAATTTAACATCATTAATACGGGATAAACTGATGTCATGTGGCTCCTGATGTGATCTACCAAGAAGGCAAAACCTGTAAATATTTGTAGGAAAAATGTTTCCCCTGAATATAGTAAAGGTAGAACAACTATGCAAGCCCAAATTTTGAGACTTTTTATAAAACAAGTGGCTCGATTCTTTTAAAAAAATCTATGTCAAAAAATGGTGAATTATTTCAATTGAAGAGATTAAAGAGATATGACAATAAAATGCAATGGGGTAATGGGAATGCAAGCTGGTGCAGCTACTCTGGAAAACAGTATGGAGGTTCCTCAAAAAAGTAAAAATGGAACTACCCTACAACCCAGCAATTGCACTATTAGGCCTTTATCCACGGGATAGAGGTGTGCTGTTTTGAAGGGACACATGCACCCCCATGTTTCTAGCAGCACTATCAACAATAGCCAAAGTATGGAAAGAGCCCAAATGTCCATCGACAGATGAATGGATAAAGAAGATGTGGTATATATATACAATGGGGTATTACTCGGCAATCAAAAAGAACGAAATCTTGCCATTTGCAACTATGTGGATGGAACTGGAGGGTATTATGCTAAGTGGAATTAGTCAGAGAAAGACAAAAATCATATGACTTCACACATATAAGGACTTTAAGACACAGAACAGATGAACACAAGGAAAGGGAAGCAAAAATAATATATAAACAGGGAGGGGGACAAAACATAAGAGATTCTTAAACATGGAGAACAAACCAGGTTACTGGAGGGGCTGTGCGGGGGGGATAAATGGGTAAGGGGCACTAAGGAATCTACTCCTGAAATTATTGTTGCACTATATGCTAACTAATTTGGATGTAAATTTTAAAAAATAAAAAATAAAATAAAATAAAAATAAACCCACATTTTCATGATCAATTAATCTGTAACAAAGGAGGCAAGAATCTGAAACGGGGAAGAGACAGTCTCTTCAACAAATGGTACTGGAAAATTTGGACAACTACATGCAAAAGAATGAAACTGCACCACTTTCTTATATCCTAAACATAAATAAACTTAAAGACCTAAATGTGAGACCTGAAACCATAAATGTCATAGTAGAAAACATGGACAGTAATCTCTTTGACAGTCTTAGCAACATTTTTCTAGATAGGTTTCACAGGCAAGGAAACAAAAGCAAAAATAAAGTTTTGGGACTACACCAAAATAAGAAACTTTTGCGCAGTGAAAGAAATCATCAACAAAATTAAAAAGCAACCTACTAAATGGGAAGATATACTCATAAATGACATATCCAATAAAAGAATAAAATCTAAAATATGGAAAGGACGTCTATGACTCAACATTAAAACAAAAACAAAAAATTTTTAATTAAAATTAAAAATTATTTAAAAAGGCAGGAACCTGAAACAATTGTTTTACACAATGTATAAGTAGGAAGAATTTCAGGAGCAGCATGGTATGATCAATTGCTATTTAAAATATAATTTAATGTTTAATGTTTTATTTTAATATAATTTAATGTTATAATTTATTTTAATGTTAATATAATGTTGCACAAATATATATGCAATGCTGTATATTTAGACATGAATGGGGGTGGGGAGGAGCCTGGGAATCTAATGTCAACGTGTGGGGTGTAATAAATAAATAAAACTTGAAAGTTAAAAAAAAAATGCAGTGGGGTAATACCTGAAAGGATCCTGGATTTAAAAATAAAAGAGCTATAAATAGTATTATTGGGACAATTTAGGAAATTTGTGATACATTAGATAATAGTATTTTATTAATGCTGAACTTCCCATGTGATCATTGTACTATGTTTATGTAGGAGAATGCCCTATTTCTTAGGCAATATATGCTAAAGAATGTAGGGTAAAGTGTGTTAGAGTGGCTGTAACATACTCTCAAATGGTCAGGAAAGAATATGTAGTATTCATCGATGGATGGATGGATGGATGGATGTGATATAATCAGATGGATAGATGGGATTTACCTATCTTCAGAGAAAGGGAGAGAGAGAAAGCAAATATAGCAAACTGTTACTAACAGGTGAATCTAAGTGAAAGGTGTATGGGTGCTCATTGTACTTACTATTTTGTAGGAAGTAAATCTGAGCATTTAAAAGGATAAAAAATTGGAGGGAATATATCAAACTCAACACCCAAAAACCAAATAATCCAGTGAAGAAATGGGCAAAAGATATGAATAGACGCTTCTTCAAAGAAGACATCCAGATGGCCAACCGACACATGAAAAAATGCTCAACATCACTCATCATGAGGGAAATACAAATAAAAACTATGAGATACCACCTCACACCTGTCAGAATGGCTAACATTAACAACTCAGGCAACAACAGATGTTGGCGAGGATGCAGAGAAAGAGGATCTCTTTTGCACTGCTGGTGGGAATGCAAACTGGTGCAGCCGCTCTGGAAAACAGTATGGAGGTTCCTCAAAAAGCTAAAAATAGAACTACCCTACGACCCAGAAATTGCACTACAAGGTATTTATCCAAAGGATATGGGTATGCTGTTTCAAAGGGACACATGCACCCCAATGTTTATAGCAGCACTATCAACAATAGCCAAAGTATGGAAAGAGCCCAAATGTCCATTGATGGATGAATGGATAAAGAAGATGTAGTATATATATACAATGGAGTATTACTTGGCAATCAAAAAGAATGAAATCTTGGCATTTGCAACTACGTGGATGGAACTAGAGGGTATTATGCTAAGTGAAATTAGTCAGAGAAAGACAAATACCATATGATTTCACTCATATGAGGACTTTAAGATACAAAACAGATGAACATGAGGGAAGGGAAGCAAAAATAATATAAAAACAGAGAGGGGGACAAAACATAAGAGACTCTTAAATATGGAGAACAAACAGAGGGTTACTGGAGGGGTGGTGGGAGGGGTTGTGGGAGGGGAATGGGTTAAATGGGTGAGGGGCTTAAGGAATCTACTCCTGAAATCATTGTTGGACTATATGCTAACTTGGATATCAATTAAAAAAAATAAATTTAAAAAATTGGAGGGAATAAAGCATTCAAAATCAGCTTCTAGAAATGCTTTCATAGCCTACCTCCTTGACTGTGTGGACTCCCATCCTTCATACCCCCATAGCACTCCATGCATTCATCATATTCTATTGTCTGTCTCCTCCTTAGAGTATTTAAGGTAAAATCCATTTTTAGAGTCTGACATTTATTGTGTGACCTCAGACAAATTAGTTTCTCTAAGTGTCAATTTTTATAACTGCAAAATGGAAATGAAAAACAGTACTAACCTTTAGGGTTGTAACGAGGATTAAATGAGATAATGTATTTAACTCCAGTCTAGCACTGTGCTTGTCTTACATTAAGTCCTCAAAAATAAAGTGTAGTTATTTGTCTTTACTATTAGGTCTTTAGTCTCTGTGTTCTCATGCCCAGTATAATGCTTGGCTCATTACGCGTGTTCAGTATTTGTTGGATAAATGAATGAACATTGCCCTCTGCTCCCATTTTGTTGTTTTTACTGGGCATCATGTAAAAAGAACTTGTGGGGTGCCTGGGTGGCTCAGTGGGTTAAGCATCCACCTTCAGCTCAGGCCATGATCTCATGGTTCGTGAGTTCATGCCCTGCGTTCGGCTCTGTGCTGACAGTTCAGAGCCTGGAACCTGCTTTGGATTCTGGGTCTCCCTCTCTCTCTGCCACTCCCCTGCTCTCTCTCTCTCTCTCTCAAAAATAAAATCTTAAAAAAATTAAAAAGAAGTTGTATCTGAGGAAATAATAAAATGGTTAAGGTCAAGGAGAGTCATAGCTTGAAGATTACAGATGAGTAGATCTTGGACTCCTATGAGGGCAAAATAGAAATCTGATCTTAGATCTGTGGATTTTCTTTCTTTTTCTTTTTCTTCTTTTTAGGAATCTTTGCACTCAACGTGGGCCTCAAACGCACAACCCTGAGATTAAGAGTTGCATGCTATTCCAACTGAGCCAGCCAGGTGCCCCACAGATCTGTGGGTTTTCTTAATGTATGGGTAGGGGTGGTTCTGTTAACCTGTGCCAACAGTCCTTGTTCTTGTGCCTTGGCTATTACTGCCCCACCCCCATCCTGGTAACATACCTGTGTTTAGGCTTTAGGCCAAACATTTCATGGTCAAACCTTTGGTTCATCTTTTTCTCCAAAAAATGGTTTGCTAATGATTGACCACAGATCTTCAAAAGAAAATGTTTAAATCGAGAAGAGACTAACACATCAAGGGGATATCCATAGTCTGCTACACGATTTAGGATCCAAGACCCTCTCCTGGTGCTGAGGAAAACCTGGGGCATGGAAAAAAAAAATGGTTTGCTTTTGCCATTCTCTGGCTCATAATCCTTTGATAGCACCTGCTCTCTTCAAGATTAAGTCCAGACTCATTCATCTCTCTTTTTAGTTCCTGCACGATCTTTGTTTTATTTTCTGCAGTTTTCCTTCTCAAACACTATGTGTACAATTAGATTAGGGCATTCACTAAGAATGTGTCTTGCTCTGAACCACCACTGCATTTCTGCTTAATGGCATTATGCCTCCTTGAAAAGTCGCCTATCCTCTTAATTCTCCAAAGCCTATTTATTGTTAACATCCAGATCAAGTCTGCCTCCTCCATAAGACACTACTGACCATTCTGGCTGACAATTTTCTCTCCATCCTCTGAGCTACTCTAGCACTTACCACCTGTCCAACTCATTTAAAATTATGGAGCAGTTGAGCTGAAAGCAATTGCACATCATTTAATCCAAAACCTTCAGCCTTTTTTGCCTTTGACATTGTTAGCACTATTACCAACACAAAACAAAACACCCCCAAAAACCCCAAAACAAACCCACACCTGTTATTTATCATTTATATCCATATTAAACTTTTTACACTCATTTCTGTCTCTCCAAATGTGTTTCCTCCACGGTGGGGGGGGTCTAGCAATACACATCTTCTAGTCTCCCCAACACATCATCCTCATTGTTTCCATTTATTGAGAATTATGACCTGTAAGTGATTGTGCCAGGGCCTTTATCTATATTTTATTTAATCAATACAACAGTCCCTTGAGGTAGTTCTTCTTATCCTCATTTTATGCATGAGAAGATGAATAACTTGCCTGAGATCATACAGCTAGTAAATGGAAGGGCTGAATATCCAACTCAGGTCTGAGTCACCCCAAATCCTGTGCTGCTGAAGAATTGTTTCACTGACTACTTAAAGGAAAAACTGTAGATCGCTAGTCAAACAACAGGAAGCTGATAAAGTTTTGATATTCAGTTACTTGGCAAAAGTACCTCCTTCTCTACAAGACTTTCTGGGGATGTAATTACCTGCTTTATGGTCTTTTGTCTAAGCTCTTCCATAAAACGGTGACCTGTCTACAGAGGGATGATGTACTTTACACATACCTTCTCACTGATGGTAACCGCATGGGCTCTCATTACTGAGCACTTTGACATATCATAGTCTAAAGAGTATGCATGGTTCTAGGAATCACACAGCTTTATGTGCAGTCTGTATAACTTTTGTTATAAAAGTATATGAGTCCTATAAATGCTCAGAGTCTCAATTAAAAGGCTCCCTACATACAAAATTGTGACAATAATATATCGCAAGGCTGTTGTTAGAATTAGTGTTTTTGCAAAGGGTGTGGCATATGGTAAACATTCAATAAATGCTTAATGGTTATCATCATACTTCTTATTTCAGTTTTCTATCTATACCTTGTTTTAACACCATATTTATATGAAAAAATGGATTTATAAGAAAAAAAATGTGAGGAAAGTTGTTTTATAAGAAACAGATATGTTCTCTTCACAAAAGCATTATACCACAAGAATTATTATACCAAAACTTCCTTGATATACTGAAACTTACAGATCCACTTAAATTTTTTGATTTACAAATTCTAATAAATACAATTTAATACATAAAGCAAAAAGTTAGAACCTGGCAAGTGAGTGTCTTTGGCTTGCTTTGTGGGATGTCGGCACTGCCCCTGCCACGCAGACATGATTTTGCTGTGCATTGTCCCGGCCATTCTCAGACACAGCCACCTTATCTCCACCCGCTCTAGATGCTTTGTTCTTTGGCAATCTACAGTTCCTCAGTGCATGGAAGTCTCAGCGCCCTCATAACTGACCATTCAACGTGTTTGGATCCCTACCATATACCTTGCACAATCTTTCATCATTACACCTACACACATTTTAACCCTTTTTTTAATACCAATTTCCTGATAAAGCTTGTTGAATTGATGCATGGAATAACATATGAAATTACTTTTGTGGTGATGGATGGGGATAATACTGAGAAGTGTTATTGAATGGAGTTTCTGAGTAAAGTTCACTTAACAAAGTTGCAGCATTAAACTTCTATTGAAAAATAGTAATTTAAAACATATTTGTGGAGAAACACAGCTTAATTAAAGTTACTAGAAAACAACCAGACATTCCCCTATTGCCAATAAAGTTATGATTCAATAAAGACACGAATAACAAAATGTAACAATGACACATCTTTTTCTAGGAATTTACAATGAAGGCACTCTCTTCCTAGTTCAAAATCTATGATAAAAAACAAAACAAAACAAAACAAAACAAAAAAGACCTCTAGGACATAGAAATTGCTTTAGGGTGAATGTCCTTCTATTACTGAACTGTATGCAGAGCTGAGGCGAACTTGCATGTACCACAGTGTGGATGCTTTCCATACTGATATTCACGTTATCTTCGGAAAGATTAGACTGCTTCTTTTTTTCCATTTGGGGAGAGAAGAGGAAAATCCCGCCACCATCCTATGAGCACAAAGCCTTCAGCTAAACCAGTGTGCTTTCCTTCATGTAAGACTGTGGCACTTCTGCTGTCCTAAACAAGAGCCACACTCTGAAGGCTGCATTCGACCAAACTCCCCAAGGAACTGCATGGTCTTTAAAGTCAGAGGCACATTCAGAAGAGACAGCTGATTGGGATCACTGGGATTCTTTAGTGTGAGGTCAACTGAATGATGGGAATCTAACAGGGAATGTTGGCTCCCTCATATCATCAACACAAATGTTGCCAACTGAGGTCACAGAGCCAAGCCCTGTGTTTGCTGCTATATGGGCTATATGAAGAGGTATTTATACTCTATGTTGGGTCCACATACAGCTTCTTTGGTGAAGCAAAGTAATTTACTGATTCAAACCTGCTTGGCCGTGTGGGAAATTTCCACAGCCAGATCCCCTCCAGAATTTCCAATGCCAATTACAATGACTCTCTTTCCAGTGAAACTCTCTGGATTCTTATAGTCCCGGCTGTGGAAGTACTGTCCTTTGAACTTCTCAATTCCTGCAAGGGAAGGGAAAAGAATTATCCGATGAGCTTTATCTGCTATCATTTGTCAAATCATTTATTTTGTTAGCGGTGTGTAGAGTTTAAGCACACATCTCCATATAGTCTCCCTTTACACAGCTGCACTCTTGCCTTCTGAATATATTTGCCTATTTTCTTTTCTCACAGTCTCAGAGCAGAATCTTGTGATTTCCTTATCATGAATAGTCGGCTTAACTCCGGATCTGTTTATATTTTGGACTTGTGGACTCCCAAATCCAAACTCCTTCAGAAAATCTCCATTATCTTTTGTCTTTTCATCCTCTTTAAATACCTACTTTTGGGGTGCCTGGGTGGCTCAGTTGGTTAAGCCAACTGACTTGATTTCCCTCAGGTCATGATCTCACGGTTTGCAGATCAAGCCCTGAGTCAGGCTGCTCCATGCCGAGGGTGAGGAACCTGCTTGGGGTTCTCTCTCTCCCTCTCCCTCTCCCTCTGCCTCTCCCCTGTTCATGTGTGCACACACACATGCTCGTGTGCATTCTCTCTCTGTCTCAAAAGAAATAAACTTAAAATTAAATTAAATACTTCCATTTCAATTGGAGTTTATATGTTCTCATATACTCTAGAATATAATAAATAGAGTGCTTTGTTTTTTTCAAAATGAAAATCCAGGTCAAAGACTATAATTAACTTCTTTCTTGAAGTTTTAATTTCTTCCTTAGAAACTCAATATTCATTTGTTTCCTCAATTGCTGAAAAATCCTTCAACCTTCAAGTTCATGTTCTTTCTTTTGATCCTTAGAAAAACTAAGGTTGTTGTGAAACCAAAGATAGAGCCTTCTAATTTTTCTCTAGTCCCTGAAAATAATGTTATTTCTGCCTCCCAAATGGCAATAATCAAAGTCACCCCAACATCTTTCAGGGGAACATGTAGAATTATTATAAGCCCTTTTTTCATCCCAAGGTAGGAATCACTTAGACCACCATTTTCCCATTCCTCAGAGATCAATCACAGGCATGGCACACAGGCTTCCCTCCTTGTAGACTACTCACCAGGGAAGCTTTCCAAGGGTAAGTGAGCATTGGTGTGATGGCCGGTGCAAACCATGACTCCATCAAAGACGTTTACCTCCTTTTCCCCTTCAGATTCTGTAACTACCTCCCATTGGCCTGAAGTGGAGAAATCAGGCTGCTTCTTCACACTGCACACAGTGGTCTGAAAGAAAAATGATAGCTACGGGAGACTGTAACCATAGGCTGTACAGTGGACATCTTCCCTGACATGTCTCTCTTTGCAGGGTATTAACACATATGATATCACATATGATATCACAAGTATGATATCACATAATAGAGCTAATGCAGGAATATTTAATTTTCATATTTCACAAATAAGAACTTTTTTGTTTGGGGCTAGGGTCAGAGTGAGAAAACTCCCGTGAGGCAGGCTAAATAAAATGGCAGGATAATGCTGCACTCTCCCTTGCTTCTAGAAAAGTGCAAATTACTAGTTCTCTTAGACCAGTACCTAAGATGTCATGCGACACTCGAATAGAACTTCGGCCTCTCCAGTGCTTCCGAGACACCCCATGCATTAAGTGCCTATTCCTCCCCTGACCTCCAGACAAGTCCTATTTGAAAGTTGTTGAGGGGTGCCTGGGTAGCTCTGGGGCACCTGGGTGGCTCAGTCAGTTAAGTGTCTGATTTCTGTGCAGGTCATGATCTTGCGGTTCGTGAGTTTGAGCCCTGCGTCAGGCTCTGTGCTGACAGCTCAGAGCCTGGAGCCTGCTTCGGATTCTGTGTCTCCCTCTCTCTCTGCCCCTCCCCTGCTCATGCTCAGTCTCTCTCTGTCTCAAAAATAAATAAAACACTAAAAAAAAAATTAAAAAAAAAAGTTGTTGCGAGAGTAGATCCAAATAGTTCCCATCACGGGGGAAACAAAAAGGTAGAAGATTTAGGCTTTTTGCCAGTTGTCAGAAATATCTGTGTTGTTGTTGTTGTTGTTTTGTTTTTTATGGCCATGGTTAAAGATGACAGAAAAATCATGGAAGACTTAACAGTAAGGAACCATTGGAGTGATCTAGTACAACCATCTTGTTTTACAAACAAGAAAATTTTTACAAACAGGAGACATCAAAGTTTAGGAACTTACTTGCCTGAGGTCACAAGTTGATTAGTGGTAGAGCAAAGACTAGGCCTCAAATTTTCATTCCCCATTTCAGTGTTCTTTCTTCTACACCAGAGTTAACTTCTTGGCTTCCTCAATAAGTTCCTGATAACTGCTTCACTGGGTTGAAGCTAATGCATTGGCAAGTACTTCAGAAAGTATAAAAGGCTAAGCAGTAGCAGGTAAGTTGTGGCGGACTGAGAAGGTTTTAAGTTCCCATATCTGTCAGTTCCCCTCTCTAACTGGGAAAACATTTCCCCTCATTTGTTTTATTGCAATTAAATAGTATAAAATGAAGGAATGGAACCATTCTGGCAGGTGGCTTCCAAGATCTGAAGCCCAAAATATACAGAAAAAGGACCTTTCCATGGATATATTTCAGGCACAGGGAAGACATAAGAATAGAGTTGTTGTCTGGATAGGATAGATATATGGGCATATTAAGCCAGTCCTTACTTGTAAACACTGGTAAATGAAACCACATTATTCATTTATTTGACAACTTCAAACACAAAGACATTCACAAAATTTCCTACCTTCAATCGAATATATTTTAGAAGATCAAATTCTTTGGCATACATCCTGAAATACTCCAGGACCTGGGAGTTGTGCATGAAGTTAGGATAATGATCTGGGATGGGATAGTCACTGAAGCACATCATCTCCTTAGAAGTGTTGATGATCACTGATTTGTAAATGCTGGCCCTTCCTTCTTCAGGATTTTCCTACAGTAAATAAGAAGCATTCATAGCAACTTGAGAATTAACTTTATGGTTTATAAACAGTCACTAAACATTTGAAAAAGTTTTCTGAAAGAAATGCCAATGAAAAAGTTATACAGACACATACATCCCTTCACATCTCCAGGTATTTGTGCCCTTGGGTAGTCTCTTCCCCTTGAATCTGAGTGGTCTCTATTACTTGCTTTTGACCAACAGCATGAAGTTGGAATGATACCCAATAGCTTCCAAGACAGTCCTAAGGAGTCTTGCAGCTTTTGCCCTCTGTCTCTTAGAAAGCTTGATCTGGCAGGAGTCAGCAGTTATGTAAGAAGTCCAACTACCTTAAGCCACCATTCTGTGAGTAAGCCCAAGTCAGCCACATGAAGAGAATGTTTGGGAAACAGAGATATGCAGCTAGCCCTTGGAAATTCCATTTATCCCAGCTGAAGTTCTAAATATGTGAGTGAAGAGACCATAGCAGAAAATGAATTTGGAGACATCTAAACTATAATTTTCTTAAAAAAAATTTTTTTAATGTTTATTTATATTTGAGAGAGAGACAGAGAGAGAGAAAGAGAAAGAATGTGAGCAGGGGAGGGGCAGAGAGAGATGGAGACAGAACCTGAAGCAGGTTCCAGGCTCTAAGCTGTCAGCACAGAGCCTGACGTGGGGCTTGGACCCATGAGCCATGACATCATGACCTGAGTTGAAGTCGCACACTTAACCAACTGAGCCACCCAGATGCCCCTAAACTATAATTTTCAAATCTATGTAGGAACACTGAAAATGGCCTATGATATAATTTTTAGTTAAAAAGGTAATATTACAAAATTAAATTCACATTCTCACCACCAAATGCATAAAACTATGTATGCATAGGGCAATTGTATACCTATGTCTACCCACATTTATATAATTATACATTGTATAAGTTCTCTCCTGTTAGGTAGTTCTCTCTGAATATATTTCACTTATTTATTTATTTTTAATTTTTTTAATGTTTATTAATTTTTGATACAGAGACAGCACAAGCAGGGGAGGGGCAGAGAGAGAGGGAGACACAGAATCAGAAGCAGGCTCCAGGCTCTGCTGTCAGCACAGACAGGGCTGTGCTGCCCAGCACGACGCAGGGCTCTAACTCACTGACCATGAGCTCATGACCTGAGCTGAAGTCAGACACTCGAATGACTGAGCCCCCCAGTGCCCCTATTTCATTTATTTTTAAGTCAGTATAGCCTGAAAATAGGAAAAACAAGTTGATTTACGAAGGAGGTAGTAGTTTTTCTTCTGTTTTTGTGAAATGTTGTTTATATAATGCCCGTACATGACTTTAAAAAAAAAAAGCCTTCAGCAAACTAAGAAAAGAGAAAATTTCTTCAATTTGATAAAAACAACTGCAAAATACCTACAGCTAATTTCATAACTTAATAGTGAGAAAATGGACAATTTCCCCCTACAATTGGGAACAAGGCAAAGATGTCCTCTCTCACCACTCATGTTCAACACTATACTAGAAATCCTAGTTGGTGCAATAAGACAGGAAAAGGAAATAGTGGCTGTACCAGATTGCATTCCCACTAACAATGCAAGAAGGTTCCCCTTTGTCCACATCTTCACCAGCACCTGTTGTTTCTTGCGTTGTTGATTTTAGCCATTCTGACAAGTGTGAGGTGATATCTCGTGTAGTCTTCATTTGTGTTTCTCTGATTATAAGTGATGTTGAGCATCTTTTCATGTGTCTGTTGGCTATCTGTATGTCTTCCTTGGAAAATGTCTATTCATGTATTTTGTCCATTTTGAAATTGGATTTTGAAAGTTCTGAAATTGAAAGTTCTTTATATATTTTGGATACTAGCCCTTTATCAGATATGTCATCTGCAGATATCTTCTTCCATTCTGAAGGTTGCCTTTTAGTTTTCTTGATTGTTTCGTTTGCTGTGCAGAAGCTTTTTATTTTCATGAGGTCCCCAGAGTTTATTTTTGCTTTTGTTTCCCTTGCCTTAGAAGACATACCTAGAAAGAAGTTTCTATGGCTGATGTCAAAGAGGTTACTGCTCATGTTCTCCTCTAGGATTTTTATGGTTTTATGTCTCACATTTAGGTCTTTAATTCATTTTGAATTTTTTTCTTTAAAAAAAATTTTTTTTAAAATGCTTATTCATTTTTTAGAGTGAGAGAGAGCATGAGCCGGGGAGGGGAAGAGAGAGAGGGAGACACAGAATCAGAAGCAGGCTCCAGGCTCCGAGCTGTCAGCACAGGGCCTGACGCAAGGCTCGAACTCACGAACTGTGAGATCATGACCTGAGCTGAAGTCGGACGCTCAACTGACTGAGCCACCCAGGCACCCCTTGAATTTATTTGTCTGTGTGGTGTAAGAAAGTGGTCCATTTTAATTCTTTTGCACGTTGCTGCCCAGTTTTCCCAGCACCATTTTTGAAGAGACTTTTTCCTGTTGGATATTCTTTCCTGCTTTGTCAAACATTAATTGACCATATAGTTGTGGGTTCCTTTCTGGTTTTTCTATTTTGTTCTATTGATCCATATGTCTGTTTTTGTAGCAATACCATACTATTTGGATCACTATATATATAATATATATAATATATATATATATATATATATATAATATATATAATATATATATATATAATATTCAATATAACTTGAAGTCTGGAATTGTGATGCCTCCATTTTTGCTTTTCTTTTTCAAGATTGCTTTAGCTATTTGGGGAGAATAGTATGGAGGTTCCAATAAAGTTCCAATAATAGTTAAATAGAACTATCCTATGATACAGCAATTGCACTACTGGGTACTTATCCAAAGAATACAAAAATACTAATTCAAAGGGATACATGCACCCCAATGTTTACAGGAATGTTATCTACAGTAGCCAAACTATGGAAATAGCCCAAGTGTTCATAGACTGATGAATGGATAAAGAAAGTATGGTATGTATGTGTATGTATACACACACACACACACACACACTGGAATAATAACCATAAAAAGAATGAAATCTTGCCATTTGCAACAATGTGGATGGAGATAGAGAGTATTATGCTAAGTCATAATGACATAATCAAAGAAGTCAGAGAAAGACAAATGCCATATGATTTAACTCATATGTGGAATTTAAGAAACAAAACAAACAAGCAAAGGGGAAAAAAAGAGAGGTAAACCAAGAAACAGATTCTTAACTACAGGGAACAAACTGATGGTTACCAGAGAAAAGGTGTGTAGGGTGATGGGTTAAATAGGTGATGGGGATTAAGGAGTGTACTTGTCGTGATGAGCAATGGGTGTTTTATGGACGTGTTGAATCACTATATTGTTTACCTGAAAGTAATATTACACTGTATGTTAACTAACTGGAATATAAATAAAAACATAATAAATAAACAAAAATAAATAAAGTGGCATTAAAGCAAAAAAAAAAAAAAAGGGAAAGGAAATAAAAGTATACATATTGGGATGAAGAAATAAAACTATTTTTATCCATAGGTGACATCACTGTTTATGTAGAAAATCCCAATGGATTAAAAAAACAGAAAAAAACCACAACAACCTGGAACTAATAAGCAAGTATAGCAGGGTTGGAGGATACAAGGTTAATATACAAAGCCAATTACTTTCCTATATGCCAGAAATGAGTGATTGGATTTAAATTTACAAAAAAAATACTATTTACAATTGGACCCACAAAATTAAATACTTAGTCATGAATCTAATAAGATATGTGTAAGACTTATATGCAGAAACTATAAAACACAGATGAAAAAAATCAAAGTTCTAAATAAGTAGAAAGATCTTCGGTGCTTGTAGATTGAAGGACTCAACATTGTTAAGATATCAGTCCTTCTCAAGGTGATCTATAGGTTCAGTGCAATCCCAACCAACATCTCAGCAAGCTATTTTGTAGACAGTGACAACTTGATACTAAAGTTTATATTGAAAGACAAAAGGCCTAGAAAAGCCAACTTTGTCCTTAAGTGTGTACTGTGCATAGTGACTTTCTTTCAGAGTAGAGTATGGGAAGGAGTGTATAGTATGGCAAGGGAGAAAAAGAGACGAGGGACTTTACAGTGGCAAAATCTGACAAACACAAGGTCATCAAGGTTAACATCAATAGTGGTAAGTCATATTGAGAGTACATACTACTGATGTGATACGATGAGAATGTTACTTTACCTCTATGGTCTTCTTCCCCCAAATCCATAGCTGCAGTCTAACGGTGACAAAACCATCAGGCAAATCCTGACTGAGGGACATTCTATAAAATAACTAATAATCCTCAAAACTGTCAAGGTTATCAAAACAAGGGAAGCCTGATAGAGTGCCTAGGTGGCTCAGTGGGTTAAGTGTCCGACTTCAGCTCAGGTCATGCTCTCATGGTTTGTGAGTTGAAGCCTCGTGTAGAGCTCTGTGCTGACAGTGTGGAGCCTGCTTGAGATTCCCTCTCTCCCTCTCTCTGTGTGCCTGCCCTGCTCATGGGAACCCATGTGCATGCACTGTCTTTCTCTGTCTTTCAAAATAAATAAATAAACATTTTAAAAAAGGTACAATGTCATCCTCATTTATCACCTGAGAAAGCTGGAGTAAAAACTATAGGGAAAAGGTCTCCACATCAATTGCAATGAGAAATAAGTAATGGAGACCTTTATTGAGACCACAGACCAATAAAAGAAGAATCTCTGGATGCACTGACATCAGTATTTGTTAAAGTTTCCCAGGTAACTCTTCACAGTACAGCCACTGCTGAGCACCACTGCTCTATACCCTCTTTGAAGTGCTTCTGTATTCATTCGTCTTTTTTTTTTTTTTTTTGGTGGGAAGAGAGTTAATAAATTTAAGAATTATTTATTTATTTATTTTTTTAATGTTTATTTTTGCGAGAGAGAGAGACAGAGCGCAAGCAAGGTAGGGGCAGAGAGAGAGGGAGACACAGAATCTGAAGCAGACTTCAGGCTCTGAGCTGTCAGCACAGAGCCTGATACAGGGCTTGAACTCATCAACTGTGAATTCGTGACCTGAGCCGATGTCGTGGGCTTAACTGAGCCACCCAGGTGCCCCTAAGAATTTTTTAAAAGCTACTAATTTAAGGGTATTTATTACTTAACTTTATATTTTAGGGATGCCTGGGTGGCTCAGTCAGTTAAACACCCGACTCTTGATTTTGGCTAGCGTCATGATCTCACAGTTCATGGGATTGAGCCCTTCATAAGGCTGTTCACTAACAGTGTGGAACCTGCTTGGGATTCTCTCTACCTCCCTCTCTCTCTGCCCTTCCCCTGCTTGTGCTCTCTCTCTCTCCCTCTCAAAAATAAATAGGGGAGCCTGGGTGGCTCAGTCAGTTGAGCGTCTAACTTCAGCTCAGGTCATGATCTCATGGTTCGTGGTTTGAGCCCCACGTTGGGCTCTGCACTGACAGCTCAGAGCCTGGAGTCTGCTTCGGATTCTGTGTTTCGCTGTCTCTCTGGCCCTCCCCTGCTCACGCTGTGTCTCACTCTTTCTCAAAAATAAATAAACATTAAAAAAAATTTTAATTAAAAATAAATAAATAATGTTTTTATATTTTAAATTAACATTTATCAATACACCACATTTTACATTATATTGTATACACATGGTATCTTTCTTTATATTACATATATATATATATATATATATATATATATATATATATATACACATATATATATACTCTGTTTTTTAAGATACTATTTTTAAGTAATCTCTACACCCAACCTGGGGCTCAAACTTACAACCCTGAGATCAAGAATCACATGCTCTACTGACTGAGCCAGTCACGCACCCCTACATATGCTGTTTAGAGCTTTACAACTGGAAATGTAGTTCTCAGATTAGCAGCATCTATATAACCTAGGGGCTTATCAGATATGCAGAATCTTTGAAGGAGCACATGCACCCTAATGTTTATAGCAGCACTATCAGCGATAGCCCAAGTATGGAAAGAACCCAAACTGATTCATCGACTGATGAATGGATAAAGATGTGGTATATATGTACAATGGAATATTACTCAGCCATCAAAAAGAATGAAATCTTGCCATTTGCAATGACATGGATGGAGCTAGAGGGTATTATGCTAAGCAAAATTGGTCACAGAAAGACAAATACCATATTATTTCACTCATATATGGAATTTAAGAAACAAATGATGAACATTTGTTTCTTAAAAGGGGAAGGGAAGGAAAAATGAAATAAGATATAAAAACAGAGAGGGAAGCAAACCCTAAGAGATTCTTAATTATGGAGAACAAAGTGACAGTAGCTGGAGGGGAGGTGGGTGGGGGGATGGGCTAAATGGGTGATGGGCATTAAGGAGGGCACTTATGATAAGCACTGGGTGTTATATGTAAGTGATGAGTCACTAAATTCTACCCCTAGAACCAGTACTACACTATATGTACACAACTAACTTGAATCTAAATAAAATTTTGGAAGAAAAAATTTAAGAAAGAAATGCAGAATTTTGGCAGCACTCCAGATTAATGAATCAGAATGCATTTTGGCAAAATCTCCAGTGATTCATATGCACATTAAAGTTCGAAAAGCACTGCTTTGGTATGCTTTAAGGATTTAGAAAACTCAGATTGACTAAAGACTCTTAAAAAAGTATTTTCCAGCATTAAATACGTATTAAATCCTCAGCATTCATAAGGAGTTTATCATTTTAAAGCTATTTCACTCCTAAAGTAATATTAAAGTGTGAAGAATCAAAAAGATACATTTCCCATTAGCACCTACTTTCCACTATCAGTCTGATCTAATGTTAATGAGGAGACCAAGAAATGACTGAAATTAATGTCTTGAGAACTTATAAGTAATTATTACTGCAAAGTATTCAGCAATAATAAGAAGAAGGCAAGTGGAGACTGAATCCTACTCCTGTTTTGCAAGTGGAATGGAGACATAGGAAAAGAGATGGGAGAGTGCAAGTGACAGTGTCTGAGAAGAAAAACATGTATGCTGAATCTCTAAGACCTATCACAAGAAAAAGAAAATGGCAGCCCTGAGTGCCCGATGTCTTACTGGACACGTGGCAGCAATGGTAGAATTCCAAAGTGCTTGGGATGATCCTATGTGTGAAACCCCCAGTGAATCACAGAAAGGTTGTGGGGCGAGGAAGCAGGACTCCAAATAATAAGCAAGGGGGTGGTAGAAACAGATCTCAGAGGAAATTCTTGACAAAACAACATTGGCATGTAAGAGATGTTTATTTCCAAATTAATGGATGTTTATAATACCTCAGGACCCACAACAGTATAACTGTGGAATATATGAGAATGAAAGTCTCTATTTCCATAAGCATTCTTTTTTTTTAAATGGTTGTTTATTTTGAGAGAGAGAGGGAGAGCCTGCACGCTCATGAGTGGGGTGGGAGCAGAGACAGAGGGAGACACAGAAAATCCCAATCAGCTCCATGCTATCAAGCACAGAGCCTGACATGGGGCTCGAACCCACAAATGTTGAGATCACAACCTGAAATGAAATCAGTTCACCACCTGGGTGTCCCTCCACAAGCATTCTAAGCAGCCAATCAAGACCTTGTGCTTCTCAAGGAATTAAAAAAAAAATGTCTTAATGTTTATTTATTTTTGAGAGAGAGAGAGACAGAGCCAAGCAGGGAAGAGAGAGGGAGACAGAATCCGAAGCAGGCTCCAGTCTCTGAGCTGTAAGCGCAGAGCCTGATGCTGGGCTCGAATTACAGACTGCGAGGTCATGAGCCGAAGTCAGAAGCTTAACCGACTGAGCCACCCAGGCGCCCCACGGATTTATTTATAAAGCATAAATATATTTGACACTTAACATGTGCCAGGCATTACACTTGGCTCTAGAAATATAGTGTGTGTGTATGTGTGTGTGTACGTGTATGTATATGTGTAAGTATATTACATACAATATAATAATGGGCACAGATGTAGTCTGTCTTAACAGAGGTTAGAGAGTTATGATGAAATATAGCTTATTTATTTTTAAGGAAGCAAAGCCCGATGCAGGACTTGAACTCATGATCCATGAGATCATGACCTGAGCCAAAGTTGGACGCTTAACTGACTGAGCCATCTAGTCGCCCCTTCAAGTTAAGTTTTTAACAGAGAACAAGTTTAAACCACTTTGGAATGAAAAGCCAGAAACCTGATAATCAGGTAGAATGGGGTCCTGAAGTGATTTCATGCCTGATTAGTCATTGCCAAACCTGGCTGTGATGCTTACCAAAGACACCAAAAGCTTGGGCCCCACTCCAGGGTCTCTGAATAATAATAATAATAATAATAATAATAATAATAATAATAGGGGCACCTGGGTGCCTCAGACATTTAAACTTCTGACTCTTGATTTTTTTCTGCTAGTAGGTACAGACACAGGATTTGAACCCAGGCTGTGATTTTAACCTCTATACTAAGTTCTGGCTGGATTTCAAAAGTATGATTTTCTACTAATTACCAAACACTAATTAACAGCTTTTTCAGCTTGTACCCAAAACTAAGGCATGGGGGTTCTGCCAAGGAGTATTCACTCTAGGTCTGAATAAGGACTATTGTCAAATAAAGTTTGTTCCTCAAGACAGAGTCAAGATGCTATAAAGCCATTTTTAAGCAGTTGGTCAACATTGTCTTCTTTTATGAAATCTGAAACACATCTGGACACCTTAATGCCATTCATTGGTTTAGAAAGTGATTTTATTTTATTTTTTAATGTTTGTTTATCTTTGAGAGACAGACAGAGATTGAGTGTGAGCAGGGAAGGGGCAGAGACAGAGGGAGGCAGGCTCCAGGTTCTGAGCTGTCAGCACAGAGCCCACCCAATGCAGGGCTCAAACTCACAAACCATGAGGTCATGACCTGAGCTGAAGTCAGATGCTTAACCAACTGAGCCACCCAGGTGCCCCTAAAAAGTGATTTGAAAAGCAAACCCAAATGCATGCCACTTTGAAGAAGATCAGTAAAGGAGGTTGGTATTCTTTGGCATATAGTTATTTTAACTATCTTTTGAGTAGATGATACCTAAACTTAGTAACAAGTTGTAGGACTGGATGTACATATTAATAACTCAATTTTAAAACTGAATATATGCAAGGACAAGAAATCCCAGTTGCAGGCACCCTCTGCCCTCTTAAGACAGGCCGTGAGTTTGAGCCCCGTATTGGGCTCTGTGCTGACTTGGAGCACACAGCAAATATATTTATGCTTTATAAATAAATCCTTGGGGCGCCTGGATGGCTCAGTCGGTTAAGCTTCTGACTTCGGCTCATGACCTAGCAGTCCGTGATTCGAGCATCGGGCTCTGTAACATCGGGCTCTGTGACATCGGACTCTGTGCTGACAGCTCAGAGCCTGGAGCCTGCTTCGGACTCTGTCTCCCTCTCTCTCTCTGCCTCTCCCACCGCTCATGCTCTGTCTCTCTCTCTCAAAAATAAGTTATAAAAACATAAAAAAAGTTTTTTACATTGAACCAGAACTGAAAGAAGGAGAGGGGATGAGAGGGGAGTGGAAGGATCATAAAGTTAAAGAGGTCTGAAAAGGGGATCCCCGGAAGGAGTTGTAAGCAGGTATTTCAAGATCACTTACTTATTAATGCAGACCAGGAGCAACCACTCTAAATTTTCTAACTACTTTACATTTTCTTTTCTTTTTAAAAAATGTTTATTTATATTAAACAGAAAGATGGAGAGGAAGTGCAGCGGAGGGGCAGAGAGAGAGAGGGAGACACAGAATCTGAAGCAGGCTCCAGGCTCCGAGCTGTCAGCACAGAGCCTGATGTAGGGCTTGAACTCAAGAGCTGTGGGATCATGTTAATGACCCTTCACCAACTGAGCCACCCAGGCACCCCACCACTTTACATTTTCTAATATTTGTTATTTTTTTACACTCCACCCTCACACTGCCCACCCGCAAGATTGTTACTCTCTTTCAGATAGCAGCAAAACTCATTAAATGAAAATGATCTCTGGGGCATTTTCATAGACATCAGTAAAGAAACCTGTGTCCTATTTTGCTGCCAGCATAGGGAAAGAAGAACCTGAATAGCACCTGAGGTGGTAGCAGCTGAGAAGAGGTCAGCAGGTTGAATTCTTCCAAGTTTAATCATTGTTAAACCCATCATATATTTCCTGATGAAAGATAAAATATCTTGTTGTTGGAGGAGGTCATCAAGAGGTAATGATCACTGGTTGACTAAAAGGCTAGGCTTAGGCAATTGGAGGCTCCTCACCCCTTCTCCTATCTTTGGGCAAATCTCCATTGAATTCTGGGTAAATCAAACAGGTGCTGAGGGGAAGGATCAACTGGCAACCAGTAAGCCTGTCATCCTTGCAGACTGGTAACTGTGAAACAATATAAATTGCCTGTGGGGCACAAGGAACTAGGAGAAGCAATCCAAAACTGCAGTAAGTGACCATAGTGCTTTCAACAGCCCAACATTGCCAGTGAAAGAGTCAGATGGCTCATGGTGAATGACCGCACACTACCTAGAATTGAACAAGGTAGTGCGTCCCCATCCAGACAGCTGTGCCCAACGTTGCCACCATCTTAGATACCTTGGCCAGAGTCCTAGGAGTGCACTGTGCTGCACTGGACTTAGCAAATATCTTTTTTCAGTATACCCCTGACCACTGAGTCACAAGACCAATTGGCATTTACATGGGAGAGGCAACAATGGGCCTTCCAAGTGCTTCTCCAAGGTTACCTGCACAGCCCTACCCTATGTCATGGGATGGGAGCCTGAGACCCACCCTGGTCTCCTCCATATCACTAAAATGGGCCCATTACATTGATAATACAATGTTAACATGGGAAGACTTGCTTCTGCTGCAGGACACCCTGGAAGCTTTATTGGAGAGAGAGAGGATGGGCAGTGAACCCACAAAAAATTCAAGGCCAAGACATCACTGTAAAGTTTTTGGGAGTTGTCTGGTCGTATAAGACTTCTGTTGTCCCAGATAGGTGCAAGCCTATCCAACCCCTAAGAATGTGAACGAGATGCCAGTCTTTGTAGGGATTTAGGGGCTTTGGAGGACTTTTATTCCCCAGCTGATACAGTGTCCCCTTGCCTTATATCACCTGGTAAAGAACAGTAAGACACCCCCCCCCCCCAACTGGGGATCAGAGCAGTAAGCTGTCTTTGAAAGGCCAAAATGCTAGAAGGCAGGTTAGTTCTGAGCATCGCTCAAGCAAGACTGCCATTTGAATTAGATGGGTCTGTGACTCCGGAATATATGAGCTGGACACTGGCAGAAACAAGAGAAGGGGAGAGTACTCCTAGGAATTTGTGTCAGCTCTGGAAGCAGGCAACAACCTGACATACCACCATAGAGCAACAGCTCCTATCAGCGTACCAAGGTCCCCTTCAGGTTAAGCCTCTCACTAAGGAACAGCACATTGTGGTAAGAGCTTCCCTACCTATGAAGGGATGGGTTGAAAATACGTTCCATTGACCCACCTCTGCTATGGCTCAAACTCCCACTGTGATTGAGTGGCATGCCTGTTTGCAGCAGAGGAGTGCCCTGTCCAGCAGCCTACTAGAAATGCAGGTACAGTTAGGACCTGTGGGGTATATCGATCCTCCAAGTGCCCTTGCCCCTATCCTGTTGTGTCCCTGTAACCTGTGGGGAGGTAGTGGGGAAATTTTGGCTGATGTCTGGTACACAGATGGGTCTAGTCCGGGAAATCCCTCTGTGAGGACTGCAGTCACTACTTAGCCCAATAATGACACCAGCTGGATGGAAACAGGAACAAAGAACAAAGTTCAGCAGCCAGTGGGCTGAACTCAGAACAGCTTGGCTGGCGATCAATCGCTTGTAAGTTCTAGCTGTTAATCCTTTGTTAACCCTTTGCACTGACAATTGGATTGTTTTAAAGGGATGAGACCCATGGCTTGGACATTGGGAAGCTGAGGGGTGGATGATCATGAATAAGCCCTTGTGGAGATCAGGATAATGTAAAAAGACGTTTGGGTCTACCTACAAGGGGCTGTGGTACAGGCTGTCTTCTACATCCCTGCTTATAAAGTATGACATCCCCTGGCAATCAGGAAGCTGATACCTTAGCCCGTATTGCCCTTGAACTACAGTGACTCATGTTTTGTGTGTTCCAAACAATGCCAAAGGTAAATACCAAAGGAATCTTGAGTCACCCACCAGCGTTCTCAACCAGTATGGGACTGGCAAATTGATTATATCATCTCCGTCCCTCTGTGTGAAGGTTGTACATATGCCCTAGTTTGTGTGGACACTGGCGTCTGGCCTAGTCCAAGCTTTCCCCTGGCACTATGCAAACCAGGCTGCCACCATTAGGGGATTATAGAAACTGAATATCATGTATGGATACCCTCATCAGTAGATGTGATGGTGGGGGGGAGGGTCCCATTTCAAGGGTCATGATGTGCAAGACTGGTCAAAGTCATGACAGTGAGGAGTGCCTGGGTGGCTCAGTCAGTTAAGCATCTGAGTCTTGATTTTGGCTCATGGTTTGTGAGATCAAGTTCCACATCAGGCTCTGTGCTGACAGCATGGAGCCTGCTTGGGATTCTCTCTCCCTCTCAAAATAAATAAACATTAAAAAAAGAGTCTTGACAGTAAAAAGAGTTTCCTGCTCCCAAGCAGCAGGGTTGGTAGAAAGGAAAAATGGAATATTAAAGGAGCAGATGACATTACTAACAGGTAAAACTACCTTGGCCAAGTAGACTAAGGTACCATTCCAGGCATTAACACATTTTCATGATCAACCAGTAAGACCTGTTGCCCCAACTCATACCAAGGATCAACAAGTTACACTGCTGAAAACACCAAATCCCATCACACCTGGGAAAGGCATTATCTACTGGAATTTGCAGTGGGAAGTTCTGCTGGGATTGGTGGTTATTTTGCACTCCTGGGTGAGGAGGAACTAGTCAGTCTCCTCTGGGATCCCATTGTTCTGCTATAAGCTTAACCTGTTGTTGAAACATACTATACCTGCAATGGAACAGGTACCATTAAAAGAGGGGGAGAAGATGGGGGTCTTGCTCTGGCATAACCCACCCCTAATCCATCTCACGCCTGACAGTGCCGCCTCCCCTGGCCAACATGGATGGTATACATGACTTGGTCAAAGTCCTAAAACTGTAGCCACACTAACATCTAAAGATGAGGCCTTGGCATTCTTGTAGCAGGGAAACCCCTCCCCATACAATTTCCTACTAAACATCTGTTTGACCTTAGACTCTGCTGCTCCTTTGGTGTCCAGTTGCAGGATGGGCACCTGATGGAAATACCTTTCTACAGTGGGCCCACTCCTATGTCCAACAAAGAAGTCAATCCAACCGATGGGTATGTGGGCAGCTGCCCCCCTCTAGCTCCTCAGGCTTGCCACGGTAGGTATCGCCCTTCCAGGAAAGGGACTAAAAGGCCCTAACACAGTACATTAAGAAGGATGAGCTAGGACTAGCACTCTTGATTTCATCTGATGTTACCAGTACTAATCTGGAAACCTGGCCCATGGCACACACGATCAATAACACTGGGCATGGGTCTTCTTTTTCTATCAATTAAACTACACATTTATTAAACTGCTGAATGGATTGGTTCTAGAAATACCACCACTGAGCCAGATCTGGGATGAGTTTATGGACATTCGAACACCTGGGCACCCCTTTATTAGGAAGAGAAAAGTCATTCTAAACAGAACCAACCCAGCTGTAACAGGAATATGAGATAGACATCATGGGAACTGTGTAATCATCCTGTCATATTAAGGGAAAGTGACTGGTTTGGCACTGACTGGTCACATCACCCGGGTATTTATTGGGCAGCCACACAAAGGGGCTCAGTGGTTGTGTGGCACAAATCTTTGGCTATGGCTCCCACCTGGGTAGTGGGACCACTGCACCATGGGTTTTCCCTTGGCACAGGGGAGACTCGCCCCGCTCCCCACCACCACGGTAACAATAGCTGCCAATTTCTCTCTTCTCAAGACTAGGTAGGTACACCGTGTCTTTCACTGACATGGATTATTTGGCTGTGGCTGTTGTCTTTGTTTCCTCCATTGGTTTGGTGGATGTTATAGCACATATAGATGCCCTTACTAAATTCATCCAGGAAATATTAAATGATAACCAACAAAACTTGTCCTTACTGAATACTGAAATAGCTCTAGTGAGAAGAACTGCCCTCCAAAATAGAATGGCTTCGAGCATTATTTTTGTCTCAAAAGGAGGCACCCGTGCCATTATCCGAACAGGTATGCTGTGTGTTCATACCTGATGAGTCTGCTAATGTATCGCCTTTACTAAATCACATGAGAACACAAGTGAATCCCTGAAGGAGCCACCCCCAAGCTAGGGAACTTAATAAATCAGTTGTTGGAATCATGCAGCTCTTGGTGGAAAAAATAATTGTTTTGAGAATCATTATCTTAATCTGTGTTTTCTTTTGCATGTAACCACACTGTTGCTATGGTATCTGCCCCCCAGTGCAGACAGACACCAAATGAACCACCTCCGTGATACTGAAACCCCTTGCTGACTGCTTAGGGGACACTATGGAAGAGGGGGGTTGTGTGACACCCCCCCCCCCCCCAGTAAAAGCTGGTCAGGAGAAGTGGCATGTTGGGAGGAGGTCATCGAGAGGATGTGACCACAGGTTGACCCAGGAATTGGACCCTCAGAGACTTCTTGGAATGTGCATTCTGCTTGCCTTCCTAGTGATGTGGTGTTGAGACCATGTGCATGGTACTGATGGAAGCCAGTTGATGCCTCTATATGAATTTTTAACATGTGGTGGGTGCAGAGATCTACGTGTATTACTGCTGCCCAGGACAAGCCTCATATTTAAGGTCCCTTGCTTATTTAAACCTGCCACCTACCAACCTGGAGTGGCCTGCCACTTTTTTGGGTCTTTCTGTGTGCTCAAGTTTCAGATTACACCTGGGGAGCTCCTGAGGTTGCAAACTAACACTCCTGTGGGGCCCTTAGTGGCAGAGAGGTTTACAAGTATTAAAGAACCAGGAGACTTACCTGGAACCTCCAGAGTCCTCCGATGTCGTGAGTCCTTTCAAAACAGACTGGTTCCAAGCCTTCTTCCAGGCAGCACTTGATAGAAGAGAGCCCGCTTGCACCTCCTCCAATCACAGCAATTCTTTTCTTGGTCATGGTCTCCAGATGTCTTCACCAGGCTGGATCAATGTAACCTATCCAAAACAAAACAAAACAAAACAAAACAAAAAAAAGGACAAAAGACAGAAAGCACACATCAGTTAACACATTTCGAGGAAGAGAGACCTTGGTCTCCGCATCCAAATAAATGCTGCCTCAACAGGTGCTTTGGGGGAAGCCAGATTCTGCCTTCCCTTTGGCTGTAGGGAATGGCTGTGCAAGGGATATGGGAGCCCTGCGTTTGCAAGACCCAGAGCTGAGAGCCCCACTGCGGTAACCCATCTCACTGTCTTTTGCAGCACTTGGCAGATCTTTCAGCTGTCATGCAGGGGCTACTCTGCCCTTCAGCTGTTATCAAAGACATATAAAGCAACTGAGTGCAAACAGCAACAGCCAATGGGGAGGAGCCATTCCTCTCCACCTCCTTCCAGCCAAAGCCCAGCCACTCAGCGGCACCCACTCCCTCCTGCAGCGAAAGTATAACGTGGGCCAACCCTGCTTTGGGCAGAAAAAAATCCTACAACCTTTATTTTTCAGCTGTGGCCGCCCAGACACGCAACTACCCTCCCTGGAGACAGAGTGGCCCTGTGTCTCTATCTCTCCCCGCCCTTCCACATCCACTTTTAACTTCCTGGTATCTGCCTTAAAGTGACAAACTCCTCCTGGTGAAGGGAAACTAGCGACAACCCCAAAGCAAGTCTTGCTCTAAAGGCTTGAGTGGAGAACGCCTTTCAGGAGATCTGTTAAAACAGACCCCAGCACCCTCCTTCCCCCTCCCACCCCACTCTCACCTCACAGAGTGGCTCTTTAGTTCCCCGCTGGCGGTAGAAATTTACTTACAATACCTGTGCACTGAGCTGGCTGCTGGCGTTCAATGAGAAAGGGATTGTTTCCTCCTTAGAGGAGCTTATAGTTTAGCAGAGAAGTCCAAACATAAACAGAATTTCAATAAAATAGAAAAACTTTTTAAAAGTGGTTTCTCTCACACAGTTACATATGTGATTAAAAACATAAATATCCACTTTGAAAATAGAACTTGAGGGGCGCCTGGGTGGCTCAGTCGGTGGCCAAGAATCTGACTTTGGGTCAGGTCATGATCTTACAGATCGGGCCAGTGAGTTCTAGCCCCTCCTGCACGCGCATCCAGCTCTGTGCTGACAGCTTGGAGCCTGGAGCTGCTTTGGATTCTGTCTGTCTCTCTCTCTCTACCTCTCCCCTGCTCATGCTTTGTCTCTCTGTCTGTCAAAAATAAACATTAAAAAAACAAATTAAAAACAATAAAACAATTTTTTTCAAATATAAAATCATGCGAGGAGGCCAGCGTAAGGGATGTAGGATTTCACACACCGAGTCAGAATCAGCGCCTGTCCAACCCAGGAGTCTGCTCTGACAGATGTGAGGGGTTGTTGGAGATAAGCAGTGGCTGATGCCATCCATCTGTTTACCTTCTACTTATTCTCTCAGTCAACTTGGCTTAAGATGGTTTGATGTCAATAATGTCAGCCCTGGGTTTTGACTTGCTGGCCTCCCCCAAAAGCATCCTCCATGGACCAATAATTATCATTTCTCAAGGACTCACCTTGTGTGTTTCAAAAAGCCTGATGGGAATGAACCCATATAATTTCTCAGCAACCCCATGAGGCAAGCATATCATCACCCTCATCTTCCCAGTAAGTGGAAAGGCAAGGATGCAAACCACGCAGTTTAATTTACAAATGAGTTACTCATAAATTGGATAATTTTGAATGTACTAGAGATGCCTAGGTTCAGGAAAACAGTGAATACTTTTACAAACTGCATATTAATCTCTCCCTTATTGATTTACTTTTACAATTTCAGAACAATGCAAGAATTACTTTTAAAACTTAATATTTTAAAATGTAATATTACTTTAGTTCTTTACTACTTAGTGTTTTGCAGTCAATTACAAATAATTAAGTCAATTACTCAAAAAAAAATTTTTTTTTTAGGAGCACCTGGATGGCTCAGTTGGTTAAGTGGTTAAGCGTCCAACTTCAGCTCAGGTCATGATCTCATAGTTTGTGAGTTCAAGCCCTGCCTTGGGCCCTGTGCTGACAGCTGAGAGCGTGGAGCCTGCTTCAGATTCTGTGTCTCCCTCTTTCTCTGCTCCTCCCCTGCTTGTGCTCTTTCTCTCTCAAAAATAAATAAACATTTAAAAACAATTTTTTTAGTTTATTTATTTATTTAGAGACAGAGACAGCATGAGCGGAGGAGGGGCAGAAAGAGGGAGAAGAGAGAATCCTAAGCAGACTCTGCTCTGTCAGCACAGAGCCCCACACAGGCCTCAAACGCAGGAAACTGTGAGATCATGACCTGAGCCAAAACCGAGAGTTGGATGCTTAGCCAACTGAGCCACCCAATTACTTTTAAATTTGGAAAATACGTTTTGTATTATTTTTAAATTACTTGTAAAATGTTTTAAGCCTTGACTCAAATTCTGTTTGGTCTAACTGCCAGTTTGCAAATGAGAGGATTTCTTCACCGGGCTGTAACAATACGTACAAACTAAAATACGGGTAGGTTCTACCCAGTTACTCATGCTATTGGGAAAGAACAGTAACACAAATAACAGGATAGATGACAGTGACTAATTCCAAGGTAATATATATATGAGGCTTTTGAAGGAGTGTGTGTACATGCATGTATGCATGTGTGTGTGCATACATGTGGAATTGTCCAGAGGAGTTTCTGCAAAGGTCTAACCCAGGAGGGGCTTTTGAACAACATAGCCTTACCTCTAGTCAGAGGTTCTCCCATGTCCTAATTCTGTTAAGTCTGCATTTTACATTCATTCAATAAATATTGCACTTTGGAGGCCACTTCTTGTAAGATGGCAGCCGTAAAAGAAGGAGCTTAGCTTAGATCTTGTTTGAAGAACTTCCAAGGAAATCTGCCTGATCAGCACCGGACTGTGACATGAGTGAGAAATATACATTTGTTGAATTAACACTTGGAGATTTGTTATGGTAGTAACGCCTGCATCAATTAACCCTGGCTACTACAGGAATCACTTACAGCATAGCAGCAGCTATTCTACGCCTGCTGTGGGCTAGGTTTTTTGTTAGGCACAGAGGAGGGAGGGAAAAATCATACCGAAGGGACCTGAGGAGATAAAGCACAAGCATTGTGGTAGACTGAAAACATGGTCCCAAAGAGATCCATGTTCTAATCCAAAGAACCTGTGGATGTTACCTTATGTGACAAAAGAGACTTTGCCGATGCGGTTAAGGTAAGGATCTTTCAGATGAGGAGATTATCCTGGATTATCCAGGGAGGCTAATGTAATCAGAGGTGTCCCCATAAAAGGGAAAGTGAGGAAGGTTTGATTTTTGAGACAGAAGGCCACGTGGATGGTTGAAGGCGGATGGTATGCTGCCGACTTTGAAGACGGAGGAAGGGCCCAGGAACCACAGAATGCAACTCTAGAAGCCGGAAAAAGTAAGGACACAGATTCTCCCCTAGAACCTCTGGAGGGAGCACAGCTGTACAGACACTATGATTTGGGGCCCAAAGATACCATTTTGGGTTTCTGGTCTCCAGAAATGTAAGAGAATAAATTTGTATTGTTTCAAGCCACTAAACTTGTGGCAGTTAGAGCTGCCCTAAGAAACAAATACAGATGTGGTAAACCCTTGCACAAGATGCGGATACAGAGATTCGTGCAAGTGTAATCTGAAGGACACGTTCTGTGAATCAGCTCACTTGAGATGAAACGTGGGGCAAGCAGCCATGCTGTGTTTCCCGTGGCTCCTGGCTGCACGCCATACTGTTATAGAACGAGCAATGGAAGGCCCTGCCCTTCGTGATTTTCAAAGATGGTTAGAAACACAGACTATAAATCCATTTAAAAGATTTAAAGATACTTTAAAATACTATTAATGGGGCACTTGGGTGGCTCAGTTGGTTGAGTGTCCAACTCTTTTTTTCTTTTTTAGAGACAGACTGGGGGAGGAGTGCAGAGAGAGAGAGAGAGAGAAAGAGAGGGAGGGAAGGAAAATCCAAGTAGGATCTGCACTGTCAGCATGGAACCCTATGCGTAGCTCGATCCCAGGAACTGTGATATCATGACCTGACCCAAAATCAAGAGCTGGATGCTTAACCAACTGAGATACCCAGGCATCGGACTTTTGATTTCGGCTCAGGTTCTGATCCCAGGGTTGTGGGATGGAGCCCCACATCAGGCTCCACACTGAGTTTGGAGTCTGCTTAGGATTCTCTCTCTCTCCCTCTGTCCCTCTCCCCTGCTCACTCTCTCTCGAACAACAACAACAAAAAAAAACTATTAAAACAAAACAAAACAAAACAAAACAAGGGACAACTCCCCAATGAGGGAATGATTGGGTTCTAAAAAGTTTTCTAAACAATTGTTGAAAATCAAAATGCATTTTCCCATAGAAACAATGTTACATTCTATGGTTAAGGCTCCAGAAGAGTCATAAAAATCTTAAAGTAGCACAAAAGACAATCAGGTTAAGTTAAAATCCTGAATCAATAGGGAATGAAAGTTTTGTGGTAATGGCTCCAACTCATTCACATAGAGAACACCACTCTTACCTAACGAGTCCTCTCATTTACTCCTCAGGCAGAAGGGTCCTTTTTCTGGCATGTACATCAGAGACAGTTGAGACTTGGACTAGGGTGGGACCAGTGGAGATCAGGAGAAGTGGAGGATCCTGGGTATGGTTCAGAGATAGAATGTGATGACGGATGTGGAACAGAGGTGTCATATAGAGCATTTTCTTGTGCATGTGTCCAGCCAATACCCACCTCCAGATGTAAGAGATATTCTTATTTCTATTACCATAGTCTTTTTAAAAATTGAGGTAGAATTGACATGTATTAGTTTCAGGTATGCAGCAGAGTGACTTGATGTTTATATATTGTGAAATGATCACAGTAAGTTCAGTTAACATCCAGTAGTCTTATTTGTTCTTGAACTTTATTTAAATAGAATTATACAGTATGTACTCTTTGTGCTCGGTATTGTTATACAACTTAATGTTTTTAAGATTTATCCAAGTGGTTTGTATGTAACAGTAGTTCGCTCTTTTTTTTTTCTATGAATATACAGTTTGTTTATTCATTCTCTTATTAATGAGCATTTGGATTAATTCACTTTTTGGTATTATGAAGAAGGCTTTTTATTTTTCTTTAAGTCTCTGTGTGTGTGCATGAGTACACGTGTGTGTTTGTGTGTGTGTGAACATGTGTTCTCATTTTTCTCGTGTGCCCAAGTGGAATTGCTAGGTCATCACATAGGCATATGTTTGATTTTTTTTTTTTTTTTTTTTTTTTTTTTTGAGAGAGCATGCAAGCAGGGTGTGTGAACATGTGTTCTCATTTTTCTCGTGTGCCCAAGTGGAATTGCTAGGTCATCACGTAGGCATATGTTTGATTTTTTTTTTTTTTTTTTTTTTTTTTTTTGAGAGAGCATGCAAGCAGGGTAGGGGCAGGGGGAGAAGGAGAGAGAGAGAAGATCAAGCAGGCTCCATGCCGAGCCCAGAGTCAGATGTTGGGCTGTATCTCACAACCTTGAGATTATGACCTGAGCAGAAATCAAGAGTCAGATGCTTAACCGACAGAGCCACCCAGGCGCCCCAGTATATGTTTAATTCTGGCTGAAAATGCGAAAAATTTTCAAAAGAAGTTGTACTATTATACACACCTACCAGCAGTATATGAAAGTTCCAGTAGCTACGTAGCCTCTCAGCCCTTGGCAGTATTACCATTGATGTGGGTGTGTGATACTATCTCATGGTGTTTGAATTTCCCTAATGACTAAAGATGTTGAAATTCTTTCCATTTAATTTTTTGGCCATTTGTGTGTATGTGTGTGTGTGTGTATTTTTATTTGTAATGTTTATTTATTTTTTAGAGAGAGACACAGAGTGAGAGTGGGGGAGGGGCAGAGAGAGAGAGGGAGACACAGAATCCCAAGCAGGCTCCAGGCTCCAAGATGTCAGCACAGAGCCCGATGCGGAGCTTGAATTCATGAACTGTGAGATCATGACCTGAGCCGAAGACGGACGCTTAACAGACTGAGCCACCCAGGGACCCCAGTATATATATTTTTTGCCAAGTGTTTGTGAAAATCTTTTGCTCATTATTTAAAAGCTGGGTTGCCTTATTATTGATTTGAAAGACTGCAGTCTGCTTACAAACCCTTCACATAACTATGCATTTCAAATATTTTCTCCCAGTCTGTGACATAACTTTTCACTTTGTGTCTTTTGATGAGCAGAAGTTTTAAATTTTGATGAAATTTATTTAACAGTTTTTCTTTTACAGTTAGCACTTTTTACTCGTATTTAAGAAATTTTTGACATCCGAAGCTCATATAGTGTCTTGTGTTTACAGCTAGAAGATTCATAATTTTAGATTTCAAATTTAGATCTATGATCTGTTTTATTTCTTTTTTGAGAGTGGTAGAGGGGGAGGGGGAGAATCTTAAGCAGGCTCCATGCCCAGCATGGAGCCTGACATGGGCCTTGATCTCATGACCTTGAGATCATGACCTGAGCCTAAATCAAGAGTTGGATGCTAACCAACTGAGCCACCCAGATGCCCCTATGATGCATTTTAAATTAATATGAATGGTATAAGTGTAAGGGTCAAAGTGAATTTTTTTTCCATCTGGATATTGCATTCTTCCAACAGTATTATTCTATGAATTTTCTTTCCCCTTAAATTGTATTGGTGTCTTTGTCATTGGTCATATATGTATGAACCTACATCTGGACTCTGTTCTGTTCCATTGATCTGTTTATCCTAAACCTATACCATATTTTATTAATTACTTAGCTTTAATCTAAAATTTGAAGACTAGTTATATATATCTTCCATCTTTGTGCTTATTTAATTTAATTTAATTAATTATATATATATTTTAATGTCTATTTATTTTTGAGAGACATAGACAGAACATGAGCAGGGGAGGGGCAGAGAGAGAGAGAGAGAGAGAGAGAATCCAAAACAGGATCCAGGCTCTGAGCTGCCAACACAGAGCCCGATGTGGGGCTCAAACTCACAAGCTATGAGATTATGACCTGAGCTGAAGTCAAACACTTAACCAACTGAGCCACCCAGGTGCCCCATATTTTATTTTATTTATTTTTTATTTATTTTTTATTTTTTTAATTTTTTTTTTCAACGTTTATTTATTTTTGGGACAGAGAGAGACAGAGCATGAACGGGGGAGGGGCAGAGAGAGAGGGAGACACAGAATCGGAAACAGGCTCCAGGCTCCGAGCCATCAGCCCAGAGCCCGACGCGGGGCTCGAACTCACGGACCGCGAGATCGTGACCTGGCTGAAGTCGGACGCTTAACCGACTGCGCCACCCAGGCGCCCCTAAAGAACCATCTTTTGGCTCCACTGATAGTCTCTGTTTTATATCTATTTTCTATTTCATTAATTTCTGATTTTATGTTTATTATTTCTTTCATTCTACATTCACTCTTTCTTAAGCTTGTAGAGATATTTACTTAATCAATCAAATCTCCATGTGAGAACTACTATAGCTGCATCCCACAAATTTTCATATGTTGTATTTTCATTACTATTACTTTCAACTATTTTCTAATTTCCACTGTAATTTCATCTTTGATGAATGGATTATCTTCTTTGTTTTTATTAAAAAGTTTTTAATGTTTATTTAGTTTTGAGAGAGAGAGAGAGAGAGAGAGCCAGCAGGGGAGGGACAGAGAGAGAGGGGGAGAGGATCCCAAGCTGGCTCTGTGATGACAGCAGTGAGCCCGATGCAGGGCTTGAACTCATGAACCGCGAGATCATGACCTGAGCCAAAGTCAGACACTCAGCCCACTGAGCCACCAAGGTGCCCCTAGAAGTTACTTAATTTTCAAATAATTGGGGATTTTCTAGATACTCTATCATTAATGATTTCCAACTTAATTTTGTTGCCTTAAAGAATGTAATTTGTATGATTTTAATCCTTTGAAATTGATTACTAGTTTAATGGCTTAGCATATGTTATATCGTGTTTAGTGTTTCATATACATTTGAAGAGACTGTGTAACCTTCTGCAACTGTGACTTAGGTTAAGTTGTTTGATATTGTTGCTGAAATGTCCTATAACCTTAGTGATGTTTTGTCTGCTTTCTGTATTGATTATCAAGGAGGTATGTTAAATCTCCATGTGTAATTCTAAATTTGTCTTTCCCATATAGTTCTGTTAATTGTTTGCTTCATAAATTTTGAAGTCATATTACTAAGTACATACACACTCAGGATTATGGCTTCTTTCTATGGAATGTATCTTCTAATTATAAATTTCCTTCTTTTTTCTTTCACTTCTTCCTTCAAACTTACTTTGACATTTATTAATATAACCATATCAATTTTCATGTGGTTTCTATTTGCATGGAATATTTTTTCTCATTTTATTTCCAGTTACTCATATTTAAATCAATTGCTTATATTTAAAGTGTGTTTTTTTGTAGGCAGGATATTGTTGGGTCTTTTTTTTTTTTTAATAGTCTGACAATCTTCTTTTCTTTTTTTAAGATTTATTATTATATTATAAGTTAGCTCTACACCCAAGGTGGGGCTTGAACTCATGGCTCTGAGATCAAGAGCCACATGCTCTACCAACTGATCCAGCCCGGCACCCTGACAGTCTTTTTTTTTGAAGAGTAATTAGTGCTGTGGTGTCTGGATGACTCAGTCAGTTAAATGACTCTTGATTTCCACGCAGGTCATGATCACATGGTTCTTGAGATTAACTCCTGTGTCGGGGTCTGCACAGACAGTGAGGAGCCTGCTGGTGATTCTCTCTCTCCCTCTCTCTCTGCCTGTCCCCTGCTCACACAAGTGCTCTCTCTCAAATAGATAAATAAACTTTATTTAAAAAAAAATTTTTTTTCAACGTTTATTTATTTTTGGGACAGAGAGAGACAGAGCATGAACGGGGGAGGGGCAGAGAGAGGGAGACACAGAATCGGAAACAGGCTCCAGGCTCTGAGCCATCAGCCCAGAGCCTGACGCGGGGCTCGAACTCACGGAGCACGAGATCGTGACCTGGCTGAAGTCGGACGCTTAACCGACTGTGCCACCCAGGCGCCCCTAAACTTTAAAGACTAATTAGTCCTTTTAAATTTATTGTGATTACTGATACAGTTACTGGAAATTGATTTATTTTTATTTTTAATTTATTATTATTATTTTTTAAATGTTTGTTTATTTTTGAGAGAGGGAGAGACACAGAATGTGAGTGGGGGAGTGGTAGAGAGAGAAAGAGACACAGAATCTGAAACAGGCTCCAGGCTCTGAGCTGTCAGCACAGAGCCCAACAGGGGCCTCGAACCCACGAACCATGAGATCATGACCTGAGTCAAAGTCAGACGCTTAACCGACTGAGCCACCAGGCACCCAAAACTGATTTATTTTTAAAATTTTACATCTCTTCTTTGTTTGTTCCTCCTCTCCTTTCGCTTAACCAAGTGTGTTTTAGTTCTTAGGGATGCCTGGGTGGCCCAGCTGGTTAAGCATCTGACTCTTGATTTTGGCTCGGGTCATGATCTCGTGGTCATGAGATGAATTCCCATGCTGGGCTCTGTGCTGAGCATGGAGCCTGCTTAAGATTCTCTTCTCCCCTCTTACTGCCCCTTCCCTGCTTGCTCTCTCTCTTTCTCAAAGAATAACAAGGTTAAAAAAAAAAAAAGTATGTTTTAGTTCTTCATTTTTCCTCTTTTATTATCTTTTTAAATCATTTTTTTACATTTTTAGTGGTTATTCTAATGATTACAATAAGCATCCATAATTTATTACTGTCTACCTTGAATTATTCTTTAACTGCTCCACAACATAAGAGTATTACAACAGTATGCTCATAATTTTATTTCCCCCGAATTTCGTTATTATTGTCATATATTTCACTTCAACATGTTATGAAACCTACAATACATTGACAGTCTTCTTGTTTTACATGGCAGACAGTCTTTTAAAAGAATTTGAAATGAAAATTTAAAGAATGCCATTTGTCTCATATCAAAATATTACATACCTGGGGATAAACCCCCAAAGATGTGCAAGTTCTCTAGGCAGAATGTGGAGAAAAATATTGGAAAAAATGTTAAAAACCTACATTGATGGATGAGACACCATGTTTGTGAGTTGTAGGAGTCAATATTGTAAAGGTGTCAGGTCACTGCAACTTAGTCTTCGAATTCAATGCAATGCCAATCAAACCTCAACATGTAGGAGAGTGCGTGTGCACATGCACATGTGTGTGAGGCTGATTTTAAAATCTTGGCCAAGACATCCAAAAAAGAACAAGACTCACTAAAGAAGATGAATAGGTGGCAAAGAAGCATATGGAAAGATGTTCCACATCATGTGTCATCAGGTAAATGCAGATTAAACTGACAATGAGATAATGCCACACATCTATTAGAATGGCCAAAATCTACACCGCTGACAACACCGAATGCTGACAAGGCTGTGGTGTGACAGGAACTCTGATTCATTGCTGGTGGGAATGCATAACAGCACAGCCACTTTGGAAGACAGTTTGGTGGCTTCTCACAAACTGTATATGCTCTAACCATACATGCAGCAATCATGACCCTTGGTATTTACCCAAAAGAATGGAAAACTTATGTCCAGGGGCACCTGGTTGGCTCAGTCAATTAAGCATCTGACTCTTGGCTTTGGCTCAAGTCATGAACTCATGGTTCATGAGTTAGAGCCCCACATTGGGCTCTGCACGGACAGCATGAAGCCTGCTTGGGATTCTTTCTCTCTCCCTCTTTCCCTACCCCTCCCCTGCTTGCACCTTCTCTCTCTCTCAAAATAAATAAATAAACATTTAAAAAAAGATTAAAAAAAAGAAAACTTCTGTTCACACAAAAACTTGCCCATGGATATTTCCAAGTTTAATTGAGGAAATTATTGACAAAGTAAAGTATACATATTTAAAGTGTACCAATGATGATTTGCTACATATATATATATATATATATATATATATATACACACACACACACACACATTGTGAAATGATTACCACAATTAAGTTAATTAACACATCCACAAGCTCATGTAATTACCTTTTGTGTGTCTCTGTGTGTGGTGGAAATGCTTAAGATTTACTCCACTAGCAAATTTCAAGTATATAATACAGTATTATTAACTATAGTCATCATGCTGTACATTAGTTCTTTAGAACTTAGTCATCTTATAACTGAAATTTCATATTCTTTGACCAACATCTCCTCATTTTTCTCTACCTCGTGGGCCCTGATAACCCCTATTCTACTCTGGTTCTATGAGTTCAACATTTTTTTTTCAAGATTCCACATATAAATGGTACCATACAGTCTTTGTCTTTCTCTGTTTGGTTTATTTCACCTAGCATAATACCTTCTAGGTTCATCCATGTTGTAAAGAATGACAAGGTTTCCTTCTTTTTTAATGGCTGAATAATATTCTATTGTGTCACAGTTTCTTTTTTTAATTAATTTGTTTAACGTTTATTTATTTTTGAGAGACAGAGCACAAGCAGAGGAGGGGCAGAGATGGGGGAGGGGGGAGACACAGAATCCAAAGCAGGCTCCAGGCTCCAAGCTGTCAGCACAGAGCCCGTTGTGGGGCTGGCACTCACGAACCATGAGATCATGATGTGAACTAAAGTTAGACTCTCAACCGACTGAGCCACCTGGGCATCCCTATATACCACAGTTTCTTTATCCGTTTACCTGTTGATGGATATTTAGATTCTCTCTCTTAATTATTGTGAATAATGCTGCAATAAACATGGGAGTGCAGATATCTTTTTGAGATACTGACTTTGCTTCCTTTGGATATATGCACAGAAGTGCAATATTTCGATCATAACGTAGTTCTATTAATTTCTTGAGGAACATTCATACCGTTTCATATAATGGCTATACTAATCTACCAATAACATCAAGAGTTCCCCTTTACTGGGGCACCTGGGTGGCTCAGTCGGTTGAGCGTCCGACTTCGACTCTGGTTATGATCTCATGGTTCGTGAGTTTGAGTCCCCTGTAGGGCTCTGTGCTGACAGCTCGGAGCCTGGAGCCTGCCTCAAATTCTGTGTCTCCCTCTATCCTTGCCCCTCCCCGCCTCATGCTCTGCCTCTCTCTCTCAAAAATAAATAATAAAATATAAAAAAAACAAAGAGTTCCCTTTTTGTTACATCCTTACCAACATGTGTTATCTCTTTTTGATAACAGTTATCTCTTTTTGATATCTCTTTTTGATCTCTCTTTTTTAAGTGGTGTGAGATGATATATCATTGTGGTATTGATTTGAATTTCCCTGATGATTATTGATGTAGAGTACCTTTTTCATGTACCTGTTGCAGAGAACACATTTATCCACATAAATGTGGATTCCAAGGAATGTACACAAAAAACTACTAGAACTAATAAGTGAGTTAACAAGGTCATAGAGTACAAAGTCAACATAAAAAAATCACCATGTGCTTTTCAGTCTGTGGATATCACCGAGTAAGCATTGTTAAAGTCTCCCTGCCTGGTGCACCTGGGTGGCCCAGTTAGTTAAGCTTCGAACTCTTGATTTTGACTCAGGTCATGTCTCATTGTTTGTGGGTTTGAGTGCTTCATCGGGCTCCAGGCTGACAGTGCAGAGTCTGCTTTGCTGGAAGCCGAGCTATCCCAGCCTGAGTGGCAAAACCAGGGCTGTGGACAGACTGATGACTGCAGGGCGGCCCGCTGACTTTGAAGCTTCTTGTACTCCCGCTTTTAGGTAATTTGGCCTTAAAACTACCTGAGGTATTGTCTGTTGGGGAATTGCCCTTGGCAGGCCCCCTGGGAAAAGAACCATTAGGGAAGAAAATAAGGTTCCGTTCAGCAAGAACGTTTAGCCCATCCCCTATGGGGACTCCTCTACTTGCAGGAAGGATAGCCTTGTGCATTTGCCAGCAAAGGCGGCCAACGAAGGAGAGACATATGGATCCGAGAGCTCCACTCTGGTAACTAAGGAGTGTATCTATGGACACAGGTCACTCTGACCCCTGGGCCCACCTGGCCCCCAGTGGCCAAATCTGGAGGCATTCCAGATGATGATTGAACCTAGTCGGTTAAAGTACAGAATGGGTTCATTGGTTCCTAGGTGCATTGTCTCTCTGAGAATGTGTAAGGTGTGGGTTTCTAAGGCCCTCTTGGCCCCCTTCCTGGCACCTTCGACCCAAGCGAACACTTTTGTTCTTCAAAACCACGAATGGTTCAGGGAAACAACTAAGAGGTCATGTCCCTGTAACTGTTCCACTTGAGGTGTTGAGAGATAAATGGCCTTTCATGAAAACAGCAAAGCAAATACTTCGTAAATTATAAATAAACATAGATACATAATAAAAACAATAAAAGAAATTAATCAATAAGCAAAGGGCAGGAGGGAACGTTATGACAAAACAATCATGTTATTCATTGTTGGGTGATTATACAAAGGAACAATTTTAAAATTGGGTAATGTTAGAAAAACACAGATGACGTATGTTACAAGAAAATCACTAGCATATATAATGCCACGTTTACTGCAATAAATCGGCCAGTTCAACACACTGCTGTTGTCTGTGTCTGTTTTGTTTTAGTTTTAGTTTTTTATTTTAGTTTTTTATTTTCCAGTTTTTTATTTTAGTTTTATTTTATTTTCACCGACGCCGTTCTTCCTTTGGGAACCCCTGGTTGCTGGAGCTGGTCTCTGGCACTGCTTGGGATTTTCTGTCTTTCTCTGTCTTTCAAAATAAATAAATAAACTTAAAAAAAGAAAAAAGTCTCCCCTCCCACTGCCATTGTGAACAGCTGCGCCTTGAAGAGCTTGAACATCTGTGGGAGCTCTTCTTTGGAGGTTTGAGTTTTGAAACAACTAATGAGCATTTTGAGCAATGGAGAATGCTTACAGACTGTGTGGTGATGACAGATCCAAACACCTCCCACTCCAGAGGCTTAGGTTTGTCACATATGCCACAATGGAGGAGGTGGATGGAAGAGTTGTGGAACCAAAGAGGGTGGTCTCAAGAGAGGATTCTTGAAGACCTGGTGCCCACTTAACTGTGACAAAGATTTTTGTTGGTGGCATTAGAACATCATCTAAGAGATTATTTTGAACAGTTTGGGAAAATTGAAGTGATTGAAATCATAACTGACTGAGGCAGTGGCAAAAGAGAGGCTTTGCTTTTGTAACGTTTGATGACCATGACTCTGTAGACAAGATTATTATTCAAAAAGCCATTCTGTGAATGGCCAGAGCTGTGAAGTAAGGAAATCTCTAAGCAAGAGACGGCTAGTACTTCATCCAGCCAAAAGGTCCAAGTGGTTCTGGAAACTTTGTTGGTGGTCATGGAGGTGGTCTTGGTGGGAATGACAACTCTGGTTATGGAAGAAACTTCAGTGGGTGAGGTAGCTTTTGTGGCAATCAAGGTGGTGGTGGATATGGTGGAAGTAGGGATGGCTATAATGGATTTGGTGACGATGGCAGCAACTTGGAAATGGCGGAACCTATAATAATTTTGGCAATTACAACAATCACACTTCAAATTTTGGATCCATGAAAGGAGGGAATTTTTGAAAGCTCTGGCCCCTAAGGTGGTGGAGCCCAAAACTTTGCCAAACCATGAAACTAAGGTTGGTATGGTGGTTCCAGCAGCAGTGGTAGCAATGGTGGTGGCAGAAGGTTTTAATTACTGCCAGAAGACCAAACTTAGCAGGAGAGGAGAGCCAGAGAAGTGACAGGGAAGCTACAGGTTACAAAACATTTGTGAACTCAGCCAAGCAGGGTTGGCTTTAGTTGTGGTGGCAGGGCCTAACTGCTACAAAGAAGACATGTTTTAGACAATTCTCATGTGTATGGGCAAAAAAACTCAAGGAATGTATTTGTAACTAATTGTATAATAGGTTATTTTAGTTTCTGTTCTGTGGAAAGTATAAAGCATTCCAACAAGGGGTTTTAATGTAGATTTTTTTTTTTTGCACCCATGCTGTTGATTGCTAAATGTAATAGTCTGACACCGAATAAATGTCTTTTCTTAAATCAACTTGCATTTCTATATACCAGCAGTAAAAAATTAGAATCCAAAAGTTAAAAACAGTACCATTTATAACAGCTCTTCATGAATGAAATAATAGGTATAATAATAGTAGGATATGCAGGATCTATATTTTGAAAATTTAAAAATCCAAATGAAAGAAATTAGAGAAGACCTAAATAAATGGTGAGACATATCCTTTTCATGGACTGGAAGATTCAACATTGTTGAGATGTCACTTTTCCCTAAACTGATATAAAGACTTAATGCAATACCAATTAAAATTCTAGCAGAATTCTTTGCAGATATAGACAAGCTAATTCTGAAATTCTTATGGAAATGCAAATAAACTAAAGTAGCCAAAACAACTTTGTAAAACAAGAACAAAGTTGAAGGAACACATTACATGTTTTTAAGACCTACCATCAAGCTACAGAAGAGAAGACCATGTGTTATCGGTGAAAGAAAAGACACTTATATCAGTGGGACAGAACAGACTGCAGATATAGACTTCAATAAATTTAATCACTTTAAAAAATGAAAGTACAAGGGCAATTCAATGGAGAAAAGACAGTCTTTTTAACCAATGGCCCTGGAAAAAGTAGACATCTAGACACAAAAAGTGAACACTGACCTATATCTGACACCATACGCAAAATTACTTCAAAATGGACGGTAGACCTAAGTGTAAAATATAAAACCATAAAACTCTTAGAAGAAAATATAGGAGAAAATCTTCATGACCTTGAGTAGGGCAAAGATTTCTTGGCTATAAAACCAAAAGCATGATCCATAAAAGAACAAATTAATAAATCCAACTTTGTCAAAATTTAAAGCTTCTCCTCAAAAAACATTAAGAGAATTAAAAGACAAGCTATGGGTCAGATAAAAAGTTTACTAATCATATATCTCACAAAGAACTTCTACCTAGAATATATAAAAAAACTCTTAAAATTGAAAAAAAAACCACCCCAATTTAAAAAAAAAGTAGGCAAAAGATTTGGACAGATACGTCACCAAAGAAGACATATGGATAGCAAAAACCACGAATGAACTCATTAGTCCTTGGGGGAAATGAAAATTAAAACCAAATGGGAAACGATTACATGCCTATTAGAATGGCGAAAATGAAAAATACTGACAATATCCAGTGCAGGTAAGGATCTAGAACAACTGGATCTCTCATACATTGCTGGTGAGAATGCAAAATGGAGCAGTCATTCTGGGAATCAATTTGGTAGGTTTATATTATATAAAGTTAAACACCAACCACATGACCCAGAAGTCCTGCTTCTACATACTTAGTCTAGAAAAATGAAAACAGGTCCATACAAAAACTTGTACATGAAGGTTCATAGTTGTATTACTCATAACTGCTCAAAACTAAAAATAACCCAAAATATTCTTTCACATTTGAATGGATAAACAGTGTGATGTATCCACACAAGGGAATGCTACTCAGCAGTAAAAATGAATGAACTATTAATACATAAACAACACGGATGAACCTGAAATGCATTATACTAAGTGAAAGAAGCCAGGTTCAAAAGCCAGTATATTTCCATTTATGTGACATTCTGGAAAAGATAAAACTACAGGGATGATGAACAGATCAATTGTTTCTAAGGGTTAGAGATGGAGTGAGAGACTGACGAAGGAGTGTTAGAGTTGTTCTGTATCCTGTTTGTAGTGGTGGTTATAAAAATCTATGCAGTAAGACTCATAGAACAGTAAACCAAAAAAACCCCCAAACAAACAAAACAACCAAAACAAACAAACAAAAAAAAACCCAACCCACATGAATTTGCCATATGTAAATTTTAAAACAATAAATTAGTTGAAATATATTAGAGGTTGGACTCATCTTGGGTCAAATTGAAGGTCCACACAGCCCACAATTCTATGTCTCTTAGTGCCATAAAATAGGATGGTTGCTATTTATCCTTTCTGGTCTTATATATACAAGCATTTTTTAATGGTTATCTGTCATTCTATTAGGTATAATGGACTCATTCTTGCGCTGAAAACACATTTATCTTACCTTTTTAAACCACACACTAAAGGTCACAGTAACATTTAGTAACATTTTCTTATAAGGGGAAATTTCAGAAGTCCAAAAGAATCAACTGAGTAACTATTTGTACTAAAAACAGAGTTCAATAAAGAAGCAAAATATAAGATTAACATACACAAATCAATGTCTTTCCTATATGCCAATTAAAAAAAGTAATAGAATACAGGAGCCCATTAACAATAGCACGAAAAACTAAACATTTCCTAAATAAGAAAGTAATATGCAAGACTTATATGAGGAAAACAATAAAACCTGACTGAAAGACCTAAAATATGACTGGGATAAATACCTTGTTCCCAGATAGAGTACTTTAGTATTGTAAAGATTATTAAGTTTCCCAGCTTTCCAACATTAATTGGTAATGTCAAGGCAATTTAAATAACTCCAGTTGCATTTTTTATGGACCTTGACAAGTTGATTCTCAAATTTATTTTCAATACTGGAAAAGAAAATGTATAAAAAATTAAAAGGAACACAAAAATTGAAAAGAAATAAAGCAAACTAAAACATTATAATGACTGAAATGGTGTGATATTGCTGTAGACAGAGATGGCCTCATATTATATAAAGGAATTTAGTTTGTAGTAAAGATGATATTTGAAATCCTTGGAGAAAAGGATGAATTATCAATTATTACCTATTTAGGGAAAAAGTTAAAGTTAGGTCCTGACTTTCTAACGTATTGAAAAATAAATTCCAGAGATAAATGTAAAAACAAACTAGAGAAATACTAGGAGAAAATATAGGGAAATAGGGGCGCCTGGGTGGCGCAGTCGGTTGAGCGTCCGACTTCAGCCAGGTCACGATCTCACGGTCCGTGAGTTCGAGCCCCGCGTCAGGCTCTGGGCTGATGGCTCAGAGCCTGGAGCCTGTTTCCGATTCTGTGTCTCCCTCTCTCTCTGCCCCTCCCCCGTTCATGCTCTGTCTCTCTCTGTCCCAAAAATAAATAAACGTTGAAAAAAAAAATTAAAAAAAAAATACAGGGAAATATAATCTGAGAGAAAAGGGAGGCCTTTTAACTAAGAACAGTAAGGGAAAAGTTTTACACATGGAAATTCAAAACTTCGGTACACAAATAATACTAAATAAGGGATATAGAAAAGCTACAGGCAGGAAAACATATTGCAACGTTTTAAACAAAAGATTAAAATTAAAAAAAAATTTTTTTAATGTTTATTTTTGAGAGACAGAGCATGAGCGGGGGAGGGGCAGAGAGAGAAGGAGACACGGAATCCGAAGCAGGCTCCAGGCTCCGAGCTGTCAACACAGAGCCCGACAAGGGGCTTGAACTCACAAACCATGAGATCATGACCTGAGCCGAAGTTGGACACTTAACCGACTGAGACACCCAGGTGCCCCTTCAAAAGATTAAAATTTAAAATGTGGGAAGAGCTTCCACACAACTGTAAGAAAAAAGGCCGGTGTGCCTGAGTGGCTCAGTCGGTTAAGTGCCTGACTTCAGCTCAGGTCATGATCTCTCAGTTTGGGAGCTTGAACCCTGTGTCAGGCTCTTTTGTCAGCACAGAGCCTGCTTCAGATCCTCTGTCTCCCCGTCTCTGTCTCTCAAGAATAAATGTTTTAAAAAAAGAAAAAGACAGGGGCGCCTGGGTGGCTCAGTCGGTTGAGCGTCTGACTTTGGCTCAGGTCATGATCTCACAGCTCGTGAGTTCGAGCCCAGAGTCAGGCTCTGTGCTTCTGCTTCTGTGTCTCCCTCTCTCCCTGCCCCTAACTCACTCGCATCCTGTCTCTGTCTGTCTCAAAAATAAATAAACATTAAAAAAAAAAATGAAAGGAAAAAGACAATATAATAGAAAAATAAACAAAGGATATAAATAGGCCATTCAAGAAAGAAGAGATTAAAAATGGCCAATTAGTTCATGAAATAATCTTCAATCAGATGTGTAACCAGAAATTTAGGCAATGAGATAGCTGTTTTCCTCATCCGGTTGGAAAACAAAACAAAAAGACTGGTCATATTAGCTGGCATTAATAGTGAAAAATTTGAAATAACTTCTTATGTATAAAATATTATATGTTGATATATTAGAACAATCTGAGCCAGTACTTTTAAAGCTTTGGCTCATGTACTAGATTACCTCATATCCACTTGCATTGCAGTGGTCAAAGCAAATTAAACAGACTCAGCCGATTGGAAGGCACTAACGTCAAATGGATAAGGACATAGATGTCTAATCATTTTATAGGATGTCGATAGTCACATATAGGGAGAAAGGAAACAGTTGGGAACAGTAGGAGAGTCTACCAAAGCTGGCTGTCCACGTCCCCCCCATTGAGTAGAGAGGCCACACTGTGTGTATGTGTGTGTTCTGTTTACTTTCAGAACCTGTATCTGTGGGCCACACTAATGAGAAAAACACAATGGAACAATTTTTGGTGGATTCCTCAAGCAAATGAGGTTATGATGGGACCTCAACAATGAGGGACAATTCCCAATTTCTTTGAGTCTCCATTGGTGAGATGTAGATACTTCAGCGATCACCAGGCTAATTCCTAACTTAAGTTTTTTGGTCCTTCACAATACCCTGGAGATTCAAATTTGTGTTTAGTTCCTTGTAAAAATTATTTCGTTTACTTTTCACAACATCATGGGGTAGTTGTTATTATCCTCATTATAAATTATTCTGTATCATAGACCTTGTAGAAGCACTCTCTGAGTGTTAAAACTGTGATTATGAAGTTTTTTTCTACATGCCAATTTTGAGCAGTTTTGGGGGATAGAAGTGGGAGAACTCCCTTGCATCAAAGTTCTAACAGTGCTTCAGGAATACAGATATGTGTGCTCATTTTTTAAACCTGAGACCCAGGCTTTATGTAGTCAGGGTGAGAAGAAAAGCTAGTAAAAACAAGATAAAAGGGTCCAGCCAGATGCCAGAGGCTGGATACTCCCCTGCCTACTTTTGGCTTCTGTAATCTTGTTTGCCTCCTGTCCACCAACTCCCCGGATAGCACCACTGATAAGGGCCCCTCCCCTTTTTCTTTTGTCTCTCAACCCCCTATAGTCCCAGCCATAAAAGGAGGCTGATGCCAAGGTTCCAGGCTCAGCCTTTGGAGATGATTCCGCTGGGCCGACACCAGTGTGCACAATAAACAGTCTTTTCTGGTTCCCCGAGTGCATGTGGCTTGTCTCTTCCTGGGCACCAAGTATTTGCTGTAACAAGGGCATAGGATAGCTTTGGGCTCTGGTCAACCAGAGCAGGAGAGAATTCTTAGGATTGTAGCCTCTGGTAGCAAGATTACACCGTTGAAAGATATTTTAATTGTAGGCCGAGTCATGAGTAACATTTTGGCTTCACAGTTATTATGGAGACTTCTTTTCCTTCTGTGGAAATATGTCAACCAGTTAAATTCCAGAGTTGGGAAACTCAAAAGCTTTCTGTGATTAGCCGTGTGGATTGTAGAATTATACTGATGGATGAGGAACACTGTGTGAAACTCCATGTGATTAATTTAAAAAAATGTTGTTACATTTTTATTTATTTTTTTATTTTAGAGAGAGAGAGAGAGAGAAAGAAAGAGAGAGAGCATATATGAGTGGGGGAGGGGGCAGAGGGAGAGAGAGATCCCATGACCCTGGGTTCAGGAGAGACACTCGATCTACTGAGTCACACAAGTGCCCTGCATGTAATTAATTTGATGGCGAGGCTTGGCAGTCAAAAGGCATTCAAATAAAAAGGGGAAAAAGAACCCCACAGCACTGTAAACCAAAATACCCGTGGACAAATTTTGACCTGGGGCCAGTTTACAACCTCTGTACTTTGTCCTCAGAGATTTACCTGATAATATTCCAGTGCTTTGCTAATACTGTATTCTTAATATGCTAACCAGGTTTGTTTCCTTTGTAACCTTTGAGATTAAAGAGCAGTCAATTTTCTAAAGTGGCTGGGCAAGAGTCCTGTAAACCAGATTTACCTAGTTGATATACTTAAATGTGTACTCTCTCTAGTACCTTTCCTCTGATTTTCTGGGTTTTAAATTTATTATATGTTATTTGATGCAAAGGATGTATAATAATATCAGGAATCTCCTTTCTTGGGAAAAAGAAAACTCTTCTCTTTCATCCCAGTAGAATGATTTTTCCACTTGAGGGCCATCACCTAAGCCTAACGTGAACCCAAAGATCTAGGTCCGTATACTTAAGAAGAGGTCTGTATGAATTTTCCTCCACGTGACAGCTTTTATTCAGGCTCCATGACTGATTCACTGGATGCTGCCAGTGGGGATCATGCTGTTACCCAACAGGGACATAGGGACAACAAACAACTTGTTTGCTAACCTGTGCTTGATCCTGCTTGTTTTTGTAGAGAGAGCAGATACTAAGGCCTATCACAGGCATGATCTGGTTACCATTAATCTCCCTGAGTTGCTATTGCAAGAGGATTTATCATCTCTGTGGAATAATAAAACAAAGAATTAATATGAAACCATGATTATGTAACCTGAGCAATAAAAGAGTTGAGTTAGATTTTATTATGGCAGTTAGCATTGTCTTACTAAAAGATATTGGACCAAGTTGCCTAAACTTTCTGTGCCTTAGTTCGCCCATCTGGGAAATGTCTTCTCTGTGCCTCGTGTTTATAACAATCATGGGTCCTGAACTTTAGAACTGTTCTATAGGCAACCCATTTAAACATTCAGCAGTACTTACTGAGTGCATACATGTGCCAGGCACTGTTCTAGGTACAAATTCAACATATCCTTTCTTTTTAGGGAGAGAGACAGAGAGTGCATGTGGGTGAGCAAGGGAGGGGCAGAGAGAGAAGGAAAGAGAATCTTAAGCAGGATCCATGTCCAACATGGAGCCCGACACGGGGCTCTATCTCACAATTGCGAAATCACAACCTGAGCTGAAATCAAGAGTCAGACACTTAACAGACTGAGCCACCCAAGCACCCCCAAATTCAACATATCCTAAAAGTGAAATCCTTATCATCCCTTCCTCAAATTAGCTGCTATTTCCTGTGTTCTCTGTCTCAGTGCTGGCATCAACATCCACCCAGTTTTCCAAGGCAGAAGCCCCCAGAGTCAATGTCAACATTTCTTTCTTCCTCAGTGCTATATCCAATCAAGGACCGAGTCCCCTCAAGTGTACCCTCATCAATCTAAAGAATCTTTAGATTCTTTGCTAATCCTGCCTCCGTGCCTTTTCCCTGTGGTTTCTGTCTTGAACACCCTTCTTCCTGACTCAGACAGCTGGCTTCTCATCATTCAGATCTTAGCTCAAATGCCATCCGCTTGGTGACCTGCTCTTTAATCCACCCTATTCACAGCTGCTTCTCAGCCCTATTCTTTTTTTTAAATTTTTTTTTTCAACGTTTATTTATTTTTGGGACAGAGAGAGACACAGCATGAACGGGGGAGGGGCAGAGAGAGAGGGAGACACAGAATCGGAAACAGGCTCCAGGCTCTGAGCCATCAGCCCAGAGCCTGACGCGGGGCTCGAACTCACGGACCGCGAGATCGTGACCTGGCTGAAGTCGGACGCTTAACCGACTGCGCCACCCAGGCGCCCCTCTCAGCCCTATTCTTAATCTCATTACCCTGTTTTCCTATCTTGTTAGCACCAATACTACCTGATAACTTACTTATACCCTCCCCCCTTTTTGTCTTTCTCCATCATTAGAATTTAGGCTCCATGTGTACAGAGACTTTTTTCCGCCTTGTTCACCCCTATTACAGACACTGCAGATATGGCCGGTATAATCATTCTCTATTCTTATTTAGCAAAAATCCAACCTTGGTAAAATCAAGTTCTCTAACTATTCCCCACCCGCACTCAACACACACTGGTTGACCACACCATGCTGGCTGGTCTCAGGACCATCAGCCTTGCTGCTGCTTGGCAACGCTACCATATTTCTCCAGTCAATTCACTATCCCACTTCCCAGACAACTATTTCACACATTCTCCTCTTGAAACCTCCCAAATCTCCTTCCCCTTCTTTAAGCTTGTCTGATGACCTTGTTTCTTATTGCACTTAAATAACAGAAACAATCATAAGAGACCTTGCACATACTTTTCCCCACCAGACCTGTGTACTGTGCCTTTGTGTGTTCCGGCACACGAACGGTCTGTGCTCATCCAGGTCGGCGCCTCCACTGTGCACTGGTTCCCACCTCCTCTCCCTCAAGGACATCACTCCTGCAAGATCAGTTTTTCTCTCTACTGGATCATTCCCATCAGTATTCGACATGTTCTAATATCACCCATCTGAAAACAAAACAACCCTTCCCTGGGCCCCATATCTCCTTTCAGTTACTGCTCCCGTTTTTCTGGGAAAACCCTCTTACAGCAAAACTACTTGAAAGAGATGTGTGACATTCTGTCTCCGTTTTCTTTCCTCCTCTTCTCTTTTGGAAACCCACTCCAATCAGGCTTTTGGCTTCATAATATATAGAAATCATTCCTGGCGGGGCATCTGGGTGGCTCAGTCAGTTGGGTGTCCTCCTTTGGCTCAGGTCATGATCTGACGGTTCATGAGTTTGGGCCCCGCGTCGGGCTCTGCACTGACAGTGAGGAGCCCGCCTGGGATTCTCTCTCTCTCTCCCTCTGTCTGCCCCTTCTGTACTCTCTCTCAAAATAAAAAAATACAAAAACTTAAAAAAAAAAATCATTCTTGGCAAGGTCATTGATGACCACCATCTTGCCCAATCCAGTGTTTCTTTCTCTATCCTATCTTTATCCCACCTCTCAGTTGCATTTGACACAGATAATCACTTCCTTTTTCTTGAAATTCCTCTTTATTTGACTTCAGGGATACCATGCTTTTAGTTCTCCCATTATCTCACGGGCTGCTGCTTTCAGGCTCCTCTGCTGGTTCCTGCTCCTCTTCTCAACTTCTCAATATTAGTTATCCAAGGCTAAGTTTCTTTTATAATTCCAATCATCCTCTAAGAGGTCCCAACTATACCAAGGTTTAAGATCCATCTGAAGGGGCGCCTGGGTGGCTCAGTCGGTTGAGCGTCCGGCTTCGGCTTAGGTCATGATCTCACGGTCTGTGAGTTCAAGCTCTGCATCGGACTCTGTGCTGACAGCTCAGAGCCTGGAGCCTGTTTCAGATTCTGTGCCTTCCTCTCTCTCTGCTCCTCCCCTGTTCGTGCTCGGTCTCTGTCTCTCAGAAATAAATAAATAAACATTAAAAAAAAAAAAGATCCATCTGAAAATGATGACTTCTGTTTTAACACATTCCGTTCTATCCTCTCCTGTGAACTCCAGACTAATCTACCTGATTATTCAAAATCTCTACTTGGATATATCTCAGAGAAGTTCCATGCTATGTCCAAAAATGAATTCTTTTTTTTTTTTAAATTGAAGTATAGTTGACATTAAAAAATGAATTCTTCTTGTTGCTCAAACCTCCTCACTCTGTCTTACCCCCTCCGTAAGTGGAAACTCCATTCTACCATTTGCTCAGGCCAAATTCCTGAAATCATCCTTTATTCCTGGACTTTTCTCAGATGCTCAATCTGTGTACCTTATGGACTCTACCTTTTCAATATATCTAGTATCTGACCATTACTCACCACTCCATTGCCACCACGCTGGTCCAACAGTTATTATCTCTTGTCTCGCAATGGTCTCCTAACTGGTCTCCCTACTTGCGCTCTGCCCCCTTCTATAGACCCCCTTTCATAGACCATCTAGAGGAAAACTTTTATAGGTGTCATCTTACTAGCTGACGTGGAGTTTCTCAGCTACCTTTCTTAGCTGCATTTTAGATGTCAGACTCAATCTACCAACGGAAATTTTAGCTGATAGCTAGGACCCTATTGCTGGTACTATGCTAAAACAAATGTATTTTAAGTTAAGAATAATAAATCTCTTTTGTTTGAGTGGCAGGTGGTTGATATTGCTGCTTTAGTGGATAAGTCTCCCCACAGAACCTGGAGCAGAGGAAAAAAGTCAAACATAGAGATTAGAATGTGAAAATCACTCATAAGCAACCACAAGGGGCAGAAGCCCCTCCAGAGAAGCCAGGAAAGGATACAAATCTAAGTATGGTTTTGAGAAAACATCAAGTAGGAAATCAGTGTAGCCCCATTATGTGACTCTCTTTCATCTTAACATTGATAACTACCTGATTTTTATTTGCTTATTGTCTGTCTCTTCCTTTTAAAATATACACTTAATTTAAAATATAAGTTTAAAATGTTTTACTTAAATGTTCTGCAGGTGAGATTAGTGGCCTCTATCTCCAGTGCCAAGAGTGCTTGACACATGGTAGGTGCTCAATCAGTATTAGAGAACGACTCCACACAAAATTTGCTACACATAACAGTGCTTTGGGTTTTTATGAATAAATCAACCCGAAGTCATCTCTTTTGTGGCTCAGAACTAATTTCTCCCTTTTATTTTAAGGGTGGGTGATATGGGGGAGGGAGCGCAACTTTGATCTGAGTTTACAGAAGATAGAAGCACCAAGGTTAACCTAAATGGGACTAATTTGGGACTAATGGTAGCCTAATGACATTACCCAGAGAATAATGTGGTTCCTATTTAAGATTTCCTCATCTAAAGTGGGAACAATTCTAGTGCCTATTTATAGGGTTACTGAAAGGGTTAAATGAGAAACTAAATACTTGTAAAACCTTGAGGGCAGCACCTCTAACTGCATCATTAACTGCAGTTATTTGGTTATTATACTTTTGTATCGAGGGTACACTTTTTTTTTAAAACACAGATGAAGACTTAGTTTTATTTTTTTAATGTTTATTTATTTTTGAGAGAGACAGAGACAGAATGCTAGTGGGTTAGGGTCAGAGAGAGAGGGAGACACAGAATCCGAAGGAGGCTCCAGGCTCCGAGCTGTCAGCACAGAGCCCAAGGAGGGGTTCGAACTCATGAACTGTGAGACCATGACCTGAGCCGAAGTCGGAAGCTCAACCGACTGAGCCACCCAGGCGCCCGTAGGGGGTACACTTTTAATTATAAATTACTACATCACAAATCCACTCAAAGCTGATGTTGTCATGGTGACCCCTAATCTAACACGTTGCTTCAATTTGCTTCCCATAATTCACTTGAGAAATGGTAATGGTAATGACAATTTTCATGATTTTAATTTCCTACAGACTTTCCTAACTTTGATCGACAGCCAACATGGAAGATTAAAAGGATTTCAGGGCTCAAACTAATTTATCCCTGGTGCAAACTGAAATGAGCATATTATCCTTTACATTCTTGCTGTGAGTCGCTGGAGGGCGAGGACCATGTAGTATTGAATTCTGTAATCCCAGAGCCCAGCAGTTATGCATGTACCTGGCGCGGAGTCAATGTTGGTAATAAAAGAATGGTGAGGGGCGCCTGCGTGGCTCAGTCCGTTAAGCGTCCGACTTCAGCTCAGGTCACGATCTCGCGGTCCGTGAGTTCGAGCCCCGCGTGGGGCTCTGGGCTGATGGCTCAGAGCCTGGAGCCTGCTTCTGATTCTGTGTCTCCCTCTCTCTCTGCCCCTCCCCCGTTCATGCTCTGTCTCTCTCTGTCTCAAAAAGAAAAGAAAAGAAAAAAAAAGAATGGTGAGCGCTGTCTGAGCTTCCCACCAGCCAAGAGCATGCAGAACACAACCGGAACAGGCGGAACTGAGTCTGAAGGTTAACTCCGAGCACTGCTCTGGCCACAACTCAGCGCAGGACGCGCCCTCTGGCGGCCGCTGCCCGCCGGGGTGGGGTGGTGAGCGTCGGGAAGGATGCGCGCGCGACGTAGGGCGGAGCCTCTCTGGGCTGGATTGAGTGTGCGGGCGCGGGGCGCGGGGCGCGGGGCGCGGGGCGCGGGGCGCGGGGCGCGGGGCGCGGGGCGCGGGGCGCGGGGCGCGGGGCGCGGGGCGGACCCTCTTGGGCGGGATGGAGCGTGCAGCAGCGGGGACGTGCAGTGGCCACATGCCCGCGTTCCTACTGGCCCTTCAGACCCGGAGCCGAGCTGAGGCGGCGCGGGCTCGGGTGCAGGAGCAGGACCTAAGGCAGTGGGGCCTGACAGGTCAGTGGTGCCGGGCCGACTTCCTCCGGGGCTTGCCAGCTCGTTGGGACTCGCCTCTGCCGGGCCGGGGACTCCGCGCCCGAGTGGACCTGCGGCTCCGCGGGTGGGCAGTCCTGTGGGTTCTTTACCTGCTTCCCTTCCCGCCTGAAGTGGGCTGGGCACAGAGGAACCCGGCCTGGGGCCAGGCGGCCATTGCCCCCGCCTGCGCAGCCGAGGGTCGGCGGGCGGGCTCGCGATGAATGGGATTCCGTGCGGGGAAGTGAGGCCTGCCCGCCGCCCCGGGGGGAGGAACTCGGTGAGACCCCTGTCCCGAAGGTAAGACCTTTCTTTTTGAAGAAGCCGAAGCCGTCCTGGCGCACCAAGCATGTGGGTTTAAAGTTTCTGTTCTGGTGGGTTTGGAGGACTGTCCTGATGAATTTCATTGGTTGCTCCTGTAAAACTACCAGAATTGGTTTCCTTGCTACAGCTTTCTTTTTCGTTTACAGTGTCCCTGCAGTTCTTTGATAATTCTCCGTTGGCCAATTCTCCCCCAATGCTCTGTTTTAAAATATGCAGCTAAACAAAGTTTAGCTCTTTACCTCAATAATTGTATTTTATTGATACTAATCCTTCCCTAGAATCTTTGAAGCTCGAAACTTGTCTACAGACAGCGAGGGTGACGCCATCTCCTGTGGATGGAAAGACCCAGTCCCTAATTTTCCAGCCTGGCTACACTTGACTCAACACCTAACCTCTCCAGTCCTCATTTTTAAAAATTATAAAATGGGGAACACAGTGCCTGCTTTTTAACTGTATTATAGAAACTTGGATTAATAATAACAGTGGTGTAGTCGTTCAATCATTTATTGAGTGCTACTGAGAACCACATACTGTGAAGTGTTAGGTACAGAGATGAGCAGAACAAATACAAGGGCCCTCCCCTTCTAGAGTTTCTACACTGGGGACTGTGAGTGCTTCCAAAAGTACAAAAGAGTATTTATTGAACTCTTATTATGTACTAAATGCCAAGGAAGTGTGAGGTTTTGTTCTTTCTCCGAGTGAAACAGAACATGGCAGTTCAATGTGCAGCTTAGAAGAGAGGTGGGTAGAAGATGAATGGGTAGGATACAGACAGGAAAGAGAAAAGAACCCTCCTTTCCTGAGTCTCTAAGAATGTGTATCTCTGTGTCTATAAGGAGTATGTATCTAACCTAAGTAGGAATTTATGGACTGGTGTTAACATGGGTATTCTGACTGAAATTTACATGTTTGTGTATGTCTATTTCCATGTTTTTTTAAGGTAGGATGCTTTGATAACATTTGTGGGAGAAAGCTAGATTAAGTATGCACATTGATACTGAAGAAATGTCTACATGGATGTGTACTATTTTAGTAAAAACGAGAAGATAAGTGGTTGCACCTTTGCTTAGATGAGTTGGTGAATGAGGAAGGAAATAGGTGGAAACTTAGTGGTGGCAATGGATAAATTGGTAGTGGAGGGGAAGAAAATGATAGAAAACAGGTGTAGTCACAAGAATAATCATTAAATATTTTAACTTGAAATTTCCATTTTCTTTTTTTTTTAAAGTGTGTATGTGTGTGTGTTTAAAGTTGATTTATTTTGAGAGAAAGCACAGACATGAACGAGGGCTGGGCAGAGAATCCCAAGCAGGCTGTGCCGCTGTCACCACAGGGGCTTGATCCCACCATCCATGAGATTCCGTGAGATACCGTGAGATCGTCACCTGAGCCGAGATCAAGAGTTGGACACCTAACCCGCTGAGCCATCCAGGCGCCCCTTAAAACTCCTATTTCTGGGGCGCCTGGGTGGCGCAGTCGGTTAAGCGTCCGACTTCAGCCAGGTCACGATCTCGCGGTCCGTGAGTTCGAGCCCCGCATCGGGCTCTGGGCTGATGGCTCGGAGCCTGGAGCCTGTTTCCAATTCTGTGTCTCCCTCTCTCTCTGCCCCTCCCCCGTTCATGCTCTGTCTCTCTCTGTCCCAAAAATAAATAAACGTTGAAAAAAAAAATTAAAAAAAAAAAAACAAAACCTCCTATTTCTGTTCACTAAAATTTTTATTCTACGAAATGATTTTTTGTGAGTTGGTTAAAAATCCTTAGTGATTTTTTCTTCTGATTACAGAAGTAGTACATATTCTTTATAAAACATTTAGAGTAATATTCTTTGCATAAAGAAAAAAAATTAATTGTCATAGTCTCATTACTGTTGATATGTTATCGATTTTCCTGCCAGTCCCTTGATCTGTGTATGTACGTACTTTTTCTCCTTTTCTGAGTCAGGGTGTGGAGCAAGGGAGAGGACCAAAAATGGGGTTTCATGTGCATATTTTTTGGAAACAACTTTTTTATTATCATTTAGTGTTTTTAGTCGTTTGTCTTCTTCAATATCATATTTAGTGGGTACAGATCTTCCAATGAATGGATGGATGTGCCATAGTTTAGCCAGATAATATGTAGGTATTTAGGTTCGTACTTTTTTTGGTGTTATAAATACTAATAAATGTCTTTGTAACCAAGTATTTATTATGCTACAATATTTTTAATTCTTCTGAGGCAGCATTTCTAGGCCAAAGAGTATGCAAAATTATTGCTCATTTTCCCACATTCTTACCAACACTGATATTTTCTGATTTGAGAAGTTAAAAATGGTGTTTTGTTGTTTAATGTTTGTTTCCTAATATTGATGGCTACTTGGCTATTTGTCTTCTTTTTGTTCTTTGTCTGTTTATGCTCCTTGCCCATTTTTTAACTGTTTGTCTTTTGCTTTGTTGGATCTTTCTTGCATTAATATTAAATATTTGCCATATGTATTGGAAATATGTTTTCTAGCTTGTTATTTGTCTTTTGATTTTGAAGTGTGTGTGTGTGTGTATGTGTGTGTGTTTCAGTGGTGAAGTTTAAAAATTCTTTGTAGTCAAATCTTTCAGCCTTTTTCTAAATGATTTTTGTCTTTAGTATTCTGCTTAGACGGGGCTTTACTACTATGAATTTATTGTTGTTGGCTTAATATTTTTATTCTAGTACAGTTGTGATTTCTTTATATTTAAATTTTTATTTCCCCAGAAATTTATTAGGAAGGAACTTGACTATCTTTTTTTTTCCTTAAAATACAGAATTAATCACCCACTTTTTGAAAACTGATGAAACAAATATTTTGTTCAGCAGTATTCTTCCCAGTGAGACATTTTTAGTTTATCTTCTTCCCCTGAATAGTGTGACAGATGTATTCCATACATTTCAGTGAATTTCGGAAACCCAAAATACACTGGATCATGAATGTTAGGACAACTTTGTTTTTGGAATATGCAGACCTATTCTTGCTTTTTTTCCCCTTGCTTTTCCACTACAGACACACCTGAGAGATATTGCAGGTTCATTTGGTTCCAGACCACTGCAATAAAGTGAATATTGCAATAAAACCAGTCAAGTGAATTTTTTTGTTTCCTAGTGCATATACATGTTATGTTTATACTACACTGTAGTCTATTAAGTGTGTAATGACATGTAAAAAAAAAATCCCCAAATGTACATACCTTAATTAAAAAATACTTTATTGCTGAAAAATGCTAACGATCATCTGAGCTTTCAAGTAAGTTGTAGTCACTGATCACCTCACCATAACCAATACAATAATAACGAGAAAGTTTGAAATATTGTCAAATTACCAAAATGTGACACAGAGACACAAAGTGAGCAAATCCTGTTGGAACAATGGTGCTTATAGACTTGCTTGACTCAGGGTTGCCATAGACCTTTAATTTATAAAAAATAAACAAACCAACTATAGCATCTGTGAAGGGCAGTAAAGTGAAGCACAATAAAACAAGGTATGCCTGTACTCATCCTCCTGAGAGGTGGGAAGAGAATTCAAACAACTCTGTGATGGATATAGCTGATGGGCATTTCTTCAATCCCGAAGCCTGCCTTACCACGTCCTTGAGGCTATAAAGCAAAAGACTACATTTCCCAGACTTTGTAGTTCTATTGTGCATGATGACTGTGGAGAGATTTGGAAAGGGGATAGGAGAGAAGCCACAGTCTGGGAGGGATTTGGGTTTTCAACATTTCTCTTGGAGCCTCGTCCTAACTTTAGGATAGATTGTGGCCGAGGTGGGTAGGGTCCTGGAGCGGACAGTTGGAGTAATGGTCTTGTGAGATAATGGAAAATACATTTTTGTCTCTGCCCCCTGATTCCCAGAAGAGGGCTCCTGAAACTCTTGGGTGATAGGAGTATCTTTTTTTCTAATGAAGTGACTCTGTATAGGTTTCTGGATGGCTCTTGGGTGGGGACTGGTCACAAAAAAGGCCAAGCCATAATTAGAAGCTTGGAATTGCCAGCTCCATCCCCCATTCTCTTGGGAAGGGAAAACGGCTGAAAATGAAGTTAATGATTGATGATGCCTGCATGATGAAGCTTCCATTAAAAATCCCAAAAGTACAGGCTGGGAGCGGATAAAATAGAATTGTTTTTTTAATTTCTCCGATAGTTTGTTATAAGTGTATAGAAATGCAACAGATTTCTGTGTGTTGATTTTGTATCCTCCAACTTTACTGAATTAATTTATTTTAATAGTTTTTTGGTGGCATCTTTAGGGTTTTCTGTCTATAATATCATGTTATCTGCAAATAGTGACAGTTTTACTTCTTCCTTTCTGATTTGGATGCCTTTTTTTTCTTGCCTAATTACTGTGGCTAGGGCTTCCAATACTGTGTTGAATAAAAGTGACAAGAGTCACTTTGTCTTGTTCCTGATCTTAGAGGAAAAGCTTTTAGCTTTTCACCATTGAATATGTTTGCTGTGGGCTTGTCATATATGGCCTTTCTTATGTTGAGGTATATTCCCTCTATACCCACTTTGTGTAGAGTTTTTATCATAATTGGGTGTTGATTTTTGCCAAATGTTTTTCTGCCTCTAGGAGATGATCATATGATTTTTATCCTTCATTTTTTTTTAATGTTTATTTATTTTGTATCCTTCATTTTTTAAAATATTTATTTTGAGAGAGAGAGAGAGAGCAAGCAATCATGAACAGGGGAGGGGCAGAGAGAGAGAGGGAGACAGAATCTGAAGCAGGCTCCAAGGCTCTGAGCTGTCAGCACAGAGCCTGAGGCGGAGCTGGAACTCACGAGCCGTGAGATCATGACTTGAACCAAAGTCAGATGCTCAACTGACTGAGCCACCCAGGAGCCCCTATCCTTCATTTTCTTAATGTGGTGTATCAAATTGATTAATTTGTGGGTGTTTATCCTTTTATCCCTGGAATAAACCCTACTTGATCATGGTGTGTGATCCTTTTAATACATTGTTGAATTCAGTTTTCTAATACTTTGTTGAGGTTTTTGCAGCTATGCTCTTCAGGGACATTGACCTATAATTTTCTTGTGTGCTTGTCTGGTTTTGGTATCAGGGTAATAATGAACTGGTAAAAACAGTTTGAGAGTGTTACTCCCTTTTCTTTTTTTTTGGAGACTTTGAAAAGAATTGGTATTAATTCTTCTTTGAAAGTTTAGTAAAATTTACCAGTGAAGCCATTTGGTCCTGGACTTTTTTTTGGGAGGGATAGGTTTTTGATTACTGATTCAATCTCCTCATTAGTAATTGCTTACTCGTCTATTCAGATTTTCTGTTTCTTCACGATTCATTCTTGGAGGGTCATTTCTAAAAATATTAATTTCTTTTAGTTTGTCCAGTTTATTGGTGTATAATTGTTGACAGTAGTCTCTTATGCTCATTTGTGTTTCTGGGGAATCAGTTGTAATGTCTCCTCTTTTCATTTCTGATTGTATTTATTTGAATCCCTTTTTTTCCTTGGTGGGTCTAGCTTAAGGGTTGCCAATATTGTTTATCTCTTCAGAGAACCAGCTCTTAGTTTCATTGATCTGTTTCTATTGTCTTTTTAGTGTGTATTTCATTTATTTCTGCTCTGATCTTTGTTACTTCCTTCCTTCTACTAACTTGAGCTTCATTTGTTCCTGTTTTTCTTGTTCCTTGAGGTGAGACGTTAGGTTATGTGAGATTTTTCTTGTTTCTTGAATTAGACATTTATCTCTATGAACTTCCCTCTTAGAACCACTCTTGCTGAACTTCCCTCTTAGAACCACTCTTGCTGAATCTCATAAGTTTTTATATGTTGTATTTTTACATTTTTGTCTGTCTAAAGGTGTTTTTTCTCTTTGCTTTTGATTTTTTTTCATTGACTCGTTATTCAGTAGCATGTTGTTTAATCATATTTGTGAATTTTCCAATTTTCTTCTTGTAATTGATTGCTAGTTTCATACCATTGTCATCAGAAAAAGATGATATGGGGCGCCTGGGTGGCTCAGTTGGTTAAGCGTACGACTTCGGCTCAGGTCATGATCTCACAGTCCGTGAGTTCGAGCCCCGTGTCGGGCTCTGTGCTGACAGCTCAGAGCCTGGAGCCTGTTTCGGATTCTGTGTCTCCCTCTCTCTCTGACCCTCCCCCATTCATGCTCTGTCTCTCTCTGTCTCAAAAATAAACGTTAAAAAAAAAAAATCCACTTTAAAAAAAAGAAAAGATGATATGACTTCAATCTTAATTTGAGACTTGTATTGTGGCCTAACATATGATTTATAATGGAGAATGTTTCATGTGCACTTGAGAAGACTGTGCATTCTGTTGCTTTTGGATGGAATGTTCTATATACATCTGTTAAGTCCATCTGATATAATGTGTCATTTAAAGCTTACTAATTTTTTGTCTGGATGACCTAACCATTAATGTAAATAGGGTTATTAGAATCTCTTACTGATACTGTATTACCGTCTTTTACTGTTATTGTATTTCTAACTACTATTACATTCTCCTTTTAGGCCTGTTAATATTTACTTTATATATGTAGGTATTCCTATTATGGGTACATAAATTTTTACAAATGGCCTATCCTCTTGTTGGATTGACCCCTTTATCATTAGGCAATACCCTTCTCTGTCTATTATTACAGATTTTGTTTCAAAGTCTATTTTGTCTGATATAAGTATAGCTGCCCTCAATTTCTTTTGATTTCCATTGCATGGAATATCTTTTTCCATCCCTTTACTTTCAGTTTGTTTATATCCTTTGGTCTGATGTGAGTCTCTTGTAGGCAGAATATAGATTGGTCTTGTTTTTTTAATCCATTTAGCCACTCTGTCTTTTGACTGGAGAATTTAGTCTTTTAACATCTAAAGTGATTATTGGGGCGCCAGGGTGGCTCAGTTGGTTAAGTGTCCCGACTTTGGCTCAGGTCATGATCTCACGGTTTGTGGGTCTGAGCCCCACATCAGGCTCTGTGCTGACAATGGGGAGCCTGCTTTGGCTCCTCTGTCTCCCTGTCTCTGCCTCTCCTCTACGTGTGCACATGTGCACTCTGTCTCAAAAATAAACGTTAAAAAATGTTTATTAATTATTGATAGGTATGTGCTTATCTCAATTTTGTTAATTGTCTTCTGGTGGTTTTGTAGTTCCTTTGTTCCCTCCTCTCTCTTGTTCTTCCTTTGTGGTTTGATGACTTTCTGTAGCAGTATGCTTGGGTTCCTTTTTTATTATCTGTTGTGTATCTATTACAGGTTTTTGTTTTGTGGTTACCATGAGGCTTACATATAACAATATATATTTATAACTGTGTTTTAAGCTGATAACAACTTAATTTTGAACTCATTGTAAAACTCTACATATTTACTCTTCCTGCAGCAGTGTGTTTTATGCTTTTCATGTCACATTTTACAACTTTTTATCTTTTGGGTAACTTAATTATTGTAGTTACATTTATTTTTACTATTTTTGTCTTTTAACCTTCCTACTATTGTTATAAGTGATTAATCCTCTCCCTTTAGCATATATTTACCTTTACCAGTGAGATTTATACTTTTATATGTTTTCTTGTTACTAATTAGTGCCTTTCTTTTCAACCCAAAGAAGGTCCTTTAACATTTCTCGTAAGGCTGGTTTAGAGGTGATGAACTCCTTTGGCTTTGGTTGCCTGGAAAATTCTGTTTTTCTTCAATTCTGAATGATAACCTTGCTGGGTAGAGTACTCTTGTTTGGAAATTTTTTTTTCTTTCAGCACTTTGAATATATTGTGCTACTCACTTCTGGCCTGCAAAGTTTCTACTGATAAATCTGCTGATTGTCTTATGAGAGTTCCTGCATACATATCAAATTTTTTTATCTTACTGTCTTTAATATTTTCTTTTTGTCTTTAGCTCTTGACATTTTAATTATAATGTATTTGTTGTGGGTCTCTTTGGATTCATCTTATTTGGAACAATTTGGACTTCCATATTGGAAGTTTGTTTTGGATGTTTGTTTGTTTGTTTGTTTGTTTTTTTCCTTCCCTAGGTTAGGGAAGTTTCCAGCCATTATCCCTTCAAATGAGTTTTCTCCCTCCTTTTCTCTTCTCCTTCGGGGACTTCTATCATGTGAATGTTAGTGTGCTTCATGTTGTCCCAGAGGTCCCTTTAAGCTATCTTCATTTTTAAAAAATTTTTTGTGCTATTCTGTTTGGGTCAGTTCCTCTATTCTGTCTTTAGGTTCACAGATCTTTTCTTTGCTTCATCTAGTCTGCCGTTGAACTCTGTTGTTGGGGTTGTTTTGTTTTCTGTGTGTTTTTTTTTTTTTTTCTTTCAGTTATTGTGTTTTTCAGCTCTCTGAGTTCTGTTTGGAACTCATATTTTCTGTTTCTTTGTTGAAGTTCTCATGTAGTTCATCCACTCTTCTCCTGAATTTGATGAGTGCCTTTATGATGGTTACTTTGAACTCTTTGTCAGGTAAATTACTTAACTCAATTTCCTTGAAATTTTTCCCCAAGGTTTATCTGTTTTTTGTTTGGAACATACTCATCCTCATTGTGCTTTTGACTCTCACTCTGTATTGGTTTCTTTTTTTGTTGTTTATTTACTTTTTAGAAAGAGAGAGAGAGAGAGCGCACAAGAGCACGCAAGTGTACCCACACAAGCGGGAGAGGGGCTTAGAGAGGGAGACACAGAATCCAAAGCAGGCCCCAGGCTCAGAGCTGTCAGCACAGAGCCTGATGTGGTGCTCGAATTCACGAACCATGAGATCATGACCTGAGCCGATCGGATGCTTAACCCCCTGAGCCACCCAGGCACCACTCTCTGTGTTGGTTTCTTTTTTCTTTTTTTTTTTTTTTTAATTTTTTTTTTTTTTTCAACGTTTATTTATTTTTGGGACAGAGAGAGACAGAGCATGAACAGGGGAGGGGCAGAGAGAGAGGGAGACACAGAATCGGAAACAGGCTCCAGGCTCTGAGCCATCAGCCCAGAGCCCGACGCGGGGCTCGAACTCACGGACCACGAGATCGTGACCTGGCTGAAGTCGGACACTCAACCGACTGCGCCACCCAGGCGCCCCGTGTGTGTTGGTTTCTATGTGTATGATGAAACAAACACCTCTCCCAGTCTTGAAGGGTTGGTTTTGTGTAGGTGATAAAGTAGGTAATAAAACTGACTTTCAACCCTGTTAAGCTCTTGGTTATCTCTTAGATCTTTGTGATTACCCAAGCAGCCTATTTTATTTTTAATAGTTCCCATTAGTGGAGGGTGTGCCAAGACCAGTCAGTTTCCCAAAGGTGAGGATCTTAGCATTTAGATTCAGGCTGATCAGAAGCCAGACCCTTACAGCTTTTAAAGAATGCAAATATATATGTATATATATATATATGTATATATACGTATATATATATATACATATATATATATATACGTATATATACATATATATATATATACATATATATATATATATATATATACACAGTCCCATGGGACTGCAAACAAAAGCCCCACTGCCTCTAAAGCCAGGCAATTGTAAGGTGACCCCTTAAAAAGTTGGTCAGCAGTGACAAAATTGGGGTTCCAGACAAGTGTATAAGCACCTTTCTGGGAGACACTGGCAAGCTGTGGCAAGAAGGCAGAGTGAGAGTGCAAAGCTGGCACCCTCTGGCCTACGTTCCCTGAGAACACCTCCGTAGCCTCTAGATCGTGAGAAAGCTGAAGGCTGCCTTAAGGCTGACGTTCCCGGACAGGTGTTTCAGTCTGGAGTCTGTTTGGTTCTCTGGGGGTGGCAGCATGCCGAGAACCATCTCTCTGGTTGTTACAGACCTGTGGGACCCCGGAACGCAGGCCCCCCTAGCCACCAGAGCCAGGCAGTCACAGGTATCAATCACAAAAACCAGATGTAACAAGCGGGCACCAGACATGGAAGAGCTCCCCTGCAGAGATTCTGGCACTCTGGAGTGTGGCAGAGGGACAGTGTGAAGATGGTGCCCTCCCTCCAAGGTCTCAGGAAAGGCTTATAATTAGCTCTTAGATGTGTGTTTAATTAGAAGCTAATAAGCCTCATTTATAGAAAGATTGAGCTCTTGGGTCTCTTGGCTCTTGCTGTGCCCTGGGGGTGGTAGCTGTTTAAGAACTCTTTCTTCATTTGTTAACATCCTGTAAAGCCATGACTATAAGCCCTGCTGGTCACCAGAGCTAGGCAGTGTAGAGGTGTGCCCTGGCAGCAGCTGCAAAACTCAGGGCTCACCAGGGAAGGGTGTAATCTCCTTTCTGGTAGATACTGGTGAATTGGAATGAGGCTGAGGGAAAGTGCAAAGATGGCGTCCACCATCTTCCATTCCCGGAGAGTACCTCCGTAGGCCCCTGTACGTGTACCAAACCAGAAGTTTGCCATTCAGGCCAAAGCTCATGGACAAGCAAATAGGCCTCTTTCTCAGAAAGACTGGGGGTGTGTTTTGTCTGCTATCTGTTCAGTGCCCTGGGTGTGGTAGTCTGCCAAGAACAGAATTTCCCAATTGCTACTGTCCCATGGGACCCAGCAACACAAGCCCTCCTCACCTCCAGAGGCAGCAATCAAGGAGCATCCCCTGGGTAGCATTTATAGAAACCAGGGCACCAGAGGTTAAAAACTAGGGCATCAAGTGTTTGTAGAAGTTCCCATCTGGGAGATACCAGTGTTCTGGAGCACACAGAGGGATAGTGTGAAGATGGCACCCACTGAAGAAAGAAAAAAAGGGGGGGTGGGAGGAGAAAAGGAAAAAGGGAAATGAAAAGAGAAAAAGAGATGGCATAGCAAGGCAGAGAGAGTGCAAGAAGATGGCGCCACCGGCTTCCACCCCTGGAGAGTGCCCAGCAGGCCCCAGCCCCCACACCAGTGCTTTACAGTTTGGAAGGGAGTCTTTTTCACATAAAGTCCGCACTTTTCAGAGGGTTGCTTCTGTGTAGGTGAGTCTGTGTGTGGGTCCTCTTAGAGTTGTTCCTCAGTTTACTACAACCCTATGGATTTTTGTGGATGCCAGCCCCATTGGTTTTCAAAGCTACATGTTTTGGGTGCTTGTCTCTCAGGTGCTGGTGGTATTGAGAGTTGGGTGCCCACTGTGGGCACCCCTTGGCCCTCTCCCGATTGTGGGTCCTGTCTTGGGGTGGGGTTTATGGTGAGATTGTGTCTCAGTTTTTCCTGCCCTCTGCAGTGTGGTTTTCCTCTCTTGCCCAAGGTGGAGAGGTCACTGCCAGTTTTTAAGTTTTTTTCAGAGGAAATGGTTCCATATATGGCTGTAGATTTGGTGTATCCATGGGAGGAAGTGACTTCAGGATCTTCCTACATTGCTGTATTTTTAAAACTTTTATTTTATTTTATTTTATTTTATTTTATTTTATTTTATTTTATTTTATTTTATTTTATTTTATCTTCTCTCTAATTTTGTTTATTTTTCATTTGAGTATAGTTGACATGCAATGTTACGTTAGTTTCAGGTGTACGACATAGCAATTCAGCATCTATATGTTATGCTATGCTCACCGCAAATGTAGCTACTGTCTGTTACCACTTAATGCTATTAAAATATCATTGACTGTATTCCTATGTTGTCTACAGCTGGAAGCCTGTATCTCCCACTCCCCTTCACCCATTTTGCCCATCCCTTCACCACCACCCCCACATTGCCATCTTGAACTGGAACCTCAGTTATCTGAATTTGCTAGCCTACAAATGGGGATAATACCTAGTGCATGACATTGTGGTAGATATTAAATGAGACAGTTTATGTAAAGTGTTCACTGCTCTTCCTGGTATTTAGGAAGTGCTTAATAAAAATAGCTTGTTCATTTTTTCTTAATGTTCTACAATTATTATATACCATCTACTTTATTTTTAAAGGTTATTAGTTCAAACCAGAAAGTTATGTTCTTGTTAATAGTATGTTTGGGGTCTTCCCTTTCCCCTAGTTATGGTTATTGTCTGAAATTGGATTTTTTTTTTCTTAAAGGAGAGAGAAATGTGGCTCCATGTGGATTTCAGATATCTTCTGCTGTCCTTGTGCACTGTTAAACATTCTCTATGCAACATCATTTCGGTTCTTAAGTGCTCCTCCTCTGTTGAAACAAAATTTAATCCTGTCCTGTCTTGAGTTTTCCCTTTAGCACAGATAGCAAATTTAAATGGTTGCAATTAAGCAGACAGACACATGTACCCTCCATGTGTTGTTGTTTGTAGTTATGTTGCATTAGTAATGCCTCTTTCCTAGAATGGACACTGGCATGAGAGCTAGGCACCATACAGGCCAGCTCCCAGGTTGACTTCCTCATCTGTCAAGTGCATCCCGTGACACTGACAGGCTGTTTAGGTCTTCAAATGTAACAGTGACTAAGTCTGCTCAAAAAGCCATTTGGGGGGAAAAAAAAGTCATTTGGAAGTCAGCAAATGTTTACATTTCTATGACTTCCGAGCAAAGGATATAGCTATGGTGTTGTTTAGTTGAAGTCTTTAGGAGATAGCTTAGCTTGTGTGTGTGCTGAAATGTCTGCTCTTCAGACTTGCTGTATATTTTATTTCTAGGGATTCATCTACGTTCTTATCAACTGGAGGGGGTCAACTGGCTAGCCCAGTGCTTCCATTGTCAGAATGGCTGCATCCTGGGAGATGAGATGGGCCTGGGTAAGACCTGCCAGGTATGTTACTGTGAGTGACCAGTGTTCCTCTCCACTAAGATACCTCCTCACATCTCATCATTTTTAGCTGCTAGCTACTAGTAAGTGTTTTTATATTAGGAGGTGAAATGCCTGAACCTTTGTTAAGAGATCATGTCCTTGGTATTGACTTTTCTAGTTACGAGGATGGTTTTGAACTGTCACTATGCTTATCTAACCTTGACATTGGATTGCAATTAATGGGCAAGGTTTTTCTCTATGTAAATCAAATATACCTGTCCCAGGGATCAAATTGACTCTGCCCTCCTTTGCAGTAAATACTTCTGTCTAGTTAACGGGATTACTTCTGACATTTCTCTCTTTTCCTTAATGGGTGGTAGAGCTACTTCTCATTTCTGTGCCATGCTAGGGAAGTTCAGAGGAAGTATCCTGTCTTCCAGAATGCCTGGGCCATCTAGTGGTAGGACCTAGTTTAGAGACCTGGAGAACGAGATGTGGCCTCCTTGCACATTGATAAGCAGACAGTGTGTTGAGATCAATTATTCTGGTAGGGTGATCACCAGCACAGCCCTGTGTTGACAGATGTCAGTGGTAGGGTTGGATTGATTGAAAGTTCAGATACGGACATCCCTTCGGTTAGTCACACAAGGTTTACTCATCTATAGAATACCAAAGAAAGTCAGTGCAGTCAGGATATACAGCAGAGGCCACTTGATCAGAAACTATGGAAGTGTAAGTTTCCCCATACCAAAAAGGTTTTTGCCAGTACACACACAGAATGAGTGAAGGTCTCATTGTCCTTTTAGAAGCTCAACTGGCCCCTGCAAGCCTGACCCTCCATACATAAACAGTCCAGTTGGGGCAGTTCGGCACATAGCCCTGCACATTGTGTGTGACTGTGTGTGGGAGACTACTTTATCTAAGCCAGGTGTAGCTCATTGATCTTGGCGCTCTTCAGAATACAAAATGACCTGTGAGTATGGTACCCTCAAGGATGTCATTTGTCACTCTCAGGTTTCTCAGGCAAATAAATTGGGTTCTAGTGCGTTCCTGAACTGCGAGCTGTAGAACTAGAACAAAGGTAAGTTTTCTGGATGTCTCTGGTTGCCAGTCTTCTGACGAGACACTTGGGTCGTGGGGCGTCTGGGCCGTCAGTTAGGCGGCCGACTTCGGCTCAGGTCATGATCTCATGGTCTGTGGGTTCTAGCCCCGCGTTGGGCTCTGTGCTGGCATCTCAGCCTGGAGCCTGCTTCTGATTCTGTGTCTCCCTGTCTCTCTGCCCCTTCCCTGCTTGCTCTCTGTCTCTCTCTCTCTCAAATAATAAACATTAAAAAAAAATTAAAAAAAAAAAAAGAGAGAGACACTTGGGTCGTGTACAGAGCCCCCCCCACCTGCAGTCTCCTTTGCTTCCCGCATTGAATCCCCTGACTTCATTCAGAGCCAGCAAATTCCACTTGTCCTTTGCCTTTCTCCAGAGTGTTCATATAGCTCTACTTGAAGTGCCCTAAAAACATTCTATCATCTTGCTAAAATTTTGTTTAGAATTTTCACATTTGTGTTCATGAAGGATATTTGTCTCTAGTTTCCTTTTCTTATAATGTCTTTGGTTTTAGCGTTGTGGTAAAAAAGATGGGCTCATAGAATGAACTGAGAAATATTCTGTCCTCTTGAGTTTTCTAAAAGAATTTGTGTAGAATTGGTATTGTTTCTTCTTTAAATATTTGGTAGAATTCACTAATGAATCCAAATTTTGTAGATATATCTGGTTTATGGTAACAAAAGATAAGTTCTCTCTTAATAGTAACCTCCGTGAAAGCTGAACAGAATGATTTTCTTCTAGTAAGTACTTAATTTGGTGATTGCTCTGGCACAGTCTGGGCTGCGAAGCAATGGATAATTAAAAAAGGAAATGATTTCCATTGTAAAATTAATGTAATCTCAGTTAAAAAGTAATTGCCACCCTCTAACCACAACACTCTAACCATAACCGTGGGCAGCAAGGTATCTGAAATGGCTGACATTATAGTGAGCATATCATTTGTTTGCTTGTTTGTTTTAAGTAGGCTCCACGCTGGTCATGGAGCCCAGTGCAGGGCCTGAAGTCATGACCCTGAGATCAAGACCTGAGCTGAGATCAAGAGTCTGACACTTAACTGACTGAGCCACCCAGCAGCCCCTATAGTTTGTATTTTATTAATCTAACACTGTCATTGTAGTTACCCATTTGATTATATTCTTCACAGTCATTTTCTGCTGGCTACATAATACTTCATCAAGAGAATTCATAATTTACTTAAATATTCTGTAGACGAGGAATGACCAGTTCTCCTCCTTTTGTGCTACTTAAATTAACCTTACTGTGAACATCCTTGGGCATATAACCTTTTCAGGATTTTGGATTGTATCTTTAGGATAGATTTTCACAGAAATGGTTCAGCATTTGGGAATGGGCTCCTTAAACATTTTGCTTTATAAAAGCAAAAAATGTATTTTCTCTGTATATCACAGCATTTATTTATTTATTTATTTATTTTTTTAATAAACTTTTTTTTAATTTTATTTTTTATTTTTTAAAATTTACATCCAAATTAGTTAGCATATAGTGCAACAATGATTTCAGGAGCGGATTCCTTAGTGCCCCTTACCCATTCAGCCCATCCCCTCTCCCACAACCCCTCCAGTAACCCTCAGTTTGTTCTCCATATTCATAAGTCTTTTATGTTTTGTCCCGCTCCCTGTTTTTATACTATTTTTGCTTCCCTTCCCTTATGTTCATCTGTTTTGTATCTTAAAGTCCTCATATGAGTGAAGTCATATGATTTTTGTCTTTCTCTGACTAATTTCACTTAGCATAATACCCTCCACATAGTTGCAAATGGCAAGATTTCATTCTTTTTGATTGCTGAGTAATACTCAATTGTATATATGTACCACATCTTCTTTATCCGTTCATCCATCGATGGACATTTGGGCTCTTTCCATACTTTGGCTATTGTTAGTGCTGCTGTGTCCCTTCGAAACAGCACACCTATATCCCATGGATTAATGCCTAGTGGTGCAATTGCTGGGTTGTAGGGTAGTTCTATTTTTAGTTTTTTGAGGAACCTCCATACCGTTTTCCAGAGTGGCTGCACCAGCTTGCATTCCCATAAAAGTTTTTTAAAAAATATTTATTTATTTTTGAGAGAGAGCGAGAGAGACAGAGCGCAAGTTGGGGAGGGCCAGAGAGAGAGGGAGACACAGAATTTGAAGCAGGCTCCAGGCTTTGAGCTGTCAGCACAGAGCCCAACCCGGGGCTCAAACCCATGAACCTTGAGATCGTGACCTGAGCCGAAGTTGGATGCTTAACCGACTAAGCCACCCAGGTGCCCCTATAGTAACCTTTTAAAGAAACTTTTAAAGGCTGTGTGTACAGCCTTATCCTAAAATGTGCCTATTTGGCTTTACAAAGATTTTTGTTTTTTAGGCCTACTTAAGCTTATGAATTATTTATTGTTTGTTTTCCTCAGTAGAACATATGTTCCAAGAGAGCTAGGAGTTTTGTCTGTTTGGTTCAGTGTTATATTCCAGAACTTAAAACAGTGCTAGCAAATAGAAGGTGCTCTATAAATGCACATGGAAGGACGGCAAACATTAGGGAAAGGAGGGAGGGAGTTAGGAAGGAAGGCATCCTCCCTCAGGAGAGTGTGGCAAGCAGTGGAGGCCACCTCGTGGTAGGTCATCTTTAGTCACATCTTGGAAGTCCTTGCCTTAGGTTTTTGGAGTCTTCTTGATCTTGTGCATTATTTGTATTTTTTCATTTATTTCTGTTTGTCTTTCCTGATTTTTTTCCCTTTGCATTGCAGGGTTAATTACATAAATACTGAGCTTCATTGCTTGTTAACTATTGATGTAATTGAGTACCATGAATTTCTTTGGCAATTATATTTACGCTCAAAGGATTTCACTCTAGGATTGGATGACTCTCCCATTGTGTGGAAGATTGTACATTATTGTTTTGTACACCAAGTCTTCTGTAAGAGTTTGTGTTCCCTACAAGGTTGTGGGGACTTTGTGGTTGTTTCTCACGGAAAAGTAATAAATGTTATAAAAATTGCCTTCTTTTTGTGTATTCCAGACTATTGCTCTCTTCATTTACTTGGCAGGAAGATTAAATGATGAAGGACCATTTCTGATTCTTTGCCCCTTGTCTGTTTTGAGCAACTGGACAGAAGAGATGGAGAGGTACAGAGTAGATGTAGCTGAAATTTTGTTTTTTACATTGAGTATGATTTTTTTTTTTTCTGGTGATAGTGAAATGTGATACAGCAACATATTGTCCTAAGCAGTGATTTTATTTCTTCCAGAATACTCTGACCTGAGCAATAAAGGTAGAGACAGAATCTGATGGGGGGAGGATTAAGTGGGTGTTACTGTTACTCAGTAACAACACAGAACGGTACTCAGTAAATTTTGCTGAACTAAAGGAGAAACTATCTTTTTCACAGTGACATAGGAAGTAACCAACATGGAAAAAAATAGTTTTCTCTTTAGAATTAGCACAAGGCCCTTGTAGATGTTCATCTGATCCTTCCGTCTGTTCACACAGAAACTTACCTATAGGTTTACCTGTTACCATAGATAAGATTTCAGAGTTCAGGACTCTTTCTGGTTGCAGGACATCTTGAAGTCTGCATGTCAGTAATCCTTCCATGAAATGTAATTTTCTAGATATGCACACCCTTCCCTTTGGCTGTACATTGGTGTTCATCTACCTCTTTTCTTGGATCCAGATTTGCTCCAGGGCTTTCCTGTGTAACATATGCAGGTGACAAGGAGGAGAGAGCCCAGCTACAGCAAGACCTGAAACAAGAGTCACGTTTTCATGTGCTGCTAACTACCTATGAGGTTTGAATTTATTTCTATCAAGAACTCTTAACCTTGGGACCGTAGAAGTTGGAGAATCTACTGGAATTAGGTTTAATTTTTTTGGAGAGCATGCATTTTTCTGGGAGAGAAGTCTACTTTCATTAGATTGTCAGAGAGGGATTGTGACCAAAGGAAGTGAAGGACTACTGTGTTCCAAATTCGCTGAATGTCTCTTCTTTCCTGGTGTGGCAAGAGCAAAGGTGCCCCGGTGAAGGGGGTGGCATTTGAGCTGCCTGTTGGCCAGTGAATAGGAGGAAGGAGGAGGCAGGCAGGGGAGAGGGTTTTGTGGGCTGAGGGGTTGCCTGTTACTGCAGGACGAGAGTAGAGGGTACTCAGTTCCAGTCTTATTTGAAGTTTTTAGTCTTAAAGTGAAGGCAAGACCTTCCACTTACTCCTGCCTAGTTTTTGTTTTTTTCAAGATAGTGCTACTTAGAAGTTATGCTCACAACTTTTTTTTACTTAGTGAATGATTAAGATTTAACTCCCCTAAAGTATAAGATTTAGCTAACAAGAAACTAGTTTATTAATATCAGTTGTATTAATACTAGCCTTTATAATATGTCTTTTTCCTTAATTTTTCAGATTTGCTTGAAAGATTCATCATTTCTAAAATCGTGAGTATGTTGCGGTACTTCAGAAACTGTTGAATATATCATGAGAGTCACGTCTTTCCTTTACGTTTTAGTACTTTATCTTTCATGTCATGTCTGGCACATCTTCCTGGTATGTCTTCCATGAGTCTTACTTACAGATAGGTGTGGCATAGAGTAGTCCTGCAGTCTAGCCCTTACTCATTAGCTGTGTGTCCCTGGGTTACTTAACCTTAGTGAACCTCAGCTTCTTTGTTGGTAAAAGGAGGATAATCTCTACTTTGGATGGCTGTTGTGAGGATTAAATAAGGTGTCTGTGATGGGTGGTTAATAAATACTAGATTCTTTACTTTGCAGACTGCGCAGATACCTTTCAGGACTGCTATTTAGAGATTTTACTGCAATATAGGAGGTGAATTATTTGAGCCTTTTCCTGGAAGTATCTTAAAGTAGCAGTCAGTGCTATGAAATTAACTTTTTAGGAAGGGAGTTTTAAATATACTTTTAATTAGTTGGCTTTCAGGCTTTCACATCAGCTCATGATGCATAGGAAGCTTAGATTTAATTCTTCCATACCACCTAATACCATGGGTGATGTGTTGCAGTATACGGTTGAGACTACAGTTACAATGTAAATTCAACACTAGCTAGACTTTAGGTACATAAGAAAAGGTACGTTGACAGGGTTTCATTCTCCAAAGCATGCATAGTTTTGGTGTGGTTAGGTGGGGAGAAGCTTCTGTTTTCAAAGTGCTTCAATATTTTAAATGTTCTCATCTAGCTTCTTCTGAGTTGGATTTCTGTTTTCATCTTATTTTGAGATACTGAAGGCCCAGTCGTAGATTTCATGACTTCCAACCCATAAGTTTCCTTTAAGTAAGCATGTTATCTTACTCTTGTTAAGAAGAAAATAGGCTTGGGGTGCCTGAGTGGCTTAGTCGGTTGAGCGTCCAACTCTTGATTTCAGCTCAGGTCATGATCTCAAAGTTCGTGATTTCGAGCTCCGCATCGGACTCTATGCTGACGGTGCGGAGTCTACTTGGGATTCTCTCTCTCTCCCCTCCTTTCTCTCTCCTTCCCCTGCACGCTCTCTCTCTAAATAAATAAATAAACTTTTTTTTTTTTTTTTTTTTTTTTTTTTAAGAAGAAAATAGGCTTCCCTCTCTTTTTCTTTTTTCTATAATTAGTATCTAACGTAATATTTGTTGAAGATCTCTTCTCTGGAAAGACACTGTTTGGGAGTTACCAGCAGTGCCAGGAAAGTAAACTGTAGAGCTCCCTAAGAGGACATAGACTCCAGTAGAGGGAGAGGCACTATACAGATATTCATAGTACAAGGCAGGATGTGGGAAGTCTCAAAAGGCGAGAAAATTGGGACACAAATGGTTTTTTTTTTTTTTAAGTTCATTCATTTTTGAGAGAGAGACAGAGTGTGAACAGGGGAGGGGCAGAGAGAGAAGGGAGACACAGAATCTGAAGCAGGCTCCAGGCTCTAAGCTGTCAGCACAGAGCCCGACGCGGGGTTTGAACTCATGAACTGAGATCATGACCTGAGCTGAAGTCAGACACTTAATCAACTTAACCACCCAGGCACCCTGTTACATATATGTTTTTGATTACTTAAAGTATGCTAGGTGACCTTCATGAAAAGCCTAGTAGGCAAGTATAGATCTTCTAAATGAAGAAAGCAAGAGATTAGGTAACTCAGCTGAGGCCACATTGCTAATAATGGCAAAGAGACATCCAAATGTACCACTTGGTGTTGTGGAGACTTTTTCTTTTAATTTTTTTTTTTTAATGTTTATTTTTGAGAGAGAGCATGAGTGGACAAGGGGCAGAGAGAAAGAGGGAGACACAGAATCCGAAGCAGGCTCCAGCCTTTGAGCTGTGAGCACAGAGCCCAATGCAGGACTCAAACCCACGATCCATGATACCGTGATCTGAGCCGAAGTCCGATGCTTAACTGACTGAGCCACCCAGGCGCCCCTCTTTAAAAAATTTTATTTATTTTGAGACAGAGCGAGTGGGGGAGGGATAGAGAGAGAGAATCAGAAGTAGGCTCTGTGTGCTGTCAGCATGGAGCCTAATATTGAGTTCAGTTTCATGAACCACGAGATCATGACCTGAGCTGAAATCAGGAGTCCAACACTAAACCGACTGGGCCACTTAGGTGCCCCATGTGGAGACTTTTGAAGAGCATCTCAAAAAAAATAAACATCTTGGAGCACCTGGGTGGCTCAGTCAGTTAATCCTCTGACTCTTGATTTTGGCTCAGGTCTTGAGAAATTGTTGTTGTAATTTACTATGCTACAAAATGTGCTTTGGAAGTAGCCACCAAAGATCTCCATACTAGTATATCCAACAGATGTATCTTCCTGGACGTCTGTAACATTTGATCTTATTCACTGCTTCCCCATTTTTTAAAATTACGCTTTTTAAGCTACTGTGACACCAATTTCTCATAATTTTTCTTCTGGGTTTAAATCTCAGCTCCACTGCATTCTAGCTTTATGACCTTGACCTAGTTACCTAATCTTTCTGAGCTTTAGTCTCCTTGTTGGTAAAATGAGCACAATAATGTCTACTCACCATATTCCTTTGGATTAAATAACAGACATAAAGCTCCAAGCACAGTGTCTGGCACATAGTCGGTGGTCATAAATGTTTCCTTTTGCTTTCTGTCTCCAGCTCCTTCTTTTCTGCCTTTATGCACAGGTCTTTCCTGTCTTGGGAAAAAAATTCCCTTAAATTTACTGCCTTATCCAGATGTTGTCTCATGTACATGGCAGGCTTTCAGATAAGAAAGAAACTTGAGTGTATTTCTAATAGAATGGACTTAATATTAGTCTTGCCAACAATAGTTATTTTTATGGTAAGACTTTTTGGCTATAAGATATATGTTGGAGTTTTTACACAAAACTGAAAGCTTGGATTTTTCTCTCACAGCTTCCCTTGGAGTGTTCTTGTTGTGGATGAAGCTCACAGGTTGAAAAACCAAAGCTCCTTGCTGCATAAGACACTTTCAGAGGTAAACTCACAGGATAGTCTTAGTTTTTGTATAATCTCCTTTTGAAAAATACTATTTTAGGTCTGTGTAGAGTTAGTTAGGTTGAAACATTTTTTTTTTTTCAGTCCCGATTTCTCTAGGGCTAAATAAACATTTCATGAGTGACAGAGGTAGTACTTATATGGCCTCACTGCTCCTTCCTCTCATCTTTTACACAGGAAATAACGTGTACTGAAATCTGGTTATCAGGTAATAAGATGCTATCCCAGTAAAATACATAGTAGTTTTAGAAATGTTTCAGCTCTCTTTTGATCTTCTTCAAAGGGGTAGTTCTTTAAAATTAATCTTATTATAACTCTTCTGTCTGCAATAGCAGTTATATCTGACATATTGTACCCTTCCCCCCATTTACCATCTTAAAAAATTTGACAGTTCACATGGAGTCATAAAGAGACCATTGCATGCCATTGACTATTAGCTGCAGTCTCTCTTGTCTTTGTCATACTTTTGAGTGTGACACCCTTGATCTCCTTCCCTTCTCTTGGTCTTTGCCATCATTCTGGCACAGTGAGAAATGAGAAATGTCAGTGTAGCCCTAGCCTTGCCCTCTTTTCTGAGGAGCCAGTGGAACAGCTTGTGAGTAAGAAGTGCCTTTCTGTTTGCTGACCTCATAAAGGCTTATTCATGAGACCGCATGTGTGAATTCCTGTGACCATCACTGAAGTTTGGTCCCTGTCCTATAACCAATCAGATAATAAGATTAGAGGTGATCTGAATTCTGTATTTAATGGCTAAAAGTTGGAGTTTTTGATATTTTGATGAAGATATGGTCACTGTTATTGGTCCAGTCTCAGAGATTGCTATCCCCTGGTGGGGCTGACTCTGCTCGGTGTTTGCCTTCATTTTGGGACTCTAAACAGTATCTTTTTCCCAAAGGATTGTCATATTCTGGCACCTTACTCTATAAGACACTGCGTCATAAACTACCATGCCAGTTTACTAAAATATAATGGGAGAGGAGAAGTGGGTGTAGTAAAGGAGCCCCAGGTTTGGAGTGGGGAAACTAAGTTCTGTTGCTGGCCCCAGAGCCTTTCCTTGTTCATAAGGAAACTAAGGCTCAGGGATTATGTGAGGAAATTTTGTGTGTCATCTAAGCATTCCTTTTTAGGTGAGGTTTGAATCGCAGATGACTTGTTGGTTGGAGAGAAATGCATTTATTGATAGGGCTGAGAGGTGGGCTAATACTGTTTTCAGCTTGTTTGTGAAAGTTGGAAGCAGTTTGTATTGAAACATAGGGAGTTGGTTCTACAATTTATGCTACACCTCGTTTACGTTTACAAAGAACATTCACAAAGTAAGTATGGTACCTCGACAGAGTAAGGCTGCTGTGGAAGATTATGTAGAAAAGTTTATAAAATACTGTATACAATGAGATCAGCTCCGGATTTTTTTCACCCAGTGATAAAATGGACACTACTTTGAATAAGTACGTGAGCTCATGTGACAGTCTAAGTTGACTGTAGTGACCGGCAGCCCTCATCTTTTTCGGTCACCCCAGCTCTTTGCTTGGTGAACACATATTATAAAAATTTGAGTTGGTTATTGGAAGCATTTATTTCTGACCAGTTCCCATACTTGAAGTACTATGAAAACATTGTCCTACAAGCAGAGCAGGCATGAGTGGATGGACATTGATTAGACGATTTAAAAAGAAAAAAATAAAAGAGATTGCAAAAAAAAAAAAAAAATAGTAATGATATTCTCAAATCAGTTTTAATTGCATTTCATTTGTTACCTTACTACAATGCTGTATCATCTTATGACCCTTTCCCAAATCTAAATACAGAAACACAAGAATAAAAATAAAAGCCGTTAGGGGCGCCTGGGTGGCTCAGTCGGTTGGGTGTGCTTATAGCTCAGAGCCTGGAGTCTGCTTCAGTTTCTGTGTCTCCCTCTCTCTCTGCCCCTCCCCTGCTCATGCTCTGTCTCTATCTTAAAAATAAATAAAAAAACATTAAAAAATAAATAAAAGCCATTAATAATTTACTCCCCTGCATACATTAACATTTGACATATCTGCTTCCATATCCTTTGCTGTGCATATGAACACCTAAACATATAAGTATGCATAGTTATTCTAGAAATCAAAATATACTGTATTTTTATATTTAATAAGTATGTCTATATACATAAGGGTATATATGTACATATACACACACTGTATTTCATTTTTTTAAATGAAATATATAAGATATGGCTTTCATTATTTAACTCAAATGGTATAAGTTCTTATAAATGTCAATTTAGAGCTTGTCTTTTGCTTAACCTAGTATCTGTTACTGTTTTTCCTAACCTTTTATTTCATTATTCTCTTACTCTTGGTGTTCTCATCACCTGCTCAAAATTTAAAGACTTTCTTTCATTTTATGCTGTATGAGGCTCAGAAACATCCAGAAGTCTTGATGTTTTGGATGTGATACACTAAAGTTTTACAAAAGGACATTCTTTTAGTCTAGATCTTTTTGCTTCCTGCTTGTAGTGGTGGGCCTGATGCTATAGCTTTTTCAAACTCTTGAGTATATACCATGTGCTTCTGAAGTCTCAATAGACTCACCATGTGGGTAGTAACATACTGCTTGAATTCTCACAAAGATTGAACAATAATAATCATATTGAATATTCATGTAGTACTTCAGAGTTCACATAGTGATTTTACTCACCTCCTTGTAACAGTTTCTCCTTCCCAGGATTATTATCCCCTTCTTACAGTTGAAACTGAAGAGGTATTATTCCTACCATCAAACAGCTGGCATACAACTTGAACCTGAGTCCTCTCATGTCTTCATTGTCACCCCATTAAATCATGCCTCTCTCTGTAAAGGTTTTCATGGGTAACTCATGTAAAGGTTTTTATGGGTAACCTCTTGCTTTCCGAGGTTATGGATTTTTAATTTTTATTTTATGTATTTGAGTTCTCAGTAGTCTTCAGTCTCCTGTTGACTGGAACTCCCATCCAGAATAGCCTCCAAGAGCTCTACTCCCTCCTCAGTTTTGTGGAGCCTGATGTCTTTCCCAAGGAGCAGGTGGGAGATTTTGTTCAGCGTTACCAGGATATCGAGAAAGAGTCCGAGTCAGGCAAGTTCCCTTCCTACAAATCATGCCAAGAGGTCTGGGCCCAGAAACTGGCCTGGTGCATAATAGACACTGGTTATAGATAGAAAAGAAAGAGAATTGATAACCAGACGACACCTTCTAGGGAGAAAGAGCCACCCAAAACTAAGGTGGTGCTAGATCCCCTCATGTCATTCCCAGTTGTCTGCTATTCATGATTCTTATTTGTTTGTTATGTGATTCTACAGCGGGGCTTCATGGGTCATTTTTGGAAGAAATGGAAAGTGTCTGCTGGTTTGCAGACTTTTTTTTCCCCTCACCTGTCATTTCTATAATTTTGTAATCTGTTAACTTTCTATGCTATTTCCTGAGGCAGAAAAGTATATGGGGTGCCAGAGTCCCGAACTACTCTTCAGCATTCCACAGCACTGGTGTTTCTGTTCGCTGTGCACCAAAATCAGAAGTCTGGGATGGATGCATGGTGGGAGTGAAGCAGGAAGCATCCTTGTTTGTACAGCTGCCAGTTGCGGTCTGCCTCTTGCACCCTTGCCCTTCTGCCTCATAGAATTCTCTGTCCCTGTAGTATTATCCCAGGACGAGTGTTCAACACCAATGCTAGGCAGGCCTGCCAGTGGGTGTGCATGTCCTGGGTGAGTAGGATTTGGAAGGGCTTCTCACACCTTGCCCATCCTGCAAGCTGAAGATTGCCCATCCTGCAAGCCTGCTCTCGTTGCCCCCATGTTTAGGGTCCGGATAAAACACACGACAGCCCGTCAAATATTACATGGGACATACTCCTGTTAAAAAAGTGTCTGTTGTTTATGTGGAGTTTATATTTCACTGCATTCTTGTATCTTGTTTGCTGTACCTGGCAACCCGACATGGAGCAGAATGCCAGCTCAGGCTAGTTTTTGAAGTTCATGACCCCTGGGGAAGGAGCAGGGGCGTTGAAGTGAAAAGAACTAAGTTTGAATGCAACATTAACATCCAGCTGTGTGACTGTGGATAAGTGTGCTTAATTTCACAGAGCCTTGCTTAACGTAGCTATAAAAATGGGGACAATAGTCCTTGTCCTACACTTACTTCTAAACCCTTATGCTAGTCAATCAAATTAAGTGCAGAAGTATCCTGGAAACAGTACAACTCCATGCAAATGAGATTATTAATAAAATTCCAGTTCTTTGAGTGTTCCTAGTTCTTGAGTTGAGAGCCAGGAATAGTTTCAGAAGGAAATGGGAAAAAGAACCCGGTGAAGAAAGAAACACAGTTGATCCTTCAGTACAGGGATAGGGTGCTGACTGCCCTCCCATGGTTGAAAATCTGCTATAACTTTTTGACTTCCCAAATTTAACTGCTAATAGCCTGCCGTTGACTGGATGCCTTACCGATAATGTAAACAGTTAAGACATATTTTGTGCATTACATGTATTGTATGTTGTATTCGTACAATCAAGTGAGCCAGAGGAAAGAAATGTTAAGAAAATCCTAAGGAAGAGAAAATACATTTACAGTACCATAGTGTATTTGTTGGGGGAAAAAAAATCTACACTTAAGTCAACCTGCGTAGTTCAAACCCACGTTGTTCAAGGCTCACCTGTATTATGAAAAATGACAAGACTGGTCTAGCATGTGGAATTGGTATAAAAATTTTGTCCTACACTTCTTGTGTTGTTGGTTTCTTTCCTTACACAGCAAATGAACTACACAAGCTCTTGCAGCCATTTCTGCTGAGGCGAGTGAAAGCCGAGGTAGCTACAGAGCTTCCCAAGAAGACAGAGGTGGTGATATACCATGGCCTGTCAGCATTGCAGAAAAAATACTACAAGGCCATTCTGATGAAAGACTTAGGTAATCAGAGGGCACTTGACTGCTTAGAAACTCAGGATGTGATTTTCATGGAGGGGAATATTTTATTATCACGCATGCTTCCTATAGCAATATGGGATGGGATTTTGTATTCTGAATATCGTTCAGTCAGCTGCAGTGAAACTGTGTGGGGTATCTTTACTATAACGCAGACTTTACTGGTTGTTGCACTGGTGAAATTTCCTTTTCTTCCCCCATCCAATTGTCCATACTGTGTAGCAGTTAGTTAAGCAAACATTCTAGGTATACCAGTCACACTTTTCATCTTTCCACCCTGTCACATATTTAACATTTGCACACCTTTTTTGTTGAATAAGATTCACTGGGAGGAGTTGGGAGTGGAAACGGAGTCTGTCGCTTTGCATTTTTTTTAGAGAGAGCATGCATGCATTGGGGAGAGGGACAGAGGGGGAGGGAGAGAAAATCTTAAGCATGCCCCATGGTCAGCGTAGAGCCCAATGTAGGCTTGATCCCATGACCCTGGGATCATGACATGAGCTGAAATCAAGAGTTGGATATTCAACTGACTGAGCCACTCAGGTGCCCCAATATGCTGCTAATTCTTAATGCAATTCGGTGAAATTTAGGAGGTTATTATAGGTTTGAGAGATATATACTGAAATAAATAAGGTTATTTATGGAAACGTAGAGTTTTTGAGTTTTTTTGTTTTTGTTCAAAAGTCCATTTCTCCCTGTGTCTCTGTTTACAGCTGCATTTGAAAATGAAACAGCAAAGAAAGTTAAACTTCAGAATGTCTTGTCCCAGCTTCGGAAGTGTGTGGATCACCCGTATTTGTTTGATGGTGAGACAGTGCCCTTTTTTCTCACATTGCTTTTCATGAATATTTCTGTGGCCAACATCATAGCAAAATTCTTGAAAAGAATTGCCCATATTTACTGTCTAGTGTTCTCCCCATTTTCTTTCTAATTTTTCTATGTTGGTGTAATTTAGTATACTGTTCATATTCAACTTTCTTCATTTGTCCCCTTAATGTCTTCCCCATGGCTTTGATTTTTCTTTTCAAATTCAAGATCCAGCCACAGATCCTGAATTATATTTGGCTGTCTCCTTTGCTTTTTTTTTTTTTTTTTTTTTTTTTTTTGCCTTTTTTGGTCTTTCATAAAATTTCAGTTTTGAAGAATCAAGGCCAGTTGTTTTATGGGTTGTCTCATCTGGATTTAAGGATCATGTCTTCGTGTTTAGATGTCCCGTTGTCTTAAACCCACTCCATGGCCAGTCTTTCATCATCACCATTGAACTTTGCAAGTTTACCAGTGATACCTTCAATGGTTGTCCATTCGCATTTTAATTAACCTCTTAAAACCTTTGACACAGTTGATCACTTCCTTCTTGAAACACTTTCTTCCTTTGGCTTTTGGAATGCTTTCTATTACTTCTCCATTTGCTTGTATCCACTCCTTCTCAGCCTCCTTTGCTGCTTTCCCTGTACCTTAGAGATGTCTGCAAATTTCCCTCTAAATGCTGTTTTAGCTACACACCGCACATCTCAATATGTAGTATTTTCATTTTCATTCAGAGTAGGGCTTTTTTGAGTCATTCTGACAGGTAGCCTTTGGGACGCTTCCAGGACTTTTGCGGCCTTGGGAGCACTAGAATGGGTAGGACCAATGTGGAGGGTTTGCTGCAGTTCTTTTAAGGGAGTGTTTGCCAGGTAGTACTATGAATTGCAGAGTCTTAATCAGGTGCGTTTCAGAATCTTTTTTTAAGGCAGGGGGGCATTGGGAACTTGTAGATTTTGAAAGAAACCCTCTAGGTTATTCTGACTGCCATCGCCCAGCTTGAGAATTACTAGTTTATACATCTAAGCTGTATTTCTTGATTTTTTTTCTCAAGCGACAGTCTCAAATTTTCAATTCTCTGGACTTTAGCATGTCCCTGTGCCTCCTTTTCCTAAAGAGTGGGCTTGTTCCTTGAATGGACATTTTTTGTCACATTGGGGGTATTGGCTCTGTGACTGATGGTAAGCAGCACTGAGATTATCATGCAAACACATAATTATAAAATGCCTCAAAGAGAGATGAGACTTGGGCCCATTATCAGAAGGAGCTTGGCCTCTTGCTGTAGCCTTGCCTTTGGCTTCTCTACTCAAGGAGTCTGCCCTGACTGGGGGCACATTTTTCAGGTGTGGAACCAGAGCCTTTTGAAATTGGAGACCACCTGATTGAGGCCAGTGGGAAACTTCATCTGCTGGATAAGCTCCTGGCATTCCTGTATTCCAGGTAGGTGGTTGGTTTACATTTTCTGCTCTGAGCTGGTGATTTTTATTTTTTTATTTTTTTAAAAAAAATTTTTTTTTTTCAACGTTTATTTTTATTTTTGGGACAGAGAGAGACAGAGCATGAACGGGGGAGGGGCAGAGAGAGAGGGAGACACAGAATCGGAAACAGGCTCCAGGCTCTGAGCCATCAGCCCAGAGCCCGACGCGGGGCTCGAACTCACGGACCGCGAGATCGTGACCTGGCTGAAGTCGGACGCTTAACCGACTGCGCCACCCAGGCGCCCCTGAGCTGGTGATTTTTAAAACCAGAATAATGAACAACTCATTGATTTCTTGAGACTAATTCCAGTTTTCCTTTTTTTTAAGACCCCGATTCTGGTTCCATCTTCTTGCCAACTACACCCACAGCCATCCCCATCCCACCCCATCCCCTCCATAATCATCCTTCCTTTTCCTGAATTCCTATAGCACCTAGGATCCTAATCTAGCGCTTGGCAATGCACTGCCTTAATCTGTTGTCTGGTTAATTGGTATTAATCTTATCACTCCAGCTATATTGTTTAGTTCCACAAAGAGATAACATCAAGCATTTCTTTTTTAATTACTTGCTGGTACCTTGCATTAATTGGCACCTAATGAAGGCTTAGTAAATCTTCACTTTGGTTAGCCTGTGGCATTTGGTTCAGGGCGAACTTGGGGGATTCTTTCCCAGAGACGTGAATTGGGTAGCAGAAGACTAAGTCACTTCTGGAGCCTTAAAATGTTCAGCTAAGTGTTCAGTAGGCTGGTGGCCAGCCTCTACCTGATCCTTCTGGTCTCCAGTAGGACAGAGGAGTCTAGAAAAAGCCTAGCTTCCCAAGGGTTTCTAAGTTGTCCCTATGGGACAACTGCCCCAAGTGGGCCTGAACTAACCTCAAAACCTCAGATTTGGCGAAATCACCCAACGTTAGGAATGTGCAAATCAAATAATTGCATGTCTTACTGTATTTTATTGGCTGTGATATATCTACTATAAGTGTGTTTGAGGTAGAGGAGGACCCATAAACATCTTCTATCCAACCTTTTCATTTCACAGGTGATAAAACAGGCCCAGAGTGGTCATGACTTGTCTAAAGTCACACAGCCAGCAAATGACAGAGATGGGATTAGAATTGAGGCCCTTGGCTTCAGGTTCAATGTCCTTTCCAATTATTTGGGGCTAGAGTCTTGAAAGGGTTCTTCATAATTGCTCCTTTGTATGCATCGCAAGCTCAGATTAAATTAGTTTTCCTAATGAGACTCTTGTTTTGATAGTGCCGTATTTCTTTATGAAAACTTAAATAATACCTGATAACATAGGACTGTAGGCTCATCTTCATTCTTGACTTAATTCATTTTTCCTTTTCTTTTCCTCTCTTCTCCCTGTACATAAATAAGTTTTTTTAATGTATTGTAGGGGATATGAGATGCCACCTGCCCCTTGCTTCTCTAAAGTGATACTTTGCAGACTTTTCAACTAATATAGCTGGAAATGAGAGGCTAGTGATTTTATACTCCCTAAGTAGAGAATGGCTATGGATGGCTGACCCCAAGTTCTTTGGGGTTTCTGATTTGGGCTTTTGTGCATTTGAATTTTGCATTTTATTCTTCCTATATCTTTCTTTATTTTTCTGTTAAAAAGAAAGCGTATTTTTCTTTCCATTAGTAAATTGACATTCTAGAAAGAGGTTTCTTGGTTATACTAGGACTTTCTATAGCCTCTAGTGCATTGACATTTGCTCCTGGGAATATCCCCACTCCAGTTTGAGAACTTGTGCTCTGCAGGATATGACTACATGTGGAGCTATTTATGTGGAACATTTAGCATGTCTGAGGAAGTCTCTGTAAATGATTATGATATTTATATTTCCCCTTTGGTAATTGTATTCTTTGGTAGGTTTCACCTGAGGGAAACTCACCTTAAATACCTAGAGTTGGCAGCCTTTCCTTTTCTCTTTCTTGCCAGGGGCCATCGAGTTTTACTTTTCTCCCAAATGACCCAGATGTTGGATATTCTCCAAGACTACATGGACTACAGAGGTGACATCCCTTGGCCATTACGTTGCTTAAGCCTTTTTAGCAGTCCATCAGGTCCATGAAGAGTAATCTGGGGTGTGGGGATATTACAGAGGAAAGTAGTGAAAGACCATTAGCCTGAACCAAAGGAAGATTGAAAGTAAGGAGAGAGGTGTGTCACACAAGGATTGACAGCTGGGTAGAGACACATGGGCAGAAATAAACACACACATTCCCACTGGCGATGTGATTTAAAATTATGGGTACTGGAAGAAATGTGAGTTGCAGAAATGTTGAGTGATTTGAAAATGCTTGCTAAAAAAGAACTTTCAGTGTCTGGTAACATTCAACTCAACATTTGAGCATTTGTTCAGGAGCAGTAGAGAAGATGAAATTATAGAGATCCCACATATCAGCTAAGCGAAAGGAATTTTTTTTTTCTGTATAAACAATAGGGAATTGTTGCGACCAGCGCAACAAACACCGAGATCAGGGTCCTGAGGGTAGGGGAATGTAAGAAAGAAAAGAGAAGCCAGTTTGGGAACAGGAGGGTCCCCTGGGCTGATGGCCCAAGTGACGGCTTTATTGTTGCTGTACACAATCTTTTATATCAAGACTCTTATGGGTCAGGCCATTCTAAGAATAAACAGGTTTCGCATGATCGCTGCCAGCCAAAACATTTAGTTTCGTGTATATTGTGAACTTTCTAAACGGGTCACGGCAAGGTCCTGTTGATAAATTGCTAGCAAAACACAGTTCCCATGTTTGTTTCTATTTGACCCGGGGTAGAAAGGGGGGTAACATTACTGCCAACACCCACAGACCACAGGCTTCAGGAATTAGCTTTCTCAGCCTTGACTAGGCTTTCGTATGCCTTTGCAAGTGGGGGAATGGGAGGGGGAACCACCGGGTTGGCTGAGTCAACAGGGAGCCGTTGCTCAACCCGGTCTCAGCCTGGCACCGGGGTCCGGCCTCCCACAGGGAATGTAAGTTATTACCTGGGTATCCTGTTTAATATATAATAAAATTATTGTGGAGGGCTTCTGGATGACTTAGTTAAGTGTCTGGCTCTTGATCTTGACTTAGGTCATTATCTCACAGTTTGTGCATTCAAGCCCTGTGTCAGACTCTGCACTGATAGAGCCTGCTTGGGATTCTCTCTCTTCCTCTCTCTCTGCCCCTCCCCCACTTGCATGCTCGTGCTCACTCCAGCAGGATAAATAAACTTTGAAAGAAATGTATGTGGGATGATGGGAAAAGGCTGTAACATTGATTGTTCATGAGATCAGTGGTGAAGGAGTATCAGCTCCAGACCGTACAAATTTAAAACATGAATTCAGAGTAGGTCTCTCAGAGCCACTTGATGCCCTCCAAGTACTGTAGTATACCTGGTCCATTGGACACTTGTCAGGAAATGCCATAGGCATGTTGAGGAATCTCTAGATTCACAAACAGCGCTTGAGAGTAGGATTCCCCTTCTTGACGGGGTTCTGTGGTGATGGGTGGAGAATCTGTAGCTTCATTGAAGGGAAGCTGCTGGGCCATTGGGCAGGCTCACTGACCAACTCCCAAGTGTTTGTCTTACTGCTTGCATAAGTTAAGAACTCTGTCGAGGCACAATTGGAAACTGCCATGCAGCATGGTTCACAGTGTGCTTCAGGGTTGGTTGGGATAGTCAGAATTGACTGTTAACTCCACGACTGTCAGATACATCAACTGCATGTATTTCAAAAACCCAGAGAGCTATGTTATGTTGAGTTCTTTTGTTTTTAAATGTTTTATTATTTATTTTTGAGAGAGAGACAGAGCATGAGCAGGAGAGGGGCAGAGAAAGAGCGAGACACAGAATTCGAAGCAGGCTCCAGGCTCTGAGCTGGCAGCACAGAGCCCACGGAGGGGCTCAAACTCACCGACTGTGAGATCATGACCTGAGCCAAAGTCAGATGCTTAACCGACTGAGCCATCCAGGCACCCCTATGTTGAATTCTTTTGTAAAACAATGAAATGTCTCCTAAATTTAGATTTTTCCCATGGGATTTGCTTGAAGTAGAGGTATACCTGTATACAGAAAGGGATAAAATTAACATTTGCTTCTGAGCTGACAATGTTTTATTCCCCAAAGAATATGTGAGAAGGGTTTATATTTCTGTTTTCTTTTTCTCTGTGAAGGGTACAGCTATGAGCGCGTGGATGGTTCTGTGAGAGGAGAAGAGAGACACCTGGCCATTAAGAACTTTGGACAGCAGCCTATTTTTATTTTTCTCCTGAGTACCAGGGCAGGTAGGCCATATAACCATTGACAAAAGCAGACAAATAAGGGGAGATATAGTACTTTTACATCCTGGCCATTAGCATGTTTTTCCTTAATTCTCTGAAAGGTGAGGTCATTAAGGAGGAGCGTAAAACAGGGGAATTGAGGGATTTGTTGTAAGTGTATTGAAGTACTGGGCTCCTAGCATGGGGTTCTTTCCTGTCCAAGTTTTCTAAGCTGCCAAGTAAGGCTGAAACCAGGGGTTGTTGGAAAGTAATTTTAACCTGCTTTGACCACTGAGCTTGGTTGTCCTGTAAGATGTCTGTAATTCACATTCAGTAGAGACTGCTCTCCTTCCCAGCTATGAATTTGGAAAGTGAGATAACAACCTGTCTGCTAGTTATCCCTCCTCCTTACGTAGTCTGGAATAGTGCTGTCAAAGCTTAATCAAGTCTAGCTTTTTAAAAAGTTGTGATCCTAATGAAATTGCCACCTCTTTGGAATTATTTTTAATGTGACTTAAGTCATAAATATTTTATATGACATTTGTAGTGCTTTTATATACTCTTCAGTTGTTTGAAATCTGTTCTTGGAGATGAAATTATTCTTATGTCATGGAGCAAGCAGACCTTAGTGTTGAACTTCTAGAATCTTAGTTTCATTATCTTAGTTTTTGTAGACCTGAATCTTAATGGAATGGATGCAAGAACATTAGAGGGATGTGTGTCCTCTATTAAAGAGAGATCCACATCTTTCTAAAGAGAGAGTTCTATCTTAAAAAGTATTTAAGTGTCTAGTACGGTGAGGGTGCATAAAAGACGTGTTAAATAGAATCCCTGACCATAAGGAGATTTTCTCACCTGTGTGTGTCTCATCTCTGTATTACAAAGGTATCTGATTCGTTTGGCTTCACTCGCTTCCAGTGTCATAGACTGCACCCCGCATCAGCCATTTATTCATGTCCTCAGTTGTCTCTGGGGTGGTCTTAGGAGAAGCTGGAAGGATCAGGGCAAATGCATCTTCAGTGTTGGGAAAAACAGCTCTCCTTCTGCTTTAATGATTTTGTCATCTTCATATTCCGAGAGTGGCATCATGTTTGAAGGTCTAAAATTAGGAAGAAAGAGTAAGCTCCTTGAAATACTAGAATCAGTCAAAACAGAGTAATCTTTTAAGAACGGAAGCAATCCTGGACATGAGCCTTTTCCAAACAATGATGATCACATTTGCTATCACTTTTTAGCTGTAAATTTAGCTGTAAATTAGCAGGGTTATTTATTTAACAGGTTTCCCTCCAACTTTCAAATAGTTCTGTGATTGAATCATGTTGCCACCGGGTGGCAGTGGTAGCTTGTGAGATGTTCCAAACAAGAATGGAGAATAGCTTATTTGTAAAGCATCACCCCTTAATTTCATGAGGAAGCGCTGAACTCAGATGTTAACCCAAGAAGAAGAAAACTTGTATGGCTCACGCTGTGATGAAATAAGTGCCAGGGAGATTCTCTGGCGTAGTGGGTGAAAGTGAAGGCTCTGGAGCCAGACTGTGTGGGACTGACTCCTGCCTCTCTCACTTCCTGGCTGTGTGATCTCTGCTGAGTCCCTGGACTTCTTTGCTCTTCTGTCTATAAAATGAGGGTAATAATAGTAAACTACTCATAGGGGTGTTGTGAGGATTGAAGAAGTCAGTATGCATAAAGCGCTTAGAACATTGCTTGGCACGTAGTAAGCACAGCGCAAACGTAGCTGGCATTATTATAAGGTCTAATTTAGCATCTCTCAGTAATCAGTCTTTATTATGTCTTTATTCCAGCTTTAATTTTATATGAAGGCTTTAATTAGAATGTTCCTGCCTGACTTGTCTTGAGAGCCAGCTTACAGTTGGTAGCCCATCTCAAAAGTTAGTCCTTAATTCAAGCTGTTGGAACAAGCCCTTTCAGGCTTGCTTGTCTCCGCAATGAGCTGTAACGACCCTGGCAAGAGGGAGTCCCTCTTGTACTTGTTTCCACATTAATCAAAGACAAAGCTGTAATTTGCTTTCATGGTTCTCTTAATTAATTCTCATCATCCAAGAAGCCTCCTCAGCCCTTTTCCTACAATGCTGAAGAAAGATCAGAAAGTTGTCCCATGGAGTGTTCTTATCCTGTGACTGGTTTTGTTACCCACTCTTTGATTAATGTGGAAACAAATACAGAAAAGACTTTCTAAAGTTTTCTCCAGTCAGAGGGAGGTAGTTTCCTGCTCTGCTGAGGAGTGTAATAAATAAATGTCATCCCCTGCTCTCATAAGCTTGCATCAGGGATCTTGCTACCTTAGCTATAACCTACAGTGGATATTAACTCCTCTCTTAGCAGTGTCCACAGCAGAAGACCCCTTGCATATTTAAAACTGTTTTCTTTTGAAAGAGTGTGTGTCCTCTTTCACAGACTATTCTAAACAGACCAAGATTTTTAAACGGAAGAGATGTAAATTGGCTTCCTGGGACTAACTTCAGTATGCACTTTTACTGTTTGCCCCTGCTCCCCTCATTCTGTTACTTTCAATAGTTAAGTTTTCCCAAGTCAGGCAATAGGCAGCAGTGTTAACCACTGCAAGGTCCTGGAGTTAGGGATGGGTGTTAGTTTGAAAGGTGAGGCCAATTGTTTTGTCTGATCTTAATTTACCATTAGTCCCCGTAGCCTTGCACCTTTATGGTCTAGCCCGTAGCCAGCTTGCTGCTGATCACATTCCTTTTGCATTGTTTTCAGGTGGAGTGGGCATGAACTTAACAGCTGCAGATACTGTTATTTTTGTTGACAGTGATTTCAATCCGCAGAACGACTTACAGGCAGCTGCCAGAGCTCACCGGATCGGCCAGAACAAGTGAGAGATTTCAGCATCAGTGTTTTTCCACATCCCTGGCTCCTCAGCGGTTCTCGGTTGGGGAGGGAGGTGAACGACCTGGTGGGCCCGGTGACATCCCAGACTGGAGGGTGAGAGAACACTGGGTTTTAGCCCAGCTTTGCTGCTGACTCATTGAAGACTGCTGGCCAGCACACATTCTTCTTGCACACGTGATTTGTTAAAAACCACAGTCAAGCCATGAAATAGAAGCCATGAACTTCTAAAGACGAGAAGGAACCTTTAGAAGTTATTTAACTCTTTTTTACCTGAGTTAAGGTCTGATTCAGTTTAAAAATGAAGTTCTGGCGTTGTAGAGTTAGGCTACAAAGATCATGGAGATCTGCCTGAGGTTTTCCTTCACTGTTCCCATCAGGAACCTCAGTTATGGCCCCTCCTCATCCCTTGACTCTCTTGGAAATCTTCAGTGAGTACCTCTGGGAGGCCAGATCTCTCTAACAGATGCTCATGTCCACAGTATAGTCTCCCTTTAGCTGTACCCTGAGCATGGCATTTGGGGTTTGTTTCCCTTTAGGTGTATTGACCTTGGACGCTGTGTTCATCTGTGCAGACCCTCACGGCACACTTGTCTCCTTTGACCCTGCACAGGTCTGTTAAAGTTATTCGGCTGATCAGCCGAGACACTGTGGAGGAAATAGTCTGTAGGAAAGCGGCCTCCAAACTCCAGCTCACCAGCACAGTCATGGAGGGAGGCCATTTTACTTTGGGGGCCCGGAAACCTGCAGCCGATGCTGACCTCCAGGTATAAGATCTTATTCTTCCTTTAAGAATGTGTCCTGTTGTCAGTATTTTCTTGTGGGTGAGAAAGCAGATGCAAAGAACTAGCTTTAAAACCCATTGTCCCCAGCTACACATTTGTTCCCAGGTCTGTTCCACACGTACCTGCCATACTGTCTACTGCATGCAAGCAAGGAGCTAAAAATGATTGTGATGAATAAAGGTAGCAGAATATGGAGTGACAGGGATGGGTTTTAGATCCCCTGACTTGGATTCACATCCAAGCCTTGACACTTACTGGCTGTGTGGCTTTGAGCAGGTAGCTTGACCTCTCAGATCTACTTCTATTTGCATTTTCAAAAAATGAGAATATTGCAAGTTACCTCAGAGGAGTGTTAAAAAAAAAATTAGATAAAATAGAGAACTCGGCATAATAAATGATGGTTAGGGTCGCCTGGGTGGCGTAGTCGGTTAAGCATCCGACTTCAGCCAGGTCATGATCTTGCGGTCCGTGAGTTTGAGCCCCGTGTCGGGCTCTGGGCTGATGGCTCAGAGCCTGGAGCCTGTTTCTGATTCTGTGTCTCCCTCTCTCTCTGCCCCTCCCCCGTTCATGCTCTGTCTCTCTCTGTCCCAAAAAAAATAAATAAAAACGTGGAAAAAAAAATTAAAAAAAAAAAAAAATGATGGTTAGTCTCATACCTTGTCTTAACCCCAGAGCTTTTGATCCGTGAGTGATCTTCATAGTCAGAGGATGGTAAATGAGATCAGGAATTCAGAATTGTTCCATAGGAAAAAATGGATGAAAGATGAGAGTTAATTGCTTGAGGAAGGGAATATTGGATAGGAAACAAATGCTGACTTACAGATTTTCTCTTCTGGAATGGGGCTTCGAGTTACTCTACAGCAGCCCCTGGGTTAAAATTAGAACTCATGATATATCCTAGATTCTTCCATTTTGCCCAAAGGGATCATATTCACTGAAACAGTTGGAGAGACGCACTTCCGATAGTACTTAGCACAAAGTAAGCATTCAGTAAATGTTCACTGCATCTGTCTCACTGTAGAATAATGAAACTGCTTTCCCTCTTTCAGGACTTCAGAACTCTATACATTTTAGATTTAATAAACCACAACCACATCTTTTATTACTAGGTTCTTTGTATTTTAAAATAACGAAGAAACTGCTTTCATCTGAGACCAGGTCACTGGGTTGTTACCTTCGTTTTTGGCAACCAAAGAGATAACTAGTAGAGTCTGAATGAGGAAGAGAGAAATCAGACATTAGAACCAGAATGTAACCTTCTGGTTTCCTGGAGCTGAGCAAGAATCCCAACAGAGCCCTGTCAAACAGCCAGTGTTGGGAACAGTTTACATTCCTACCAGTATTTGGCCTAATATTTACTAGGCCATCTAGAGATAACTGACCCAGTCTAAAAGGATAAGATACGAACTAGAAGTCAAGATGTGAATCTACGTTGATTTGGAATCTAAGAGTTAGTGCTTAAGGAGGTGCAAAGTTGGAAGTAGGTATTTAAAGCCAGGGAAGTGATCTGAACTGTTTGGATGGTTCTTGTGACCCTAGGGAATGGGTAGGCTCAATAGGTACCTTTGAGATAAGGGAAAAGAGGCAGGATAATGCAGTTGTCAGAGGAGCATTGAGGAAGATTAGAATTGAGAAATGGCCTTCAGGGCTAGCCATCAGTTGTTACTGGTCTTCGTGAAGGTGAGTCGCATGGAGCGCTGTGGTAGGAAACCAGATTGCCAGAGGAGAGGAGTCAGTTGATGGTGGAGGGAAGGTACCCAGTGTAGCCTTCTTCCAGGTTTGTCAGTGGGAGAGAAGCTCACTGGGCCTCTGACTTCACGCGTGGCTGCTGGAAGTGCCTGTAGCCTGTGAGAAAGACTCCTGAGAAGTGCCATAGATAACGCAGGATATTACTGTTCTTGAGAAAAAAAGAGGCTAATTTTTTTTTGTCCTCAAGAGTTGTCAGAGTCATCGTCACTGATCAGTATTTATCACCCTTCTGCTTGGCCATCATCCAACCACTAAACGGCCCTGTTGGTATCATCATCGTGGGGAGAGTAGAACAGCCGGCCAGCAGGGAAGGAGCCTGCCCTGTGTCAGCAAGCCATTTAGCAAAACACGGACGTCCCAATGCCTGTTTTCATGAGAACCAACTGGACTTTTTCATTTTCTCCATTCAAGTTGAGTGAGATACTCAAATTTGGTTTGGATAAACTGCTGTCATCTGAGGGGAGCACCGTGGATGAGATAGACCTGGAGACGATCCTGGGAGAAACAAAAAACGGCCAGTGGATCTCTGACACCTTGCCTACAGCAGAAGAAGGAATCCAGGAGCAGGAGGAAGGCAGTAAGTGGGGGGTGAAAGTAGAGCAAATGGCACAGCTGCCTGATTTAGACGTGAGTGAGATAGGTCGCCGTAGAAAGTCCTGGAGAGTGCTCCCTGGGGCATCTTTTCCTACCCAGCCCTATTCTCATTGTGGGCACACTGTCGAAGTCTTCCTTGGTCTAAGAACTCTTCCTAGACTGACTAGCAATTGCCTGTTCCCTTGTAGCTGAACTTTGAACCCACTCAATGATATTAATGCTCGTGGTAGTCTCTCAAGGATTTTAATTTGTACTTTCTCCTGCCTTCATTGCAAGCATCTTCTCTTTTATTAATAAATCCCACTGTCCTTATTATGGTTGCCCTCTCATAGTGAGTCCTCTTCTGAATAGTAGAATGATTTGGTTTTTACATGGTCGTTAATACTGGTTGAGCATTTATTCTGTGCTCAATCAGAAGTGTGTACCGTGTCCTGTGCTTAATACCTGTATTTTCCTTTAATCTTCACCATACTTTAAGGTGTGGGTACTGCTATTTTTTTACTGAAACAGTACATGTAAATCATGAGATAATTTTTGTCTTTCCTGAATTTGGTCAACATTTGTCTTTTTTGTCCATTTCGGTTCTGAGTATTTGAAATTCTGACTTGAAGCGTTTTTTCACATAGGAGCTTTGTAAAGATATTCCCCGCTGTCTTACAGTCATTTTTGTCTTGTACCAGTGGCAGCAAGAATTCAGTGTGGACGGGGTTGAGGTTTGAGGGTCTTACTCTAGACTTAATTCAAGAATACCTTAATTCAAGAGAGCTGTAGTTTCTTTACTAGATGATGCCTCCCTTTTTGGTAGGGAGCCAGATTGGCAGGGACTTTGGTAGGGACTTCTGGTTTTGTGATTCTCTTGTTTCTGTAGGATCCCCGCTTTTCATCACTTGCTTCCTTTCTTTGCCATAGAACTGCCAGGGGATGTCTCTCTCTCCCCTAGAAGCAGTGCCTTCCCAGATTGCTGACTGCATGCACTTTCTAGTCCCTTCCTTTCAGTTTCTTGGTCGCCAGTGCTCTGACCTGAGTCTGAGACGTGTTCTTACTGTTTTTCTATTTAGGTTGTGGCACTGTGTTCAGGGGGCTGTGTCTGACACTGCCTGTCTTCTGCGTCACTCTCAAGTCTGGTGTGGGCTCTGGAACTGGCTCCATTGGCGTTTGAATGTTCATTTCTCTACTTATCTGCAGATTGAAGTTTGTAATATTCTCAGACTCCCTAGTTTTATAGAAGCCATGGATTAGTGGTGGTTTTACAGGGTATACGGAGAGATTGGGATTTAGGCAACTAGCTTCATTCTACGGGATACAGCTCTTTGACTTTTCTCATTTTGTCTTTTAAATTTCTTAATATTAGTATCCCATTTATATTCTTCAGATACTCTTTCTTGTTCTCTGTTTTACCTGTATCTTGTTCTCATTTCACAGATGTAATGTCCTCTCTTGAGATGTTTATCATAGCTTTTGAAAAGTTTTCTTTTTCTTTCTTTCCTCTCATTGCTGCCATTGCTGTTTTCAAAATTTGTTTTGGAACATCTTGTTTTTGTCTTGAGTTTTCCTGAAATAGCTGGTGTCCTCTGGCTGTCTGAAAAACATGTGCCGGTGAAGGGCCGAAGCTGACAGGCAGCCCCAAGCTGAGCAGGTGTATCTTGATCCTTATTCCAGCATTACTGGTTGGTGACCTGGCTTCTGTATTTGAAGTCTTTTCATTGGGCAACTTAGTTTCTCCAGATGAATCCTTTAGTATCTTTCTTGGGTTGGAATAAACCTGTTTGCTCAAATTGAAGAGACCACGGGAGTCAAAGGTTAACGGTGCTCCTGTTACTTGGTATACAGAACTTCTCTCAGATCCTGTACTGTCCAGCACTCTGTCCTTACACATCCTAACCTTCGGAGGATTGACAGGGTCTCTAGTCTCATAATCACCCCTTGACTAGGCACCTGTGTTTGGCTTTCACGGTTTTTCTTAATCCGATCTGATTGCTTCAGCCACTTTCCGTTTTCCAAGAATTATTGAACTCTTCATTCATTGTTGTCTCCTGGCTTTTCAAAATCCCTTCAATGCTATTTAGTGGTTTTAGGTGGGAGGCAAAATGGATGCATGTGACCTGATTTTGAAGTTCTGTTTGGATTACATTAGTGAAGCTTGCACCCATTTCTGTGCTCATTCTAGATTAATTTGAGATTACTTTCCTCATGTTACTAGGACAAAATAAAATTTTGTTGTTTTCCAGGAAGAATTCTATTCTTTAGTCAGTCCAGCTGCCAGAAAAGATTTTCCACTTGTATTAAAATTTGGAATCTTCTCTTTGATCAGTGAGTACAGTTTCTGTGGTAGATGGTGCCACTGACAGGACACAGATGAGGGCCTAGGCCTGTGGTCTCCAACCCCCTCTTGGCTGAAGAGTGAAGACAGGGAGCACGATTAAAAAGAATGTAAATGAATATGAAAGACCAGTAGTTAAAGCAGCTCCATCAAAAATAAATAAAAAATAGGGTTGCTTTATCTGGAATGCTAGGGTTTTTTAAAAAAAACATATTTATAGGTTGAGAATTGCATGCAATATGAAGCTACATATGTTGATCATATTTGACACTTCTCAGCTCTTTATTTTTTTCCCACTTGTTGATAGAGCACCTCATTGAAAGCACCCTGCTGATTTAATTAGCAAATGCCAATTAGAATTACAGCTGGTTGGATTTGGGTACAAGTGTGAAGCAGTTGATCTCTTGAGAATGAAAATGTTTTGCTTTCATACTTTCTAGAGAAAACATACTTCTAGCTGATTTCATAATGCTGTGAAAATACATTCTTTGGTAATATGTGCTATTAAATACGTTTCACTTTAGAATCATTATCTCATCTCTCTGTGGTTTGCTGGTCTTGGCTGGTCATGACCTCTCTTTATCACTGATTCATGATCTTGGCATATCACCCAACCTCTTTCAGCCTTTGTGTCCTCATCTGTAAAATGGTGCTGTTAGTGTCTGCTTTACTCTTTTAAATAGTTGAAGAATCAAATGTCTTAATAGATGTGAAAGTGCTCTGACAGTACAAAATGCTATTCAAGATTACACTGTTGTCATTATTGTTATTACTGTAACCAGTATTTGCTGACTTGTTCACTCCATCCTTCCGCAGACACAGTATGCACTGAAAAGAGCATGTTGGCTCTTGAGTCAAAATCCTGCCTTCATTTATTAACAGTGAGAACTGGAGTCCCATGATCCCTGTCTGAGCCTCATTTTTCCCTTTCTTCAGCAGGGTTAGTTATACCAAGATCGTGGGGAGGCTTCATAAAGATACTTTATGCGATATGAAAATAATATTGTCAATCTAAGGGATTATTTTTGTGATTCTCCATTTTCTCATAATTTGCCACTTTTCTCCTCCTTTTCTGTAATATTAAAGGAACAAGTTGAGTATTAAATAGGTGTCCAATTAAAAAAAGCATGTTTTCAGTTACCTTTTATTAAGTGATCTTAGTGAGATCTATGCTGAAGAATAGTGTGGAATGAGTGACAGGGGATCCAAGACTCAACAGGGTGGAGGTATCCAGCAGAGGCTTGCAGACCAACCAGAGATGGACCAGAAGGGCAACAGCCATATCCTCTCCTTTAAAGAGTAAATGTGTGAGATCCCCACCCGTCAGTGTCCGTGGGATCCCAAATCACAAGCTAGTCTTAGCCCATTTAGAACACAGGTTGTTCTCTTGTTTGCCTTACTTATTGCTTTGAATGGGATTAATCCATTTTTCTTTGGTCTCTAACATTTCTGTTTTGTGTTTTATGTTCTTAGAAAACCATATGTACTTATTTGAAGGTAAAGATTATTCCAAGGAACCTAGTAAAGAAGACAGAAAATCTTTTGAGCAACTGGTGAACCTTCAGAAAACCCTTTTGGAGAAAACTACTCAAGAGGGCCGATTACTCCGAAATAAAGGCAGTGTAAGAACTGTTGATTTATGTAAAAGAATAAATTCTTCCAATTTCTAAGAGAACCAAAAATGATGCTGGGAGTGGTTTATTGAGAAATAAGTATATAAATATTTGTTGAAATGTAAGTATAATTAGGGGCCCCTGGGTGGCTCAGTCAGTTAAGTGTCTGATTTCAGCTCAGGTCATGATCTCGTGGTTCATGAGTTCGAGCCCCACATCGGGTTCTCTGCTGCCAGCACAGAGCCTGTTTTAGATCCTGTATCCCCCGCTCTTGCTGCTCCTTTCCCCCCTCAAAAATAAACATTAAAAAAAAAAGTTGGCATAAATAACATCAACAGGAACAGTGTGTTTTACCATTTAATGCAGGCGAAAGCAGCCCTGTGCATCTAAGCCACCCCAGAAGGGATACGCTGTATCACACCAAAATACCGCACTCTACTCCTGATAATTTGACTGTGTCACTAAGAGAGGGTGGCAGTCAAGAATGATACATGTTATGTCCGTGTATTTGACACTTTGTACGTGCTCATTAAATGCTACCCACCATTAAGATAATCATAATGTTGAAAGACTCTGTTTAAGAAAGAATTCTATAATACATTGTAGGAGGATTTCCTTTAACAGTGGTTAAACCTAAAATGGCCTCCTGCAGGATATGCTTTGTATAAAAAAAAAAAGTAACTTTTCTGAAGCACCTTATTCCTGTTGAAATTAATCAAAATGATGTACTGTTGTACCAGCCATGCCAGTGCTTTGGTTGAGTTTAGATCACAATATCCTGGTCACCAGGCCAAGTGAGTGAGATGTGTAATATGAGCAGTAAATTGAAGTGTCTTGCCACGACCTCCCACCACACAAGGGGCACAGAGACGCAGCTTTATGAAATATTAGTAAGTGTGTTGCTTTCACACAGAATGTGTGTTAGGGATGAATGAAACTCAAGAAGGAATAGGCAGCCCCCAACCTTCCTGGTTATGGATCTTGTTCGTCCTACAGGTTCTCCTCCCAGGCCTTACAGAGGGGTCTGCCAAAAGGAAGCGGATTCTGAGCCCAGAGGAAGTGGAGGACAGAAGGAAGAAGAGACAAGAGGCAGCAGCCAAGAGAAAGAGACTAGGGGAAGAGAAGAAGAGGAAAAAGGAAGAAGCAGAACATGAAAAAAAGTACATGTATATTATTTGACTGTATTCTAATAAAGCTGAGGGTCACATTTGATAAAGGAATCACTGTTGTATAGAGTCCACAGTTGAATACTTTAAACTTGCAGAAAACTTCTATAGAACTGGTAGTTTCTATGGGTAATAGAATATTTTTTTTAAACATCAAATGTTAACCCTAACAGTTAGTGTGCTTTTGTGAAAAGTCCTGAGTGCCGAAGGCAGAGAAGATTCATTTAGTTGAAGCAAGAAAAGATTTTATTGTAGCTGCCTGACAAAGAGTAGTTCCCTTGAACGGTACCTTATTCTTAAAAACAGGGACATGCGGTGGCTGCTCATTACTGAAGCATAGTCAGGAGGCAGCTAGGTAATCAGTAAGACTTCTTGTTGACTTACAAATAGGCAGAAAACTGCCATCACAGTGAGTGTCTAATTGCATTTCCACTGGGCACTTACTGTTTGTGAATAGCAGGATGAATTGCGCTCTAAGGGAAATTGTGAGAGGCCAGGTTAATTTCCTTTTCTCTCTGGCCTGTTGAAGGATGGCCTGGTGGGAGTCCAGCAATTACCAGTCCTTCTGCCTGCCTTCTGAGGACAGTGAACCGGAGGACCTAGAGGGCAGGGAAGATGAGGAGAGCTCTGCCCAGCTGGATTATGAAGATCCAGAGTCAACGGCCATCAAGTATGTTAGCGGTGATGTCACCCACCCGCAGGCTGGGGCGGAGGATGCGGTCATCGTTCACTGCGTCGGTAGGTAAATGTAGTACGGGCCCAGGATGGGTGCCTTAATCTTTGTGGTGCTAAGAACTGGGGAGGAGGAGGCAGAAGCCTGACCTAGGAGTGATTGATGGGCATGGTGCAGTCGTGTGGTTAAGAAAGGGCAGATTTTCAAATCCAGAGACTTAAATTTGACTCTTGGTGGTGCTCTTATTTACCTGGTTGCATAGCCTAATCTCCCTGGGCCTCAGGTTCCTTGTCTGTGTAATTGGATAATATTTTTCCTATTCTTTGCACAAGGTTTTTAAGAGGGTAGAAGGAGGCAACATATGCAGGACAACTCTAAGCGTGTCCCCTGCCCCCACCCCCATGACCTTGGCACATTTTACTCCTCTGCCTGGAAGGAACCCTCTTTCCACAGGTAGCCACAGCAAGCATTGGTCAAACGTCTGCATCTCAGAGAGGTCTCCTGAATGCCTCATATAAAACAGATCCCACTTCCAGGCCTCTATTGTTCTCTACTCCTTTTTCCCTACCTTACCCTACCTTATTTTACTTTATTACATGTGTCACCACCACATATTACGTATTTGTTTATATGATTATCTCATTGCACTAGAAAATAAAATTCATGGGAGCAGTGATTTTTTTTTTTTTTTTGGTCTTGTCCACTGCTATAACCCTAGTGCCTGGAACAGTGTCTAACATGTAATATGTGCTAACAATGATTGAATGACTGTAAATGGAAAATAGTAACCAGCTATGGTAGCAGTAACTCAAAGAAGTCATTTAACCTTTCTCCTTCCTTACCTGTAAAATGGGAGTTGTATGCTGTTGTGTCCCCAGTGCTTCAGCTGTTTGTTATGTTACGTCTCCTCTCCATCTTTCCTATTAGGATGGCCAGGGATCTTCCATAAAACCTAATATATTTGAGAAGTCCCACCTCTGATATTCCTGAGAGACTAGGTAGTTGTCTCTTCCCTTTGAAAAATCATTCTTTTACAAATCTAGTGGGTGTACCTTTGTTTTTAAATTGTGGATTGGACTCTGCCTTCTATAAATGAAAATTTTTTCTTCTGATAGATGACTCTGGCCGCTGGGGCAGAGGTGGTTTATTCACGGCTTTGGAAACACGATCCGCCGAGCCAAGAAAAATATATGAGCTGGCTGGAAAAATGAAAGGTAAGAAGCAAAACAGAGAGAAGGGGAAGGGATGGAATGAGAGTGGAGAGGACACTTAGGACAGGTATCACATGGGTTATGAAGCACTGGTTAAGGAGTTGGAAGAGCTGGTTGGAGTCTCATTAGCTAGTTTTTTTTTTATCATGCAAGCAGTTATGGGACTTTGAGGCGGTCCCTACTCTCCCTGTGCCTGTTTTCTCATTTGTAATTTTGAATAATACTTATTCCACCAGCCTCATGGAAATGCAATGAGAATAGTGGGTGTGGAAGTATTCTGATACGTCAGTCCCTGTGTGCATGTTATAGTATTGGCACGAAGAGCATTTCATTGCTTACCTCCACTGTGGCCAACTCACCCCATGTTCATAAGGGAATTTTGCCCCAAAATGTCAGAGATCTGTGGGAGAGAAATCAGACACACCATTAAAGTGCTAACAGGAGCTCGGGTTGGCTGTTGAAGAGGAGGAGGCTGTATTAGGAAGTTAGCATAGGCTGAGATCCAACATTCCCTAGAAACAGAAGGAAAGCTGCTTGTGGCCAGAGGAACTTGGGAGTGTCAGTATTCTCCCTTGCAGAAATTACAAAGTAATTACAAAGTAATGTGATTATGTGCAGAAATCACAAAGTAGTATGAGGAGTAAATTTATTATTGTCATTATTTCCTGGGGACTTGAGTGGCCAAGCAACCTTACCTTACCTTCAGATTCCTCAGAGATTGGCTTTTCCTAATTCTTCTGCCTGGTTCTCTAGGATGGAAAGGGATATAAGGACTTAGAGGGAACACTCTTTCTACTCAAACAGATCACTGGCAGAGGGTTTAATAGGTTAAAATAACTGAGCTCTAGATAGTGATTGGGCAGTTGGAAAAGCAGAGAATTCAGGAGAGGACAGAGATAGAAATGAAGATTGAGGACTGCCTGTTTGGATTCTTGTTTGAAACTGTGAGGAAGGCAGGACAGGAAGATGAGAGGACAGGGAACAGAATGTGGAAAACACCTCCACTTAGGAACTGTAGCAACAAGGGGAGACAGAAGGAAGTGTCAACTAAGAGAACTTTGAGAATGGAATATTTTGAAGTATAAGGGAGGAGAGGGTGTCAAGAAGTGGTCTGCATGGTCAGGCGCTGAAGTGAGGGTGAAAACTGGGGAAAGGCCATCGGATTTGCCCCAAGCGTAGTCATGGACCTTGGCCTACTTTGAGGAGAGTCTGAAGGCTGAACCTTGGTTACACAGAGTTAAAGTGTAAGTGGTCAGTAAGGAAACAGGGTTGAGAGTGTGCATTCTTTTCTGAAGACGGACTAAAACAGGGTAGAGCAGGGTAAAGGAAAGTGTGAGCTAGAATTATCAGGCAGGGCTGTGTAGAGGTAGTGAAAGTTCTCTTGGGCCTGGAAAAATGGGTTGAATTTTAGTGGGTGGAGGGAAATGGAAAAGGATCCCTGTGTCTCATGCTGTGTGGTATTTCCACAATTCCTGTCATTCCCAGTACAGGGTGTTGAATGACCCAGACAGTTACACAGTGAATGTTTTTAGGGCATGGTGTGTAGGCCAGGCAGGCAAGAGTAGCGGGTTGAGGCTGAGGAATAGAGGAGAGTTTGATTTTAAAGAGAGCGATCTGGACCACAGCAGGGAGACTGCACGTGGCTTGTCCAGGAAGATGCCATTCTAAGCCGGACCTTATCCAGTGGGTAATGGTTAGTCATTTGGGAGTTTTGTAGAGAAGAATGGCATAACACAGCCAGTATTTTAGAACAACTTAAAAGATTCGGGTGTGCGTGAAGTGTATAAAGCCATAGAATTATTTTAGCGCATTTTTTTAGAGCATTAGTTTGCTTTGATTTGGATGAGGTAGGAAAATGTACAGATAGATATAGTAGAGTGCAGTGTTGGAATGGTTTAAAACAAACATAAGCCTTCTGAAGGAATTTCAAGTTCATAATGCTCTCCCCTTTCCATCCCCAGATGCTTCTGGGTTTGTATTCAGTTTCCGATGCCTGCAGGAGTACTTTGTAGGTAATACATGAGGGACATTGACTTGGGAGATCATTTAGAAGTGAAGGGGATGACGTCAGCAACATTGGCGGTATAAAACATTCCTCCTTTTTATCCCCCCCACCGCCCGCCTTTTAATCAGTGAATTAGACATCCATACACAAACAAAAGCATGTGTTGGGTCTTTTGGGACCTAGCACCTTCCTTCGAAGGACCCGAGCGGAGTCTTGCCCACCACCACCACCAGTAAGAGACAGACAAACCTCCATACAGGCTGTGGAGCCAGCACAACTGCCTAGATGCCTTTTGCCACTGTCAGGCAAAAATCAGATGAGTGCTGACCCGGGCAGGTACTCACGCATGAGACAGAACTTGCAGGAATCCAGCCTTCCTGCAGGAAGACTCCAGCACACCATTGGAGAAGGGAAAAAAAGAGAAAAAAACATGCGTTGATCACAGTGGAGGTGGTAAGAGAAATACTTCTGCTGCTGCTTCTCCCTCAAGGAAACCCTGAATGGGCTGATTTATCTGGTGAAGGTGACCTGTCCTGTGGGGGGAAAGGAGAGCAGGGAGAATGCTCCTGGCTGTCCCAGCCAAATGGAACACCGCTGGAGAAACCCATTTCTCTCCACCAGCACCCAGAGTACTAAGGTGGGAGCTCTGTGACTGGGAGGAAGCAGATCAGAACTTCAAACGGTGTCAGAGGGATTGGCTCAGGAGGAAGTTCACCCACAAATCTTGGAGTACCACACCCAAGGTTCTCCCTGCTGGGTCTGCAGCTTCCCCAAGACACTGAGTGCTAAACTCCACTTCCTCTCATTCTGCTGCTAGCTTTTTGTGCAAGCTCCCGAGTGTGTCTGTTAGAGTGAGCTCTGGTAGATTGGGAGCGCACTCAGAGCAGGCTCTGGTCGTTGGGCAAGAAAAACCATAAACTCTAGCTATTGCTTTTCTAGAATGCTGTTTCCAATAGCCAGCCTGGTGAGCTGTAACAACCAAAGGTAACACAAGGGCTTAAAAATTTGGCCCCAAGAGAGAGCAAGAAGAGTGGCAGGTATACCTCACAAACACAAGGAATATCTCAGATAGTAACAATACCACAGAACATAAAACCATCTGCTGAAAGCAGCGAGCACAGAATTAAGGATGTATCTGCTACTTCAAATGCAAAAGCAGCAATGCATAACTCTGGGGAATGTAAAAAGTCTGGGAAATACGGCATCACAGCAAGAAAATGACAGTTCTCCAGCAAGTGAGCTCAAAGGCACAGAATATTGCAATCTAACTGACAGAGAATTTAGAATAGCAGTTATGAATAAACTCAGTTACAAGAAAACTCAAAGGCAATTCATTAAAGTCAGGAGCAAAACATACGAACAAAATGAATTCTGTTACAAAGAGATTGAGAATGTAAAAGAGAACCAGACAAATTCTGGAGCTGAAGAATTTGATGAATGAGGTATAGAATAACAATAGAGAGCAGCTGTGGAGGGCTGACCAGATGGAAGAAAGAATAAGTGACTTAGAGGATAGCAATTTAGAAATAACACAGAAGAGGTTAAAAAAAAAAAAAGTGAAAAAAGTACATGAGCTATGGGATTGGATCAAAAAGACAACTATCAGAGGAAGGCAAATATCAGGATAAGTGGGCTTCCAGAAAGAGAAGACAGGGAGAAGGGGGCAGAGAGTTTGTTTGTTTGTTTGTTTGTTTATTTATTTTTTCAATATATGAAGTTTATTGTCAAATTGGTTTCCATAGAGAGTTTATTTTTTAAAAATGATACCTCAGGCACCTGGGTGGCTCCACTGGTTGAGTGTCCGACTCTTGATTTTGGCTCAGGTCATGATCCTGGGGTTGTGGGATTGAGCCCTGCATCGGGCTCTGTGCTGGGCATGGAGCCTGCTTAAGATTTTCTCGCTTCTTCTGCCCCTCTCCCCCGCTTGCTCTCTCTCTCAAATAAAATCAGTCAGTCAAACCTGAGAACTTTCCAAACCTGGGGAAAGACTTGGACATAGAAGTCCACTAAGCTAATAGATCACCCCATTATCTCAATGCAGAAAGACCTTCCCCAAGACACATTATAATGAAACTGAAAAATCAATGATAAAGGATCTAAAAGAAGCCGGGGGAGAAAGAAGGTATATAGCCTACAAAGGACCCTCATTAGGCTGTCAGCAGATTTCTCAGCAGAAACTACAGGCCAGGAGAGAGTGGACTGACATGTTCAGTGTGGAAAGATAAAGACTGCCAACCAAGGAAATTGTATTTGGCCACATTATCTTGCAGATAAGATAGCCCAGACAAAAGCTAAGGGGAGTTTACCACCACCAGCCTTGCCTTGCAAGATGCTGAAAGGAGTTCTTCAAGCAGAAATGAAAAGATAGTGATCTGTAACATGAAAACATATGGAAGTACACAATATACTAGAAGAGGTGAAAAATAGAGTTAGATCACTAATCTATATTAGGATGGTGCTTTAACCACTCAATTCTAGTATAAAGGTTAAAGGAAAAGAGTAGTAAAAATAAGTATAGCTGCTATAAATTGTTAACAGATATACCACATAAAAAGAGGTAAATTGCGACATCAGTAATAGAACAAGAAGGAGTAGAAGGGAGAGCCTCAATAGGTGATTGAGCACAAGTTACTGTCAGCTTAAGATGGATTGTTTTATCTGTAAGATGTTTTATGGTAACAACATTGCAAAAGCATAGAACAGATCCACAAGAGACAAAGAAAGGGGAAATAGCATACCACCACAGAAAATAACCAGTTTACAAAGGTAGGCAGAAACAGGGGAAAAGAAACAATGGAAATACCTAGCAACTAGAAAGCAGTTAGTAACATGGCATTAGTAAGTACTTAACATAAGTTAGTTACTCTAAATGTAAGTGGATTGAATTCACCAAGCAAAAGGCACAGAGTGGCTAGATGGAAGAAACAAATAAAAAACAGGGTACAGGTGTTTTCTGCCTACAAAAGACCAACTTGAACCTTAAAAACACACATAGACTCAAAGTGAAGGGATGGAAAAAGATACTCCATGCAAGTGGGAACCAAAGACAATGTGGGTAGTTGTTACTTACATCAGACGAAGTAGACTTTAAACCAAAATGGTAATAAGAGATAAGCAAGGACATTGTATAATGATAAAGGGCTCAATCCATCAAGAAGATATAACAGTATATGCACCCAACATCAGAGCACCTAAATATATTAAGCAAATATTAATAGATATGAAAGAAGAAATCGACAACAATGCAATAATAGTAGGGGATTTTAATATATCACTTTCAGCAATGCACAGGTTGTCCAGACAGAAAAGCAACAAGGAAATGATAGACTTGGACCAAATATTACATCAAATTGGCCTAATAGACATCTATAGAAAATTTCATCGAACAGCAGCACAATACACATTTTTCTCAAGTACACATGGAACATTTTTAAAAATAGATCATGTGGTAGAACACAAAACGAGTCATAGCAAAAGAAGACTGAATTTATACCAAGTGTCTTTCCAACCACAATGGTATGAAACGAGAAATCTTTCATTGAGGAAAGCTAGAAAATCTCCAGAGATGTGGAAACTGAATAGCACATAGCATACTCTTGAACAACCAGTGGGTCAAAGAAGAAATCAAAAGGCAAATCAAAGAATATCTCAAAATAAATGGAAACAACATACCAAAAATGGATGCTGCAAAAGCAGTTCTGAGAGAAGTTTGTAGCAATAAATGCATATATTAAAAAATGAGATTTCAAATACCTCAAGAGACTAGAAAAAGAGCAAATTAAGCCCAAAGTTAGCAGAAAGAAGGAAATAATATCAGATCTGAAATAAAATTAGAGACTAGAAAATCTATAGAAAAGATTAGTAACCCTTAAGAGCTGATTTTTTGAAAAATAAAATTGATAAACCTTTAGCAAGACTAAGAAAAGAGAGAAGACTGAAAGTCAGAAATGAGAAAATAACAACTGACACTGCAAAAAAACATTAAGATCATAAGTGACTACTATGAATGATTTTACACCAACAAATTAGATAATCCAGAAGAAGTGGATAAATTCATAGTCCCTACAACCTACTAAAACTGAACCAGGAAGAAATATAAAGACTGAACAGACTAATAATGAGTGAGGAGATTGACTCAGGTTTTAAAAACCTCCCAGGATCAGATGACTTCATGGACAAATTCTGTCAAATATTTTAAGGAGAATTAATGCCAATCCTTCTCAAACTCTTCCAGAAAAATTGAAGAGGAGGGAACACTTCAAACCCCTTCTGTGGGCCCAGTATTACCTTGACACCAAAGCCAGATAAGGACACTAAAAGAAAACTGTAGGCCAATATCCCTGATGAATATTGATGCAAAAATTCTCAAAAAAATATTAGCAAACCAAACTTAAGAACTCATTAAAAGGATTACACACCATGACCAAGTGGGATTTCTTCCTGGGATGCAGGGACGGTTCATCATAGGCAAATCAACAAATATGACACACCACATTAATAGAATGAAAGACAAAAATCATTGAACCTCTCAATAGATGAAGTAAAAGCATTTGGCAAAATACAACATCCTTTCATGATAAAAAACCCTCAATAGAATAAGTACAGGACATAATAAAAGCCATATAATGCTACCTACAGTTAACTGTATTCAACTGAGAAAAATTAGAAGCTTTTCTTTTAAAATCAGGAGCAAGACAGGTGTGCGTGTTTCTCCTCCCTCTGATCCAACATAATACTGGCAGTTCTAGCTAGAGCGAAGCAGGCAAGGCAAATTAATAGACATCCAAATCAGAAAGGAAGAAGTAAAATTGTCATTTGCAGATGGTGTGGTCTTATATATTGAAAACCCCAAATTCTCAATATAATAGATTTAATCAGTTGGAAAAAAGAACTGTTGGATGTAATCCATGAATTCAGTAAAGTTGCAGGGTCTAAAAGCACACAGAAATCAGTTACTTTTTTATGTATTAGCAATGAAACATGAAAAAGAAATTAAAAAATTGTCCCATTTACCGTAACATCAAACACAGTAAAAGACCTAGGAATAAATTTAACCAAGGAAGTAAAAGATGTAGCCAATGAAAAATACAAGACTTTGTTTAAAGAAATTGAAGAAGACACAAACAATTGGAAAGATATTCCATATTCACTGATCAGAAGAGTTAATATCATTAAAATGTCATGCTACCCAAAACCATCTCTAGATTTAATACAGTCCCTACCAAAATTCCAATGGCATTTTCTACAGAAATAGAAATAGAAATAAATCCTGAAATTTGAGTGAAACCACAAAAGAGCTTGAACCAGCCAAAGCAATCATCAGAAGAACAAAGCAGGAGGCATTATACCTCCTGATTTCAAACTGTACTACAAAGTGATACTAATTAAAACAGTATGGTAGCAGCATAAAAATAGATACCTAGACCAATGGAACAGAATACAGAGCCCAGAAATAAACCTCTACATATATGGCCAACTAATATTTAATAAGGGAGTCAAGAATATCCAGTAAGGAAAATGTAGTCTCTTCAGCAAATGATGTTGGGAAAACTAGACAACCAGATGCAGGAAAGTAAAATTGGACCCTACCTTACTCAAAAAAATTACCTTAAAATGGCTCAAAGACAAGCATAAAACCTGATACCATAAAACTCCTGGAAGAAAACCTAGGAAAGAAGCTCCTTGAGATTGGAGAGGACACCAAAAGAACAAACAACAAAGGAAAAATCAACAGGTGAGATTACATCAAACTTAAAAGCTTCTGCACTTTCAAAGAGCCAACAGAATGGAAGGGCAACTTACAGAATGGGAGAGAATATTTGAAAATCATATATTGGATAAGGGGTTACTATTCAACATTTATAAAGAACTCAGACAAGTCAACAGAAAAAATAGTCAATCTGATTAAAAAGTGAACGGGGGAACTAAATAGATATTTTTCCAAAGAAGATGTACACATGGCCAACTGGGAATGGAAAAGATGCTGAACATCAGTAATCATCAGGGAAATGCAGATCAAAACTACAATGAGATATCACCTCACACCTGTTAGAATGACTGTCATCGAGAGACAGATAATGAATATTGAGGATGTAGACAAAAGGGAACCCTCATGCACAATTGGTGGGAATGCAAACTGGTGCAGCCACTATGGAAACCAGTATAGAGGTTCCTGAAAAAATTACAATTAGAGCTATCATATGATCCAGCAATACCACTTTTGGGTATATAGTCAAAGGAAATGAAAACATATAACCCCATGTTTAATTTCAGCATTATTCAAAATAACCAAGATACAGAAACAGCTTAAGTGTCTATTTCCCTTATAGGTGGAATCTAAAACAAACTTATAAAAAAAAAAAAAAACTAGAGTGAAATGGTGGTTTACCAGGGGTTGGTGGAAACAGGAGAGATAATGTTTAAGGATATATACTTGCATTTAGTAGATAAATAAGTCCTGGAGATCTAATACACAGTACAGGGACTACAGACAGACAGACAACAAAACTCTATTACAAACTAAGATTGCTAAGAGAGTAGGTCTTAATTGTTCCCACCACTAGATGGAATGACGATTATGTGATGTGATTGAAGTGTTAGCTAATGCAGCAGTGGCGATCGTATTGCAGTATAAATGTGTAAAATCAGTATGTTGTACACCTTAAGCTTACAATGATGTTCTGCCAGTTACATCTCCATAGAAAAAGTAGAAAGTAAGTGTTGGTGAGGATGTGGAGAAGTTAGAACACTTGTGCGCTGTTAGTGGGAATGTAAAATGATGCAGCCATTATGGAAAACAGTATGGTGATTCTTGAAAAAATTAAGAATAAAATTACCATCGGGCACCTGGGTGGCTCAATCGGTTAAGCATCCAACTTCGGCTCAGGTCATGATCTCATGGGTCGTGAGTTCGAGCTCCGCGTCAGGCTCTTTGCTGACAGTTCAAAGCCTAGAGCTTGCTTCAGATTCTGTGTGTCTCTCTCTTTCTCTCTCTGCCCCTTCCTGCTTGCAGTCTCTGTCTCTCTCAAAAATAAATAAACATTAAAAAAAATTTTTTTAAAAGAATAAAATTACCATAAAATCTAGCAACGCCTCTTGTAAAGAACTCAGGCAATAACTCAAACAGGTATCTGTATGCCCATGTTTATATCAGCATTATTCACTGTGACCTAGAGGTAGAAGTAACCCAAGTGTCTGATGGATGAATGGATAAACAGTGTGGTATATACATACAGTGGGGTATTATTTAGCCTTGGAAACCAGGAAATTCTGACACATGCTTTACAGCATGGATGAATCCTGGGGACATTATGCTAAATGAAGTAAGCCAGTCACAAAAGAAGGAGTATAGGGGTACCTGGCTGGCTCAAGTTGGCTGAGTGTTTGACTTTGGCTCATGATCTCCTGGTTCGTGAGTTTGAGCCCCGCATCTGGCTCTGTGCTGACAGCTCAGAGCCTGGAGCCTTCTTTGGATTCTGTGTCTCCCTCTCTCTCTGCCTCTTCCTCACTCGTGCTCTCTCAGTCTCCCAAAAATAAACATTAAAAAAACAAAAACCCAAACGAATGAGTATTGGGTGGTTCTGCTTAGATGCTGTAACTATAGTAGTCAGATTGACAAAGTAAGAGTGATGGTTGTAGGGGAAAGGGAGAAATGAGGTTTCATGAGTATAGTGTCAGTTTTGCAAGGTGAAGAGAGCTGTGGAGATTGACGGCATAGCACTACTGAGCTGCTTGCTTAAAAATGGTTAAGATGGTAAATTTTACATGAGGTATATTTTACCATAATTAAACATTAAAAAAATAAAAGTTTTTGAGCAAAAAGGAAAAAATTCAGGAGTGCATCATGTGAGTACCTGGCTGAGGCAGTCACTGAGTGCCACTCTGAGTCACACTCTCAGGAGTGTGAGAAAAGGTGAGATTGAAGCCTGATTGGCTGTGGGAAAGGAAGGAACCAGGGGCATTCACAAGAGCCCCTCTTCAGAGGTCTCAGTCTGGAGTGAACCTCATATTCTGTCTGTTGCTCTTTTATTTTACCTCAGACTTGAATTTGGGAGGTGTCCTTTTATTTCCTATTGATGATAAAGAGTCAAGAAACAAAGGGCAAGATTTGGTAAGTAAAAAAAACACTTCTTTTATGAGAACTAAATTTTGGCTCACATCACCTCCTCTTGAAACCTCTCCTGTCCGCTGGCCTGTCAGTGTATTAGTTTGTAAGGGCTGCCATGACAAAATCCCACCAATAGGTGGCTTAGAAAACATAAATTAATTTCTTTACAATTCTGGAGGCTACCAGCAGGGCTGATTTCCTCTGAGGCCTTCTCCTTGGCTTAGGGATGGCTGCCTCTCTCTGTGTCCTCACATGGTCTTTCTTCTCTGCACATGCATCCCTGGTGTCTCAGCATGTGTCCAGATTTCCTGTGAGCACAGCAGTGAGGCTGGATTAGGTACCACCCTAAAGGCCTCACTTTAACTTACTTGCTTCTTTAGAGGCTCTGTCTCCACATACAATCACATTCTAAAGTACTGAGGGTTGGGGCTTCAACAAAGGAATTCGAGAGGGCACAGTTCAGCCCATAACAAGCAGGTTGGGCCTCTGACTCCACCGCACCCACTCCGTCCCCCCTTGCTTCTGTCCATCACAGCCCCTGGAACACTGTTCTCTAACTTGCTTGTTTCCTGCACTGACCTCAGGTGGGCTCCTTCCAAGGGTGTCAACCCATTTTCTTTTTATCCTCAATACACGCAGTACCAGCTCATAGGAAGTACTCAGGAAACTCTTACTGAATAAGAAAACCTGACAGAACTCTGAGCATTTCATCGTTTATTGTGTGAAAAGTTGTGTAAAACACCGTGTTTAGTAGCCAGCTATGAGCAGAGGAGAGGAGCTGAGGCAGATTTCCTCTGCCTGCATTAAAATTCTCCTTTTGCATCTTAAGTGTCTCTCCTACTTGCCAGTCCTTTAGAATTCCTGTAAGAGATTTCATTTCCTGCACTTAACCTAGCTTTCTCAAGGGCCTGAATTCATATTCAAATTTAGAGCTAAATCTTACTGACTTAGAAAAGAAATTTAGAAACTGAGCTGAAAGAGAGGTGTATTTGCTTGAGGTTGGTTGCCCCTGTGGCTGACAACAGTCATTCATTCAGTCATTTCTAAAATGCTAAAGAGGGGCGCCTGGGTGGCGCAGTCGGTTAAGCGTCCGACTTCAGCCAGGTCACGATCTCGCGGTCCGTGAGTTCGAGCCCCGCGTCGGGCTCTGGGCTGATGGCTCAGAGCCTGGAGCCTGTTTCCGATTCTGTGTCTCCCTCTCTCTCTGACCCTCCCCCGTTCATGCTCTGTCTCTCTCTGTCCCCAAAATAAAAAAATAAATAAATAAATAAATAAAAAATAAAATAAAATGCTAAAGAATGTGAACAACACCGTGGTTGTGCATAAATGCTCAGAATCCAGTGACTCAAGAAAACTGTTTACAACTGGTTATGATTGTGACTGTAGTGATGTCAGTCCCAGATATGCTCCCTTGGCCCTGTCTCCAGTCCTGTCCCGTCCTCCCCCGCCCCCGCCTTAGGTTAGGACACGGTGGGAGTTACTTGAACAGAGATGGAAGACACAGGAACCTGTAAAGTCCTTTCTGCTCCTGAGACTCTGAAAAATTCTCTTTGCCGCTGAGAAAACTTAGGAAAGATAGCATATTTTGGACCCTGGTTTTAACATACCTTTTAAAAGAAGAGGTGCTTGTGTATTAAGTTACCACAAAATAAAACAATTATGATGGAAGAGTAAGTCATGAATTTGGTAGGACAGGGTTGTTCAGCAGAGCATCCAGAACAGATGGAGACAAAGCCTGTCAGGGGAATGCTTGTGCCCCCTCCACGGCAGGGCACTTAGTTGACAGTGCAGCCGTCTCGTGTCATGTCAACCATGTGATGGCTGTTCCTCCTAGTTGGCCCTGATTGTGGCTCAGCACCGTGATCGCTCCAATGTCCTGTCTGGCATTAAGATGGCAGCCCTGGAAGAGGGCCTGAAGAAGATCTATTTAGCAGCAAAGAAAAAGAAAGGTAAGCTTTTCATCTGTGTTCAGGAGTAGGTGAATTTCTATTTCCAGGCATGTGATAGGATTTTTTAAAAGGAGGTGAGAAATGTCAAGACCTCATTCACTATACATGGTAAAGGTGAAGCCCCCCATAGGAGACCATGCAAGTAACCACCACATCATCTTGTATTTGAATAGCCTCCCTTCCTTTCCCAGATCATGTTTGTATCCATTAGCTCTGTGGACCATCTCCCTCCACTGGGTATTTGTATCATGATTTTGCTGATGAGGAAGCTGAGGACCAAAGATGTAGCGATCTGGTCAGATAGGATGTTGTTTATCCTAGCTTTTGGAAAGCCACACACAGTCCACATTAGCAGACCATTCTCTGCCAAAAGTCTGAGTTAAGTTTTGTTTCCAAACCCAGTCTGTCTCCAAGTTTGTTGAAATGATTGACTCTTAAAGAATCTGTTTATCTCCAACATTGATCATGAGTCTATTTCCATAGTACCTACTTATTTCCAGGGCCTGTAGGTCTTTGTGTTCGATAGAATTATTTAAGTTTTCCCATTACAGTCCCTCCCCAGAATATCTTTGACATTTTACTTGTAGGCTTTGTGTGGGATACCCCATGATTACACATGTTTTGTCCATTGGAAACCACCAAGTGACTCTGCGAGTAGTTTTCTCTTAATGTGTATTTTATACTGATTCAAATTTTGATGAATGAAGACATCATAATCTATGTTCTTTCTTTTTAACAGCAAGTGTTCATCTTCCACGCATTGGACATGCCACAAAAGATTTTAACTGGTATGGTACCGAGCGACTTATTCGGAAACACTTGGCCGCAAAAGGCATCCCAACTTACATGTATCCTTTTGACATCTTAGTAGTGTGTTCCCTCAGCTGAGAGGAAAAAGTCTCGCATTTTCTGTTATCGCTATTTAATCTAAGGCCAAGCCTTCTGCTGCTACATAATTACTCTGCGCCTCACCAATGAGACAAGAATAAAGTACTTTGTAACTTGGGTATGGATGCTTGTATTCAAGCGTTTCTGGGTGCTGGCCACTAGATTAAAGGTTTATGAAGGGGGGAATTTATTGAATAATTGCCATTTGATAACAGTGAATCTTTTCACATCAATTCTCTAGTTCATCAATTCTTTAGGCCTGTAGACCAAGGCCTAATTTTAAGAAGTTAACTCTGATCACTAAAACGAACAATTAACCAAGCAAACAAATGAGTGAACTATTTTAGTTTTGAACCTATTCATTGTATTCTTAGGGCACAGTGTGGAATTCTTTCTGACCATTAGACTAGTATTTTCTTCTAATGATCTCCCTGCTGTATCAGTTCGCATTGTTTGAGTCCAAAAATCACTAGAAGCTGGATTGACCCCCAAGTGCTATCTATCATCATACAGAAACTCCATCTTTTTACTTACTTACTGGAATTAATTCACTTCAGTGTTATTTTTCAAGACACTTATTAAATCACTATAAAAACTTAGCAGAAAAGATCTGTTTTATATGCTTGTGTAACTCAAGCAGTATCAAGAGTTTTAATAACCAGATCACAATAGCAGTAGTAAGTACTAACAGTTTTGCAGGAATTTATGATATGGTGAGAGGAAATTAAGGAATGCTACTTCTGGAGTGATTATTTCAATAATTATAAACTAGAGGGGCGCCTGGGTGGCTTAGTCAGTTGAGTGTCCAACTTTGGCTCAGGTCATGATCTTGCGGTCAGTGAGTTTGAGCCCCGCGTCGGGCTCTGTGCTGACAGCTCGGAGCCTGGAGCCTGCTTTTGGATTCTGTGTCTCCCTCTCTCTCTGACCCTCCCCCGTTTATGCTCTCTCTCTGTCTCAAAAATAAATAAGCTTAAAAAAAATGATTAGAGAATTCGTAGTTTTAGTAAAATTGATTTTAAAGTGATAAAATACATCTTCCTTGACTATCCTTATCAGATATTACTTTCCTAGAAGCAAAGCTGCAGTTTTTCATTCACAGTCCTCTTCTTCCTCAGGACAGCCGGTGCCTTAACAGTTGGCCAGCGTCAGGTCCAGCTATTTAGCAAGCAGTTGAGATCTTTACCCAGAGCTACTGATTTAGAGCATTTCAAAAAAGGAGTCCAGACCTGGTGGGTCTCTGAGATACTGTGTGTTCTGATACCTTGTTTTGTTCTCCAGGATGTTACTCTGATTTGGTACCTGTAATATAGGGAGGCACAACTTAATCTGGAAAGTTCCCTGGCAGTTTGCCAGGGCTCCAGTGTGCATAGCTGTTTGCATAATAATAAATTTTCTATCTCTAATTATTCATTGCTTTCATTGTTTCATTGCTTTCTTTCTCCTCAGTCTAGTTTTCTTCCCTCCGACAGAGTGATTTCTTTACAGAGGGCTAGGCTATGTGGATGAAGGAGAAATGACAAGCAATAGAACAGATTGGTCTGGGAGAAGGAGGTACCTTCAGCCAGTTCATGTTTTTGGAAGACAGGACTCAAGGGGCAGACGTTTGAGAAGTGAGATTCCCGGTGCAGATGAGTGGAGTCCCCCTGCCCTTCTTTTCCACAGCTCAGTATCAAGATCGGGAGACAAAACATTGGCCTTAGAGGCCTGTCACTTGTGACTTGAGAGAAACCAGAGGATCACCGTTCCCTTTCCCACCAAATTGAGCTCAGCGAAATCAGGGAATTGTGGAAATGCACAAAGCTAGCACAGAATGAGTAGTAATGGGGAGGGCAGGGCGCTGAGAACCACAAGAGAGGGAGTCTTGCGGGGAGACACTATATAAACTGTGGCTTTTTATGCTTTTGTATGTGAAATCTTGGTCTTGGCTGACTATCTTCAACAAGCCTGACTTCTGCTTTTAGGACCTCAATATCCTGAGGCCTGCAGAGACCTCTCCTGAAGCTTTAGCCCTAGGCCACTGATTCGGGGAACCCTGGCTAGTGGGGCAGAGTCAGGACCATGACCTTCTAAGGAAGGTGGCATCTTTAGCACCTGGGTTGTGCGGTTCTGTTGGACTGCCTCCCTGGCACCTTCACCCTTCAACAATTCAACATCTGTGTTGAAGACCTATTAGACCCTAAATTCATGAGTCCTTCATTTTTTTTCTCCTAAAACTTCTTTCATTTTTACTGCCTCTTAACTCCCACTCTTCCTGCTAGGCCTTGACACATAGGTTATTATAATAACTTGAACCTCTTGACTGGGATCTTAAGTCTCTCCTATAATAGACATAGAGTTGGAACTCTTTAAAAAGGGAAAATAGTGAAACCTAAGCTAATGCACAGGTAAGTTGTCATGCCTTCAGAAGCAGCCTAGGTGCAAATCGGTGGGTATTAGCAAATGCAAAGAAAACTTGATTTGTGGAAGCTGTATGCTGTCCTGGTCATTTCTCATGGCAGAGCGCACCGGGCCAGCTGTGAATGTTTCTGAACGTCTGAGAGAAGCATTAGAGCAGGGAACTCCCTGTCAAAGAGAACACAGCTGACCTTTCAGGGACACAGTTGTTCTGGGGGGGAGAGGTGCTTCATTTGCACCCTGCACTCTGTCCCCCAAGCTCCAGTCATATGAGCTTTTTCCTCTGGTTGCAGGCCCTGGACCGTGAACCTCTGTCTCATGAGAAGTTGGGCAAAACAACACTTAAGATTAGAAAACCCACATACTACATTCTCCCGTAAATAGGGGGTCACCTGTTCGTGGTCACCCCCTGCTTTGTCCACCTCAGCAATTGCAGAGTCATCACCGCTGCCCTATATCTCCATACGGCCTTCCCACCTTTTCTGTCATTGTCTGGGGCAGAGAAAAGCTACCTACTCTGTTCATCCCAAGGATTTTGTTCTCTTTCTTCCATAGCTTATGTGGTGTCTCTCCCGAGCAGATGGGAGTCCCCAAATGTGGGGTGACCATCGGGCAGAACCTGATGGCGTGGGCAGTGAATTCACCAGAGGCAGAACAAAGGAGATGGAAATTCATTGAATACACCACAAGGGGGTGGCAGGCAGGAGAACAAAGGAGACGCTGTCTCCAGGAAGGCAGTGGGTGGGCTGTTTTTAAAGAGGGAAGGTGAGGAGGTATGGGGATGTATGGAATTTTTTGGTAACTGTACCTGGTTCCAGGTAAGTAGCTCATTGGTTGGTTAGGGCCTGTGGCTATATTGAGGTGGGTTGCCCAGTGGGCCTGTTTGTATTCAGCCAAGTGGTCGTTGTGGGCCCTTTCTACATTCCATTGTTCAAGCCTGTTTGCCTAAAAGCAGCCTCTACACTTAACTTTGATGCCATCTAGACTGCCTCTTTGAGGATGCTAAGACAGAGCTATGAGGACAATACAAGATTTTATTCACTGATGAGCTTTTGTCGAAAAGTTTGTACCCTCAACATAAGTATAAAAACCCTGCTTATTGAGATAGCAAGGATCTTAAGTCTACTGAAATTTCCCATATGTACAACCTGATATTTTCTTGATTTTTTTAATTTAATTTTTTATTTTTAAAAATTTACATCCAAATTAGCATATAGTGAAACAATGATTTCAGGGGTAGATTCCTTAGTGCCCCTTCCCCATTTAGCCCATCCCCCCTCCCATAGCTCCTCCAGCAACCCTCAGTTTGTTCTCCATATTTATGAGTCTCTTCTGTTTTGTCCCCCTCCCTGTTTTTATTTTTGTCTCCCTTCTCTTATGTTCATCTGTTTTGTCTCTTAAAGTCCTCATATGAGTGAAGTCATATGATTTTTGTCTTTCTCTAATTTCACTTAGCATAATACCCTCCAGTTCCATCCACGTAGTTGCAAATGGCAAGATTTCATTCTTTTTGATTGCCGAGTAATACTCCATTGTATATATATATACCACATTTTCTTTATCCACTCATCCATCGATGCACATTTGGGCTCTTTCCATACTTTGGCTATTGTTGATAGTGCTGCTATAAACATGGGGATGCATGTGTTCCTTCGAAACAGCACATCTGTATCCCATGGATAAATGCCTAGTAGTGCAATTGCTGGGTCATAGGGTAGTTCTATTTTTAGTTTTTTGAGGAACCTCCATACTGTTTTCCAATATTTTCTTGATTTTTAATAAATTGTCCTTTACTTTTTTAAACAAGCCTATGACTTGTTTAATTTTTTGGCCATCAATCTAAAGTATATATGAAGTTAATTAACCTTCATCAAGTATAACTTGAAACAGCCATTTTATAGCCCCAAACCATCTCTAGGCCAGTGGGGTTTTCTTTGCTGTCTACTAACTGCAGTATGAATTTTAGCACTTCTAACCTTCCACCATAATGTAACTTACTTCCCAAAGACATGGTGCAGTTTCCTACTTGGGGTTTTGCTCATCATTCTGGTTCCTCTCCCTGAACTGCCTTAAATCCCTTCCCCTATCCAACTCCACTGTCCCCTATCAGATCTGGTTTTAAGAATCCAGAAAAAGGCATTCCCTATAATTGTACAAAAAGGTAATCTCTGTGTTTGCTAATAATTGTGTTTATAGCACTTTGTTGTACCTCATACTGTATTCATTGGTCTATTAGCCCTTGCATATCGCACAAAGCAATTAGTAGGCACTTAAATACGTTTGACTTGAAATGGTATTGGGATAACTGAGTAGCAATTTGGGAGAAGTATCAGACTTCCCCCATATATTATAAACTCCAGATGGCTTAAGTATTTAAATATAAAACTTGAGAAGACAGAAACTTGTCATTTTTTTGGGTATCTGACTAGCAGCTGCCCTTTGAAGCTTCTCAAAACTTCTCACTAAAATATCAGTGGCATTAAGGTGAAGACTCACAACCACACTTTAAATAGACCACCAACCAAATGCCAGAATATGAGAGGAAATGACACTAGTTATAAGGCGAAGTTGAACAGAACAGAGATTTCATTTTAGGAAGCAAAGATGGCTTAAAAACCAGAGGCCTTGATCAACCAGAAAATAGGTAGCCATTCATCTGTCCCCCGAGTTCTACTCTGAAGGTGTCTCATTTCTGCTTCCAGCCTTTGTTAACAAAAGTTCAGCCATCCCCTATCTCAGCTATAAACTGTCCCCTCCACTCTTCTCAATGTTATTCTACCAATTACTCTTTTGCTTTTATATTTAACTACTTTTAAATGGGAAACTTACATTAACAAAAAACAAGGTCAAATTTCTCCCATTTCAAAAGAACTCCATTCCTCATTCCCTCCCCTATCACAAACCTCAAGAGCTGTCCATAGTCACTTGTCATTTCTTCACTCCCGCCCCCCCCCACTTTAACCCGTACCATTCTGCCCTTCTACACTGTGTTAGAATACCAACAAACTCCAACTTACTAAATCCAGAGAACAATTAGTTCTCACCTTGACCTGTCAGCCAACCTTAACACTTTTGACTTCTTCCCACTTGTTGAAAAACTTTGGCCTTTGCTTCTGTGTCAAAATAATCTTCAGGAGTTATATTTTATCATCTTCACACAATTTTTCTGCCACGCTGTTTTTTTAACCTAGTATATTATTTTGCTAGGGCTGCCATAACAAAACCACAGGCCTGAGTGGCTGTTCAACAACAGAAGTTAATTTTCTCTTAGTTTTGGAGGCTTGACGTACAAAATCCAGGTGTCAGCAGATTTAGTTCCTCCTGAGGCCTCTCTCCTTGGTTTGCAGATGGCTGCCTGTTATGTCCTCATGTGGTCTTTCTTCTGTGTACACATCCTCCTGGTGTTTCTCTAAATTTCTTAAAAGGACATCAGCCAGATTAGATTAGGCCCTACTCTAAAGGCCTTATTTTAATTTAAGCACCTCTTCAAAAGGCACACTATCTGCAAATACAGTCACAATCCAAGGTACTGGGGCTGAGCGCTTCAAATACAAATTTTGGAGAACAGTGCAACCAGTAACAGCCATTAACTGTTGGAGTTCCTGAAGGCTCATTTCCAGGTCCCCTTCTGTTCTGAACTCTCAAGGTTATTTCATCCATTTATAAATGTGTGAGTCATCATAGCTATCTCAACTGTCTCCTCTGAGCTCTCAGCTATTTGACACGTCTTCTGAATATTTCAAGGGGATCATAAATTTATACACCCCAAATTGAGTTAACTGAATCCCTTCTTGTTCTCCCAAATTAAGTATATCCATTTAGTTATGCAAGCCCACTGTGTTAGAGTTACCTTTCATACATCTCTCACCTCCCTGAAATTCAATCGGTAATTAAAATCTAGCAATTTAACTTACTATCTCTTGAATTCATCCCCTCCCCTCCATCTCCATCACACCTTAGTGTCAGCCATCATTACAATCTCACCAGGACAACTGCACGCCCTTCTAACTCTGTCCTCATATTGACTCTCACTCCCTTCCAATCTGATTGCCAAATTGCAGCCAAAGTAGCCTTCTCAAAATAAAGTCAGATCCTGTCATCACTCAGCTTGAAACCTTCAGTGGCTTCTCATTTTTCTTAAAGTAAAAACCAAAATCCTTAGTATGACTAATTTTCTGCATCCATCAACTGCATATATTCTAAACAACTTGGAGAGAGAACATTCTGGTTCCTGCCAAAATGTCAAATTAACATGGGCTCTTTCCTCCAAGATCAATCCTGGAGGAACTAAAAATGGAAGCCTGGGATCTAAGAAATAACACAAATCTAAAAAATCCCAGGGTGGATGGAAAGTGTTTTTAACTGGTATATAGGGCTAGTTGGTGGCTGGTGTGGCTCTGGGAGGCCGTTCAAGAAGAACTGTTCTAATCATACCACCACGACACCCCCCACCCCCCGACTTTCCCTTGGATCCATTGTTGTCTGCCACCTCCCTACAGAAATTCAAGACAAGAGCCCAGATACCCACAAGGGTAAAATCAGGGCAGGACAAACCCCCCTGGGGCCAATAGATTGAGAATGAATAGCCTCAAACATCTCTACCGTTGACCTTCAAATCCCCAGAACTGGTAGGTAACAGTCTATGGAGTGCCTCTCCGCCCAATATTGTTTCTTTCCATTTGAGAGTTAAAAGGTGAAACTCTGATCTAAGGAACTGCTAAATAAGAGTAATGAGCCCTAGGGCTCATTCCCCTCCACTGTTCTGAAGCTCACAGCTGAAGATCTGAATGTCTAGACTGGATTTGGACATCTGTGCTTCTCCAATGTACATTAACAGAGTAGTCAAATATTCCTAGGGTAATATAGCTTATAACAAGACAGGATTAAAACTGCCTCAATAGAAAAAGTTAACATAAAATATTAGGACAGAAAAACTAAGAATTTAGAATATATAAAATAACTATATTTCATTTCATGAAAAATGAAAAAAACCTCAAAAGATGGGATAAACAGTGGACTAGATCTTTCAGAAGAATGAAATTAGAGTTAAAAATTAGAGGCGCCTAGGTGGCTCAGTCGGTTAAGCAACTGTTTATTTCAACTCACAATTCGTGAGGCTGAGCCCCTGGCTTGGGATTCTCTCTCCCTCTGCCCTCCCACTTGCACGTGTGTGCTCTCTCTCAAACTTAAAAAAGAGTTAAAATTTAAACAAATTCAGGACCTTCCAAAAGGAAATGGAAAATAAAGAAGTAGAAAAGATAAAGCTACACTATATATACACATATGTATGTATGTATGACAAATTTCTCATAATTAAATTGAACTACTTGGGACTGATAGTGTTCATAGGATACTAATAAGAGAAAAAGAAGAATGCACACCTTCAAAGAGGTAAGAACTCCCACAGCTAGATACATTATGGTATCTGAAAAGCCTCAAAGTTTACCACAAGAATTTTTTTTTTTTTTTTTTTTTTTTTTTTTTTTTTTTTTGAGAGAGAGTGCTGTGGAGAGGGGCAGAGGGAGAGAGAATCTTAAGCAGGCTGCACACTCAGTATGGACCCCAATGCAGGGCTCAATCCCACAACCCTGATATGACCTGAGGTTGAGGTCAAGAGTTAGATGCTCAACCGAGCCACCCAGGTGCCCCTAAAAATTATTTTAAAAACACTTGGTGACTGAGTGGCTCAATCAGTTAAGCATCCGACTCTTGATTCCAGCTCAGGTCATGATCTCATGGTTTGTGAGATCAAGCCCTGCATCAGGCTCAGTGCTGACAGGGCGGAGACTTTTGGGATTCTCCCTCTCCTCTGCTCCGCCCCTGCTGTGCTCTTGCACACTCTCTCTCAAAATAAATAAATTTAAAAACGTTTTTGGTAGAATTATTCAAATAAGAGGAATAAAATTAGGAGAGGCTGTTTTGGACAATGTACCACCTTGTTAACATGTTTCCTTCACATCCCACTTGAAGAACTTAATGTGTCCAAGGATCTTTTTATTATTCATACACATTTGAAGGACTTGGGCTAGACATGAAATCTTTCAAAGTTCTTTCTTTTCATACTTTAAAAATAGTACCTCATTGTATTTTTGCATATGCTGTTGCAGATGAGAATTGGACAGTATGGTGGGGATAAAACCAAAAAGTGGTCTCTATTTAGAGGGAAGATACAAGTACCAATTAAACAACTTAACCCCCCCCAAAAAAACAAAACAACAAAACAAAAACCTGACACAGATTGACATAAAAAAGTAAACTAGTACAAGCAAATCAGTATATAGTTAGTCAGTAAATGCAAATTGAGTAAAATTGCCAATTAAGAAATCAAGCTTCTCTGTAACAACCTCTTTCTAGATATGTCTCCTGAAGCAAGAAAAACAAAAGCAAAAACATTGGGGTTTCATCAAAATAAAAATCTGCACAGCAAAGGAAACAATCAACAAAACTAAAAGGTAATCTGTTGAATGGGAGAAAATATTTGCAAATGACATATCCCATAAAGGGTTAATATCTAAACTATATTAAAAAATGTATACAACTCAACACCAAAAAACCAAGCAATACAATTTAAAAGAAGGGCAGAAGACATGAACAGACATTTCTCTAAAGAAGACCTACAGAAAAAACTGTTAGAATAAATTCAGTAGAGTTGCAGAATATAAAGTCAATAAACAAAAATCATCTATGTTTCTATACACTTAGAAGGAACGATCAGAAAGAAGAAAACCATTCCATTTTAAATTGCATTAAAAAAATACCTAGAAGTTAAAAAAATATATATTAGAAGTGAATTTAACCAAAGACACCTGTACACTGAAAACTATAGGATAGTGATTAAAAAAAAACAAAACAAAACACCTGGAGATGACACAAATAAATGGAAATTTTCTGTGTTCATGGATTGGAATAATGAATAATGTATAATGTTCATAATAACCAAACTAATCTACAGATTCGATTCAATCACTATCAAAATTCCAACGGCATTTTTCACAGAAACAGAGCAAACCATTTTTGGTTACTTTTGGTTATAGTAACCAAAACAGTATTGGCATAAAAAACAGACATTGGCATAAAACAGACATGTAAATCAAAGGGACTGAGGAGAAAGCCCAGAAATAAACCCATACCTATATAGCCAATTAATTTACAACAAAGGAACCAAGAATATGCAATGATCACAAGACAGTCTCTCCAGTAAATGGTTTTGGGAAAACTGGACAGTCATACAAAAGAATGAAATTGGACCCCTAAGGAAATGTAGTTACCATACACTAAAACCAACTTAACTGGATTAAAGACTGAATGTGAGACCTGAAAGCATAAAACTCCCAGAAGAAAACATATTGGGCAAACTTATTGACATTAATCTGAGCCATGATATTTTGGATTTGACACCAAAAGTAAAGGCCACAAAAGCAAAAATAAGCAAGTGGGATTACAGGAAATTAAAAAGCTACTCCACATTATGGAAACTATCAACAAAATGAAAGAAAATCTATGGATTGGGAGGAAGATTTTTGCAAATCACCTGATAAGGGGTTACTATCTAAAAAGCATTAAAAACTCATACAATTCAATAGCACAAAATCTGAACAATTTGATTTAAAAATGCAGATTATCTGAATAGACATTTATTCCAAAGATGACATACCAATAGGCAACTGGCACATAAAAAGGTGCTCAACATCAGTAACCCTCAGTGATCTTCAGAGAATTCCAAATCAAAGCCATGATGAGATATTGCATCACATCTGTTGGAATGACTATCATTAAAAAAAGAGCTAAGTATTGGTGAGGGTGGAGAACAGGGGACTATTGTGCACTGTTAGTGGGAATGTGCATTGGTTACAGCCATTATGTTAAACAATATACAATGTATCTCAAAAAATTAAAAACAGGGGCGCCTGGGTGGCTCAGTCAGTTGAGCGGCCGACTTTGGCTCAGGTCGTGATCTCACAGCTCATGGGTTTGGGCCCCGTGTTGGGCTCTGCTGACGGCTTGGAGCCTGGAGCCTGCTTCAGATTCTGTGTCTCCCTCTCTCTCTGCCCCTAACCCACTCGCATTCTGTCTCTGTCTCTCTCAAAAATAAATAAACATTAAAAAAATTTAAAAAGAATTAAAAATAAAACTAACAAAATCCAGCAATCCCATTTCTGGGTATATATCCAAAGGAAATGAAAACATGATATCAAAAAGATATATGCAGGAGCGCCTGGGTAACCCAGTTGGTTGTGTCCGACTTTTGGCTTTGGCTCAGGTCATGCATGATCTCACAGTTCATGAGATCAGGCCCCACAGCAGGCTCCATGCTGACAGCACGGAGCTTGCTTGGGATTCTCTCTCTCTCCTCTGCCCCTCCCCTGCTTGCATGCTCTCTTTCTCTCAAAATAAATAAACTTTAAGAAAACTACAAAAAAAAGATGCATCCCCATGTTCATTTCAGTATTACGCACAATAGGCAAGATTGGAAACAATCTAAGTGTATATCAACGGATGAATGGATATAGCAGACATGACATATATAGAGTGGAATATTACTTGGCCATGAGAAAAAAGGAAATTCCACCATTTGTCAACAACATGATTGGACCTCGAGGACATTATGCTAAGTGAAATAAGCCAAAGAGAGGAAGATTAACACTGCATGGTATCACTTACATGTGCAATCCTAAAAGAAAAAAGTCAAACTCACAGAAATAGAAAAGTATTCCCCAGGTGGGAGAAATAAGAATTTGGGTTACAAACTTTCAACTATAAAATGAATAAGTTCTGAGGGATACCTGGGTGGTTCAGTCGGTTAAGCATCCAACTCTTGACTTCGGCTCAGGTCACGATCTTGTGGTTCAAGGGTCGGGCTCTGTGCTGACAGTGCAGATCCTGCTTGGGATTCTGTCTCCCCCTCTTTCTAGCCCTCCCCCACTGGCTCTCTTGCTCTCAAAATAAATTTTAAAACTTAAAATGAATAAGGTCTGAGCATCTAATGTACAACCAGGTGACTATAGTTAATAACATCATTGTATAATTGAATTTTGTTAAGAGAGAACTTAAATGTGAGGTATTGAATGTGTCAATTAACTAGATGTGGGGAATCCTTTAATGATGTATACATATTACAAATCACCACAATGTACACTTTAAATATCTTATGATTTTATAAGTCAACTGTATCTCCATAAGGCCAGCGTTTTTTTTTTTAAAGAGGATAAACTTAAATCACCTGGAATAGGATTAAATAGATCAGCTATCTCAGATGGGAATGGAGAGTTAAACAGAATATAAAAAAATTTTTTTAACATTTATTTATTATTGAGAGACAGAGAGACATAGAGCGTGAGCAGGGGAGGGGCAGAGAGAGAGGGAGACACAGAATCTGTCAGCACAGAGCCCGATGCAGGCTTGAACTCACAAACTGCGAGATCATGACCCAAGCCAAAGTCGGTTGCCTAACCAACTGAGCCATCCAGGTGCCCTGAGAGTTAAACAGAATATAAAATCTCCATACAGCACAACAAAAATAAATATGTGGATTTAACAAAGAAAAAAAATCCTTGACAGAAAAACAAAACTATAGGTACAAGGTCATTGTAGTGGTTAAATTGTCATCAACGTTTGAGGATACCTGTGTGGCTCAGTTGGTTGAGCGTCAGACTCTTGATTTTGGCTCAGGTCATGATCCCAGGGTCGTGGAATCAAGTCCTGTACTAGGCTCCATGCTGAACATGGACCCTGCTTGAGATTCTCTCTCTTTCTGCCCCTCTCCCCTACTCTCTCTCGCTCTCTAAAATAAATTAAAATAATTCTCATCAACCTTTATCTTTCCCTGCATCCACGTCTTGTCTCTGGCCTCATCATGGGGAGAGTATACATCAACACTCCTAGCCATGCTTGGATCGATGTAGTGTGCATAAAAGTGATAGTCTGCAGTTGTAACCTTCAGTCTTAAGGCCTCAATTGTTTATATTTGCTCTCTTTCCCTGTGCTGTCATGATGTGATGTTCCATTGAGTAGCTGCTGTCCGATTAGCCTATATCTTTGAGCAACACATCTGAAGCACAGCTCTCCCCAGCTGACCTGCAGAACTGTAGTGAGAGGTAGGTCTCCCTCATCCTAAAGCAGAGGGCTTCTAGAAGAAATAAATGCTTGTTGCTATATCCCACTTAGAGTTTGTGGTTGTTTGTTATGCAGTAAAAGCTTACTAATACAGACCACAAGAAAGTGGCCATTTCATCCTCATTTAGATACTAGGTACAATAAAAATGGAATTTCTGACCCTCCCATTAATTTGATCCCAGAAGCATAATATAGTTTGCACACGCTTGGAAGGACGTCAATATTTGGGTTGCTACCAAAGAATTGCACAATGTATTAGATGTGATATTACTTCCCTTATTATAATAAAATAACGTAAGGAAAATATGTGCCAAGGAAATACTAACAGCAAGAAATTAAGATTGGCAAATGTTAATTTCAGTCAAAATATAATTCAAAACAACATGTATAAAATGTATAAGAGAAGTATATCATTAATATATAATATATATTACATATTAATTAAATATCATTAATAAATAATATAACTATCATTACACTATGTCTTGTGTGTGTGTGTGTGTGTGTGTGAGAGAGAGAGAGAGAGAGAGAGAGAAATTGAGGCAACTTTCTCTAACATAAGGGAGAAATCATAAGATTACCATCACAGATGCTGAAAAAATCTTTAGCTCCAATAATCATTGTGATTTAGAAAAATATTCAAGTGGGAGTTGATGGACACAGACTAAGCATGATAAGATATGACAGCAGAGGGAGATGGTAGAACAGGAGGATCCTGGGTTCATCTCCCACAGACACGACAAAGCAATAACTGTATGTAACACACCTCATTCTAAAAACAACCTGTAGAATGGAAGAATAGATCTTTCAGTGCTAAAGAGATAAAGAGAAGGCCACACTGAGAAGGATAGGAAGGACAGAGACATGGGTAGGAACCAAATCCCTAGAGCAACAACCCACAAGCAGGAGGGATATCACAAGAATGGAGGAGGGAAGGGATCAAGCCCCACACTGGGCACCCTCAGCCCTGGGGAACTTCATGAGGAAGACAAGCCACTATAATATCTGGATTTGAAAACTGGGAGATTTAGCTCTGGGAGAGCCACAGGACTGTAGGAAACTGAGTCTCCACTCTAAAAGGTCCAGTGCATCGTATCACTCAGCATGAGACATAGCACATAAGCAGCATTTTAAAGAGTGCCTCGGTATACATGAAGATTTACTGACTAACTTTAGGATGTGTGCCTGAGAGGCAGGGGCCTGCAGGAGCTTTCTCCAGGAACAGAAGTGCTGGTGGGCACCATTTTTCTTGCCCTCCTTCAGCCTAGTGGTCTGGAGGCATGTGAGAGCCAGTTCTAACACTCCATCTACCTTGCTACACTGCCTGCCCTGCCTGGTGTTCCCCCGCAGACCCTCGCCACCTAACCCACCTGCAAAAGGAAGCAACTGTCCAAAGCAGCTCCCACCCCACCACATCCAACGGGCAGCCTCAGTCAGGAACAGCATTCCCCTCAAAAGAACTGCTGCCTTGGGAGTGGAGCGAGTAACTTCACCCACTAGTGTGCTGGTAGTAGCTACAGCTGACTCAGGTGGGTCAGGAACTACCCCAACTGTCAGTATGCTGGCAGTGCTCATGGCCCAGCCACAACAGAATATAGCATAAGCCTACACACGGGATGTCCCTGGAGCACCTGGTTTTGATAACCAGGGCATATTGTGCTACTGAGCATCATGCAGTGTCTTCTACATAAGGCCACCACTTTCAAGACTAGGAGACATAGCTTACCTACCAAAAATATAGTGACAAACATAGAAAGCTAGACAAAAGGAGACATAGAAATATGTCCAAATGAAATAACAAGCCAAAACTCCAGAAAAAAGAGCTAAACAAAACAGGACAAGGAATCTACACCTGATGAAGAGTTCAAAGTAATGGTCATAAAGATACTTACCGGACTTAAAAGAAGAATCAGTGAACTCTGTGAAAACCTCAACAAAGAGAAAGTATAAAAAAGAATAAGTTAGAACTGAAGAATACAATAATGTAAATGGAAAATACACTATATGGAATCAGCAGATCGGAGGATGCAAAAGAAGAGACAGGGTAGTGGAAAGCAACCAAGCTGAACAACAAAAACAAACAATTTTAAATGAGAATAGGTTAAGCAACCTTTGATAACATCAAGTACGCTAACATTCTCATTACAAACATCCCAGAAGATAGAGAGAAATGGGGCAGAATATTTACTTGAAGAAATAATAGCTAAACATTTCCTTAACCTAGAGAGGGAAACAAACATCCAGGTCCAGGAAGCACAGAAAGCCCCAAATAAGATGAACCCAAGGATGTCCACACCAAGAAACATAATAAATAAAATGGCAAAAATTAAAGATAAAGATAGAATCTTAAAAAGAGCAAGAGAAAAGCAAACTGTTATGTACAAAGTAAACCCCATTATGCTATCAGGTGATTTTTCAGCAGAAGCTTTGCAGGCCAGAAGGCAGTGGTATAATACATTCCAAGTGCTCAAAGGAAAAAAAATCTACAAGTAAGAATACTTTAACCAGCAAGATTTTCATTCAGAATTAGAGAAATAAAGAGTTTTCAAGACAATACCAAATTAAAGGAGTTCATCACTAAACTGGCTTTACAAGAAATGTGAAAGGGACTTCTTCAAGTGAAAAAGAAAAGGCCACAACCAGAAGTAAGAAAATTATGAAAGGAAAAAATTTCACTGGTAAAAGCAAACATACAGGAAAAATAGTAGCTCAATCACTTATAAAGCCAGTATGGAGATTAAAACACAAAAGTTGTAAAATCGATTATATCAACAAAAACCAGTCAAGGGATACACAAAATAAAATTATGTAAAATGTGATAACTTATAAAACATGGAGGAAAGGAGAAAAATGCAGTGTTTTTAGAATGTGTTTGAACCTAAGTGACCATGAACTTAATATAGACTGCTATATATATATATATATATATATATATATATATATATATATAGGATGTTTTAGCTGAACCTCTTGGTAACCAGAAATCAAAGACCTATAAGAGATACACAAAAAATAAAGGGAAAGGAATCCAAGCAGAACACTAAAGAAAGTCATAAAATTCAAATGGAAGAAAGCAAATGAAGAAGAAAGGAACAGAAGAACTATAATAACAACCAGAAAACAATGAATGAAATGGCAATAAGTGCATACCTATCAATAATTACTGTAAATGTAAATAAACAAAAACAAGACCCATATATACCTATATCTGTCTATAAGAGACTCCCTTCAGACCAAAATACTCAAAGACTAAAAGTGAAGGGATGAAAAACTCCATATTATATATATATATATATAATATATATATATATATATATATATATATATATATAAACTCCATATTATATATATATATATATTATATATATATACACACACACATACATATATATATATATATACATACATATATATGAAATACATATATATATGGAGTATATATATATTATACTGCATATAAATGGAAGTTAAAAAACTGGAGTAGCGGGGCGCCTGGGTGGCGCAGTCGGTTAAGCGTCCGACTTCAGCCAGGTCACGATCTCGCGGTCCATGAGTTTGAGCCCTGCGTCAGGCTCTGGGCTGATGGCTCAGAGCCTGGAGCCTGTTTCCGATTCTGTGTCTCCCTCTCTCTCTGACCCTCCCCCATTCATGCTCTGTCTCTCTCTGTCCCAAAAATAAATAAACGTTGAAAAAAAAAAAAAAAACTGGAGTAGCAATACTTACATCAGACAAAAGACACTTTAAACGAGGACTGTAACAAGAGACAAAGAAGGGCATTGCATAATGATAAAGGGGTCAATCCAACAAGAGGACATAAAAATTGTCAATATCTATTCACCCAATTCAGGAGTACCTAAATATACGAGCAAATATTTACAGACATAAAGGGAGGAACTGACAGTAAGACAATAATAGTAGGAACTTTAACACCTCAGGGCACCTGGGTGGTTCAGTTTACATCAATGGATAAATCATCTAGACAGAAAATCAATCAGGAAACAGTGGCTTTGAATGACACATTAGACCAGATGGACTTAATAGATATCTACAGAACCATCCATTCAACAACCACAGAATATACATTCTTTTTAGGTGCACGTGAAAAAGATTCTCCAGGATAGGTCACATGTTTGGCCACAGAACTAGCCTCAATAAATTTTGAAAGACTGAAGTCATATCATGTTTTCTGATGACAATAGTATGAAACTAGAAATCAATTACAAGAAAAAAAATGGAAAAAACACAAACCCAAAAGCTAAAAACCAACCAATGGGGTAACAAAAAATGAAAGAAAAATCAAAGATACCTAGAGGGAAATGAAAATGAAAATACAATGATTCAAAATCTTTGAGACATAGCAAAAACAGTTCTAAGAGGGAAGTTTATAGTGATAACAGGTCTACCTCAAGAAAAAAGAAAAATCTCAAACAAGCTAACTTTACAACTAAAGGAATTTTAAAAAGAATAGAGCCAAAAGGAGGAAGAGGAGAAGAACAAAACCCAAAGTTAATAGAACAAAGGAAATAAAGATCATAGTGAAAATAAATGAAATAGAGACTAAAAATAAAAACTAAGAGCTGGTTCTTTGAAAAGATAAACCAAATTTATAAACCTTTAGCCAATGCATCAAGAGAATAGAATTCAAATAAAATAAGAGAAGTTACAACTGACACAACAGAAATAAAAAGAATTATGAAATGACAATGAAAAACTATAACTCAACAAATTGGACAACCTAGACCAAAAATAAGAAATTCCTAGAAACACAGTCTTCCAAGACTGAATCAGTGAGAAATAGAAAATCTGAACAGACTTGATTACTAGTGACAAAATTGAACCAGTAATAACAAAAAAAAAATCACAACAAACAACAGTTCAAGACCATGTGATCTCACAGGTGAGTTTAAGCAAACATTGAAAGAAGAGTTGATACCACTTCTCTAAAACTGTTCTTTAAAAATGGAAGATAAAGCAATGCTTCCAAGTTCATCCTATGAGACCAGTATTATGCTGATATCAAAACCAAAGACACCACAAAAAATAAATTACAGACCAATATCCCTGATGAACATGGATGCAAAACTTCCCCCCAAATATTAGTAAATCAAATTCTACAACACATTAAATGGGTCATTCACCATGATCAACTGGGATTTATTCCAGGGATGTAAGAATGGTTCAACATCCACAGATCAATCAAAGTGATAGACCACATTAACAAAATAAAGGATAAAAGCCATGATCATCTCAATAGATGGAAAAAAGCATTTGATAAAATTTACCATTTGTGATAAAAACTCAACAAAGTGGGTTTAGAGGGAACAAAATTCAACATAATAAAGGTCATACATGACAAATTCACAGCTAACATCATACTCAATGATGAAAAACTGAGATCTTTTCCTTTAAGATTAGGAATAAGGAAAGAATGTCCACTCTCGCCACTTATTCATCATAGTACTGCAAGTCCTTGCCATAGCAATCAGACAAGAAAAAGAAATGGGGAATTGATATTGGTAAAGAAGAAGTTAAACTGTTACTATTTGCAGATGACATGATACTAGAAAACCCTTAAGACTCCACCAAAAACTTATCAGACTAATAAATAAATTCAGTAAAGTTGCATAGAATACAAAATACCCAGAAATTTGTATAGCATTTCTATACACTGATAACAAAGTGACAGAAAGAAAAATCAAGAAAACAATTTCCTTTATGATTGCACCAAAAAGAACATCTAGGAATAAACTTAACCAATGAGGTGAAAGGTCTGTACTCTGAAAACTATAAAATATCGATGAAAGAAATTGAAGGTGACAAGCAAATGGAAAGATATCCCATGCTTATGGATTGGAAGAATTAATATTATTAAAATTTCTACAGTATCCAAAGCAATCTGCAGAGTCAATGAAATCCCCATCAAAATACCAATAGCATTTTTTCACAGCACAATTACAAATAATACTAAAGTTGTATGGAACCATAAAAGACCCCAAATAGCAAAAGCAATATTGAGAAAGAAGAACAAGCTGGAAGTATCATAAATACAGATTTCAAGATATACTACAAAGTTGTAATAATGAAAAAAGGTATGGTACTGGCACAAAAACAGACACGTAGATTAATGGAATAGAATAAAAAGCCCAGAAATAAATTCACATTTATATGAACAATTAATCTATGACAAAGGAGCCAAGAATATATGATGGAGAAAAAACAGTCTCTTCAATAAATAGTTCTGGGAAAACTAGACCATTACATCAAAAGAATGAAATTTGAGCACTTTATTATACCATACACAAAAATAAACTCCAAATGGATTAAAGACCTAAACTGAGACCTGAAACCATAAAATTCCTAGGAGAGAACTTAGGCAGTAACTTCTTTGATACTGGATGTAGCAATATTTTTTCTAGATATGTCTCCTAAGTCAAGTGAAACAAAAGCAAAAATAAACTACTGTGACTACATCAAAATAAAGAGCTTTTTTGGGGCGCCTGGGTGGCTCAGTCAGTTGAGCATCTGACTTCGGCTCAGGTCAGGATCTCACAGTTTGTGAGTTCAAGCCCTGCGTTGGGCTCTGTGTTGACAGCTCAGAGCCTGGAGCCTGTTTCAGATTCTGTGTCTCCCTCTCTTTGCCCCTTCCCTGCTCATGCTCTGTTTCTCTCTGTCTCTCAAAAATGAATAAACGTTAAAAAAAATTTAAAAAATATTTGTCACAACAAAGGAAAAAAATCAACAAAACAAAGAGGTAGCCTACTGAATGTGAGAAGATATTTGTGAATGATATATCTGATAAGGGGTTAATATCCAAAATATATAAAGAACTTATACAACTCAACACCAAAATAACCCCCAAAGAATTGGATTAAAAAATGGGCAGAGGACCTGAGTCGACATTTTTTCAAAGAAGACATACTGATGGCCAACAGACACTTGAGAAGATGCTCAACATCTCTAATCATCAGGGAAATGAAAATCAAAATCACAGTGAGATATCACACCTATCAGAATGGCTAGAATTGAAAAAACAAGAAAAAAGTGTTGGCAAGAATATAGAGAAAAAGCAACCTTTGTGCACTATTGGTGGGAATGTAAATTGGTACATCCATTGAGGAGAACAGTATGGAGATTCCTTAAAAAGTTAAATATAGAATTGCCATATTATTCAATAATTGAGGGAAGCATTTTGTAATGTATATAATTGCCAAATTACTATGTTGTACGCCTAAAGCTAATGTTACATATCAACTACATTTCAATTACATATGTGTGTGTGAGTGTGCATATACACCCCTCATTCCTACAGCCAATGTTTTCACTAAATGAGAAAACACTAAAGCCAAGCCATTTCTACTAAGGTCAAGAACAAAATAAACATACCTATTACCATCTCTACTATTTAATATTGTCCTGGAGGTTTTAGCCAGTGCAAGTGGAAAGAGAAAACAATTAGAGACAAGAACTGGGAAAGATGATGTAAAAGTATCTATGTTAGTGGGTAATATGACAGCATACCTAGAAAACCCTAGACAGTTGATGATAAACTCAAGCAATAAAAAAACTCTCAGAGTATCAGGATATAAAATTAAACATACAAAAATAAAATATTCATATATACAAACTAAAACTGATTAGAATATACCAAAGAATACATTTAAAATAACAAAGAAGATAAAATACTCAATAAAATCAACATGGGGGGAGCTAAGAGGGAAGCACAGTAGGAGGACCAACTTGACTCATCTCTTGAACACAGCTAGATAAATGTCAAATCATTCTGAATACTCAAGAAATCAACCTGAGAACTGATAGAACAAACTGCACTACTAGAGAGAGAGAAGAGGCCACGTTGAGGAAGGTAGGAAGTGTGGAGACATGGTTTGGGGGAGAAATGGATAAAGGGAGCTGTGGAGGGGAGGGAGCCCTGGTCACGGAAGAAAGTAACAGAGAGTGGAAAGCACAGGGATACGCACAAGGCGAACACTTCCCCAAAGCCATTGCCTGGGAAAATGAGAGGGGCTGAATTTCATGAATTTTTGCAACAGGTAGGGCTCAAAGACTGGAGTTTTAGAAGTCTCCAGGCTTGGTTGGGATAGAGACCTAAGGATGCTGTCCTACTCCTGGAGAGGATGCAGGGAAACAAACCCAAGACAGACTGTGCAATCTGAGGATCACCTATGGGGGCCAGGGAGAGACTATTCGTACTTTTTGGATCCCATCTGTGAGAGATGGCATTGCCTCTCTGGGGACAAAAGAACCACCATTTCCCTCCCCCACCCCTCAGATAGGTGCAGAGACACCTGTTGAGGGCAGTTAACTGGGACACTGGCTGTTGAGCCTGCTTGCTCTAAATCCCACGCCTTTGCCCTCTGGCATGACTGCCCTTCTAGGTCATCAGTCCCAGTGCAGTGAGATCCTTTTCCAAAGGATGAATGCAGGTCCCTGCCACACCAGATCCCTGAAATTTGGAATTTTAAAAATTGGCAGGCCTGGCTAGGGTAGAGCCAAAGGTGTGCTGTGCTGCTCCAGGAAGGCAAGCAATCCAGAGACAGTGTAAAATCAGTGATCTGAAAAATGCCTGTGATGCATGAGGGGAAATCATTCACTCCTCTGAAAATACTTCCATGAGAGCAGCAAGCACAGACTCCCCTCACCAAGTACAAAGGAGTGGGCTGGAGCCATTTTCCTACCCCACCCCTCAGCATGAACCAACTTCAGTGAATAACCCTGGCCGCCTAACCTGCTTATACCAAGTCCCGCCTCCTGTGCTCTGCTGGTACTGCTTTGCCCAGACAAGTATGCGAAGGACCAGTGTAGTAGGCCCCTCCCCCAAAAGACCAGCACAAACCCCTGCACACACCAGGTCTACTGACCATAGGGTTCTGTAAAGCTTCACTTCTAGTAGAAATAGCATGAGGTCTCTTTTAGCAAGCAGACCAGGTCACACCTAGTTAAAACTTGCTACACTCTGACCAAGGTCCAAACACTCCCCAGGGCAAGCAAAGAGAAACCTTGCTGAGGACTGGCCTGAGGGATAGGGCAGCCAAAACAACAGCAGTGTGCACATAGCACATGCCAGAGACACTTCCTGAAGTGCTAGACCCTGGACATCATAGAAGTCCTTCTTCATAAATCCATTACTCTCAGGAGCAGGAAACATAACAGGCTTTCCTAACACACAGAAGAAGATGGAGACCCAGGAAAATGCCAAGGTGGAGGAATGCATCCCAAAAGAAAGAACAAGAAAAGGTCATGGGGGTGCCTGGGTGGCTCAGTCAGTTAAGCTTCCGACTTCAGCTCAGGTCATGATCTCACACTCCATGAGTTCAAGCCCCGCATCAGGCTCTGTGCTGACAGCTTGGAGCCTGGAGCCTGCCTTGGATTCTGTTTCTCCCTCTCTCTCTGCCCCTCCCCTGATCATGCTGTGTCTCTCTCTGTCTCAAAAATAAATGAAAACATTTAAAAAATTAAAAAAAAAAAAAGGTCATGACCAGGTATCTAATCGAAACAGATAAAATTAATATGCCTGATTCAAAACTTAAAGCAACAATCATAAAGATTATAGCTGGCCTTGAGAAAAGCATGGAAGACATCAGGAAGACTGTCACCACAGAGATAAATAGAGCTAAAAAAAAACAATCAGACCAAAATGAAAAGTGCAATAACCAAGATTCAAAATTGACTGAATGTAATGACCACAAGGATGGAAAAAGCAGAGGAACATATAAGTAAGAAAGAAGATAGAATAATGGAAAATAATAAAGCTGAGCAAAAAAGAGAAAGAAAAATTTTAGATCATGAAAGCACTCAGTAAACTCAGTGACTCCATAAAGCATAATAATACTCATATCATAGAAGTCCTAGAAGAAGAGAGAGAAAAGGGGGCAGAAGGTTTATTTGAGGAAATTATAGGTGAGAACTTCCTCAATCTGGGGAAGGAAACAGACATCTAAATCACTAGGCATAGAGAACTCCCATCAAAATCAACAAAAGCAGGCCAACAATCAAGACATGCTGTATTTAAATTCACAAATAAAGTGATAAAGAAAAAAAATACTAAAAGCAGCAAGACAAAGGAAGTGTCTAACTTAAAGGGGAGACTCATAAGGTTAGCAACAGATCTCTCCACAGAAACTTGGCAAGCCAGAAGGGAGTGGCATGATATATTCAACTTGCTGAATGGGAAAAATCTGCAACCAAGAATACTCTAACCAGTAAGACTATCGTTCAGAATAGGAGAAAGAATTTCCCAGATAAAACAAACACAAACAAAAACAAAACACAAAAACTAAAGGAGTTTGTGATCACTAAGCCAGCTCTGCAAGAAATATTAGAGGGGACTCTAGGTGGGAAGGAGAGACCAAAAGAGACAAAGACTAGAAAGTAACAGAGAAAATCTCCAGAAACAATGACAAAATAAGTAATAAAATGGTCCTAAATACGTATCTATCAATAATTACTTTACATGTAATTGGGCTAAATGCTCCATTCAAAAGACACAGGGTGTCAGAATGGATAAAAAAAAAAAAAAAAAAAAAAAAAGATCAATCTATATGCTGCCTAAAAGAGACTCGTTTTAGACTTAAAGTCACCTGTAGATTGAAAGTCAGGAGATGGAGAATGATCCATCATGGTAATAGACATCAAATGAAAGTTTGAGTAACCATACTTATAGCAGACAAATTAGATTTTAAATCAATGACTATAACAAGAGATGAAGAAGGGACTGTGTCATAATTAAGGGGGTCTATCCAACAAGAAGATCTAACAATTATAAATATTTATGTTGCCAATTTGGAAGTACCCAAATATATAAGTCTATTACTAATAAACATAAAGGAACTCACTGATAATAATACAATAATAGAAGGGAATTTTGACACCCCACTTAAATCAATGGACAGATCATCTAAGCAGAAAATCAACAAGGGAACAATGTCTTTGAATGACACATCAGACCAGATAGACCACAGATATATTCAGAACATTTCATCCTAAAGCAGAATACATATTCTTTTTGAGTGCACATGGAAATTCTCCAGAATAGATCACATACTGGGTCACAAATCAGGCCTCAATAAGTACAAAAGGATATTGATCAAACTATGCATATTTTTTAAGTTTATTTATTTTAGAGAAAGAGAGATGGGGGTGAGGGGCACAGAGGGAGAGAGAGAATCCTTAGCAGGCTCTGAGCCATCAGCACAGAACCTGATATGAGGCTCAAACCCACAAACCACGAGATCATGACCTGCTGAGATCAACAGTCGGATGCTTAAATGACTGAGTCCCCCAGGTGTCCCTACCATGCATATTTTCTGACCACAATGCTATGAAACTTGAAGTCAACCCCAATAAAAATTTTGGAAAGACCACAAATACATAGAGGTTAAAGAACATTCTACTAAAGAATGAATGGGTCAACCAGGAAATTAAAGAAGATATAAAAAGAATACATGATAACAAGTGAAAATGAAAACATGATTGTCCAAAACCTTTGGGATGCAGCAAAAGTGGTCATAAGAGGGAAGGATATAGCATAAAAAACCTAACTTTACACCTAAAGAAAAAGACCAACAAAGCCTAAAGCCAGCAGAAGGGATATAATAAAAATTAGAGCAGATAAGTGACAAAGAAAGAAAGAAACAAAAAACCAGTAGAACAATGAAACCAGGAGGTGGTTCTTTGAAAAAATTAATAAAATTGATAAATCCCTAGCTAGACTTATCAAGAAGAGAAAGAACCCAAATAAATAAGATCATAAATGAGAGAGGAGAAATAACCAATACCACAGAAATACAAACAACTACAAGAGAATATTATGAAAAATTATATGCCATGAAATCAATCTGGAAGAAACTGATAAATTCCTAGAAATATATAAACTATCAAAACTGAAACAGGAAGAAACAGAAAACTTGAACAGACCAATAACCAGCAAAGAAATTGAATGAGTAATCAAAAATCTACCAAATATTTAAAGAAGAGTTAGGATCTATTCCAAAACAATTCAAAAAAATAAAAATAAAAAAGGAGGAAACCTTCCAAACTCATTCTACAAGGCCAATGTAACCCTGATTACAAAACCAGACAAATGTTCCACTAGAAAAGAAAACTACAGGCCAATATCCCTGATGAGAATGGATGCAAAAAACTCTCAACAAAATACTAGCAAATCAAATCCATCAGTACATTCAAAGAATCATTCACCACTATCAAGTGGGATTTATTCCTAGGCTGCAAGTGTGGTTTAATATTCACAAATCAATCAATGTGATACACTATATTCATAAAAGAAAGGATAAGAACCCTATGATTCTCTCAATAGATGCAAAAAAAGCATTTGACAAAGTACAACATCCATTCGTGATAAAAACCCTCAACAAAGTAGGGATGGAGGGACCATAACTCAACATAATTAAGGCCATATACAAAAAACACACAACTAATATCATCCTCAATGGGCAAAAACAGAGCTTTTCCTCTATGGTCAGGAACAAGACAGACATAACCACTCTCACCTCGTTATTTAACATGTACTGGAGTCCTAGCCTCAGCAATCATGCAACAAAAAGAATAAAAGGCATCTAAATCAGCAAGGAGGAAGTCAAACTTTCACTCTTTGCCGATGACATAATACTCTATGTAGAAAATATGAAAGACTCCATCAAAAAATTGCTAAAATTGACACACAAATTCAGTAAAGTCGCAGGATACAAAATCATTATACAGAAATCTGTTGCATTTCTATACACTAATAATGAAACAGGAGAAAGAGAAATCAAGGAATTGGCCCCATCTACCATTGCACCAAAAGTAATAAGACACCTAGGAAGAAACCTAACCAAAGAGGTAAAAGATCGGTACTCTGAAAACTACAAAACACTTATGAAAGAAAATGGAGATGACACAAATATCACTTCACACTTGTCAGAATGGCTAAAATTGACAATACAGGAAACAACAGGTGTTAGTGAGGATGCCTAGAAAGGGGAACCCTCTTATGCTGTTGGTAGGAATGCCACTCTGGATAACAGTATGGAGTTTCCTCAAAAAGTTAAAAATAGAACTACCCTATGACCCAGCAATTGCACTACTAGGTATTTATCCAGCGGATACAGGTGTGCTGTTTCAAAGGGACACATGCACCCTGATGTTTATAGCAGCCAAAATATGGAAAGAGCCCAAATGTCCACCGATGGATGGATGGATGAAGAAGAGGTGGTATCCATGTACAATGGGATATTGCTCAGCCATAAAAAAGAATAAAATCTTGCCATTTACAAGAATGTGGATAAAGCTAGAGAGTATTATGCCAAGTGAAGTATGTCAGCTAGAGAAAGACAAATACCATATGTTTTCACTCCTATGTGGAATTTAAGAAACAAAGCAGATGAATATAGGGGGGAAAAAGAGAGGTAACAGCAAACAGATCCTTAACTATAGAAAACTGGAGGGTTTTCTGGAGGTTACTGGAGGGGAGGTATGGGTAAAGTTGTTTATAAGGTACAAACTTCCTGTTGTAAAATAAGTAAGTCCTGGGGCGCCTGGGTGGTGCAGTCGGTTAAGCGTCCGACTTCAGCCAGGTCACGATCTCGCGGTCCGTGAGTTCGAGCCCCGCGTCGGGCTCTGGGCTGATGGCTCAGAGCCTGGAGCCTGTTTCCGATTCTGTGTCTCCCTCTCTCGCTGCCCCTCCCCCGTTCATGCTCTGTCTCTCTCTGTCCCAAAAATAAAATAAACGTTGAAAAAAAAAAAATAAGTAAGTCCTAGGGATGTAATGTACAGTATGGTGACTATAGTTAACAATATTTAACAGTATAAATTTTATATATTTGAAGGTTGATAAGGGGTTAAATATTAAAATTTCTCATTACAGGGCAGAGGGTGGTCCAAATGGCAGCATAGAAAGACTCTGAACTCACCTCCTCCCATGGACACATGAAATGTACACCTACATATAAATCAATTCTTCCGAAGCAGAACTGAGGGCTAAACAGATTCTGCACAACAAATGGTAGAGGGGCCACACAGAGAAGGGTGGGAGAGACAGACAGAGTAACAATGGGAGCTCCACCCCTGATGCAGTGACCTGCTGTAAGGAGGGATATCGTTAAGGGCCCACACACAGACGTACACAGCCCGAGGTACAGTGAAAAAATAGTGGCTTAAAGACAACTAGCCTATAAATGAATAAAGTCTATTTATCAACCCTAGAGTGTTGGTCAAACAAGCAGAGATCTGCTGAAACTCTGAGACTGAAGGCACTTGCAAGCACCATTTATTATGTTCCCTCTCTACCTTGATAGCACAGGTAGGAATAGGGTTTAGTAGCTCTAGCAAGCCTGCTAGGGCTTCCCAAGCATGCCCCTGGTCCTTGGCCCATACCAGCTAAAGCCAACCCCCAAGGTGACCCTGGCATGGTATGCACAGGACTCCTTCCCCTATGCCTGCTCCATCTCTAGCCATCTTGCCAAGGCAACCTTGGAATGGCCACTCTGCCCCCACCACCCTGGTGACCTAGCTGCTTGCCAGGGTGGCCCTGGCATGACACACCCTGATACCCCTTCCTGACCGGTGCCTTTTCCAGTTCCAGTTGGCCTCTCAAAGCTTCCAAACAATGTAGTCTACATAGGGGCTGCTCCTACAAGGCTATTCCTTCAGGGGGAAGAGGTAACTGTTCCACCTAATTCATAGAAACAAACACAAAGTCAAACAAAAAGAGGAGAAATAGGAATGCATTCCAAATTAAAGAAAAAAAAAAGCCAGAAAATAAAAACCTCTGGTGGAATGGAGATAAGTAATTTACCTGAGAAAGAATTCAAAGTAATGGTCATAAAGATGTTCACCAAACTCAGTAAAAGAATGGACAAACACGGTGAAAAATTCAAGATACAGAAAATATAAGAAAGAACTAATCAGGGTTGAAAAATACAATAACATAAATGAAAAATGTACTAGTGGGAATCAACAGCAGATTAGATGATAAAGAAAAAAAGATCATTAATCAGGAAGGTAGAATAGTGGAAATCACCCAATCGGAACAGCAAAAAGAAAAGAAAAAATAATTTTAAAGAGTGAGGATAGTATAAGGGACTACTGGGACAATATCAAGTGTACTGACATTTACTTTAGAGGGGTCTCAGAAGGAGGAGAGAGAGAGAAAAGGGAAAAAACTTATCTGAAGAAATAATGACTTAAAACTTCTCCAACCTGGGGAAGGAAACAGACATCCATGTCCAGGAAGCTCATCGAGCCCCAAACAATATGAACCCATTTGGACTTTAGCAGCCAACAGCTTGAAATAGACTGTGTATATAAGTCAATGTATATGAACCTCATGGTAGCCATATCAAAAACCTACAATAGATACACAAAACAAAGAGGCAGGAACTCCAACAAAACATGAAAGAAAACCATAAAACCACAGGGGAATAGGCTATGAGAAGAACAGAACAGAGAACCATAAGAACAAGAAAACAGTTAACAAAGTGGCAATAAATACCTATCTATCAATAATTACTTTAAATGTAAATGGACTAAATGCACCAATCAAAAGACATAAGATAGCTAAATGGATTTAAAATAAACCCTAAGACCCATCATATGCTACCTACAAAAGATTCACTTCAGACACACAAAGTCACACAGTCAGACACACAAAGACTGAAAATGAAGGAATGGAAAATTATATTCCATGAAAATGGAAACCCAAAGAAAGCTGTAATAGCAGTATTCATATCAGACAAAATATACTTTCAAACAAAGACTGCAACAAAAAGCAAAGAAGGGTATTACATAATGATAAAGGGGTCAATCTAAGAAGAGGATATAACATTTGTAAGTGTTCATGCATCCATCATAGGAGTACAAAAATATATAAAGCAAATATTAGCAGACTTTTAAAGGGAGAGATTGAGAGCAATACCATAAGAGCAGGGACTTTAACACCCCACTTACATCAATATAAGATCATTCAGAAAGAAAAATCAAAGAAACATTGGCCTTAAATGGCACCTTAGACCAGATGGAATTAGTAGATATATATAGTACATTTCATTCAGAAACTGCAGAATACACTTTCGTTTCAAGTACAAATGGATCATTCTTGAGTAAAGATCAAATATTAAGCCACAAAAGAAGTATCAATAAATTAAAAAAAACTGAAATCATGTCAAGCATGTTTTATTTATTTTTTCTTTTATTTTCCCTTATTCTATTCTCAAGTTAGTTAACATACAGTGTGGTCTTGGCTTCAGGAGTAGAATCCAGGGGTTCATCACTTACATATAACACTTGCTCATCCCAACCAGTGCCCTCCTTAATGCCCATGATTCACTTTCCCAACCCTCCCACTCCCACCAATCCTGTTTGTTCTCTGTATTTAAGAGTCTCTTATGGTTTGCCCCCCTCTCTGTTTATATCTTATTTTTCCTTCCCTTCCCCTTCTCAAATTACACATATGAGTGAAATCATGTGACATTTGCTTTTCTCTGACTTACTTCACTTAGGGTAATAATACAATCCAGTTTCATCCACATTGTTGCAAATGACAAGATTTCATTCTTTTTCACTGCTGAGTAGTATTCCATCTCTCTCTCTCTCTCTCTCTCTCTCACACACACACACACACACACACACACACACACACACACCACATCTTAATCCATTCATCAGTTGACAGACATTTGGGCTCTTTCTGTAATTTGGCTATTGATAGTGTTGCTATAAACATTGGGGTACATGTGCCCCTTTGAATAAGTATTTTTGTATCCTTTGAATAAATTACTAGTAGTGCAATTGCTGGATTGTAGGGTAGTTCTATTTTTAATCTTTAAAAAAATGTTTATTTTTGAGAGAGAGCATGGGAGAGGCAGAGAGAGAGAGGGAGATAGAGGATCCAAAGCAGGCTCTGTGTTGACAGCAGAGAGCCTGACGGAGGGTTCGAACTCACAAATTATGAGATCATGACCTGAGCTGAAATTGGATGCTTAACTGAGTGAGCCACCCAGGCTCCCCTTAGTTTAATTTTTTGAGGAAACTCCATGTTGTTTTCCAGAGTGGCTGCACCAGTTTGCATTCCCACCAACAGTGTAAGAGGGTTCTCCTTTCTTCATATCCTTGCCAACATCTGTTCTTTCCTGAGTTGTTAATTTTAGCCACTCTGACGGGTGTGAGGTGGTATCTCATTATGGCTTTGATTTGTATTTCCCTGACGCTAAGCAATGTTGAGCATCTTTTCATGTGTCTGTTGGCCATCTGGATATCTTCTTTGGAGAAGTGTCTATTCATGTCTTCTACCCATTTCTTCTCTGGATTATTTGGGGGTTTTTTTGGGTGTTGAGTTTGGTGAATTTTTCATAGAATTTGGATACTAACCCTTTACCCAATATGTCATTTGCAAATATCTTCTCCCATTCCGTAAATTGCCTTTTATTTTTGTTGATTATTTCTTTCACTGTGCAAAAGGTGTTTTGTTTTTTTTTTTTATCTTGATGAGTTCTCAATAGTTCATTTTTGCTTTTATTTCCCTTACCTTTGGAGACATGTTAAGTAAGAAGTTGCTCTGGCCAAGATCAAAGAGTTTTCTGCTTGTTTTCTCCTGTAGGATTTAATAGTTTCCTGTCTCACATTTAGGTCTTTCATCCATTTTGAATTTATTTTGTGGTATAAGAAAGTGGCCCAATTTTATTCTTCTTCATGTTGCTGTCCAGTTGTCCCAGCACCATTTGCTAAAAAGACTGTATTTGTTTCCACTGGATACTCTTTCCTGCTTTGTTGAAGATTAGTTGGCCATACATTTGTGGGTCCAATTCTGGGTTCTCTTTTCTATTTCATTGGCCTATGTGTCTGTTTTTGTGCCAATACCATAGTGTCTTGATGTTTACAGCTTTGTAGTTGAGGTTAAAGTCTGGGATTGTGATGCCTCCCGCTTTGGTTTTCTTTTTAACATTACTTTGGATATTCAGGGTCTTTCGTGGTTCCATACAAATTTTAGGATTGTTTGTTCTAGCTCTGAGAAGAATGCCAGTGTGATTTTGATTGGGATTGCATTGAATGTGTAGATTGCTTTGGGTAATATTGAAATTTTAATGATATTTGTTCTTCCAATCCATGAGCATGGAATGTTTTCCCATTTCTTTGTGTGTTCTTCAATTTCTTTTGTAAGTTTTCTATAGTTTTCAGCATACGGACCTTTTACACCTTTGGTATTTTATGGTTCTTGGTGCAACCGTAAATGGAATTGGTTTCTTGATTTCTCTTTCTGTTGTTTCATTATTGGTGTATAGAAATGGAACTGATTTCTGTACATTGATTTTATATCCTGATTTTATATCCTGAATTCAGCTTTGCTGAATTCATGGATCAGTTCTAGAAGCTGTTTGGTGGAGTCTTTCAGGTTCTCCATGTACATGTACATCTCCATGTACATCATGTCATCTGTGAAAAGTGAAAGTTTGACTTCTTTGCCAATTTGGATGCCTTTTATTTCATTTTGTTGTTTGATTGCTGAGGCTAGGACTTCCAACACTCTGTTAAACAACAGTGGTGAGAGTGGACACCCCTGTCATGTTCCTGATCTCAGGGGGGAACGTTAAGGTATATTCCTTCTATCTCAACTTTCTTGAGGGTTTTTATTAGAAAGGATGCTGTATTTTGTCAAATGCTTTTTGTGTATCTATTGACAGGATCATATGGTTCTTATCTTTTTTTATATCGATGTGATGTATCACATGGATTGATTTGTGATTATTGAACCAGGCCTGCAGCCCAGGAATGAACCCCACTTGATCATGTTGAATATTTCTTTTAATGTAATGTTGAATTCTATCTGCTACTTGTTGAGAACTTTTGCATACAGCTTCATCAGGGATATTGGCCTGTAATTCTCCTTTTTTTTTTAGTGGGATCTTTGTCTGGTTTTGGAATCAAGGTAATGCAGGCTTCATAGAATGAATCTGGAAGCTTTCCTTCTGTTTCTATTTTTTGTAACAGTTTATGAAGAATAGGTATTAACTATGTTTTAAATGTCTGGTAGAATTTCCCTGGGAAGCCATCTGGCCCAGGACTCTTATTTGTTGGGAGATTTTTAATAACTGATTGAATTTCTTCTCTGGTTACGGTTCTGTTCAAAATTCCTATTTCTTCCCCTTTGAGTTTTGGTGGTATGAGAGTAATTAGAAATTTGTCCATTTCTTACAGATTGCCCAGTTTATTGGCATATAATTTTTCATAGTATTCTTTAATAATTGTATTTCTGTGGTGGTGTGATCTCTCCTCTTTCATTCGTGATTTTATCTATTTGGGTCTTCTCTCTTTTCTTTTGAGAAGTCTGCTAGGGGTTTATCAATTTTGTTTGTTTGTTTGTTTGTTTTAAATCAGCTCTGAGATTCATTGATCTGTTCTATTGTTTTTTTTTAATTCTATATCATTTATTTCTGCCCTAATCTTTATTATTTTTCTTCTTCTGTTGGCTTTGGGCTTTATTTGCTGCTGCTTTTCTAGTTCCTTTAGGTGTAAGGTTAGGCTGTGTATTTGGGACTTATCTTGCTTCTTGAGATAGGCCTGAATTGCAATGTATTTTCGTCTTAGGACTGCCTTTGCTATATCCTAAAGTATTTGGACTTCCATGTTTTTGTTTTCATTTGTTTCCATAGATTTTTAAATTTCTTATTTAATTTCCTGGTTGACCCAGTCATTCTTTAGTAGGATGTTTTTTAATCTCTATGTATTTGAGGCCTTTCAATTTTTTTTCATGTGGTTGATTTCAAGTTTCATAGCATTGTGATCTGAAAATATGCATTGTATGATCTCAATCTTTTTATACTTGTTGAGGGCTGTTTTGTGACCCAGTATGTGATCTATTTTGGATAATGTTCCATGTGCCCTTGAGAAGAATGTGAATTATACTGAAATGTTCTGAATATATCTGTTAAGTCCATCTGGTACAACGTATCATTCAGATCTGTTGTTTCCTTATTGATTTCCTGCCATCTGTCCACTGTTGTAAGTGGAGTATTAACATCATCTTCAATTATGGTATTATTAGTACATTTGTTCATGTTTGTGATTAATTGATTTATATATTTGGGTGCTCTCATGGTGGGGGCATAAACATTTACAATTGTTAGCTCTTGATGAATGGACTCCTTAATTATCATATAATGTCCTTCATCCTTTGTTATAGTCTTGTTTTAAAATGTGGTTTGTCTGATATAAGAATGGCTACTCCAGCTTTCTTTGGACTTCCAGTGGCATGATAAATTGCTCTCCATCCCCTCACTTTCAACCTGTAGGTATCCTCAGCTCTAAAATGAGTCTCTTGTAGGCAGCATATATCTGGATCCTGTTTTTTATCCATTCTGATAACCTATGTCTTTTGATTGGGCATTTAGTCCATTTACATTCAGAGTATGATTGAAAGATATGACTTTAGTGCCATTGTGTTATCTGTAGATTTTATGTTTGTGGTGATGTCTCTGGTCCTTTGTAGCCTTTGTTGCTTGCCACTCACAGAGTCCCACTTAGGATCTCCTGCAGGGTTGGTTTAGTGGTCATGAACTCCTTTAGTTTTTGTTTGTCTGGGAAAGCCTTTATCTCTCTTTCTATTCTGAATGAAAGCCTTGATGGATAAAGGATTCTTGGCATATTTTTCCTATTCAGCACTTTGAATATTTCCTGCCACTCCCTTCTGGCCTGCCAAGTTTCAAGACCCTTATATGTCTACCCTTGTGGGGTAAGGACCATTTGTCCCTAGCTGTTTACAGACTTCTGTCTTTGTATTTTGCCAGTTTCACTATGATATGTTGTGATGTAGACCTGTTTTTGTTGATTTTGAAGGGAGTTCTCTGTGCCTTTTCAACTTGGATGCCTGTTTCCTTCCCCAGATTAGGGAAGTACTCAGCTATAATTTGTTCAGGTAAACCATCTGCCCCTTTCTCTCCTCTTCTTCTGGAACTCTTATGATACGGATATTGTTTCATTTTATGGAATCACTTAGCTCTCAAATTCTCCCCTCATTATCAGGGAATGTCCTTTCCCTCTTTTTTTCAGCTTCATTTCCTATAATTTTATCTTTTATTTTACCTATTCTCTCCTCTGCTTTTTCCATCCTTACTGTCACTGTATCTAGTTGACTTTGCATCTCATTTATAGCATTTCTTAATTCATCATGACTAGTTCTTAGGTCTGATATCTGCAGCAATAGATTCTCTGCTGTCTTCTATGCTATTTTCAAGCCCAACTATTAGTCTTATGACTGTTATAAACAATATATATCTGAAGATTTTAGAATATCTATTTTGAGCAATTCTCTGGCTGTCATTTCTTCCTGAATTTTCTTTTGGGGAGAACTCTTCTGTTTTGTCATTTTGGCTAAGTTTCTGTGTTTGTGTGTGTTTTTTTTTTTTTTTAATGTTTATTTTTGAGACAGAGAGAGACAAAGCATGAATGGGGGAGGGTCAGAGAGAGGGAGACACAGAATCTGAAACAGGCTCCAGGCTCTGAGCTGTCAGCACAGAGCCCGACGCGGGGCTCGAACTCACGGACTGCGAGATCATGACCTGAGCCGAAGTCGGACGCTTAACCGACTGAGCCACCCAGGCGCCTTGTGTTTGTGTGTTTTAATAGCTTGTTATGTGTTCTGCACCTGTGAGTACTAATAAATTAAAAAGGGGTCATACACTGTCCAGGGCCTGACACTTGAGTTTTGACTGCTCTTACTGGTCAGTCCTCTGCAGAGCTCCTCCTTGCTTGTAGTGGTGGAGTGTTTGGACCTTCAACCAGGTGTGCTTTGATTTCATTGAAATAACCGTGGAAAAAAAAGGGAAGTAGGGGGGGAGCTTGATCTTATACAAAGAGAAAAGTGAAAGGAGAAAAAGAAGACCAAGAAGAAAAAAAAAACTACACAGTAAATCCAGAGAAAGAGAAAGGAAAATAAAGAAGATATAGAAAAGGTTTAAAAGGAATAGAGTAAAAATGCCTGATTAAACAAACAAAACACAACAAGAAAAACAAAAAAATATATGTATATTACATATATATGTATATATATATATGTATTGACCAAACACACACACACACACACACACACACACACACACACACACGCATTAACCAAAAACAAATCAGAAACTATGAGCCTTATTCCAAAAGTAAAAAGAAGATGGTAGAAAGAAAAATAATAGAGAAGAGAAGAACAAACAGACAAAATTAAAAAAAAAAACCAGTTTTCTGTTGGTGCCTGGGATCAGTGGCTGTGCTGGTCTGGAGGAGAGGCCCTCTGGTTCAACCAGTGTCAGTCCTGCTCCAGTAGATAAGCAGTTGCCAGGCACGGAGGTGGGGGGGGGGGTTGGTGTAAGCAGTCCTACCACTGAAGTCCCACCACAATGGTGTTAGGGGAAAAAATGGTGACACCCCAGTATCTCCTCCCTAGAGCTGGTGTCTCAAATCACACTGTTCAGGCAGCCCTCACAGAATAGCACAGTCCATCAGCTTACCCGGCTCCACAGTTCTCTAGTGCCTTCTAGGTGCTCTGCTGGGATTCAAAATCCATATCTTAAAGGACCCTGTGGACTCTGTTCTGGTGTACAGCCACTCTGCTGATAAAAGGCCCTTGGCTGGCATCTGCAGGGTCTTTGTTCTTGGGGAGGCAATAAACCCTCTTCTCACAGTACTTGAGGAAGGGGACTGTTCTCTCCCAGTGTGCCCCTGGGATTGTTACAACACCCTGGATGGCTCCTTCCCCACCCTAGGCGCGTACACACAGCTGCAGCTTCAGTCCAGAGAAAGTCATGCACTTTTAAAACTAGTTTTGTTGCAGAGAAAGTCATGAACTTTTGAAACCTCCAAGTTTCAGCTTCTAAGGCTGTTTGCAACATAGACATTGGCACTCTCTGTATTTCTTGTTCCCCACTCCGTGGTCCAGAGAGGTTTTCCTCTTGTGCTAACTAGATAACAAACCCTTATCTCTTTCTCTCCCTTTTGGCCTCCCCTCCATGCCTATGCCATTTTATCTCCCCCAATTCACATATACACCTTGATCTTGCCAAGCTGTTTCTTTCCATCTGTGAAGATCCTTCTGCCACTCCACTGTGGGTGTTTCAAGTGATCTGACTTCAATACACCTGTGTTTGTGGGACGAGGAAAATTCTGGTCCCCCTACTTCTCCACCATATTAATTCCTTCCTCAAGCATGTTTTCTGACCACAATGCTATGAAACTAAATATGAGTTTTAAGAAAAAAATGAAAAAAACAAAACAAAACAAAATCACAGACACATGGAGGGTAAACAACATGCTACTAAACAGTCAATGAGTCAATGAAGAAATAAAAGAAGCAAAAAAAAATACCTGAAGAGAAATGAAAATAGAAACACAACAATTCAAAATTTGGGGGACCCAGTAAAGACAGTTCTACAAAGGAACTTTACAATAATAAACTTTTGGCTTACCTCAAGAAAGAAGAAAAAATCTCAATCTAACTTTACACCTAAAGGAACTAGAAAAAGAAGAAACAAAGCCCAAGTTAGTAGAAGAAAAGACATACTAAAGATCAGAGTGAAATAGAAACCAAGTGAAATAGAGACCAAGAAAAAAATAGAAAAGATCAATAAAACAAAACCTGTTTTTTTAATTAAAAATTTTTTTAATTTTAGAGAGAGAAAGAGTAGGGGAGAAGGCAGGAGGGGGAGAGAGGGGGAGAGAGGGGGAGAGAGGGGGAGAGAGGGGAGAGAGGGGGAGAGAGGGGGAGAGAGGGGGAGAATCCTAAGCAGGCTCCATGCTGAGTGCATAGTCCAATGCAGGGCTCAATCCCAAGATCCTGGGATCATGACACAAGCCAAAATCAAGAGTCGGACACTCAACCAACTGTACCACCCAGGTGCTCCTGGTTCTTTGATTTTTAAAAAAGTTTTTATTTAAATTCTAGTTAGTTAACATACAGTATAATATTAGTTTCAGGTGTATAATATAGTGATTCACACTTCCATAAAACACCTGATGCTTATCACAACAAGTGCACCCTTTAAAAAATAAATAATAAATAAACAAATAAAATAACGGCTGGTTCTTTTGTTTTGTGGGTTTTTTTTGAGAAAGAGAGAGAGAGAGAGAGAAAGAAAGAGAATGAGTACAAGTATGGGAGGGACAGAGGGAGAGGGAGAGAGATAATCTTAAGCAGGTTCCATGTCCAGTGTGGAGACCAACACAGGGCTCAATCTCACAACCATGAGATCATGATCTGAGCCAAAATCAAGAGTTGGATGCTTAACCAACTGAGCCACCCAGCTACCCCAAAAGCTGGTTCCTTGAAAAGAAGGAACCCCAAAAGCTGGTTCCTTTAAAATTGATAAACATCCAGCCAGACTCACCAAGAAAAACTAAGAGGGCCCAAATAAATGAAATCAGAAATGAAAGAGAAGTTAGAACTAACACAGCAGAATACAAACAATCATAGGACACTGCTACAATTATATGCCAACAAATTGGAAAACCTAGAAGAACTGGATAACTTCCTTAAAATGCACAGACTTCCAAGACCGAACAATGAATAGAATATCTGAATAGCTAGATTAGAAATAATTAGTTGAATCAGTAATTTTTAAACTCCCCCAAAAGTCCAGGGCCATAAGCCTTCACAGGTGAATTCTACCAAACATTTAAAGAAGAGGTGATACCTAGTCTTCTCAAATTATTAAAAAGAAATTGAAGAGGAAGAACATCTCCAAAGAGGCCAGCATTACCCCAAACCAGATAGGGACACACACACACATATATGTTACATCCATGATGAACATAGATGCAAAAATCCTCAAGAAAATATTAGCAAACCAAATTCAAAAGCACATTAAAAAGCCTTTTATCCCATTGTCAGATGGAACTTATTTCAAGGATGCAAGGATGGTTCAACATCCATAAATCAACCAATGTGATATACCACACGCACACACAAAAGATAAAAATCATATGCTCATCTAAATAGATGCAGAAATAGCATTTGACAAAACTCAAATTCAAAATCCACTTATATACCCATTTTATTAAGAGTTTTTGCTATAAGTCATGTACCCCAACATAATAAAAGTCATATATGACAAACCCACAGCTAATATACTCAATGGAGAAAAGCCAAAAGCTTTTTCTCTAAGATCAGGAATAAGACAAGGAAGTCCTCTCCTCACTTTTATTCAACATAGTACTGGAAGTCTTAGCCACAGCAATTAGGCAAGAAAAAGATAAAAAGCAAAAAACAAAAAATGAAAACAACTATCCTAACTGGAATTGGGAAAGTAAAATAGTCACTATTTGCACAGTAAATGAGACTATATAGAGAAAACCCTAAAGACTACACTAAAAAACCTATTACAGCCTAGTAAATGAACTCAACAAAGTTGCAGGATATGAAATTAACATACAGAAATTGATTGCATTTCTAAACACTAATAATGAGTTATCAGAAAAAAAAAATTAAGAAAAAAGTCCATTTGTATGGAATTGTATGAAAAAGAATAAAATACGTAGGAATAAATTTAACAAAGGGGGTTAAGGACTTTTACTTGGAAAATATGACATTGATGAAAGAAACTGAAGTTGACACAAATAAATGGAAAGATATATCATGACCGCAGATTGGAAGAATATTGTTAAAATGTCCAATTTACCCAGTGCAATCAAAGACTTAATCCAATCTTTATCAGGATACCAATATCATTTTTCACAGACATTGAACAAAGAATCCTAAAATTTTTTTTTTTTAAATTTTTTTTTTCAACGTTTATTTATTTTTTTGGGACAGAGAGAGACAGAGCATGAACGGGGGAGGGGCAGAGAGAGAGGGAGACACAGAATCGGAAACAGGCTCCAGGCTCTGAGCCATCAGCCCAGAGCCTGACGCGGGGCTCGAACTCACGGACCGCGAGATCGTGACCTGGCTGAAGTCGGTCGCTTAACCGACTGCGCCACCCAGGCGCCCCAAGAATCCTAAAATTTGTATGGAAAAACAAAAAGATCCCAAATAGCCAAAGCAATCTTAAAAGAGAAGAATGAAGCTGGACGTCTCACACTCCCTGATTTTAAACTATACTACAAACCTATCATAATGAAAACAGGATAGTACTGACACAGAAATAGACATATAGATCAATGAAATAGAAAAGAGATCCCAGAAATAAATCCATGCATTTTAGTATCTATGACAAAGGAGGCAAAGATATATGATAGGGAGAAGACAGTCTCTTTAATAAATGGTGTTTGGAAAACTGGACAGCTGCATGTAAAAGAATGAAACTGGACGACTATCTTACACTATATACAAAAATAAATTCAAAATGGATTAAAAACTTGAATTTAAGACATAAAACCATTCAACTCCTAGAGGAAAGCACAGGCAGTAAACTTTTTGACATCAGTCTTAGCAATATTTTTTGAACCAGTCTTCTCAGGCAAGGACAAAAACGCTAAAACAAGCAGGATTACATTGAACTAAAAAGCTTTTGTATAGTGAAGGAAACCATCATCAAAACAAAAAGCAATTTACTAAATGGGAGAATATATTCGCAATTCATACATTTAATAAGGAGTTGATATAAATAATTTATACAACTTAATATCAAAAAACCAAGCAATTAAAAATTGGGCAGAGGATTTGAATAGACAATTTCCCAAGAAGACACACAGATGGTCAACCAACACATGAAAAGGTGCTCAACATCACTAATCATCAGGGAAATGCAAATCAGTTATCACCTCACACCTGTCAGATTGGCTATTATCAAAAAGACAAAAAAAAAAAAAAAACCCCAAGTGTTGGCAAGGATACGGAGAAAGGAACCCTTGTACACTGTTGGTGGGAATGCAAATCAATAGTGTCACTATGGAAAACAGTTTGGAGGTTCCTCCAAATATTACAAAGAGAGCTACTATATGATCCAGCAATTCCACTTCTGGGCATTTATCTGAAGAATAAAAAAACACCAATTCCAGAGATATATGCACCTCCTATATTCATTGCGGCACTATTTTACAATAGCCAAGATGTGGGAGCAACCTAAGTGTTCATCAATAGATGAGTGGATAAAGAAGATGTGAAATGTGTGTGTGTGTGTGTGTGTGTGCGCGCGCACGCGCGCGCGCACGCTGGAATATTACTCGGCTATAAAAAAGAATGAAACGTTGCAGCACCGTGGATGAATCTAGTGGGTATTATATTAAGTGAAATAAGTAAGACAGAAAAAGACAAATACCATATGCTTTCACTTCTATGTGAAATCTAAAACAAAAACAAAAACCAAAAAAACCCAAAAAACAAAAAGCAAAGAACAGAAATGCCTGCCTGGCTTGGTCAGTAGAGCATGTGACTCCTGATCTTGGGGTTGTTAAGTCTGAGCCTCAGGTTGGGTGTAGAGATTACTTAAAAATAGAATATATATATATTTTAAAAACAAAGAACAAAATAGAAAAAGACACATATATACAGGAAACAGACTATTGGTTACCAAACTGTTTAGGGCAAGTGAAATAGGTGAGGGGGATTAAGAAGTACATACTTCCTGTTATAGAATAAATATATCATGAAGATATAATGTGCAGCATAGGGAATAGAGTCAATAATGTTGTAATCGCTTTTGTATGGTGATAGATGTATTGTAATAACTTTTGTATGGTAACTAGATTAATCATGGGGATCATTTTGTAATGTATAAAAATATCAAATCACTATGATATACACCTGAAACTGACATATATATATATATATATATATATATATATATATAGGAAAACATTATGCTGTACATCTAAAATGAATGCAATATTATGTCACTATATCTCAATTTACAAAATAAAGAGCATACAAATGAATAAATATGGCACTCAATTAAAACTTGTTAAAATAAGAAATCTAAAGTTCATACTAGTGATAATAAACTAAGAAACAAACTTCCAGTACAATGTAAAAGGGATAATAGAGATAAAAAATAACCATTTGTAAAAATCATAGAAATAATTGAATCAAACAAAAATCATCAATGGATGCTAGAACTAGTTGTTGAAAGTTTGAAAAGGATAGTCACTAAGTATCTACCCACAAATTACTAATTACAAATCAGGAAATGGTAACTTTACAGTTGTGGAATCTGGCAGACATGACCAGTATCAGTCAGGGTTCAACCAGAAGAGCAGAGAAGGAGCTGAGTTTCTGAACCAAAGGGCTGAGTTCTCTCCACACCAAAACTGGGAAAGTTTAAGGGAAGAAAGAAAAGAGAATATTCCTCATAGGACCTTGACTGGCGCCAGACAACAAGCTGCTTCACTGATCCACAGGGGCAGAGACTCATGCCTTCTACTGATTTTGAACCTTCCACCTTAAGGCAGATAAATAGAAGCCAATTTACAGAGACAAGAGACAGAACTGCACACCTATGAGGGACCAGCATTCAGAGAGAAGAAAGAATAAGCAAACATTCAGAATAAATCCTTTACTAATTACAACAGCTAGAAAAGACAGACAACAGCTTGAGCCCAAGAATAATTAGGACATCCCCCAAAATATCTCCTGGGACTAACAATATGGTTTGTTGAGCTAAAAATTTACAATAAATGTACTTGAGGGTAGTGTAAGACTATAGGATGGGATGGCCTAGAAAATCAAGTCAAAGAGATATCCCCAAACTTAGACATATTATATTAAAAGATGGCATACATTCCAGTAAAATTCTTGAACTCCAGGAACAAGATAAATCTTATAAACTCCCAAAGAGAAAGATCAAGTTATTCTCGAAGGGTAAATAAGGAGACTTGTGTCAGACTTCTCACCCATAACACTGGAAGCTAGAGGGAAGGGTTAACAGCATTAGTAGCATTGACAGTCAACTACAAAGACTAGGGCCTAAGAACCTTAAACTCAGACAAGATAATGATTTGCTTGTCAGAGTGAAAGAATGATATTTGCAAATACTCAGGATTTCAAAGATCACACCACACACATAATAGATTTAAGGATAATACTTGAGGAAATGTTCTAAACTAAAGAACAAATGAATCAGAGATTTCATCTGATAGAATATGATTCTACCAGATTTCATCTGGTAGAATATGATGAAGATAAAGAAGAAAAGAATGTACAACAAATTTTGATCTCTTTCCTTCTCTTTCTCCTTCCTTAACAATCCTCATCATATATGTATACATATATGATGTATATAATCATAATCTAAATAGATTATGATCATCTCTGGGAATATACTACTGGCAGTGACAGAGACAGGATACTCTTGTACACTTTTTATGGCAGTATGCAGTATTGCAGCCTTTTCTGAATGCCATCTGACTAATTTGTTAAAATTTAAGGAACACATATCCTTCTACTACAGTTTTCCAAACCTTAGAATCTAGTACATAGATATAAAGGACAAATATGTAAGGCTAGGTTTACATACATGTATGCACAACTGATTGTCATCACTGAACACTGTAATGACCATACCATTTGTGTACAGCTGGCATCTGTTCTATTTGAGCTAGTGAAACTTGTGGCTAGTTGGGTTCCATGTCATACTGATTTCTACTATTTCTAATATCACTCCAGGATATATACACACACATACTGCCAGAAATTAAAGTGATTATTAGCAGCATGCCAGCAGTAGACATTATCACTCGGATTTCTGGAAGTATATAGAATGAGAACAGGGGAGGGGCAGAGAGAGAGGGAGACACAGAAACTGAAGCAGGCTCCAGGCTCTGAGCTGTCAACACAGAGCCCAACGCAGGGCTCGAACTCATAAACCTTCGAGCTGTGAGATCATGACCTGAGCCGAAGTCAGCCACCCAACCAACTGAGCCACCCAGGTGCCCCTCCATTGATCTATTCTTATTTTAGCTTTCTATTTCTTTCTTTTTAGGTCAAATTTTTGGTAATTAATATTTTCATGAAATTTGTCTATTTATTTTGTTACTACAAGTCTGGACATTAATAACATGAATATATGAGGGGATATATGTATATATAGAGTTGTAGTCGCAAAAAAAAAAAAACCCTGCAGGTAATTTGAGTGTCCATTAACAGAGGATGAATGGTCAAATAAATGATACATCCATGTTATAAAATATTTTGTAGCCATTTAAAAGTTTTATACTATTTATAAAAAACAAGGTAAGTAGTTGTAGCAGAAACTGCTAGTAGCCAACTCATTATATTCATTCTTCCCTTCCTCCACTTCCTCTATATAATAGAATTATACTATTATACTGGCATGTGTTTGAGAGTGAGTGTGAGGTGTGTGAGTGTCTGAGAGGGGGCAAGTGTCTGAGAGGGCCTATGCGAGTGCAAAATGGATCCAGTTAAACAATTATACATTTTAGATGCCTAGAGTTAGAAGTGGTCATGTCACTAGGTTCTACTTAATGATAATGTAGGAAGAAGTTGTTGGATAGACTTTATGAGAAATAGCTCCAAAAATTGTGAGGCATCTTCTGCTTCTGCCAATTAATGAAATCTAGAATTATGCCCCCACCATAGACAATTAGAACACTGGAGAAAATCTTTTTCAGAAAAGTTTTTCAGACATTGGAAGCTCAGAACGGTGATCCCTGAGAGAGAAGAAATCATTGAAGTGATGGAGCACCTGGGTGGCTCAGTCAGTTAAGCAACTGACACTTGATTTTGGCTTAGGTCATGATCTCACAGTTCATGGGTCTGAACCCCACATCAGGCTCTCTGCTGACAGTGTGGAGCCTGCTTGGGATTCTTTCTCCCTGTCTCTCTGCCCCTACCCACTCACATGCTTTCTCTCTCTCTCAAAAATAAAATAAACATTAAAAAAATCTTTTTTAAAGAAGAGGCAGATTATGTATGTGTATATATATATATATATATATATATATATATATATATATATATATATGGCACAGATAGGAAACCCAAGCAAAGCATGGAAAATTGCTGTGTTAAAGAAAAAAGAGACCACAGTTCAAAGAATCATGATTTTTTTTTGCATAGAACACCTGAGAGGAGGGACACACACATAGAAAGAGTTAAGGAATCAATACTGAATAAAAATTTGTGTATTTTAGGGCAAACTTCCATGAGTCTGGGAAAAACTAGATTCCAAATAAACAACAGTGGCTAGGAAAGAGACAAACAATGTTGATAGGTAACTCTGGGTTGGAAATCATTGTAGCAAGTAGAAAGATGGAGAAGTCTTACTGAGTACACAGGGCATTCAGTAGAGACCTCAAAAAAAAAAAAAAAAAAGCCATGCCTTAGAAGAGGGGTCAAGTTAATCCTAGAGCAAAACTACTGCAGACTTGCCCTGAAAGAACATTAAAACAAGTCCTAAAAGAACCAAATTGAACATGAATAATTTAACTACTGGTGAGAACCAAGTTCAATAATCTTTAAAAACAAAATAAAAAAACCCAACAACCAACAATGTGTAATTTACAATGCTCAGCTCCTAATAAAAAGTATTATACATAGGAGAAGAAAATATTACCCATAACCAGGAGGAAAGTCAGACAAGAGTAACAAATTCAGAAATGAAAGAAATGATAGAACTAGCAGGCAAAGATGTTAAAAGAGATTATAAATATACGTTCAAAGAATGTGAAAGAAACAAGCATAATAAGGAGAGAAGTTGGAGATTTAAGTATGAATGGAACTCCTAGGGATGAAAAAATGACAGAAATGGAAATTTTATTGGATATGGTCACTAGTAGGTCAGAGACTGCAGAAGAAAATATCATTAAACTTGAAGACATAAAAATTGAGTTTATCCAGAATGAATCAAAGAGAAAAAAAGACACCCTCTCCCAAAAAACTCTCAGTAATTTGTGGAACAATGTTGAAGTTACAGTGTCTCAAAAAGAGATAAGAGATCTTATCTGCCTCAGTCAGAAAGATATTTGAAGGCAGAAAAATATTTGAAGAAATAATGGCTTAACAGTTTCTTTTGGGAAAGCTATAAATACATAGAATGAAGAATCTCAATGAACTCTAAGACATAGACACACACACACACACACACACACACACACACACACACCAAACAACCCCAAGGCATACTACAATCAAATTACCACAAATTAACCAACTAGAAAAAGACACTACACATTTATAGGGACAACTAGAAAAAGACCTTGTTTATATAGGAAAAGATAAGAATTTTTACAGACTTTCCATCAGAAATGCTCTAAGTTAAAAAAACAATGGAACAGCAACTTCAAGTGCTAAAAGAATAAAACTCCTTTTCTACATAGAATTTTCTGTCCAGTGAAGTTATGCTTCAAAAATAAGACTAGGGGAAGAGGGGCTATGATGGCAGAACAGCATGAAAGTTATTTTTATGTTTCTTGTCCCTGAAATGCAGCCAGATCAACACTAAACCATCTTACACACCTAGAAAACTGATTTGAGGATTAACACAACAATCTACACAACCTGAACCACAGAACTCGGCAGATACATGGCATGGAGAGGTGAACTGGGGGAGAGAGAGAAGCCACGGAGGGCAGGGAGCTGTTTTTTCTTGCAGAGAGAGGACAGAAATGGGGGGGGGGAAGTATGGAAAAAGCACTCTCCCCACCCCCCACCCCCCCAGAAAAGCAGCTGGAGAGAAAGTGGAAAAGTGGAAACAGCTACAGGGACTGAACAAAAAAGGGAGAAAGGAGAAAGGAGAGGGTTTAAATTCCATGAAAACTCTATAAACACAGGGAGCAAAGAGTCTGAAACTCCACAGCTCAATACCTGGTGGTACTCTAGTGGGAAGGGTGATCCCCAGGAGCAGAGAGCGAGGTCCAGGGGTCCTCAGGCCACATGGGGAGAGGTAGTTCCCCTGCTGAGAGGACATTCAGTAGAGGCGGTGTGGCCTCCCCACAGGCAAAGGCCCCAGTGGACCCTGGGGAACAACTGTATTTGCTAGTGCTGGAACAAGGATGTTAAGGGGGAAGCCTGGTGTCAGATATGTGTTATGATTTTCCATAAACCCTGAAACACTGCTGCTAGATGATCACGAGAACTTTTTCTGGGGCGGGCTGGCACCCAGCTACAGTCTCTGGGCATCGGCAATAGCATGGCCCCATGAACGTGCCTGGGGGCTGGCCGGCACCCCACCATTGGTCAGCAAGACCCTCCCCCAGAGGGTCAGAATGGGTCAAAGCCACAGCCCCTCAGAAGTGAGGGGTCGGGAAACATAGCCTCATTTGAGATAATACTCAGGAGGGAGGTGCTCCCTGGCCAACTGATGGTTTGGCCACAGACAGTGTAGAAGCGGGGAGTGGACAGAAGCCAGAGACAAAGGATGGGTGCTTGATTGCTGGTAGGCAAGAGCACAGAGTTCTGATACCTGAGACTGGGTAGCTGGGTGATACCATTTTCACCCCTCATGCACATAAATGCCTACATGCACCAAAGCAATCCACCCTAGCCAGCTGAGCAGCGCCATCTAGTGGAGAAAGGAACCATTACACTAAACCTTGCCCAACTGGGCCAACAGAGCTCGTGACAAACACAAATCTCTCCACCTGCTTTGTTTACAGACTATAAAGTGCTACATAGCTTGACTTCTATGGGAAACCAGATGTAATTTCAATCATACTTCACTCTGTTCACCAGTCCTTTTATTCAATTTTTTTTTTCTTTTTCCTTATTCTTAACTACAGAAAGAGAAAAAGACCTATTTTCCATTTTTGTTAAAAATATTTTTCTTTAAATTTTTTCTACTATATTTTTACTTTTTTAAATAAATTTTTAAACTCTATTTTACTTTCATCATTTCATTTTACTGTATTCATTTTTTCAAAAATTTCAAACTTTCCCTTCCCCCCTTTTTCTTTTTTCTTTTTGTTTCTTGTCTTTCCCTTTTTTCTCTAATTTATCAAGCTTCTTTTAACAACCAGACCAAAACATACCTAGGATCTAGCATCATTTATTTGATATATTTGTGTTGATTTTTTAATTTTAATTTTTTTTTACCTTATTAATTCCTTTTCTTCCTCCATAATGACAAAACAAATGAATTCACACCAAAAGAAAGAACAGGAAGAAATGACAGCCAGGGACTTAATCAACACAGATACAAGTAAGATGTCTGAACCAGAATTTAGAATCACAATAATAAGAATACTAGCTGGGATTGAAAATAGATTAGAATCCCTTTCTGAAGAGTTAAAAGAAGTAAAAGCTAGTCAGGATGAAATAAAAAATGCTATAACTGAGCTAAAATCTTAAATGGATGCCACGGTGACAAGGACGGATAGGGCAGAGCAGTGAATCAGCGGTATAGAAGACAAACTTATGGAGAATAATGAAGCAGAAAAAAAGAGGGAGACTGAGGCAAAAGAGCACAAAATAAAAATTAGAGAACTCAGTGACTCATTCAAAAGGAATAACATCAGAATCATAGGGGTCCCAGAAGATGGAGAGGACAAGGGGTAGAAGGGTTATATGAGCAAATCATAGTGGAAAACTTTCCAAACTGGGGAAAGACACAGACATCAAAGTCCAGGAAGCACAGAGGACTCCCATTAGATTCAACAAAAATTAACCATCAACAAGGCATATCATAATCAAATTCACAAAATACTCAGGCAAGGAAAGAATCATGAAAGCAGCAAGGGAAAAAAAGTCCTTAACCTACAAGGGAAGACAGATCAGGTTTTCAGCAGACCTATCCACAAACACTTGGCAGGCCAGAAAGGAGTGGCAGAATATATTCAATGTGCTGAATCAGAAAAATATGCAGCCAAGAATTCTTTATCCAGCAAGGCTGTCATTCAAAATAGAAAGAGAGATTAAAAAGTTTCCCAAACAGCGGCACCTGGGTGGCTCAGTCAGTTAAGTGTCTGACTTTGGCTCAGGTCATGATCTCATGGTCTGTGAGTTCGAGCCCTGCGTCAGGCTCTGTGCTAACAGCTCAGAGCCTGGAGCCTGTTTCAGATTCTGTGTCTTCCTCTCTCTCTGACCCTCCCCCGTTCATTCTCTGTTTCTCTGTGTCTCAAAAATAAATAAAAATGTTAAAAAAATTTTAAAAAATTTCCCAAACAAAAATTAAAGGAGTTCATGACCACTAAATCCGACCTGTAAGAAATTTTAAGGGGACTCTCTGAGGGGAGAAAAGATGGGAAAAAAACCAAAAACCAAAAGACCAAAAGCAACAAAGACTAGAAAGGACCAGAGAACACTAACAGAAACTCCGACTCTACAGGCGACATAATGGCAAAAAATTCATATCTTTCAATATTCACTCTAAATGTCAATGGTCTAAACACTCCAATTAGAAGACATAGGCTAACAGAATGGATACGAAAAAAAAGATCCATCTATATGCTGTTTACAAGAGACCCACTTTAGACCTAAAGACACCTTCAGATTGAAAATAAGGGGATGGAGAACCATCTATCATGCTAATGGTCACCAAAAGAAAGCCAGAGTAGCCATACTTCTATCAGACAATCTAGATTTTAAGATAAAGACTGTAACAAGAGATGAAGAAGGGCATTATATCATAATTAAGGGGTCTATCCACCAAGAAGACCTAACAAGCGTAAACATTTATGCTTCAAATGTGGAAGCACCCAAATATATAAATCAATTAATCAGAAACAAAGAAATTCATTGATAATAATACCATAATAGTAGGGGACTTCAACACCCCAATTACAATAATGGATGATCATCTAAACAGAAAATCAACAAGGAAACAATGGTTTTGAATGACACACTGGACCAGATGGACTTAACAGATAGATTCAGAACATTTCATCCTAACGTAGCGGAATACGCACTCTTCTCCAGTGCACATGGAATGTACTCAGAGAACAGATCACATACTGGGAACACAAATCAGCCCTCAACAAGTACAAAAAGATCGAGATCATACCGTGCATATTTTCAGACCACAATGCTATGAAACTCGAAATCAACTACAAGAAAAAATTAGGAAAGACAACAAATACTTGGAGACTAAAGAACATCCTACTAAAGAATGAATGGGCTAACCAAGAAATTAAAGAGGAAATTAAAAAATACATGGAAGCAATGAAAATGGTAACACCACAGCCCAAAACCTCTGGGACACAGCAAAGGCAGTCATAAGAGGGAAATATATAGCAATCCAGGCCTTCCTAAAGAAGGTAGAAAGGTCTCAGATAAAGAGCTGGAAAAAGAACAGGAAATAAAACCCCAATAAAACCTGTCTATTTCCAGAAGACAGGAAATAATAAAGATTAGAGCAGAAATCAACACGATCAAAACCAACAAAACAAAACAAAAACAAAATACCAGTAGAACAGATCAATGAAACCAGGATCTGGTACTTTGAAAGAATTAACAAAATTGATAAACCACTAGCCAGACTGATCAAAAAGAAAAAGGAAAGGACCCAGATAAGTAAAATCACAAATGAAAGAGGAGAGATCACAACCAATACAGCAGAAATACAGACAATAATAGGAGAACATTACAAGCAATTATACACCAATAAAATGGGCAATCGGGAAGAAATGGACAAATTCCTAGAAACATATAAACTACCGAAACTGAAACAGGAAGGAATAGAAAAATTGAACAGACCCATAACCAGTAAAGAAATTGAATTAGTAATCAAAAATCTCCCAAAAACCAAGAGTCCAGAGTCAGATGGTTTTCCAGGGGAATTCATCAAACATTTACAGAAGAGTTAACACCTATTCTTTTGAAGCTGTTCCAAAAAATAGAAATGGAAGGAAAACTTCCAAACTCTTTCTATGAAGCCAGCATTACCTTGATTCCAAAACCAGACAAAGACCCAACTAAAAAGGAGAACTATAGACCAATTTCCCTGATGAACATGGATGCAAAAATCCTCAAAAAGATACTGGCCAAACAGATCCAACAATACATTAAAAAAATTATTCACCACAACCAAGTGGGATTTATACCTGGGATGCAGGACTGGTTCAATATCTGCAAAAACAACTAACATGATTCATCACATCAATAAAAAAAAGGACAAGAACCATGTGATCCTCTCAATAGATACAGAGAAAGCATTTGACAAAATGCAGCATGCTTTCTTGATAAAAAAAAAAAAACCCTCAAGAAAGTAGGGATAGAAGGATCATACCTCAAGATCATAAAAGCCATATATGAAAGACCCAATGCTAATATCATCCTTAATGGGGAAAAACTGAGAGCTTTCCCCCCTAAGGTCTGGAAGAAGATAGGGCTGTCCACTCTCACCACTGTTAGTCAACATATTTTGGAAGTCTTAGCTTCAGCAATCAGACAACACAAAGAAATAAAAGGCATCCAAATCGGCCAGGAGGAGGTCAAACTTTCACTCTTTGTAGATGACATGATACTCTATATGGAAAACCCAAGATTCCACCAAAAAGCTGCTAGAACTGATTCACGAATTCAGCAAAGTCACAGAATATAAAATCAATGCACAGAAATTAGTTGCATTCCTATACACCAATAATGAAGCAACAGAAAGAGAAATCAAGGAATTGATCTCATTTACAGTTGCACCAAAAACCATAAAATACCTAGGAATAAACATAAACAAGGAGGTGAAAAATCTATACACTGAGAACTATAGAAAGCTGATGAAAGAAATTGAAGAAGACACACACACAAAAAAGGAAAACTATTCCATGCTCCTGGATTGGAAAAACAAATGTTGTTAAAATGTCAATATTATCCAAAGCAATCTACATATTCAATACAATCCCTATCAAAATAACACCAGCATTCTTCACAGAGCTACAACAAACAATCCTAAAATTTGTATGGAACGAGAAAAGACCCCGAATAGCCAAAGCAATCCTGAAAAAGAAAACCAAAGCTGAGGCATCACAATCCCAGACTTCAAGATGTATTACAAAGCTGTAATCATCAAGACAGTATGGTACTAGCACAAAACACACTCAGATCAATGGGACAGAATAGAGAACCCAGAAATGGACCCACAAATGTATGGGTCCATCTTTGACAAAGCAGAAAAGAATATCTAATGGAATAAAGACAGTGTCTTCAGCAAGTGGTGCTGGAAAAACTGGGCAGCAGCAGAAAAATTAACCCAGACCACTTTCTTACACCATATACCAAAATAAACTCAAAATGGATGAAAATACCTAAATGTAAGACAGGAAGCCATCAAAATCCTTGAGGAGAAAGCAGGCAAAAACCTTTCACCTTGGCTGCAGCAACTTCTTTCTGAACACATCTCCGGAGGCAAGAGAAACAAAAGCAAAAATGAACTATTGGGACCTCATCAAAATTAAAATCTTCTGCACATTGAAGAAAACAATCATCAAAACTAAAAGGCAACTGATGGAATGGGAGAAGATATTTGCAAACGACATATCAGATAAAGGGTTAGTATCCAAAATCTATAAAGAATTTACCAAAGTCAACCCCCCAAAAAACATATAATCCAGTGAAGAAATGGGCAAAAGACATGAATAGACACTTCTCCAAAGAAGACATCCAGATGGCAAACAGACACATGAAAAAATGTCCAACATCACTCATCATCAGGAAAATACAAATCAAAACCACAATGAGATACCACCTCATACCTGTCAGAATGGCTAACATTAACAACTCAGGCAACAACAGATGTTGGCGAGGATGTGGAGAAAGAGGATCTCTTTTGTACTGCTGGTGGGAATGCCAACTGGTACAGCCACTCTGGAAAACAGTATGGAGGTTCCTCAAAAAATTAAAAATAGAACTACCATATGACCCAGCAGTTGCACTACTAGGTATTTATCCAAGGGATACAGGTGTGTGTTTTTTTAATTTCTTAAGATTTATTTATTATTGAGAGACCGAGAGACACAGAGCATGAGCAGGGGAGGGGTAGAGAGAGGGGAGACACAGAATCTGAAGTAGGCTCTAGGCTCTGAGCTGTCAGCAGAGCCCGACGCAGGGCTCAAACTCAGGAACTGTGAGATCATGACCTGAGCCAAAGTTGGTTGCCTAACCAACTGAGCCACCCAGGTGCCCCCAGGTGTGCTGTTTTAAAGGGACACATGCACCCCAATATTTATAGGAGTGCTATTGACAATAGCCAATGTATGAAAAGAGCCCAAATGTCCATCATCGATGGATGAATGGATAAAGAAGATGTGGTATACACACACACACACATACACACACACGCACACACACACAATGGAGTATTACTCGGCAATCAAAAAGAATGAAATCTTGCCATTTGCAAGTACATGGATGGAACTGGAGGGTATTATGCTAAGCGAAATTAGGGAAAGACAAATATCATATGACTTCACTCATAAGGTACAAAACAGATGAACAGAAGGGAAGGGAAGCAAAAATATAAAAACAGGGAGGGGGACAAAACATAAGAGACTCTTAAGTATGGAGAACAAACAGAGGGTTGCTGGAGGGGTTGTGGGAGGGGGGATGGGCTAAATGGGTAAGGGGCATTAAGGAATCTACTCCTGAAATCATTGTTGCACTATATGCTAACTAACTTGGATGTAAATTAAACAATAAATAAATTAAAAAAAAAATAAAATGCCCCCCAAAATAAATTAAAAAAAAAAAAGACTAAAACACTTTCTTTCCTAGATAAACAAAAGCTGAGAGAATTAGGCAGCAGACCTGTGCCACAAGAATGTTAAAGGAAGTTCTCCAGACTGAAGGAAAATGTTACTTGTAAGCCTATATCTACACAAAGAAATGAAAAATGCTGTAAATAGTACCTATATGGGTATATAAAAAAGATTTTTTCCTTCATCTTTAATGTCTTTAATAGGTAATTGATGATTAAAAGGAAAACAATATAGTGTGGTTCATGATATGCAGAAATAAAATATATGAAAGTAAATAATACAAAGGATAAGAGAGGAAAATATTATTTATACTACTTTAAGGGTTTCAAATTATATATGCAGTGTTGTGTTATTTAAAGGTAGATTGTAACAAGTAAAAGATGTGTATTTTAACTTTTTTTTAAATTTTACAGAGAAGGCATGAGTGGGGGAGAAGGGCAGGTGGTGGGGAAAGAGAGAGAGAGAGAAAGAGAGAGAGAGAGAGAGAGAGAGAGAGAGAGAATCTTAAGTAGGTTCCATGCTCAGTGCATGGCTTAGCCTCACACAGGGCTTGATCCCACAACCCTGGGATGATGACCAGAACCAAAATCAAGAGCTGGATGCTTAACCGACTGAGCCATTCAGGTCCCCACAAAGATGTGTATTTTAAATTATAGAGCAGTGCTGGCAAATGGAAGTATGTGAGCCACATATATGAAATTTTCTTTTAGCCACATTAGAGATGTAAAAAAACAAATACAATTAGCTTTAATGATTTATTTAATTTAAACCAATGCATTAAAAATATTATCATATTGTTAGGTAGAAGCTAGAAATGAGTAGTGGAAGAAATGCCTGAGAAAACTTCATCCCTTGACCTTCAGGGTTTCAGAGTCCTATTAGAAGACTGGGGGCACAGCATCCTGGACCTCGTGGCTTCCAAAACCCTGGGACTAACAGACCAGGAGCCACAGGTGTGGAGCATGCACTCAGTCTTCCACCTCTGACCTCTAGTAACCCCTCGACTCATAATGTATTTGCATCGTGGGTATAGCCCACCTGATGGGGAAAGGCTGCCATGACTGTTCCAGTGTAAACCAAAAACTCCCCTTCCCAACCTGTGGAAGGAGTCCCCCAAATGATTGGAAGCAGCTGCCAGCAGAGACGACCCTGTCCATGATGCAAGACCCCACTCACAGAAAAGGAAAGGACCCATGTAGCCTCAGGGAAGATGCCATCTTTGGGCCTGCCTGCTCTCCCACCTTTAGAATGTACTGTTGTTTTAATAAAGTTGCTATCTGCTTTCACTTTGGGCACCGATCTCTAATTCTTTATTGCCTCGGTGCTAACAGCCAAGACACAACGCTTTTTGTACTGACAATTTCAATATGCAATCGATACAAAGGATTATTAATGGGATAGGGTACATTCTTCTTTCATACTAAGACTTTGAAATCTGGGTTGATGGGGGGTGGGAGGGAGGGGAGGGTGGGTGATGGGTATTGAGGAGGGCCCCTTTCGGGATGAGCACTGGGTGTTGTCAGGAAACCAATTTGACAATAAATTTCATATATTGAAAAAAAAAAGACTTTGAAATCTGGTTATGTATTCCGCTTTCAACACATCTCAATTCAAATGGTGAATCTCCATTGGAAACACACGATCTGTATTTGGATTTAATAAAATGTACAGTTGAAAAATAGATTCCCATAGCTACATTATTCGAAACATACTTAAAGTTTTCCAATAACTGAATCACTTTTTAAAACTTCATTAAAATGAAATACATTGGACTTGCAGTTTCAGCCCCCAAAAAGAAAGAAAAGTCGGAACTTGGAAATGGTCACTCTCATTCTTGCAATAAAATGAAAGCTAAACAAATCAGTGAAAGTCAGTGACTTCTCTCGGACCCATTAGAGTTGGAGTGGCAGTGCAAAGTGCCACGCCAAGATGTGGAGAGAGGCAAATACAGACAATCACATTTAAGCTCTACTTACCTGGAGCACAAGTCTCTGCGGCCAAAAAATTACGAGTCAAAGCTCCATTCATTCCCTTTGGTGGGAATAGCTCCACTTCTTTGGGAATCAGCAGCCAGTCTTTCCCACTATGGGATGACCCCCTTCTACTCCTTCAGACTCACCCTTGGGCTGTGTTCTTAAAAGCTGGAACAAACTTGACTCCCAGGCCTGAGGAAAAACATCTCATCTTGTTTCCTGGCCTCAGTGCAAACTCCCAGATCAAGAGGTATGGCCCTTCAACGGAACTCTTTTGTTATAATACTATTTTCCAGCTTGACCTCCTTTGCCAGAACTCCTCCAAATCATTGGAAGTCCTACATGTACAAGCCTTCATGGCATTGTCCCCAAACCCTGACCTCCACAAAAACCGTAGCTTGTGTCTTGCTCAGTTTGGTGGTCCTAAATCAGGACCCTGACCTAAGGGCCTCTTGCAGAATGTGTTTGGCCACTAACCAAGCTAATAGCCCCCCTCCCAACATATTAGATGACTCTCACTTTCCTCATCCTAATAGACCCAGGATACTCTTGTTGTATGTGGGGGCTACTCCCACATTTATTTCCCAGGTTAATTGGGACCAACTGTTTCTGATTAGTCTACCTCAGGATGGGGACTTTAAGGAATATTCCAAGCAGCTGCCAAAGCTTCTTTTGTTTTGGGGAAGTTCCCGGTCTTCTCTGGCCTGACCTGAATTGCCTATTTTTACTTGTTGGTGAAAAAACATGGTGTCTGCTCATCTGTCTAAGCCAACCAACTTTAGAACCAGGAATCTTCTTTCTCTTCCTTCTAGGTTTTTATCGGCCTTCAGCCTTGCTGGTAGCACCTCACCTCTTCTTCCCCCCACCCCCCTCTCTTCCTGTTTCTGCACCACCTTGGGTGCTGCTGGCATAACTGATTCCTATACCATCCTGGGTGCCCCCGGTGCCTTTGGCTCCTTCTTCTACCCTTGCTGTCAAGGAGTAAAGAGCACCCCCTAGACTTATACTACTTCAGATATCCCCACTGGTGCCCTAGGTAAAAATTGACAATGAGGAACAAATTGACCTTCGAGTGGACACAGGTGGAACATAATTCGGTATTTAAACTAATTTAAGTTTGTTGGTTTAAGTAAGATAGGCATGTCTCTAAAATTATCAGCATTATGGGGCTCCTGGGTCAGTTAAACATCTGATTTCAGATCAGGTCATGATCTCAAAATTCGTCAGATTGAGCCGCAATGGGCTCTGTACTGACAGCACAGAGCCTGCTTGGGATACTCTCTCTGCCCCTCCCCCACTTGCAGTCTCTCTCTCTCTCTCTCTCTCTCTCTCTCAGTCTCTCTCTCTCAAAATAAATAAACATTAAAAAAATAAAATTGTTAAAATGATCAGTATTAAGTATGAAATGTTTATTCTACCTAGGTTTACTGAAGGTCAAATAAGCTTGTGTTATGTCTGTTGCAATTTGTTAGCAAAACAATGACTAAAATGATGACTAATTTGGGGGCACCTGGGTGACTCAGTAAAGTGTCTGAGTCTTGATTTTGGCTCAGGTCATGATCTCACAGTTCATAAGTTCGAGCCTTGCATCAGGCTCTGTGCTGACAGCATGGATCCTGCTTGGGATTCTCTCTCTCTCCCTTTCTCTGCCCCTTCCCCACTTGTTTTCTCTCTCTCTCTTTCTCTCTCTCTCAAAAATAAATAGATACACATAAAAAATGATGAATAATTTTTTTTTTTTTTTTGAGAAAGAGAGAGCGTAAGCAGGGGAGGGGCAGAGAGAGAGGGAGACACAGAATCTGAAGCAGGCTCCAGGCTCTGAGCTGTCAGCACAGAGCCCGACGCGGGGCTCGAACTCACAGACCCAGACTGTCAGTTCATGACCTGAGCCAAAGCTGGATGTTTAACTGGCTGAACCACCCAGGCACCCCTCAAAGTCTTTGTTAACCTGAAACTTGAAAGTGTTTTTGGATGATAAATTGGATTTAATTCATTGGATATTTAAGTCTTTTCCAAATAAGATAAAATACTGAAGGATTGATCACTAAACATAAGGTTTATCTGCTTTTGACTTCCTATAGCAGAAAAACTAAAGGTATTTAGGGTCTGTTGTGTTTAATTGATTCACAAATTTGCCCTCTAAAGAATTCTGATGTAACAGGTCACAATTGGTTACTACTTAGTTTCCACTGGAGACTAAGGTTTCTAAGAGCTAAAATTCTGCTAAATGCAACTAAGAGTGATGGAAATAAGGGAAGCAACTCTGTATGTAGGAAAGCAGGAGATGTGTAAAAAAGATCTAAGGAATGGGAATATGTTTTTGTTAAAGGAAAAAGAAAATAAGTTTGTCCTAAAATGAGACTAGTTGTTGGGAGAAAAAATGGCTTGGGACAAAATCTGCATGCAAAAGAAAGTTGTGGAAGGTCTGTGAAGGGAAATCTTTGGAAAGGAATTTTTTGTGTGTGGTGAAGATGGGCTAAGATTGAAATGAATGGATTTTAAAAATACACTGGTGTAAGATTGAAATTCTGCTTTTTCTCTGATGAAAAGACCAAGTTTTCTTGGATTGTTGGTTTGCTCTTGATAAGAAAATGTAAACAAAGTTTTTTCCCTTTTATCTGCCTAGAAAACCAAAGTTTCTATGTTTTGTCTTTATCAGCTCTTTGATGATCTGTAATCCTATTTAGGCATGTGCTTTTAGACTTTTTAGGGTCTTAGGGGTACCTGGGTGGCTCAGTTAATGGTCTGACTCTTGGTTTCAGCTCAGGTCATGATCTCACGGTTCATGGGATCGAGCCCTGTGTTGGGCTGTGTGCTGACAGTGCAGAGTCTGCTTGGGATTCTCTGTTTCCCTCTCTCTTTACCCCTCCCCCATGCCCTCTCTCTTTCTCTCAAAAGAAATAAATAAACTTAAAAAAAAACTTTCTAGGGTTTTAACAAATTTGTCCAATATTTGAATTGTAAATGAAGTCTCTTGGACTAATTAGGCTTGTTTATTTGGTATGTTATGTTCTGGTATAAAGTCTTCACTTCATATTCTGATTATTAAAGTGTTGTGTGCAAAGAATTAACTGAATTTCCTTGTCAATTGCATCACAATGAACTCTTATATCAGATCTTTAACAATGTCCATTTCTGAGGGTTTTTTTTTTGTCTTTTATAATTGTTTTGATGCTCTTGAGAAACGTGTTTATTCTTCGAGGAGATTCATAAGAAGGACTTTTTTTTGTGACAAATATGGTATTTGATATCTTTAAGATCATGAAACTGAGATGGGTAAGAATTTTCAGAAATAAAAAGCTACATTCAAACTAAATAAGAGTTAGTAAAATGGGACTAAATGAGTTGAGGAAGATGATTATAGTTTTGTGACTCTTGTTTGAAACATTGCTGGTTCTCTAGTGTTTGCTCTTTCAGATTAAGGAAACTTTCTCTTAAGATATCTAGGATTTCAAGAAATGTGATAAACTATTCATTTGTAACAAATTGAAGTATTGAACTTTTCTCTCTCACCTGAACTCTCTGAAATTCAAAAAATCTCAGTAAGTATTTTTTTCTTCCATGGTAATTATAATCATTTGTGTAAGTTCAATAAGAATCTATTCTCCTTCAAACAATCCTAAAATTTGTATGGAACCACAAAAGACCCCGAATACACAAAGTGATGTTGAAAAAGAAAACCAAAGTGGGAGGCATCACAATCACAGACTTTAGCTTCTACTACAAAGCTGTAATCATCAAGACAGTATGGTATTGGCACAAAAACAGACACATAGACCAATGGAATAGAATAGAGAACCCAGAACTGGACCCACAAATGTATAGCCAACTAATCTTTGACAAAGCGGGAAAGAATATCCAATGGAAAAAAGACAGTCTCTTTAACAAATGGTGCTGGGAGAACTGGACAGCAACAGGCAGAATAATGAAACTACACCATACACAAAAATAAACTCAAAATGGATGAAAGACCTAAATGTGAGCCAGGAAGCCATCAAAATCCTCAAGGAGAAAGCAGACAACAACCTCTTTGACCTCCGCTGCAGCAATTTCTTGCTTGTCACATCTCCACAGGCAAGGGAATTAAAAGTAAAAATGAACTATTGGGACCTCATCAAGATAAAAAGCTTCTGCACTGCAAAGGAAACAATCAAGAACACTAAAAGGCAACTGACAAATGGGAGAAGATATTTGCAAATGACATATTGGATAAAGGGTTAGTATCCAAAATCTATAAGGAACTTGCCAAACTCAACACCTGAAAAACAAATAATTCAGTGAAGAAATGAGCAGAAGACATGTCTTTCCAAGAAGACATCCAGATGGCCAACCGACACATGAAAAAATGCTCAACATCACTCATCATCAGGGAAGTACAAATCAAAACCACACTGAAATACCACCTCACACCTGTCAGAGTGGCTAGAATTAATAACTCAGGAAACAACCGATGCTGGCGAGGATGTGGAGAAACAGGAACCCTCTTGCACTGTTGGTGGGAATTTAAACTGGTGCAACCACTCTGGAAAACAGTGTGGGGGGGGGGGTCCTCAAAAAATTAAAAATAGAACTACCCTACAATCCAGCAATTGCACTACTAGGTATTTATCCAAAGGATACAGGAGTGCTGTTTCGACGGGATACATGCACCCCAATTTTTCTTGCAGTGCTATTGACAATAGCCAAAGTATGGAAAGAGACCAAATGTCCATCAACTGGAATGGATAAAGAAGATGTGGTTTATATATACAATGGAATATTACTTGGTGATCAAAAAGAATGAAATCTTGCCATTTGCAACAATGTGGATGGAACTAGAGTGTATTATGCTAAATGAAATAAGTCAGAGAAAGACAAATATCATGACCTCACTCATGTGTGGAATTTAAGATACAAAACAGATGAACATAAGGGAATGGAAGCAAAAGTAATATAAAAACAGAAAGGGAGATAAACCATAAGAGACTCTTAAATATAGAGAACAAACTGAGGGCTCCTGAAGGGGCACTGGTTGGGGGGATGGGCTAAATGGGCAAAGGGCATTAAGGAGGACACTTGTTGGCATGAGCACTGGGTGTTATATGTAAGTGATGAATCACTAAATTCTATTCCTGAAATCATTATTACACTATAGAAACAAAAAAGGAATTGAGGTTGACTTTATGAAACATGAAGTCAATAAAGCTCTTTGGAAATGTTGGCCTGACATATTGCTTACAGAATTCCCAGCAGCCTCACCAGGTGAGTAAAGAAGGTCACTTCCTGGCAGGTATAGGAACCTCAGGATATTTTGGGGCCTCAGAAGAGGAATTCGCCCAATCTACAGATATAATAGGCGTATCTGATGGCAAGTATTTGTTTGGATTCTGACCTAGAAAGGCTACTAAAAGTTCAATCAAGGGGCACCCGGGTGGCTCAGTCAGTTAAGCATCTGATTCTTTTTTTTTTTTTTTTTTTTTTTTATTTATTTTTGGGACAGAGAGAGACAGAGCATGAACGGGGGAGGGGCAGAGAGAGAGGGAGACACAGAATCGGAAACAGGATCCAGGCTCTGAGCCATCAGCCCAGAGCCTGATGCGGGGCTCGAACTCACGGACCGTGAGATCGTGACCTGGCTGAAGTCGGACGCTTAACCGACTGCGCCACCCAGGTGCCCCAAGCATCTGATTCTTGATTTCAGCTCAGGTCATGATCTCAAGGTTCATGGGATTGAGCCCTGCATTGGACTCTGTGTTGACAGGGAGGAGCCTGCTTTGGATTTTCTCTCTCTCTCTGACCCTCCCTCACATGTACTCATTCTCTCTCTCTCCAAATAAATAAATAAACATTAAAAAATAAAAGTTCCATCAATATTTCTTATAAAAGTTCCAGCAAAGCAGATTTTAAAAGGTCTGTATGATCAATCACTATTCTTGCTAGCTTATGTAAATAATTAGGCCAAGTTTGTTAAATATTGAACTTGTTTTTCATAAGAATTTGTCTTGATTTGGCTATCTCTGGAAATAAAGGTGATTTTAGAGAGAAAAATTATGTTTCAATAACACACCTTTGTGGATGTTAAAGTATAGTTCTGATTGTCTTTGAATGTTTATTGTGTGCCTAAGCTACACAACTTGTGGTAAACTTCAGAAAAATTGCCACAATAGCTCATGTATAGACAGTCTTCATGTTTGTTATTCTGTGGAGATAGATAACATGACCTCTTGGGTATATGATTATTTGAACAGCTGGGAAATGAGATGGACTCCCCAACAATTGTATAATTCAACTAGCACTTGACCAATTCTGTGTGGCTGGAATGACAAAATTGCTCCTTAAAAGCCAAAGTGTACCCCCCCCCCTCCATGGAGTTAACTATGTACTTATGAAGATAATGGATGGCCCCACTTTCCTTATGATTAGATTGGATGATGCACTTGGTGATACCCACATTCCCAGACAAGTCGTCTTCTGTTTGCCAGTGATTCCTCATAATTAGGATATTGTTAAGGCTAAACATCAAAGGGGGATTCTTTTCTTCCCCCAAATTTTATTTAAATTCTGGTTAGTTAACATATAGTCTAATATTGGTTTCAGGAGTAGAATTTAGTGATTCACCACTTACCTATAATACCCAGTGTTCATCATAACCAGTGCCCTCCTTAATACCCATCATCAATTTAGCCAACCCCCACCCACCTCCCTCCATTAAACCTCAGTTTGTTCTATATAGGTAAGAGTCTCTTACGGTTTGCTTCCTTTTTTTCCCCTCACTTCCCATATGTTCATCTATTTTGTTTCCTGAATTCCACACATGAATGAAATTACATGGTGTTTGTCATTCTCTGACTGACTTGTTATGCTTGGTATAATGTACTCTAGCTTCATCCATGTTGTAGCAAATGGCAAGATTTCATTCTTTTTGATGGCTGAGTAATATTCCATTGTGTATATATACCACATCTTCTTTATTCATTAGTCAGTGGACACTTGGGCTCAAAGAGGGCTTTTTGATGGTTTTATCCCTTAGCCATTACTTGTCCTAGAAGCCACCTCTATTGATGTAAAATTACAAATAGAATCTTTAGCAAGCATACAGGAGTCACCTTTAATCAAACCCAACTTGTAGTCACCCACAAATTTAAAAGGTAACCCTCTGAAATCAAATGGCCCTTGACTGCAGCTCAAGGAATAAACTATGCTTTATTAAAACAGAATGTTATGTATATACTCCAGATTACCACAAAAATGTGACAGGGTTACTAAAAGACTTAAATACTCAAATTGGTGCTTTAAAGGATTCCTCCCTTTCCTTTAGTGATTGGTTAAACTCCGGGACTGGAGGAGGATTTTTATCAACTATCAAGGGACTCTTATTTGGGCTTCTTTTTCTTTTTGTTATTCTGATTGTGTTTTCCTGTTTTCTCCCACGTATCTCCATCTGGTGGCGAGATTCCTTCACTGCCATATCTTCAAGCCAACGGATGATCCTTTCTACTCGGAAAATTCATACGTGTGGTCTACCTTGGATTCAGCTGCCTCTGCCTTTTCTAATTCCTCCATATAAGTTCCCCCACTGACCAATTTTGACCCATAGGGAGGGACATCCTACACCACTATTCAGCAAGAAGAAGTTACAGAAGGACAGACCTACTCTCAGCAACCTTCAAGATTTAAGGGTCAAAATTGTTCAGGCTTCTTTTAGGCAACAGGCTTGAACAGTGGAAACTTGAGCAAGGGGAAAGGGCCCACAGCAACCACTTGGCTGAATACAGGCAGGCCCGTCAGGTGACTCACCTCAAAACATCCACAGGCCCTAACTGACCAATGGGTTACTTACAGCCAGGCACAGCTACCAAAAAGGGGAGAATTCCATACATCCCCATACTTCCTCACCTTCCCCTTCAAATACCTACTGCCTCATTGTAGACAGTCTCTCCTCTGCTATCCTGCCTGCGGCTCCTTTCCGGTGTATTCAGTAAGCTTCTATCACCTTTGTTTTGTCTCAGGTGAATCCTTTCACTGCACCACATTTGGGGGGTCCCCATCTGATCTAAGGGACACACACTAAATGGTTATTTTGATGAATTGGTGGAGGCTGGGTGTGATTTAGTAGGAGAAGCAGAAACTCCTTGGGCCGCAGTCTTAAAGGTGCCTCTCCACTTTTCTGTGGGTCACAATCCTCCAAAAACTCCACCAGGTTTTCATAATGAAGAGCCTAAGAAAAAATTTCCTCAAAGCTCTGGCAGGGGGAAGGGAGAAGTAGCCATTGGAATGTGCCCTGAGCATTTACTATAATAAAGGTCTAGGGGCACCTGGGTGGCTCAGTAAGCTGGGCGCCAGAACTTCGGCTCAGGGCATGATCTTGTGGTTTGTGAGTTCGAGTCCTGCGTCTGGCTCTATACTGACTGCTCGGAGTCTGGAGCCTGCTTCAGATTCTGTATCTCCCTCTTTCTCTGCTCCTCCCTTGCTCATGCTCTGCCTCTGTCTCTCAAAAATAAACAAATGTTAAAAAAAATTAAAAAAAAAAAAGGTCTACTCTCCCAGGACATTTTATCAAAGGACAATTACTCAACTCCAGCCATCTTTAGCCTTCCTCCACCACCTATACAGAAGCTAAAAAGCAGTTGTTGGCATTACAGTCTAGAAACACTGGTCCACTAAAAGGCTGAGATTTAATCACAAGTTTATAGAATGTTTCTCCTCCTCTGCACTTTGCCATCACATTAATAGAGCTTCAGAATAATAACAGTAGATTATAGTTGAAAGAGCTACAAGGTAGAGTCAATATTTAAGGAGGAGATAAAAACAAGGACAGTGGAATCTGAACCTTCTGGCACCTGTAACTACAGCAAACATGAAGGGGCCCAAATCCTAGCTGGAATAACATAAAACGTCACACTAAAGGCCTTTTTCTTCAGTTCCTATACCCATCCATACGTCTGGCTTTCAACAAAAATTAGAAAGCACACCAAAACACACGCATGCACACACATACACACACAATTAAAAACAGTCTGAAAAGACAAAGCATATCTCACAACTAGACTCAGGTATGACACAGGTTTTGGAATTGTCAAACAGGGAATTTATTTGTTTTAGGGAGAGATCAAGAGCGAGCAGGGGAGGGGCAGAGAGAGGGAGAGACAGAATCCCGAGCAGGACCCACATTGTCAGCACAGAGCCCAATGGGAGGCTTGAACTCGCGAACTGTGAGATCAAGACCTGAGCGGAAATTAAGAGTCAGACGTTCAACCGACTGAGTCACCCAGGCACCCCCCCAATACTTCGAACTGTTTAACTACTCTCAGTTAACTATTCTTATCATCTTTGGGAAGCGGGGATTATTACTTGTATTTTACGTTTTGAGAAAACTGTTAAGATAAGGGCCTCCAGTACACCGTAGACAAGAAATCCAGTTCTCTCCCACATGGCCTGTACTTAGTCTATGAATCTCCACCACTCAGTCCCCGTGCATTTGTTAGTACCCACTTCCTTGTCCTCTGCCAATCCCATGGTGGTTTTGTAGGAAAATGGAGCATCATTTCCTGAGGCTGTGAACTGTGCATCTTTCTTTGGCTTTAAAATATCAGGGAAAAAACCCAATACACCAGGCATGTAACAATAGCGATCCAGCAAGCTACTGAAAGGAGATTGCACCTACAGAAATCTCGGGCGACTCTGTCTTTTCCTTCTTCTTTCTTGGTCCTGCTCAGAGTTGTCTCGTTGGCAGGCAGCCGCCTGTGAAATGTGCACATTTCAAAGCAAATGGCTCCAGGAGCTCATAATTGCTGCCAAACGTGTGTGGATTTTAATAGCCCATTTTCATTAGCCTTGTGTGAAATCACCTGTCTCTGTGTTGTTACCCAACTTAATTGTCAATTATGGTGATTAAGCTTGGCTTTCACTACCATCGCTGGTAATCATTAGTATTATCTCTGAGGCTGAACGGAGGGGGAAAAAAAATCATGCCAGAAAAAGTAATTTTGTAGGTGAAGGCGAGTATTTTGGTGTCAGTGAAAGAGGTAGCGTTTTTCTTCATTCAGGCCGAACCAAACCTGAACCTAGCTGTCATTTCCAATCTGCCTTTAGATGTCTTGGGACAAATCACCTCTCATCTGTCACTTGGTTTCCTGTCATCAAGGAGGGGTTCCTGATACCCACCTCCTTCCAGTTCTCCAGAGGTGTGCCCCATGGCTAATTAGGAAACTAGCTAAGATAATACCTTTAAGATGCTTTCAGCAATGGTGATGATTCTAAGTAGAACAGGTGGAGAACTGAAACATTTTGGGTGTGGCCCAGAAAGTGGGGCCAGTGAGATGCATGAGATTTTGATTGCTGATTTTTTCTACTTTCCTCAGCCCTGTTAAGTTTCTAACACCTTGCCTTGGCTTCCTATATTAGAATCACCTAATTGTCTTAACTAATCATTTACTTTTTCCTGGAGTTTGGAATGAACAATAACGAAAATCAAGTAAACTATCATTTTTTTCTCCTCCTCCCTTACACATTTCAATTTAGTAAAATACCCAAGCCCATTTCTGTTATGCTTTTATGGGATTTCAGGACATGATAAAATAATGAAAGACATTAACAAAATGATATTAGATGTCATCTCTAGTATTTGAATGCCATGTGTGTCCCCAAGCTTTCTAAGACTCTTAAGATTTGATGGTTTCCTTGATCTTTCCAACACACTTTGAGAAAATGAAGAGATTTTTTATTCTAATTTAATGGGAAGAAAGAAATTAAGTCATGCAAGCTTAAGGGATATAGAGAGTGAATTAGTAACTGCTGCCTTGTGGGATAGAGAGGGAACAATCCCACACCGTCCTTAATAAAAACACCCAAGTCCATAACATAGCAAAGACCCTCTGGCAAGTCAAAACTGAGGCTGTGAAGAATTATAATGGAACCAGTTTTCTGAATAGTTTGCCTTCTCTTCCAATTTTCCCATTCTCATTTACTGTTGTTTTGAGTTTCTTTAAAGCTCTGATTATAACAAATACTTATGATTATCACTTTTTAAACCCTCTGTACTCAAAATTACTGTCAGAGTGTCTTCTTAAGCTTCATGGCCACCTTCCCATACACAGTAGACGACTGGAATCTGAACTGTTATGGGATTTTCTAATTTCTATGAATATGTGTTTCTCTTGGGATATGAAGTGATATATATATGTATATGTTTTTAAATCTTGGGATATGAAGTGATATATATGTATATGTTTTTAAATTTTATTTTATTTTTGAGAGAAAGAGAGACAGCATGAGCGGGAGAGGGGCAGAGAGAGAGGGAGACACAGAATCTGAAGCAGGCTCCAGGCTCTGGGTTGTCAGCACAGAGCCTGACGCAGGGCTCGAGCTCACAAACCACGAGGTCATGACCTGAGCTGAAGCCGGACACTTAACCGACTAGCCACCCAGGTGCCCCTGAAGTGATATTTTTATTTTCCCAAAAAGGAGACTATAATGTAAAATATCTAGGAGGGGCACCTGGGTGGCTCAGTCAGTTGAGTGTCTGACTTCGTCTCGGGTAATGATCTTGTGGTTCGTGGGTTCGAGCCCCGTGTCGGGCTCTGTGATGACAGCTCAGAGCCTGGACCCTGCTGCGGATTCTGTGTCTCCCTCTCTCTTTCTGCCCCGCCCCTGTTCACACACACACACTCTCTCAAAAATAAATAAATTAAAAGAAAAAGGAAAACAATACCACCTAGGAATAAAGGAGGAGGACAAAGTACAGCTCAAATATTTTCTCTTCTATGAAGCTTTGCCAGCCTTTCCTCTCCCAAGTATCCAGGACAAAATACATCACCCCCTTTCCTATGTTCCCATGTCTCCTATGTTTCCTACTTTGTCCAAATGGGTTAAAGTATGACCACATCTTATTATAGTTTTTTGTTGTTTGACCCAAACTTGATGTCTTCAAGTTTTGGTCAAGAGAGAGCTTCTTTTTCAGCTATTCTGTAAGTAAGGATAAGGGTGATGAAGGAGAGAGAAAATTCAAACACCCAAGAACTGTGAAAGATCCGTCCCTGATAGGGAACTTACAGGGTGCCTCACAGTGAACTGATTCAAAAGAGAATAAACTGCTTTGATAACCTGGTTGTGCTGTGAAGGCTGGGTAGTTTCTTTATTGGACAGCATTCCCCACATTCATGGAGATCCCTTGTAGGCTTGTGAATGCTTGTGCTTTGTGATAGAAATGCCTCTGGAGGAGAGTAAGTCTAATTCAATACTTTCTTGTTTTCCCTTACAGTGTATGTATCTCCTGTTAGGATAAATTATGTGTATTGAACTCATTCTTCCCCATCACCTAGCACAGTGACTGGCCCAAAGAAGACAGTAACAAATGTTTGCTAAATAGGCTCAAAGTATTGTATTCCATCCCCGTAACTCTATAAGTCAATTGTGAAATTATAAGTAAGGGAGAAACAATGTAAGATATTAATTTTCTTCCTTCAAAGTTTGCAACCTTACTGGGTATTCAAGGCAATGAATGAAACAAGGCATAATAATACTTGATATTAGGATCTCAAATTCCAGCTGACCTCTCTCTACCTCTATTTTTTTCATAGAACTTATAACTTCTCTCAAGAGGCTGGCAGGACAAGAGATTGCTGTTTCTAGACCTCCTTTAGCTTCTCTTTTGTGCCATGGAATCTGTTTCTTTCTGGCTATTTAAATTTAGAGCTGCCTTTAAGATTTCAGCCCCCAGTACCAAGTGCTCCCAGTGTATCCCTGCAGAAGTTCCCTGATTCAGCCATCTCTGCCAGTTGGGGTTTCTGAGGAAATGAACCAAAGCCGGCAGTGGTTGCCATGGTGATCAAGTCTCTATGGCATGAAGTCAGGGGAGCATCCATTTGAAGGAATGGGGGAGCCATATTCTAGTAGAATGGCCACCCGCTAAGAATGAAGTGGTTCTGAAAAAGGAGTGGGGTTGGGGTTGGGGTTGGGGGTCTCTTAAGGAATGTGGAGAAAATTGGAATGGGTCCAAGGAGGGGTGTATCAGGGAGTCAAAAAGCAGTGAGTAAAGTAATTGTCTGAAAAGCAGTGAGAGTCCAACCCATGTGAGATTGGATGTATCAGAGTGGACCCTGGGATTATGGCTTTGTGGTTACTCACAGAAACTTTGAGCAGCCTGGGCATGGCAGACATAAGGAATAAACAGACATAAGGAATAACCCAGAGTTGGGTATTGGCAAAAAAGATACACAAAATATGTGTAGATCAAACACACCTGTGAAACATAAACACACTTCAGATTACTAAGAGCTACACTGTCAGAAGTTTTTGCTTGAATAGTTTGCCACAGAATGAAAAGACTTAAGCGTGATAGAAAGCAAAACCTTTTATTATTGTAGTAATAATCCCTAAACCACAGGGTTATTATGAAATAAACTTTAAAATTTATTAGTAAGTGCTAACAGATCACCTATTATATACCTTATGTTCTGTAAATTCTTGTCTAGATATTTAAAAAGTTATTCTCTCATTCCAGTTTATGTCCAATCTTAAGCCATACACTGGCAACATTTCTTCAAAGAGATCATAGCCCTTAAAAAGATGTGATGAGGGGCGCCTGGGTGGCGCAGTCGGTTAAGCGTCCGACTTCACCCAGGTCATGATCTTGCGGTCCGTGAGTTCGAGCCCCGCGTCAGGCTCTGGGCTGATGGCTCGGGGCCTGGAGCCTGTTTCCGATTCTGTGTCTCCCTCTCTCTCTGCCCCTCCCCCGTTCATGCTCTGTCTCTCTCTGTCCCAAAAATAAATAAACGTTGAAAAAAAAAAATTCTTAAAAAAAAAAAAAAAAGATGTGATGAACTCACCAAATAGTCCCACAAGGTAACTGAGAAACAGGCCTTATTAACCTCGTGATATAAAATAGCAATGTTGACCTCTAGGAGACAGTCAAAGCCCCTCTTGGCTTCTCTGTGATTTGGGATCCAGGAAAACTCTCCCCCCTAACAAGGAGTAGAGATTTGGATTGGCCAGTTGCCAGCAGGTGAAGCTCTTGAAGAGAGCAGACTCAGCATACACACATGTGGTATTTCCTCTTCTCTCCTTTCGCTTCCTTCCTGGGTAGCGCCCGCCATCTTTCTTTCTCTTCTCCCACACGAATGCCGGATCTAGTGCTCAGGATTGAGAACCCAAGGCAGGCAGCATCAGAGGCCAAGTCCGTGAGTCTATGTGGGAACTACAGCAGAGACTTGTCTTTTCCTTGTTGTCCATTATGATTGCCAGATCTGGGATTGAGGATTGGGTTTGTGGAAGGTCCAAAGAACAGGCCCCACAGATTACTTTCTTTCCAGGCCATTCAAGTCAACTTAACATAGAGAAAGGATTTCTCTCAGCCCAGGCCACTGGAATTTGGGAATAAATCTATAGATATTGCACAGTGTTTCTTTACCTTTACTTGGTTTACTTTGTCCTTTGTCTATAAATATTAGAATCTTTTCAATGGAGGGGTCATGGGGGCAGGGGCAGGGTTTGATCATCCCTGAAACTCCTGAATAAAATACCATTTTAATACAATATCAGTGTCACTCTTTAAGAGGATCTCCATTCTATCATGTTCCAACACCCAGTCCATTATTCATCCTATCTCTTGAATCTCAATCCTTTCATCAATAAATGAAGCGGCAAAGATGTAAATTGACTTTAATCTCAGCTATGGAAGGGAGTACTTATCTTTTTGTCTGTCTTTTTGTCTCCAGGTTGGTAAGTAATTTGAAGGCAAGAATCACATTCTGTTTATTTTTTATGTTTCAAAGCTCTGGTTTAGTGCCTTTTGCACAGTAGCTTTCTAATACCTAGTTTGTTGTACCTGAATAAGAACTTCTCTAAGTTGGAAGGTATCTGAGAGGTCACAAGACTCAATCCCACAGCCAGGGATGAATCTCCTCTCAAACCTCCAGGGCAAGAGGTATTCAGCCTCTCCATGGATGCTGCCAGGGATGGGGAGCCTGCGGTCTCACTCATCGGCCCATCCTGTTGTTGGACAGCTCTCACTGCTGGAAAGTGCTTCCTTCTCTTGTGTTGAAATTTATCTCGCTGTGAGGTTCACCCATTGCGCCTTTTGCTGGACTCAGAAGCACGCATAGTCTGTTCCCAGATTCATCTCATAGCTCTTCAAGTATTCAAAGCAGCTTCCAGGTCATCTGGGTTTGAATATCCTCCATTCTTTCATATGTTCTTCAGAGGAAAGGTCTTTCGAGATCCTGTATTTCTCCTTTGGGCCTGGTTGGTCAAAATTTCTCATAAATTGTAGAGCCTGGAATGAACCCCACATAACAGTGAGGTAAAAGCAGCAGAGAATCCAGTGGACAAGTCTTCCACTCATGTAGGTATGAACACTTAGCTTTGCTGGCAGTGGTTCCCTGGGCTCCTGTTTAACTTACAGCCAGTGAAAACACATGCTTCATCTCATACAAACTGCTGTGGAGTCCACTCTTACCTATTCTAAAATTGTGTAGCTGGGCTTGGAGTCTGGGTAAATGGCTTTATATTAATCCCTATTAATTGACTGTCCCTATGGATCAAGCCTATTGAGATGTTTTTAAACCCTGGTTCCATTAGGACTATTGTTCCCTTCCTCAAGTGTTGATGTGAAGATTATCTGAAATAATGCATGCAAAGCACTTAGAATACCCTGCACATAGTAGGTCATATTACGAACTACTTCATGTAATATGAAGTAGGTCATATTATGAACTACTTAATTGTAGTTCATATTATTGAAACCAACTTACTGATAGGTTGAACTGGATAAATTCTAAGTTTTCCACCAGTTGTGGCAATTCTGGGATTTTATTTATTTATTTTTTAGGATAAACATGTAATTTGGAACTCAGTTTAATACTCAGTGTAACATTTTTGTTTCATGTTTTTGTACCCTGCCTCTAACCTAAAAAGAGGAGAAGTAACAGTTCAAAGGCAAACCATTCCTTTTCCCACCTCCACAAGTGGCTGAGCCAAATGAAGTAAATGGTAAGGTCATCAGATGAATAAGTGTCACCAGCAGTAAATTCTTTACTAAGGGAAAAGACAGAAAATACACAGAAGCATTCATCAAGAATGATTAAGAAGCAGCAAGTTCAATGCTGGGAGTGAAATTGGACAATATAAATAAAACACGATGCCAAAAGAGACATATTTGTATTTAATGCAAATTTGAGTCAAAAACGAAATAAGTGGATATATGTAAGTATATGAAATGAGTTAAGTATAGCTTTCGTGAGTGAAACTCAACTTTGAGCTGGTTGCATTATTAGGGCCCTGAAAGTTGCCCTCCGGTCAGTGGTGCCAAATTTCTCAAAATGTGACTCTAGGCCTTTGTATATATAAGAGAATCACCTGAGGTCCTTGTTTAAAATGAAGATTTCTAGATATTGTCCCAAACCACTGAACTGAAATTGCTAGAGACTGGCCTGGGAATTTAAATTTTAACAGATTTTCCAGTTGATTATGGTATGCACAAAAGACTGAAAACCTCTGCAGTATAGCAAGTGCCCAGAGGCCAAAAGACTACCCCTGCAAGGAGGATAGAGAGGGAACTTGACCACACCTACCTTCACACACATCTACTATAGGCCTTAACTCACCCCCTTGGAGGATATATACTTTGAGAGTCCCATTCATTCTGGACCATACAGGACACCACACAGAGAAACTGGGGTCTTTACAATCATCAGACCTCTGAAATGCCTCAGCAAGATAACCTACCCAGGAGTCAGCTAATTCCTGGGAGGCCAGAAAGTCCCCCACCATTGCTGACCCTGTATATCCAAAAAACACTTGTAAGAATTAATTAGCTTGAGTGCATTGGAATTAATTTCCTGGATCACAATTTGGGACTGTGCTCCTGACCCACTGGAGTTCAGAGTTAGTTGTCATGTTTGTCCCACGTGACTCTGCTGTTCTGGCTAGTAGGAACAGGGATGGACACCTACCCAGGCTGTGACAATCAGATCTTTTCTGGGATTTTGGAGTTGGGTCTGCAGTTGGTTACAATTTGCTAACTCATTTGGTTAGAAGCAACATGTAAATTTAAGATCTGGGTCCGCTCTGTGTACAAAGGCACAGAGAAAACTAATTGTAGAGAAGATAGAGATATGATGTAGAGATGAGATGTGTATATAGATAGAGATAAGAAGAAAGCAAATGGGCAGGGAGAAACAAAGACAGTAGTTCTTGCTTCCAGCATCTTCCTCATCCCACTGCTTTTCTTACCTTTGATTTCAGGAGAGACCTCTGAACCCTTCTACCAAATCGTCCAGCACTCCTTTTTTTTTTTTTTTATAACGTATGGATTCAAGGAACTTTCTATTACTTTCAACTAAAAAGATCCTAATTAGCTAAGCCCATTTTGCCACAAATCCGTTTATCCTTTCTCAGCACCCAGTATGAAACCTTGTTCTGTTATCTGTCCCTCCGCTTACATCTCTGTGTTCTGTGTTTTTGACTTAATTTCCCACTGCTGCTCTCCCACCCAGAGTTTCTGTGGCATCTGTCATATGATAAACTCTCCTCCATCTTTAACTGATTATTCTGCTTCCTTTAGGCTTTCAATGAAGTTCAGTTCTCTCCAGAGTCTAACAATTCTCTGTGGTCTTCTGGAGAGGAGGCTACTCTTTTCATATGCCTGTCAAGAGAAGAATAAGATCACTAAGAATGGTTTCGGCCAATCATGATTTATCCTGTAGGCTGGGGTGGAGGCCTATTTCCCTGTGATTAAGGAATGTCCTCTGGAAGTTTATCTGGGAAGCAGTAGGAGATTGACCCCAGGGTAAGCAATGGTGTGTGTTTGAGATGTCCCCCACTGTTCCCTACCCACCTCATGTGCGCGCACACACACACACACACACACACACACACACACACACACACACTCCGTTCTCTAGCCACACTAGCATTCTTTTACCTTTGGGCTTTTCCACGTGTTGTTCCTACTGCTTGATAATCTCTTTACCTTCTTCTTCACCAGACTAACTCCTACTCATGCTTTAGGTCTCACGAAAATGTCCCTCACCCTGGGAGGTTTTCCCTGACAACTTCAAAAGGCACTTTTCCGGTGCCTTTCCCTGTATACACACTTTCCACCCTTAAAACACTGCTGGTTTAGTTGTCAGTCTTTGTAAAGATTCTAAGTTCCACAAAAGCAGGGGCTTTGTAATTCTTGTTCACTCTTTCCCAGGACACATGATAGAGAGAGGGAAGGGTGACTTACTTTGTATTCTCTGTAGCTAGAACAGTATTAGGGCCATCATGGCAAGAATTCCATAAACAGGGGCACCTGGGTGGCTCAGTCAGTCAAGCACCTGACTCTTGATTTCGGTTCAGGTCATGATCTTATGGTTGTGAGATTGAGCCCTGCATTGGGCTCTGTGCTCGGCATGGAGCCTGCTTCGGATTCTCTCTCTCCCTCTTCCTCTGCTCGTATGCTCTGAAAAATAAATAAACAAACATTAAAAAAAGAATATATTGACCCCCAAGTTTCCATAAAATGAGGACACATCTGAAATCCTGAGAGATAAAGAGGTCTCAGATAGATGCAAAAAGAGACATGAAGGAGTTCTGCAGCTACAAAAGAACAATGCTGATTGCAGAACTGAGGGAATTTTTTGGATGAGAGTCTGCCTCCTGACCTGAAGATACAGGACAGATTCAGCAAATGTCTGGGCCGTATGACAGGAGCTAACATACCTGTGCTTATCTGTGTCGCTAGATGGATGAGTCCCCCTCTTTGCCTTCCCCTTCTCTGGATATTCATAGCTGGAGCAGCGAGTGGAGAGAGTATGGCTCTGGTCTTTTAAATTTGTCTTCTAGTCTTAAAATCCTTCTTCCCTTCCTTCTCGTTTCTCACCACTTCCCCCAGGACAAACAATGGTGTCTTTTCTTTCTTCTAGGTATATTAGACAAGAAATTGAATTTAGTTGAGGCAGGAAGCTTTTGGCTAGGTTTCTACCTGGAAATGCTATACAATGGGGAATAAGATAATAAGTAGCAAATAAGAAAAAAGATGATAATGGGAGGATAAGATAATAGAGGGCAAATGAGAGGCAAGTAAGATAATAAGGGGAAACATCTAAAACTATGTAGAGTGTTATCAGTCAGGATTGGCCCTTTTGTGGAGAGAAAGCAAGTAGCCAATCATTTTCTGAAATTTTCCTTCACACCTGTGTTTCATAATTATCTATACCATGGTCCTGTGTACAGGTGACACAAAGGGAATGATTGGCAAGATTTCTATTATATTGTTCTTCATTTTTTAAAAACAAAAGCAAAATTTCTTATTTAAATAGCCAACATTTTAAGTAGATGGAAAGTACAAGATTCAAATAAGTCAAACATTTAAGTGAAACCAGGAATCTTTCTCACGTTATCTACCACTGATCAATCTAACCTTGATTTGTGTTCTCAGGCTTCGGCAAAAAATTCCTTCTAACTTATTTGAGTTCTTATGTTGCTTTCACCCCTGGAACATTTTATTGGGATAAATCAGGGGTTTTAGGAGACCATGATTTCAAAATCTACCTGTCTGCCACTGCTTCCCTCAGTCCAAACCACAAATGACTTTTCTTTTTAATGTTTATTTATTTTTGAGAGAGAAAGAGAGCACACGAGTGAGCGGGGATGGGGCAGAGAGAGAGGGAGACACAGAATTTGAAGCAGGTTCCAGCTGTCAGCACAGAGCCTGGTGCAGGGCTCAAACTCATGAACCGTGAGATCATGACCTGAACTGAAGGCAGACACTTAACTGACCGAGCCACCCAGGCGCCCCCACAAAGGACTTCTTTACTCTTCTTGCCTACTTGACTCTTAGGACTAACTATAGAACTACTCTGCCTTCCTCTCTGGTTCTTCTGCTCCTCTTTCCTTTGCTTCTTCTCTTACAAACAGCGTAAGTGGAAAGAGAACGATTAGTCATGTTAATTGTTTGTATCAGTAGTGTGAACCTCTGTGACTATCTTTTTCATGATGAGGGAATGATATTTTATCCTCCTCTAAAAAGAATAGGAGCTATGTCTCTTCAGAAACAGCCTTTTCTCACTAGGGAGCCCTTACTTTTGCACAAAATTATTTTTCATAGCAATTACTTTATGAAGTTGTTGCAGAAGCAAAGTGCTTGAGTTAGAAGAACCATGTGCCTTTTTGTACAAGACAAGCTTTAAGAAAAAAAAAAACCATGCAAATTGAAAATTTGGCAATGCTTTATAGCAAATATGCTCAGTAATTCCATTTTACCACAAGCCTCCATGAAGAAAGTCAGATGAACACTCCTGTGCCACGATCACATCACAGCTTTTTGTCTTTTCTTTTCTTTCTTTTTTTTTTAGCTTCTAAATTCATTTTTTCTCCTCAACTCCAAAAAAGTGCAGAAATGTCAAAGGCTGCCAGCAACATGTCTAGTTGAGCCACTGAGTCACTCCACCCCTGGGAAAATACGATTAGCCTTCTCCACATCCAGAGTCATTTACAGGAGCGAGTGGCCATGTGAGATGCCTCCTTTTCACTCATTCTCCTACATTTAGTTTTCTTTCCTTGAAGTCCCTACCTCCTATGGGTATTATAAGATGAGTCCATGGAGGACGTGACCCACAGGTTTTCCACAGTCACCTGTACCTGCCTTTTGTGTTATTAAACTGAGCCGAATAGTTGCAGGGGAGGTGAATGAATGTCAGAAAGAAAACATTTTCTTTACATTAATTCAGTAGAGGTCTATGTTTTCAGAATACCGTCAAAAGTTGCTAATAGAGACCCATTCTTTTTCTAGTAACTTATATTTATCACTTGATGTTCTGAACGAGTGACTTAGTCTCTTTTTCCTTACATTTATGTAGGGAGGATACTTAAGTAAGAAGAGATAGAAATCTTAGCAACAATAACTAGTATTTACCGAGTACTCTATGTCCCAAACTCTGTGCATTATTCACTTAATCCCCGAATACTTCTGTAGATTAAATACTATTATTATCTCTATGGTACGGAAGAGGAAGCTGAGGCTTAAGTAGTAACCTGCCCAAGGTGAAATAATTATCATAATTGAGATATAGACCTGGGATAAGACCTTTATTTTATCCCCACTCAACTCCTTCACAGCCCCTGGCTGGCATAAGATAAGGCTAGAGGTGTGGCAGGGGCTCTGGGTCTGCCCCAGAGTATTTAGGCTCTTCTGAATGGGGCCACTAGGAGAAGCTGAGAGTTCTGCACTATTATCTAAGGGTTAGTAAGGCAAACAAAGGAAACCAGGAAGATAGAAGGGGCTCCTTACTTACTTACCCAAGGCTGGTAGTTCCAGTCATACCTCTTCACTTCACTTACTCCGGGGGGCAGGGGTGGAGTGGAGGGTCTTTGAAGGTTATTGTTAAATTTTGCTTGTTTATTTTGGCAGAGTCCTTATGCATAACCTGTTCTTGAATCCCCCTTTTCAACTGAAGGGTTCAATGAAGTATGACAATTGTTTTAGGTTTATAAAATATATTGGTGACAGACAGGTACAGTATGAAAATTACCCAGTCCTAAATCCTTATGGGAATAATCTTTTCCCTCACGTTGTAGGTTGGAGTTAGCTGGTATAACATGGAAGGCAAGGTAGGAAAGTGTGTTTCAACCACACATTGCTTCAGAAAAGCAAATAATGCCCTGCCAACATTGCTGATTCACTGCCAAGTTGCGCAATTCTGAAAGGAATCAATTGAGTTATCCTGGGTGCAATCTTTAACCAGCCCTCTCCCTTTTCATACATACATATTCATCACTTTTATCAGAAGATAATCCATTCTGGAAAGGCAGCTGCTTTCTAAATAAATTGCTGTTTCTTAGCAGCTGAATCCAACAGGCTGTTTTTCTCACTTCAGTGAATTTGTTCTGACAACAGTGCATGCCAGTTATTTGCTCTTTTTCTTTCATGATTTGGTTTTATTATTAATCTATTCATTATGTTTATTGGCTCTGTCCATTATTTGAGAGCCTCAATGCATATTTACAAGTGCAATAAAAAGAGACAGCCTCAGCCATTCTAGCTTAGAGTCTAATAGGCAATCCAGACAGAAAATGATCCTTCTGTCTTCTACCTCTGACTAAAGCTATGTGGGCAGTTGACTATTTGGCCAGATTAGTGAATACAGTATGATCTAGTCAGATGACGAGATAATGTAACAAAGAAAGTGGTTTGCCTGAGTTTTTCCCCCACCTAATTCAAATTCAAGGGTTAATTGTTCTATTTAACAATTCACATACCCGAAAATTCTCACTTGGTAAAGTGTACAATTCAGTGGTTTTTAGTATTTCATCACCACTATTTAGTTCCAAAATATTTTTATCACATCAAAAAGAAACTCTTACCCAGAGCAGCCCCTCTCCTTTATGTCTGTCCCTCCCCAGGCCGTGGTAACCACAAATTTGCTCTCTGTGTCCATGAATTTGCTTATTTGGGACATTTTCTATAATGGAGTAATATAATATGTGACCTCTTGTGTTTGACTTCTTTCAATAAGCATAACGTTTTCAAGGTTCATCTGTGTTGAAACATGTATCAGTATCTCAATATTTTAAAAAATTATTATTGTTAAAGACTTTATTTTTTAGAGCAGTTTAGGTTCATAGGAAAATTGAGAGGAAGGTACAGAAGTTTCCCATATACTCCCTGCACCTACCCTCACATGCATAGCCTCCTTCATTGTAAACATCTCCCACCAGAGTGGTGCATTTGTTGCAATTGACCAGCCTGCATTAACACGTCATAATTAACCCAAATTCCTCATTTTCCATGAGTTCACCCTTGGTGTTGTACATTCTTTGGGTTTGGACAAATGTATAATGACAGGTATCCATCTTTATAGTATCACACATAGTGTTTTCACTGTCCCTCAACTCTTGGCAACCACTGGTCTTTTCACCATCTCCATAGTTTGCCTTTTCCAGAATGTCATATAGTTGGAATCATACAATCTGCAGCCTTTTCAGATTGGCTTCTTTCACTTAGTAATATGCATGTAAGTTTTCTCCATGTATTTTCATATCTTGATAGCTCATTTCTTGTAAGCTCTGAATAATATTTCGTTGTCTAGATGCATCACCATTTATGTATCCGTTCACCTACGGAAGGACATCTTGGTTGCTTCTAAGCTTTGGCAATTATGAATAAAGCTGCTATAAATATCAGTGTGCAGGTTTTTGTATGGACATAAGTTTTCAACTCCTTTGGGTAAATACCAAGAAGCATGAGTTCTGGATCATATGGTAAGAGTATATTTAGCTTCACAAGAAACTGCCAAACTGTCTTCCAAAGTAGCTGTATCATTTTACATTCCCACTAGCCAGCGTATAAGAGTTCCTACTGCTCCACATCTTCATCAGCATTTATTGTTATCAGTGTTCAGGATTTTGGCCATTTTGATAAATGTGTAGTGGTATCTCATTGTTTTAATTGGCATTTCCCTGATGACTATGAGATGGAGCATCTTTTAATATGCTTATTTGCCATCTGTATATCTTTTTTTTTTTTTTTTTTTTTTTGGTGAGATATCTGTTAAGGCCTTTGACGCATTTTTAAATCAGGTTGTTTGTCTTCTTTTTGGTGAGTTTTAAGAGTCAGGGGATTCCCACTGAAAGAGATTGTAAAGAATTGGTACAATTACTTCCTTTAATGTTTGGTAGAACTCACCTGTGAACCCATCTGGGCCAGGTGCTTTGTGTGTTAGAAGGTTATTAATTATTGATTCAAAATCTTTAATATTTTTAGACCTATTCAGATTGTCTGTTTATTTTTGTGTAGGTTTTGGCAGCTTGTGTCTTTTAAGGAATTGGTCTGTTCCATCTAGGTTATCAAATATGTGGGCATAGAGTTGTTTAGCGTAATCCTTTGTTATCCTTTTAGTACCCATTAGGGGCTGTGTTGATGTCCCCTATTTCATTTTTGATATTAGAAATTTATGTCCTCTCTTTTTCTTAGTTTAGCTACAGCCTTATCAATTTTATTGATTCTTTCAAAGAAACAGCTTTTGGTTCTGTTGATTTTCTCTATTGATTTCCTGTTTTCAGTGTCAATAATTTCTGCCCTGATTCATATTATTTCTTTTCTTCTGCTTCATTTGGATTTAATTTTCTCTTCTCTTTCTAGTTTCCTAAGGTGGAAACTTGGGTTATTGATTTTAGATCTTTCTCCTTTTCTAACATACGCATTGAATACTGTAAGTTTCCTTCAAAACACTATTTTCACAGCATTTCAAAAATTTCAATAAGTTGGCTTTCATTTTTGATTAATTTAAAATATCTTTAATTTCTTTGAGATTCCTTCTTTGGATCCATGTGTTATTTGAAAGCATATTATTTAATCTCCACATATTCTAGGATTTTTAAAAGTTATCTTCTCTTATTGATTTCTAGTTAATTCCAATGTAGTCTGAAAGCAGACATTATATGATTTCTATTTTTTAATATTTGTTAAGATGTGTTTTAGGGCCCAGAACATAGTCTATCTTGGTGAATATTTCATGTGAGCTTGAGAAGAATGTGTATTCTGCTGTTGTTGGATGATACAATCTCTCTCTCCTGGACAACTGTAACAGTGTCTTCTGTAGTTTTCTAGAAATCTTTTAGGCACTTAAAAGCACCCCTCTGTCCACATCTTGCATTATCAGTGTTGAAGAATTTGCTTTATCTTCTCTATCAGTGCTCAAGCTCTTGAAATCAGGATTTACAAGTGATCCCAAACTGTATCCTTCTTGGTACTTATCCCAGGACTTTGTGCCTAGTAGGAACTCAGTACATATCTGTAAATGGAATGAATGACCTCTTCCTGCTTCCACTCAGACTGAAGTCCTTGCCAAGTTTGTATAGGACTTAGCATTTGTATCAGAGACTCGTTCCAACAGAGTTGACATTCTGGTGCAAACGACCATCACCAGTGGTCAAGTAGACATTTTGCTTCCCATTAAAGAATGGCTAAAAGATGGCATATTCCCCTAGTTTCTTCTGCACTCTTTCTTTGCAAACCAGCATCCAAAGAAATTCAGACATAATTTCTTTGAAAAAAGAAAAAAGAAAAATGATCTGTTCAATGCAAGCCACGTAGATATCTGGCCACATTTTTGGTACGAGGCTCATCTTAACCTATATGTGTTTAATAACCTATATGTGTTTAATGTCACTGAGAACCCCCAGGTAGAAGGGCTAAAGAGTAATAAGTCTCATTATGTTAGTTTTACCATAAAACTGTTGTTGAGGAGTAGATGGAAATAACAGGATACTTTATGAGAGCTCTGGGCTTCTTGAGCTCTCTCATGACTCCTAATGAGAGCACAATCACAAAATTATTATGGGGAATTTTTTTCTTCAACCAATAAAAATGACACGTTTTTCTGAGTCTGAACTAGAAAACAACTTTTGCATGTCCCTGCTGTCATTTACCTGCACATGGTGCAAGCACTTATTTTTGGTTCTTAATGAAGGCACGGAGCTTCTAATTATTTAGGGATGTTGTTAAATGAGTTTCCCAGTGACTTGGTGTCGCAGGAGAAATCTTTTAATTTGCACACTCCTACCACTGATGTATCTTGCAAACAGTGACTATTTAACAATCCCCATTGCCACTCATTTGCCACTGCTACTCCAACTCATTGACTTTGAAAGTTTTAATAGTGCCCAATGAAACTTTTAATTGCCACTGATTAGGTTTAGTCTTCCTGAGGCAGACTGTTAGGGCTTATAACCAGACTCTGCGAAGAATTGACTGCAGAGGTCTTGGAAGAAGAACATATAATAAACAAAATCACCCCTGCCTTCCCCTACTCCCTTTTTGCATGAAGGGCTCAATATCTATTTTTGAAGATCTGCTGACTTATTTTTTGTGTTTCTTTATTCTTCTCTCAGATGCCTGTTGGAAATCCATAGCCAGAACAGAAAAGCGAAGAGCGTAATAACTTCAACCTAAATTCTGAACACTATATATTTATAGTTGAAAATCCTTAACCTCTACTTCTTTGAACCTGAGTCTCATCAGCCCTGATTTACCTTTCATATATTTTAGAACCACCAATGGCAGAGCTAATATCAGAAAATGAAAGTCACTGCATTCCACCATGTCAAAATCTTGTTATGTAATCTATATTTGATTTGGAATAATTGTGGGCAATTAGAGACTAATAATAGGAATGAATTTTAGGAAAGTTGTAAGCAATGTTAATGGAGCAGGAAATAAATGGGGAGAAAGGATAGGGTTTGTGTTTTCCTGAACGAACCACTGTGAAGCTCTAGATTCAGTGAATTTCTTAGCATCAAGGAAAGAAGACTGGAGGAACTAGAAAGATAAGCATGTCAAAGTAAACTTACGTAGGCTCTGTGGATACAGGGAAGTGGAAGAGAGTTAAGTTCTTGCTGATTTACACAGAACTTGACTGAGTTTAGATGTGCTCATTGCACTGATCATTTTTGTAGTTCTTTCAACTTTTTACTGTGATGTAGCTTCTATCATGTTTTTCTGGAAAATTTATTCATTTGGCTGTGCATTCATTCTCAATTTGTTCTTTAAGAGACCTGGAAATAATTTAAAACAATTTTTTTAAACATTTATTTATTTTTGAAAGACAGAGAGACAGAGCATGAGCAGGGGAGGGGCAGAGAGAGGGGGAGACAGAGAATCCGAAGCAGGCTACAAGCTCTGAGCTTTCAGCACAGAGCCCAACGTGGGGCCTGAACTCACTAATCATGAGATCATGGGTTGTGCTGAAGTCAGACGCTTAACCGACTGAGCCACCCAGGTGCCCCAAGACCTGGAAATAATTTAATTAAAACTTTTTTGGGAAGTCCAGTATGTTTATCTGAAACTGTGAATCAAAAATTCATCTACCATATTTTCCTTTGTCTTTTAGTTGTTCCATTAGTTAATTTCAATGACTGTTTAGGGATCACTGGTTATGCATTTGCTGAAAATGAAAACCACCTGGTCAATACCACATTTTTTGAGTACTATTTGAAACAGATATTTCAGTATTTGAGGCCTTGGACTACCACCTTGTTACAATAATAATAGTGCCCTTGGGGGGCCTGGGTGGCTTGGTCCGTTAAGCGGCCGACTTCGGCTCAGGTCATGATCTCACAGTCCGTGAGTTCGAGCCCCGTGTCAGGCTCTGTGCTGACAGCTCAGAGCCTGGAGCCTGTTTCAGATTCTGTGTCTCCCTCTCTCTCTGCCCCTCCCCTGTTCATGCTCTGTCTCTCTCTCTCTCTCAAAAATAAATAAACGTTAAAAAAAATAAAAAAAAAAAATAGTGCCCTTGACAAATCAGTTTGCTTCTAACCTATGATTTACCATATGCACTTTTTTTTTTAAGGCTCAAACCCACCTGGTTCATGGAATGACTTTCACTGTGCTGGGTCAGTTTTTCTGGGCTGGAGGCCCCCTGTTTTTTCCCTTTTCTTCCCTTCACTTTTTACATTTGCCTTTCTTTTCTTCTTCTTTTTTAAAATTTTTAACATTTATTTATTTTTGAGAGACAGAGAGAAACAGAGCACGAGCGAGGGAGGGACAGAGAGGGAGAACAGAATTGGAAGCAGGCTTCAGGCTCTGAGCTGTGAGCACAGAGCCTGATGCAGGGCTCCAACCCACGAACCGTGAGATCATGATCTGAGCTGAAGTCTGAGGCTCAACTGACTGAGCAACCCAGGCGCCTCAACATTTGTCTTTCTTCTACTTTACAAAGCAGAACACATTTCTCATATACCCCAAATCTAAATAAGCTCATTGCCTCAGGATACCAAACAAAGGGACAATTTACAATCTTGACTAGGCAAATCTTCCTTTTCAAGTTATCTCAGTATAACCGTCTTTCACGTAATTCTGTTAAGGGTGAAGCTTCCCATTAGGAACTGTCATTTTCACCCATGTTAGGTGTTATAAATTTAGGTCTGTATCTGCCATGATTACCTTTAGCTGAGACAGGATTATTGTAAGTAAATTTTTAAGTAATTCTAATGAGACTTCTCTAGTGTATCACAGAGTTAGGAGAGGTGATTTCAAATCTTGGCTTAATCTCTCATTAACAATCTGATCCAGGGGTAATATAAGGGTAATATAATATATATTATAGATTGCAGTAACAGTGATGACAGTTTTTCTTCAACATGATCTCACCTGTTCAATTTCCTGGTCAAAAACATATCTTTCCTGAAGGCTGGGTTTTTTAAATTTATTTTTTAATGTTTTTATTTATTTTTGAGAGAGAGACAGAGTACTAGTAAGGGATGGGCAGAGAGAGAGGGAGACACAGAGTCCGAACAGGCTCCAGGCTCTGAGCTGTCAACACAGAGCCCAATGTGGGGCTTGAACTCATGAACTGAGATCATGACCTGAACTGTGAGATCATGACCTAAGCAGAAGTCAGACGCTCAACCAACTGAGCCACCCAGACGCCCCTCCTGAGGGCTGGTTTTGGGCTGGTTTTAAGTAGAGCATCAGTAAGAAATAGGAAAGGCAGCAAACTGTGTTTCATTCTTGGGAAGTCTATTTTGTGTATTTATCTATCTTCGAATAAAATGTCATTAGTTAGATGACTGTCATGGGGATGCATAGTAATATGTTTATTTAAATTAAGACATGAAGTCACTTTTTTTTTTTTTCTTATTTGGCTGATTGAGTTGACAATGAGAGTTGGCATTGTCAAATAGATTATGCAGATATTTACCATCCATTGAATGAGGTAGGCATCAAATCACAGCTCTAAGACTTTGATAAAAACATGTAATAAAATAAAAGCATTTTATAAAAAATATTACATTGCAAAGATGTATTAAAACAAACAACAATTTGATTTTGGAACCCTTTCTGAGTTTACTGAGTACAACAAATACTTCTAAGTGGAAGAGTAACAGGCATAATTAATAGTAATTGACAAGTCTTAATAAAGTCTTTTTGAGATACTTCCCAGAAAAAGAGAAAGTGAGTGACTGTAATGACTGGGTAATAAGTCATTTTGTGAGTCAGGTGATTTCCAATTCTTTGCTTTCAACTACAGTTAAGCATTAGCTGATATACATTACTATAATTGACTATACAATACTATGTGATTTTGGCTTACAGCTTAGAAGGAACAAAAGACTTGAGTGACTGTGGTATAATAAAATTCTCTCTATTTCCAGCCACTTATTTATTTGAGCTTAATTGCTTAGCACTAAAAGTTATGAAAACAAAAAGTAGGAGTAGAATTGATAGCAAACCCTATTTCATTCTAGCAATAAGTAATATTGGATACACCAACCAACTTTTTAAAACAAGTCCTATTTCCAATGAAATTTTACTTCTTTATATTTAACAACACATTTCAAAATATGAAATAAAAATGATGTAAATTTCCAACTCTTAAGAGCATGTTTGTGCAGTTTTAAAAATGGGTGGTGGTAGCAATTGAGTGGTTATTTAGATTCTACTGAAAATATTAAAGAAGTGATGTACCCATTTTAATTAAATATGCTGATATATATGAGGCTCTAAGAATTATATCCTATCATCTTTTTAAGTTATGATGAAAATCTTTAGATATTACTTAATGTGGATGGTATAATATAGTTTTTCAAAATTATTTAAGGAGCAATATGAGAAAAAATATTTAAGAAACATTGCCCCTTTCCATGGGGTGCCTGGGAGGCTCAGTCAGTTAAGCAGCCTACTCTTTTTTTTTTTTTTTTAATTTTTTTAGTGTATGTGCTGCTGAAGCCAGCACTTGAAAAAAGTTTTTTTTAATGTTTATTTATTTTTGAAAGACAGAGCACTAGTGGGGAGGGGAAGACACAGAATTGGAAGCAGGCTCCAGGCTCTGAGCTGTCAGCACAGAGCCCAGTGCAGGCTTGAACCCATGAACCATGAGATCATGACCTGAGCCGAAGTCGGATGCTTAACCGACTGAACCACGTAGGTGCCCCTAAGCATCTTATACTCTTAATTTTGACTCTGGTCATGATCTCATGGTTTGTGAATTCAAGCCCCACATTGGGCTTTGCGCTGACAGTGTGGAGACTGCTTGGGATTTTCTGTCTCTCTCTCTCTCTCTCAAAATAAATAAACACTTAAAAACCCCAACATTGCACCTTTCCTTAACTGAATGTTTATGTATCTGTTATCATCAACTTTTCTTTAAGGGATGTTCTGCTTTGTTTTATTTTATTTTTTGCCTATATGCTATTTTATTTTTGTCAGCTTTATTGAAATATAATTGACATAATATTGTCCAAGTTTAAAATATACATGTGCTGATTTGATATACTTATGTGTTGCAATATGATTTTCGCCACAGCATTAGCTAACACCTTCATCATGTCACATAATTACTACTACTTTTTGTGGGGCAAACATTTAAGATCTACTTTGTTACAAACTTTATATAATATGGTACTGTTAACTATAATCACAATGCTGTGGACTTAATCCTCATAACTTATTTATCTTGTAACAGGAAGTTTGCACCCACTGACCAACTCTCTCCACTTCCCTCACTCCCCAACCTCTGGTAACCACTATTCTACTCTGTTTTCTCTTGTTTGTTTTTTTTAGATTCCACATATAACTGAGATCATGTAATATTTGCCTTTTTCTGACTGACTGACTGACTTCTCTTAGCATAATGACCCAAGGTCCATCCATGTTGTCACAAATGACAGGATTTCCTTCTTTTTCAAGGCTGAATAATATTGTTGCACGTGTGCGTGCGTGTGTGTGTGTGTGTGTGCAAAATCACATTTGCTTTATTCACTCATCTGTTGATGGAAACTTAGGTTGTCTCTCTATCTTGGTTATTGTGAATAATGCTGCAATAAACATAGGATATCCTGTTTTCATTTTCTTTGGATATACACCAGAAGTGGGATTGCTGAATCACATGGTAATTCTATTTTTAAATTTTGAGGCATCTCTATACCATTTGTCACAATGGCTGTACCAATTTACATTCCCACTAACAGTGCACAGATGTTCTCTTTTCTCCACATCCTCACTAACACTTGTTATCTCTTGTCTTTTTGTCTCTTATCTCTTGTCCTGTTAGTTATTCTGACAGGTATGAGGTGAAATCTCATTGTGATTTAGGTTTGCATTTCCTGATGACTAGTGGTGTTGAGCATTTTTTTTTTTTTTTGGTGTATTTCTCTCTAGTTTTTAATTACATAGATTTTATATAGTTAATATAACAAGTTGGGTATATGACAAAGATTTTCTCATGTTAACTAAAACTTCAATTTAATGGGTAGATATTTTAAAGCAACAAGCTTAAAAACTTTAAAAATATTTGTTATATGTAATTATATGTTATTCATGTACCTGTTGACCACTTGTATGTCTTCTTTGGAAAAAAAGGTCTTTTCAGATCCTCTTCCCATTTTTAATCAGATTGTTATTTTTCTACTGAGCTGTATGAGTTCTTTCTGTATGTATTTAATAATATAATTCCTTATTCAAAATATGACTTGTAATCGTTTTCTCCCATTCTGTAAATTGCTGTTTCATTTTGTTGATTGCTTCTTTTGCTGTGCAGAAGCTTTTAAGTGTGATATGGTTGCATATATTTATTTTTGTTTTGTTGCTTGCAGTTTTAAGGTGTCAGTCCAAGATCATTGCCAAGATTGATATCAAGACTTTGGAGACTATGTTTTCTTCTAGGAGTTTTATAGTTTCAGGTCTTATGTTTAAGTCTTTAATCCATTTTGAGTTAATTTTTGTCAGTGGTATAAAAAGGTATGCAATTTCATTTTTCTGCATATGGTTATCCATTTATCCTACACCATTTATTGAAGAGACTATTGTTTCCTCATTGAGTATTCCTGCCTCCCTTGACAAATACTGGTTGATCATATATGCACTGGAGTATTTCTGGGCTCTCTATTCTGTTCCACTGGTGTGTGTATCTATTTTTTTATGCCAATGCCATACTGTTTTGCTTACTATAACGTTGCAGTATAGTTTGAAATCTAAGTAAATGTGAAGCTTCCATTTTTGTTCTTCTCTCTCAGAATTGCTTTGGCTACTTGGGGTCTTTTGGCTGTTTCCTATAAATTTTAGGATTACTTTTTCTGTTGATTCCATTGAAATTTTGATAGGGATTGTATTGAAACTACAGAAGGCTTTGGGTAGTTTGGACATCTTAGCAAAATTCTTCCAATTCAGAAACACAGGATATTGTTCCATTTGTATGTGTTTTCTTCAATTTCTTTTATCAAAGACTTGTAGTTTCAAGTGTACAGACCTTTCATCTATTTGGTTAAATTTATTCTGAAGTTTTTAAAAAATTATTTTTAATTCTACTGTGAATGAGATATTCTACTCCCCCCACCACAAATATTCCATTGTTAGTGTACAGAAATGCAACTGATGTCTGTATGTTGATTTTATATTCTGCAACTTTAATGAGGTTGTTGATTAATTATTTTTTGTTTGAGTCTTTGGGGTTTTCTATATATTTGATCATATCATCTACAAATAAAGACAACTTTACTTTTTCCTTTCCAGTTTTTCCTTTCAGTTCTTTATTTCACTTGGTTGCTCCAGCCAGGACTTCCAGTACTATGTTGAATTAGAATAATCAGATTGAGCACCCTAGTCTTGTTCCTGACCTTAGAGTAGAAGCCTCAACGTTTCACTACTGAGTATGATATTAGTTGTGGGCTTGTTGTATATGACCTTTATTATGTTGTATGTTGTTAAGGGTTTTATCATAAAAGAATGTTGTATTTTGTCAGATGCCTTTTCTACACCCATTGAGATGATCATAATTTTTACCTTTCGTTTTTTTAATATGGCCTGTCACATTTATTGATTTGGATCCCACTGATTTATCCCACTGATAAATCCTGCTTGATCATGGTGTACAGTCTTTTTAATATGCTGCTGGGTTCAGTGTGCTAAGTTTTTGTTAAGAAATTTGCATCTATATTCATCAGGGATATTGGTCTATCATTTTCTTTTTTTGTGGTATCCTTATATGCCTTGGGTATCAGAATAATTCTGACCTCATAAATGACTTTGAGTGCACCCCCTCCACTCTAGTTCCCATAGAATGAGTTTGAGATGTCCCCCCTCCTCCAATTTTTAAAATGAGTTTGAAAAGGATTAGTGTTAATTCTTTAAATGTTTGGTAGAATTCACCAGTAAAACCATCTAGTCTTGTGTATTTCTTTATTGGAAGATTTTGGATTACTGATTCAATCTTCTTATTCATTATTTGTCTGTTCATATTTTCTATTTCTTCATGAGTCAGTTTGTAAGTTGTAAGTTGTGTGTTTCTAGGAATTTATGCATTTCTTTTAGGTTATCTAGTTTGTCAGCATATAGTTGTTCATAGTAGTCTCTTATGATCTTATATATTTCTATGGTATCAGTTGTAATGTCTTCTCTTTCATTTTACATTTTATGTTTTTTGAATATCTTTCTTTTTCTTAGTTTGACTGAAGGTTTGTCAATTTTGTTTATCTTGTCAAAAAGCTAGCTCTTGGGGCGCCTGGGTGGCTCAGTCGGTTGGGCGTCCGACTTCGGCTCAGGTCATGATCTCGCGGTCCGTGAGTTCGAGTCCCGCGTCAGGCTCTGGGCTGATGGCTCAGAGCCTGGAGCCTGCTTCTGATTCTGTGTCTCCCTCTGTCTCTGCCCCTCCCCCGCTCATGCTCTGTCTCTCTCTGTCTCAAAAATGAATAAAACGTTAAAAAAAAAAAAAAGCTAGCTCTTAGTTTTATTGACATTTTCAATTGTTTTTCGGGTCTCTATTTCATTTATTTCAGCTCTGATCTTTGTTATTTCCTTCTCCTAACTTTGGCCTTTGTTCGTACTTCTTTTTCTAGTGTTTTTTGAGGTATAAAGTTAGATTGTTTATTTGAGGTCTTTCTTTTTTCTTAATATATGCATCTATTGCTATAAACTTGCGTCAAAACTGCTTTTGCAGTGTCTCATAGGTTTTGATATGTTGTGTTTCCATTTTCATCTGTTTTCAGATATTCTTTGATTCCTCTTTTGATTTCTTCTTTGACCCATTCATTGTTTAGGAGTGTGTTAATTTCTGCATATTTAAAAACTTGCCACTTTTTCTGTTGTTGATTTCTAGTTTCATACCATTGTTGTTAGATAAGATACTTGGTATGATTTCAATCTTTTCAGATTTGGGTCCTATCATATGATCTATCTTTGAGAATATACCATGTTCACTTGAGAAAAATACATATTTCGCTGTTGAATGAAATGTTCTATATATGTCTATTAGGTCCATTTGGTCTAAAGTATGGTTCAAGTTCAACATTTCCTGGTTGATTTTCTGGCTGGATAATCTATCCATCATTGAAATTTGGGGTATTGAAGTTCCCTACTATTAATGTATTGCTGTCTGTTTCTCTCTTCATATCTGTTTATATATGCTTAATATATTTAGGTGCTCCAATATTGCATGTGCATATATTTATAATTGTTATAACCTCTTGATGAGTTGACCCCTTTATCATTATATAATGACCTTCTTTGTCTTTTGTTGACATTTTTGGCTTACAGTCTATTTTGTTTTATACAAGCATAGCTCCTCCTGCATTTTTATTTTTATTTTTTAGTGTGTACTTGCATGGAATGTCTTTTTCCATCCCTTTACTTTGAGCCTATGTGTGTCCTTAAAGTTGAAATAAGTCCATCCAGCTACTCTGTGCATGCCTTTTGATTGGAGAATTCAGTCCATTTACATTTAGAGTTGTTATTGATATATAAGGACTTACTAATGCCATGTTATTAGTGGCATTCTGGCTGTTTAGTAGTACACTTGTTCCTCTCTTGCTATCTTTCTTTATGAATTGGTGATTTTCTGTAGTGACATGCACTGAGTCCTTTGCCCTTTCTCTTCATCTTTTGTGAATAGATTATAAGTTTTTCCTTGGTGATTATCATAAGGCTTAAATAAAACGCCTCATAAATTTGTTTTGGGGCACTTGGGTGGCTCAGTCGGTTAAGCATCTGACTTCAGCTCAGGTCATGATCTCACAGTCTGCAGGTTCAAGCCCTGCATCGCGCTCTGTGCTGATAGCTCTGAGCCTGGAGACTGCTTTGGATTCTGTGTCTCCCTCTCTCTCTGCAACCCCACCCCTCCCATGCTCTCTCTTTCTCTGTCTTTCCAAAATAACTAATAAAAACATTAAAAAATAAATTTAAGTCTATTTTGTTGAAAGCACTTAACTTCCCTTTATACTAAAACTTTTACTCCATTTTTAAAAATGTTCATTTATTTTTGAGAAAGAGCACAAGCAGGGGAGGTGCAGAGACAGAAGAGGACAGATGATCTGAAGTGGGCTCCATGCTGACAGCAATGAACTGGGTGTGGGGCTTGAACTCACAAACCTTGAGATCACGACCTGAGCCAAAGTCAGAAGCTCAACCAACTGAATCACCCAGCCACCCCCTTTTACTCCTTTTATATATTTAAAAAATTTTTCAGTTTATTTATTTTGAGAGTGAGAGAAAGTGCATGTGCGAGAACAAGAGAAAGGGAGGAGCAGAGAGAGGAGAGAAAGAACTCCAAGCAGACTCCATGTGCTGTCAGTGCAGAGCCTGATGTGGGGCTTGAACTCACAAACTGTAAGATCATGACCTGAGCCAAAATCAAGAGTTGGATGCTCAACCAACTGAGCCACCTAGGCACCCCAACTCCATATATATATATATATATATATATATATATATATATATATACACACACACACACATATATATATACATAAATTAAAAAAAAAATTTTAATGTTTACTTATTTTTGAGAGAGAAAGAGAGACAGAGCATGAGCAGGGGAGGAGCAGAAAGAGAGGGAGACACAGAATCTGAAGCGGGCTCCAGGTTCCAAGCTGTCAGCACAGAGCCCTATGTGGGGCATGAACCCACAAACCATGAGATCATGACCTGAGCCAAAGTCGGCGCTTAACTGACTGAGCCACCCAGGTGCCCCTCCTTTTATATTTTTAATGTCACAACTTACCTTTTTAAATATTGTGTATTTGTTAAATTATATAGCTATAGTTATTTTTTTCTTTTTTTTTTTTTTTTTAATTTTTTTTTTCAACGTTTATTTATTTTTGGGACAGAGAGAGACAGAGTATGAACGGGGGAGGGGCAGGGAGAGAGGGAGACACAGAATCGGAAACAGGCTCCAGGCTCTGAGCCATCAGCCCAGGGCCTGACGCGGGGCTCGAACTCACGGACCGCGAGATCGTGACCTGGCTGAAGTCGGACGCTCAACCGACTGCGCCACCCAGGCGCCCCGCTATAGTTATTTTTAATACTCTTGTCCTTTAATCTTTACACTACTTAACACACCATCATATTATAGTGTTAGAATTCTGAAGTTGACTATATTTACTTTTCATATATTTTGTATATTTTTGTATGTTATCATGTTACTAATTAATGTCTTTTCATTTCAGCTTGAAGATAGTCCTTCAGCATGTCTTGTAAGGCAGTGGTGATGAACTCCCCCAGCTTTTGTTTTTCTGGGAAAATATAATTCACATTTCTGAAGAATAACTTTGCTGGGTAAACTATTCTTGGTTGGCATTTTTTTCTTTCTTTCAGTACTTTGAGTATATCATCCTACTTTCTCTTGGCCTGTACATTTTTTGCTGAGAAATCCACTGATAACTTACAGGGGCTTTCTTTGTAGGTTACAATCTTTTTTTCATTTGCTGTTTTTAGGATTCTTTGTCTTTGATTTTTGATATTTTTTACTATAATGTATCTTGAAGATGATCATTTTGGATTGGAATAATGGGTGATCTATTTGCTTCATACATTGAATGTCCAAATCTCTTCCCAAATTTGGGAAGTTTCTAGCTATTATTTCTTTAAGTAAGTTTTTTACCCCTTTTCCTCTCCTGGAACTCCAATGACTTGAGTATTAGGTGTTTTTTGTTTTTTTTTTTTTTTTTTGTTTTTTTTTGTTGTTGTTTTTTTGTTTTTTTTGTTTTGTTTTGTTTATGGTGTCTGATAGATCACATAGGTTTTCTTCACTTTTTTTCATTCCTTTTTCTTTGTTCTCTTCTTACTCTGTTATTTCAAAGTTTCTATTCTCTAACTCCCCAATTCTTCCTTCTGTTTTATCTATTCTGCTATTGATGCTGTCAATTGCATATTTTATTTCATTCACTGAATTCTTCAGCTCCGGAATTTCTGTGTGGTTCTTTTTATGATTTCTATCTCATTAATTTCTCATTTTGTTTGTGTATTGTTTTCCTGATTTCATTGAATTGTCTTTCTGTGTTTTTGTGTAGCTCATTGAGTTTCCTTAAAACAGCTATTTTGAATTTTTTATCAGGTAAATTGCGGGTCTCTATGTCTTTGGGTTCTGCCACTGGAGGACTATTGTGAACTTTGGTGATGTCATATTTCCTTGATTTTTCATGTTACTTGGAGTTTTGCATTGCTATTTTCACATTTGAAATAGCAGTCACTTCCTCTAATCTTTACTAACTGCCTTCAGCTGAGAGATATCTTTTGTCAGTTCAGCTATAGATTCTGGGGTTTTCTCTGACTTTGAGTGGATAACTGCTCCATGCAGTTTCTTAAGTTTATATGTCTTCTCTCAATCCTACAATATGCCAGGTTGGCTGCTGCTAACTTCTCTTTTGTTTTCTTGAAGGTGGCACTATAGCTCAAGTTTGTGATTTCTCCCTCATCCAGAGACCCCAGTCTGTTTTCTGTGCATGTTCCCTGTCTGCTTGAGCTTGTTCTTCCCACTTCTTTCAAGAACATGAACAAGGATCTGGCTACAGAATGGGAAGAGGTGTAGGTTTGGCACTGGGGACTTTGGGGGATCAAATGGGGGAATGTTCAAATAAAGTTTTCCCAGTGGCTTTAGGGGAAGGCTTCTTGCTAGAGTCCAGAAGGCAGCCACCAGGAATCACATCATTTTAATGCCCTCTAATGTTCTTATCTGCCTCTTTTCCAATCTCCTCCCTTCCTCCAGTCATGGAGCTCCTGATTTAATTTTTTGGATACTGCAGGAGAGAAGTTAGTTTCTTTAGCAGCATCCTGCGCAGCTGAGGAAGACCATGCATTCACTCACCACTCTCCTTTCCCTGTGGAAGAAAGAGCTGGCCAGCTAGTTTAACCCTACATTGTGCCATTCTGAGGAATGATGCTGGTAAAATCAAGTCATTCCTCTTAACCACTCCAATGCATCTAAACTCACTTTTTTTCCTACAGTGGAGTGCTGGAACTTCTCTGGAAACCTGTACTTCCACAAAGGTTCTCTTATCCATTGATATCTGCCCAAGTCCATTATCTCTGCTTCTAGACTATGGCTGCAAGGGGATGGAACTAGTTCATACACTTTTTCCAGTTCTACAGCCTGTACTGAGGTTTGTCTGTCTCTTACTCAACACCAGTTGGGTGAGATTCCTCCCAGGTCCTTGGCATATGGTGCTATATCCCATGACCCCACAAAGGCATTTTTGTTCATGGATGAGTGCCACTTTTTGTTGTGTATAAGAGGGGGACAAAAGCCAGAAATTTATGCTACCATGGTGCTGATGTCAGTCTGTCATGATCATCTTTAACTGAGATGAAATTATCTTCAGTAAAATTTTAAGTAATTCTAATGAGGGTGTCTGGGTGGCTCAGTCAGTTAAGCGTCTGACTTTGGCTCAGGTCATGATCTCAGTTTGTGAGTTCAAGTCCCACGTCAAGCTCTGTGCTGCACTTGTTCTCTCTCTCTCTCTTTCTCTTTACATCAAAGTGAAACTAGAAAGTATTATGAGGGATTTCCTCAACTTCATGCCCTTACCAGTCACCTGCCTGACTACATCAACATACCAAGAAAGAGAGGTCCATTCCATCTAAGGTTGACCCCTTCTCATGTGCTTTAAATTTGACCACTTCTTATCTTTCTAAGGAGCTCTGCTTCTTCAGTTATCCCTCCCACTCTCTCTTACCTCCAGTCACTAAAAATCTATTGAGTTTTCCCATTCAACATCTAGAAACCTCAAATTTATCCCATAATAAAATTGGGAAAACAGTCTGTGAGGAAAGGGCATTCTTGTAACGTACTTTGGCAAGTATAAATTGGGATTTCCTTTCTGTAGAGCAAGTTAAAATAGGGATTGAGGCTTTAGAAATGGATGCATAGGGGCACCTGGGTGACTGTTGAGAATCTGACTCTTGATTTCAGCTCAGGTCATGATGCCAGGGTCATGAAATTGAGCCCCTCATTGGGCTCCATGCTGAGTGTGGAGCCTACTTAAGATTCTCTCTCTCTCTTTCCCTCTGCCCCTCTTCCCTGCTCTCTCTCTCTGTCTAAAATTAAAAAAAGGAGATGTATGTATAATTTGGCTTGTCAGTTTTAATTATAGAACTATATCCTTAGGAAATCATCTAGTATATATGTTTGTATGTATACCTATTTTACAGGGATGTTCATCACAGCATATTTATATAGGGAAAAATTAGATACAGCTTATATGTGCAACAATAGATTTGTTAAACTGGTTATAATTATGCCATTTAAAGTCATGGTTCATTTATTTAATCATAATGAATTAATTAAATTATTCTATTTATTTACAAATTGTTTATAAGTTGCATTATTAAATAAAATTAAATTAATTACTTAAAATTGAATTTAAAATATTTATTTTGAGAGACAGAGAAAACATGCACATGTGGGAACATGTGCATGTGAGCAAGGGAGCGGCAGAGAGAGGGAAAGAGAGAGACCCAAGCAAGTCCCATGCTCAGTGTGGAGCCTGATGTGGGACTGGATCCCATGACCATGAGATCATGGTCAAAATCAAGCCAAAATCAAGAGTTGGAGGCTTAACTGACTGAGCCACCCAAGAGCCCCTAAAATATTTTTTAAAATAAGGAAATATTTAGGGGCGCCTGGGTGGCTCAGTCGGTTGAGCATCAGACTTCGGCTCACATCATGATCTTGCAGTCAATGAGTTTGAGCCCCTTATCGGGCTCTGTGCTGACAGCTCAGAGCCTGGAGCCTGCTTCAGATTCTGTGTCTCCCTCTCTCTGGTCCTCCCCCACTGACGCTCTGTCTTTCTCTGTCTCTCAAAGATAAATAAAAGTTAAAAAAAATTAAAAAAATAAGGAAATATTTGATTGAATACATGAGTAGAAAAATTCAGATTATAAAATTATGCACACATACATGTGTGTGAGAAATTGTGTGTGTGGCTTATATATATATATATATATATATATATATATATGTCATATATATATATCTATGATCTATTATATACATCTATGATCTATTATATATATATGATATATATATATATCTCAAGAAAAAAATGGAAGGATATATCTTCTTGTGAAGATATATCTTCCTGTGATTACCCACCTCTGGGTGTGGAATAAAATGATTTTTCTCTTTGTGTTTTACTATTTATTTAGTACAATTAATATTCATTTAGTTACTACAATTAATATACACTTCTTTTTTTAACGCTTTAATTTATCTCTCTCTAGTGGACATGCACAAAAGGAAAAAACCGGAAGAGCCAGGGTGGTGATGGAGTAAGCATTAGCGGATGAGAAATTTCAATAGGGTTCTGATGTAGAAAACCTATTTCCCGATCTCTTTATATCAATGAGATTCAAATTTCTTTTGTGTGAAATATTTAAGTAGCACTTTTATGGTTTTCACAGATTATTTCTAGCAACAGATTTTTTTTAATAAAAAAACTTTATGCAGAACTCTAAATTAAGGAACAATTAACTGAAGAGCTGCTTCATTGGTGAGAGCCCCTGTTCACTGTCACTGCATTGGAACCTTGGGCCTGGGAAAGTGATTTGAGAAATAAACTACTAACTAATGATTATCATGAATTGGAATGATTTCTTTACCTCTCTTACTGACTTCCCCTTTAGTAAATACGGTTTGTTGTACTAGGTACTTAGTTAACCATTTTTAGAGTGGTTAATGAATGGAGATCATTTGGCATTCTTATTACTTGTATAGTAACTTTCATTAAAAGTATAAATAATGATTTTGATTGACTCATGGGTTCTGGGACCCTTTGAAAATATCTCAATGTTACCATAGATGCTTCATCATTATCTTACATTTGATGGGAAGCTTTATAGAGAAGGTATTGGACAGGACTGGAAATCAGTCTGTGGGATAACCAGTCATGCACCTTGAGCAAGTTTCTGGACCTCAATTTCTCCATCTACAAATTAAAGTTCTTGGATTAGATATCCCAAGCCTCTTTCAGCTCTAACACTATGTGATAATATATCATTTTCTCTAGTCTCTTATAGGCCATATCTCAGGTACTCTATGTGTCAGAGATAAGCCAATGATGATGAGAATCTGGTAAATCACAAGAAAGACCAACTGAATTATTTATTCACGTGCTTAGAACTGACACAAAGAAACACCCATAAGCTCTCACCTGAATAATATTCAGAATTGTAAGCCTAAATATTACTAGCCACACTTATATCTATAAGAGGGGAAGGAGCTCACATTAAAAAATGTGATGAGACTCACTGGTAGAGCTTATCAAGGATAGGAGTACTTCTTTTATCCCAGAATAAACTGGATAACATAAATTAATTTTCTACATATTAGGAAAATATTCCCTCAAGTGCCAAAATATTTTAAATTTTTAATTGTTTTCATGGATGATCTTGTAAAAAAAGTCAGATATTTTTCTGCTTTCTTAAATAAAGTAGGTAAAACACAATTTTATAATTGATGGGAGAGGGTTATCTTTTTGAAAAAATTTGTATCCTCTGTTATAATATAGTGATGCCAATAATCACTACTGGAGTGTCTGAAGAAGTGTGTTTCTGGGCTGACTCAGATTGTTCTGCTTTATAAAGTAGTTGTCTCTCTCACAAACAAATGGGAAGATATTCCATGTTTACAGATCTGAAAAATTATGGTTAAAATGTTCATACTGACCAAAGCCTTCTATAGAGTCATTGTGATCTCTATCAAAATTTCAATGGCACTTTTCACAGAAATAGATAAAACAAATCCTAAAATTTGTATGGAACCACAAAAGATCCCAAATAGCCAAAGCAATCTTGAGAAAGAAGAACAAAGCAGGAGGTATCACAGTTCTTGATTTCAAACTATACTACAAAGTTATAGTAATTAAAACAGTATGACAGTGGCACAAAAATATACACATAGACCACTGGTCAGTGGAAGAGAGTAGAGAGCCCAGAAATAATCCAGCACATGTGGTCAATAAGTATTTGAAAAGGGAACCAAGAACACTCAATGGGGGAAGGATAGTCTCTTAAACAAAGGATGCTGGGATAACTGGACAACCACATGCATAAAAATGACATTGGATGCCTATCTTACACCACTCACAAAAACTAACTCAGAATGGATTAGAGAATTCAACACAAGATCCAATACTGTAAAACTCCTAGAAGAAAATATAAGGAAGAAACTCTTTTGACATTGCACTGGGTAATAATTTTTTAGATATAACACCAAAAGCATAAGCAACAAAATCAAAAGTCAACAAGTGGGAATATGTCAAAGTTAAAAGCTTCTATGAAGCAAAAGAAACAATTAACAAAATGAAAATGAAACTATAGAATTGGTGAAAGTATTTGCAAACTGTACATTGGATAAGAGGTTAATTCTGAAACATATCAAGAAAAACAATCTAATTTTAAAAATGGACAGAAGAACTAAATACACATTTTTCCAAAGAAGACATCCAAATGACCAACAGATACATGAAAATATACTCAACATCACTAATCATCAGGAAAATTCAAATCAAAACTACAATATCACCCTACACCTATTAGAATGACTATCATCAAGAAGATAAGAGATAACAAGTGTGAGAATGTGGAGATGAGAACTCTTATACACTATTGAAGGGAATATAAATTTATTCAGCACTATGGTAAACAGTATATAGGTTTCTCAAAAAATTAAAAATAGAACTACCATATGATTTAGCAATCCCACTTCTGAGTATATATCCCAAAGAAATGAAAACAGGATATTGAAAGGATTTGCACTCCTATGTTTACTGTAGCATTATTCACAATAGTTAAGATATGGAAACAACCCAAGTGTCCATCAACAGATGAATGGATAAAGAACATGAAATATATATTATACATTATTATATAAATATATATATTTATATATACACATATATATTTATATATATAAATATATGTATATATGTGTATATATATTATATAAATGTATATATATATTATATATAAATGTATATATATATTATAATTCAGCCATAAGAAAGTAGGATATCCTGCCATTTGCAGCAACATAGATGGACTTTGAGGGCATTATGCTAAGTGAGATAAGTTAGACTGAGAAAGACAAATACTGTGTGATATCATTATATGTGGAATCTAAAAAAGCCAAACTCATAAAAATAGACGTAGAGTAGAATGGTAGTTACCAGAGACTGAGAGGTGGGGGAATTGGGGGTTATTTAAGGGTACAAACTGGGAACTGGTAGATAAATAAATCTTGGAGAGCTAATGTGCAGTATTGTGATTATAGTCAACAATACCGCATTATAAACTTCAAAGTTGTGAAGAGACTGGATCTTAATTGTTCCCACCATAAAAAATAAATGACAATTGTGTAACTTGGTGAGGTGTGAGCTCTATCTCTTGATAGAGGTGTTTGGTAATCATACTGCAATATAAATGTGTCAAATCGACATGTACACCTTAAACTTACACAATGTTATATGGCAACTATATTTCGATAAAAAATGAAAGTAAAAACATCAAATAGTTGTCTCTGCGTCTAAAGTGTTGTGGCTCTAACCTTGTCAGGCTGTCAGCTGTTGCATGTGTCTGTCAATGCACTTGTAATCAGTAGAGCTCTACATTTCTTGTTAGCTTTTAGCATCTCTATCTTGGCAGGGGAAGTGGTTGTGGTGATAGGAGATTTTCATGGCCCTTAAAAAAAACACTTGATGTTTCTCAATTGTGTTATGAATATATGAGGTTGTTGGGAAGTTAATTTCCAGAGAAATAATATGTAACTGAGTGTCTTAGCTCAGGCTGCTATAATGAAATACTATAGACTGGGTGACACAAAAAACAGATATTTAATTTCTCATAGTTCTGGAGGTTCAGAAGTCCAAGATCATGGTGCTGGCAGATTTGGTTCCCAGTAAAAACTCTTCCTGTCTTGCAGATGGCTTTCTTCTCACTATATCCTCACATGGAAGAGAGAGCTCTGGTTTCTATTCCTCTTCTTATAAGGACAATGATCCTATCACGGGGGGCCCTATCCCCATGACCTTTGTCTAAGCCTGATTACCTTCCAAAGGTGCCACCTCCATATGTCATCACACTGTGGGTTAGGGCTTCCACATATGAATTTTAACATATGAGCATTCAGTCCATAACACTGAGATTCCATGATATTTGTGTTTCTTTAAAAAAATTTTTTGTCAACGTTTTTATTTTTATTTTTGGGACAGAGAGAGACAGAGCATGAACGGGGGAGGGGCAGAGAGAGAGGGAGACACAGAATCGGAAACAGGCTCCAGGCTCTGAGCCATCAGCCCAGAGCCCGACGCGGGGCTCGAACTCACGGACCGCGAGATCGTGACCTGGCTGAAGTCGGACGCTTAACCGACTGCGCCACCCAGGCGCCCCTATTTGTGTTTCTTTTAACCCCAAGAAAAGTGATGAAAGTAATCCAGCATGAACCGGTCATTCACAGGATATACAGTATTTTATATCCTGACTCAATATAATAGGGGTGAGACAATAAACAACTTGAGGTACTTCTCTATTAGAGACGCTAAAGAAAAACAATGTTTTCAGAGTGGAATGACTTTTCTATTGATTTCCAGTTCCTTGCTGTCCCTAGATATCTTTTTAAGGACAACTTTGAATCATCAGGAACAGGTGCAAGCTGTCTTTTCTAACAGAGACTGTGTTGGATGAGGCAGCAGGGGGGATGCAGTGTGCTAGAGCGGACAACATGTCAACCAGGAGGCAATTTCTGATTTCTGTATAAGTGATACAGCTATGAGGAAAGAAGCCACCATTCAAACCTAGTCCTGTCTGACTCCGAAGCCAATAAAGGGTACTTTCTATGGGAACCTGTGACCTCCATTCTGTGAGTCCTGGGATGAGTTCCTACGCGCGGGCGCGTGCGCGCGCACATGCGCGCGCGCGCACACACACACACACACACAACTTTCTCCATGAGGTACGGCCAAGTCTCTTTGGTAGTAATTCTACAAGTAAGCATTAATACAGAGCAAAATTTGTGTGGGTAACCTAAACTCAGGGACAAAGATGACCAATTTAGCTTGTAGCTTAGACCAAAAATGAAAACAAAGAGCTCTATTTCTATGGCTCCCAACAACAATCCAAAAAGCAAAATATCCTGTTAACTCATTATTTTGCATATAACTTTACATTTTTTCTCTTTAAGTTATTTATACCAAGAGGTTGTTTCAAAGTAGTAACAAACTCAGGGCCGGTGAATTTTGAGACCTACTTCCTGATTATTACTGCCAAATTTATACAAAGCAGTGAGTAACTTTTATGATCTCTTTTATTTATTTGTTATTTTTAAAAATTTTTAAAAAGTTTATTTATGTTTGAGAGAGACAGAAACAGCATGAGTGGGGGAGGGGGAGAGAGAGAGAGAGAGAGAGAAAATCCCAAGCAGGCTCTGCACTGTCAGCACAGAGCCCAACGTGGGGCATGAATTCACAAAACTGTGAGATCATGACCTGAGCCAAAACCAAGAGTTGGACGCTCAACCAACTGAGCCACCCAGGTGCCTTTATTGTCTCTTTTAGATGTCTATTTATCATTTATTGTCTCCTTGTGTATCAATTTTCACCAAATAGGACCTTTATGTGTAACTACTCTGACTAAAATTTTCCAAATGAATATTGCTGCCATCACAAATTTCCTCTAGGGCAGAAGTGTAATGTGGGTGAAATCCCCACATTAAAAACAGCATGGATAAATAGGGGCATCTGCAGGGTTCAGCTGGTTAAGTGACTGACTCTTGGTTTTGGCTCAGGTCATGATCTCACAGTCTGTGAGATAGATAGAGCCCCATGTTGGGCTCTGTGCTGACAGTGCGCAGCCTGCTTGGGATTCTCTCTCTCCCTCTCTCTCTGCCCCTCCCCCACTTGTGCATGCTCTCTCCCCTCTCTTTCTCAAAATAAATAAATAAACATTTTAAAAAATAGCACGGGTAAATAAAGGGAAAATATATGTGTCAATGTGATATAATAGCCTCTTTTCAATAGATAAAATTCACTCAGATAATTTGTATATGTATTATCAGGGCTCTAAAAAATAATATATTGTGTAACTCTGGGTCAAAACTGCCAGCACTGTTGGTTTTACATAACAATGTGATTAGAATAACTCATACTTTGTACTTTTGCTGACTGTACAATTTTGTAAATATACTGCGTTGATCAGAAACTTAAATACAGAACAGTTTTTTATAAGAGGCACGATGAGGACAGCTCTAGATCTAATGATACACTAGGGAAAGTCAGACAAGAGAGCTACTTTCTTTCCAAGTCACCAGCTTTTGATTTTTTCCATAACCTGATTCAAATTTTCTGTTCCAATCATACTTTCTTCCACATCTAAACATTTTATCTTTTTTTAAAACTTGACACAATCTAATCAAACCTTAGGCCTAGAAGACAAGTACAGCTGAGTTTGAATGACAGCTTCAACCATTCATTAGTTGTGTGATCTTAAAAGTTCTTTAAATTCTTTGATCCTTAGTTTCCTCACCCATATATTGGGTATAATAATAGAATATTCCTCATAATATTATTGTTAGGATTAAATAATATAATATATATATATATATAAGATACTCAGAATAAGGCATGGTATATGGTGAAATAGCCATAAATATTAACTATTACCATTTACATCATTAACAAATAGGGGTAACTAGCTCTTCCAATTAATCTATGATGCTTATAAGTGAAATGCCATATCAGTTAGCTTTTTAGATTAATTACTGAATTCTGAAAGCAAAACTAAGTGTGATGAACACTTGAAAAGGGCACTGCTGTGTCTTGATTTGTCAAATTTACATGTAGTTGTTCCTAGTGTCAGCCTCAGAGAACAGTTGGCTCATTAAAGAGCTGACACAAGGTTGCTGTTCAAGAAAGCATACTGAATTTTCTAGTTTCTTCTACATCATAGAAGAAGTTGGTGAAAATATGAAGTGGGACACAGGGCATTTCTGGTTTCAGAAGAGCAAGACAATTGAGTATGGGTAGTTGCTAATAATATCTAAAACCAGGGGTGCCTGGGTGGCTCAGTTGGTTAAGAGTCCATGATCTCATGGTTCATGAGTTCAAACCTATTCCTGGACCATGCGGTCAAAGAATTATAGATGTGACCTTCACTTATAAGAAGGACCCCAACGGGGACCAGGTGGTGAATCCACACTGGGAAGTTGAACAAAATGAAATGATTCAAGACTAAAACAAAAATAAACATTTAACCATGGCAGCATAATTCCTGGATTCTTCAAATGAATAAATAGATAAATAAAGGATATAAAATCCAGTAGAGTGCATATGTCCCTTCAAAACAGCACACCTGTATCCCTTGGATAAATACCTAGTAGTGCAGCACTATCAACAATAGCCAAAGTATGGAAAAAGCCCAAATGTCCATCGATGGATGAATGGATAAAGAAGATGTGGTATATTACTCGGCAAGCAAAAAGAATAAAATCTTGCCATTTACAACTATGTGGATGGAATTGGAGGGCATTATGCTAAGCGAAATTAGTCAGAGAAAGGCAAATATGTGACTTCACTCATATGAGGACTTTAAGAGACAAAACAGATGAATACAAGGGAAGGGAAACAAAAATAATATAAAAACAGGGAGGGGGACAAAACAAGAAACTCTTAAATATGGAAAACAGAGGGTTCCTGGAGGGGTTGTGGGAGGGGGGATGGGCTAAATGGGTAAGGGGCATTAAGGAATCTACTCCCGAAATCATTGTTGCACTATATGCTAACTAATTTGGATGTAAATTAAAAAAAAAATCCAGTGGATTTGTTTTTATTTCTTCTTGGGGTTTCAACCTAGGGAGATAGTATAGGCCATTGTCACATTCCATCGGAGCCCTTCTGTTACTCTCTTAGAGTTTCTTGAGTCATAGATTTGGTCATATTAGATTTTAGAGATTATTAGTAACTACACATACCCACCAACCTTGCTTTCCTGAAACCAGTATCTTTGGGCACTTATTTAAATATTCAAAGATGATACCCAGTGGAATCATTATAGGCTGGTGATGGGGAATTGTATTTTTTTTTCATCATTAGGATGCTGACTCAGGAAATAAAGAATAAAGACAGGCACATCACTGGATGAAGAAGAGTAACACACGGGATCACTCAGGATCCATACAGCAGAGAGTGTTGAATAAGTTTACAAGTGATAGCGAGGAAGGTCCACACAGCAAAGTCTCAGATTCCAAGATACACAAATCTCTCTAGATAGTGGAGGGCCACCTCAGATAACAGAGACTACAGAATAATCTTATGAATCTATGTCAGTAAGCAGAGCCTTAAGACATATGATAATGAGTGTGAGAGAAAAATAATGAATTTAGGAATAAATAATCCAAAATAAACACTTATAAAATAAGACTCCCTTATCAGAAATTCACTTAAGAGAAGGACCCGGGCACCTGGGAGGCTCATTCCGTTAAGTGTCCAACTTCGGTCATGGCCTCCGGGTTTATGAGTTTGAGGCTCTGACAGCTCAGAGCCTGGAGCCTGCCTCGGATTCTGTGTCTCCCTCTCTCTCTGCCCCTCCCCCACTCACACTCTGTCTCTCTCTCAAAAATAAATAAACATTAAAAAGAAAGAAAGAAAGAAAAAGACCAAGAGTCATTACAGGTTGACCCTAGAATCTGGACCCAATATTCTGCATTAGCCAAAAAAGTCTAGAAAATGAAGAAAACTATTAAAATTATACTGGAAACAAAGCTTTATCCTGGTATATTTCTGTTGAAAAGGATTTATGTAGTTCTTACTGCTCTGCCTCAGAAACAAGTTTGTCATTACTTGAAAAGAACTGGGGAAGACGAGTCCAAAATAATTGGAGATATTGGAAATAAAGAGAGTGTTTTGTTTAACATTAGATTTGGACTTTCAGTCTGAAAATGAGAAATCTAATTACTTTGGAGTAATTAAATCTGTGCAATAATAAGTAACATGAATTAGGTGAACAGAGATTTGCTTACTCGCTAACCTCAAAGTCCTAGAATTGGGAAATGGCAACTTTTGAAACTTATAAAATAAATGTATTGGCCCAAGAAGTAGGTTTCACGGGAAATATAAATGCATTTCGAAAGTATTTGGATAAATTATGACCAAAAGTCATCAGTGAATTTGAGATATATTCAGCTCCTGGAATTAAGAAGTCTTCAGAAGGAGTAACAGAAGTATTTTCCTGACATCTCTTGGGCAAGAGAATCCAGGTATGAATGGGTTGAATGTTCCCAAACAGCTCATGAGTTAGAGAAGTTTGATTACTATCTCTACAATAAGAGAATTACCTCACGTTCATTCAGCATACCACTTTTTATCCTCTTTTTCTATTTCAGATCCAAGTACAGTGACAACAACTTTCAGTAGTGGATGTTCCCCTCTGATTGATGGCCAGAGGTCAGGACTCTCCAGCAATTCTGATGAGTATATGTAACTTCTTGGTTCATCTCTATTGTTTCATCTTAAATTCTGCAAATGAGATGATGCAGATGAGCAGCGCTGCAGTTCCTTCTCATTTGCATTTTATTAGCTTTATGACAGTTTCCTTCTTGCATGATATTACCTAATTACATCCTTCAAAGAAGCACTAACATATCCCTCTTCACTTTCAATTATTCACTCCAACGAAGGGAATCATGAAACACCCACTCTCTCCCAGAAAATCCACCCAGCACTGGGTCGCTGTGGGAGGGAGATGATGTGGAGGAGTGGGACCACAATCCCAAGCAGGTCTACAGAAAGCCTGGCTTTGGCCCCATTTCCTCTCAAGTCAACTTTCTAGCCACACAGGAACGCAAGTCTCATAATCATATACATCGAGATGGTATTACCCAAGTTTATTGGTCATGTGATCCACTGGACTTGTTACAAGAATAACCTGTTTCAAATAATTTTGGGATGTTTCTAAAAATCATCCATTTTGAATCATCCACAAAGAATCACATTTTCCCAGTATTTCAAAGGAAAGATTGTAGTCTCTGAAAATTTCTGAAAAGAGAACATCCAGATTGAGTTTTAAGTATTTCATTTCTAGTTCTCTTTTGTTTGATCACCAATATTTTATTTGTGATAATAAATAAATCAAAAAATTTATTTGATAAAATTTATTTGATAAAAAATAATCAAATCAGCATTCTCCAAGTCTTCAGAGAATAACTTCCAATTGCTTCCAGAAACTTTTCTTGGGCTATACCAAGTATTAGGTACACCGTCATAAAGAATAATATACTACTAGTTCACCTACACAGTGGCAAAGAACATATGAGATGTTTCTGGAGTCTATCTCAATACCCTGACTGATTCTTAGATTCCTGGTAAAGTTTTGCACCATATTCAGACTTACAGAGTGCACCATCTATTATGCTATAGAAAAGCTAAAGATGTAAAAATGAAAGCAGTTCAAGCACATGTACCTGATAAATCCTCAGTCAAGACTCCTCCACTCAGAAGTATTCCTTAACTTACTCTTGCCAATGTCAAAATGCCAACAGTTAAAATGCGAATACAGGTTGCCTGGGGCCTAACATTACAGGGGACCTTGTGTTACTTTGTGTCAATTGCTTATTTTCCTCCAGTGATTCTTCTAGTTGGATCATTCTCTGTCATGGACACTACAGCACTCATGGCAAGATTGTTTTTCTAATTCTTATATTTTACCATATGAATGATAACCTGCAACTGGCACAGAGATCAGGTGTTTAGAATACTCATTATTTTCTGAATGAACACATTTTCTTTACACCAGCACTTTCAAGAAGGCTTTCAAATACAAGGAAAGATCTTGATTTAATAGATCTACTGAGGTATAATTTATATACAATAGGCTGGACATTTCAAGTGTACAATTCAATGAATTTTGATATATATACACACCAGTGAAACCATCACTATAATATGATGAATATTTTTATCACCCTCAAAAGATTCCCTTTGCCCCATCACTTCCCCAAATCCTAGGCAAACAATGATACGCTTTTTTCCCACTACATATTACTTTTCATTTTTTCTAATTTTATATAAATGTAATCATACAGTACTCTTAACAAAATCTAGCTTCTTGGGGCACCTGGGTGGCTCAGTCAGTTAAGTGACCTACTTTGGCTCAGGTCATGATCTCACAGTTTGTGAGTTCAAGCTCCACATTGCAGACCCTGTTGTCAGTGCAGAGCCTGCTTTAGATCCTCTGTCTCCCTCTCTCTCTGCCCCTCCCCGGCTTGTGCTCTCTCTCTCTCAATCTCTCTCTCTCAAAAATAAATAAACATTAAAAAAATCTAACATCTTGGGGCGCCTGGGTGGCGCAGTCGGTTGAGCGTCCGACTTCAGCCAGGTCACGATCTCGCGGTCCGGGAGTTCGAGCCCCGCGTCAGGCTCTGGGCTGATGGCTCAGAGCCTGGAGCCTGTTTCCGATTCTGTGTCTCCCTCTCTCTCTGCCCCTCCCCCGTTCATGCTCTGTCTCTCTCTGTCCCAAAAATAAATAAACGTTGAAAAAAAAAAAAAATTAAAAAAATCTAACATCTTACACTCAGCATAATTATTTTGAGATTCACTCGTGTTGTTGTATCAATATTGTTGTATCAATAGTTTGTACTTTTTTTCTTGTTTTTTTCTTTCTCTTTATTTTTTTCTTTTTCATGTTAATATTCTATTGTATGGTTATACCACAATTTGTTTAACCATTTACCTGTTGATAAACATTTGAATTGTTTTCAGTTTGGGGCTTTCACAAAGATGCTAAAAATATTCATGTACTGGAATCCTGGGAAGATGGCGGCGTTGGAGGACGCTGGGCTCACCGCGCATCCTGCTGATCACTTAGATTCCACCTACACCTGCCTAAATAACCCAGAAAACCGCCAGAAGACTAGCAGAACGGAGTCTCCGGAGGCAAGCACAGACGAGAGGCCCACGGAAACCGGTAGGAAGGGTGGCGAGGCGGTGCGCGCTCCACGGACTGGCGGGAGGGAGGCGGGGCGGAGGGGCTGCCTGCCGGCCAAGCAGAGCCACCGAGTCTGGCTGGCAAAAGCAGAGGGGCCGGAGGGAGTGTGTTCCGACAACAAGTGGGACTTGGCATCTTGAAGGTTATAAGCTAACAGCTCTGCTCGGAGAATGGGAGGGCTGGAGGACAACGGGAGGGAGAGTTGTTGAGCCCCAGACGACAGAGCTCAGCTTGGCGGTGAACAAAGGCGCTGGCCAGCGCCATCTCCCTCGCCCATCCCCCAGCCAAATTCCCAAAGGGAACCAGTTCCTGCCAGGGAACTTGCTTGCACTGCGCAAACACCCAACTCTGTGCTTCTACAGATCCGTCCCTCGGCAGGTCTGACTCCCGCCCGGTGCCGCAGGGCCCCTCCCAAAGCGGATCTCTGAAGGAAAAGCGAGCTGAGCCTGCCCCTCCTGCCCCTGTGCACCCTGCCGATCCACACCAGCTAATATGCCAGATCCCCAGCATCACAAGCCTGGCAGTGTGCAAGTAGCCCAGACGGGCCACGCCACCCCACAGTGAATCCCACCCCTAGGAGAGGGGAAGAGAAGGCACACACCAGTCTGACTGTGGCCCCAGCGGTGGGCTGGGGGCAGACATCAGGTCTGACTGCCGCCCCGCCCACCAACTCAAGTTATTCAAGACAGCACAGGGGAAGTGCCCCGCAGTCCCACACCACTCCAGGGACTATCCAAAATGACGAAACAGAAGAATTCCCCTTAGAAAAACGTCCAGGAAATAACAACAGCTAACGAACTGGTCAAAAATGATTTAAACAATATAACAGAAAGTGAATTTAGAATAATAGTCATAAAATTAATCCCTGGGCCTGAAAACAGTATAAAGGACAGCAGAGAATCTCTTGCTACAGAGATCAAGGGACTAAGGAACAGCCAGGAGGAGCTAAAAAATGCTATCAGTGAGTTGCAAAATAAAATGGAGACAACTATGGCTCAGATTGAAGAGGCAGAGGAGAGAATAGGTGAACTAGAAGATAAAATTATGGAAAAAGAAGAAGCTGAGAGAAAGAGAGATAAAAAAATCCAGGAGTATGAGGGGAAAATTAGAGAACTAAGTGATGCACTAAAGAGATATAATCTACGCATAATTGGTATTCCAGAGGAGGAAGAGAGAGGGAAAGGTGCTGAAGGTGTACTTGAAGAAATCATAGCTGAGAACTTCCCAGATCTGGGGAAGGAAAAAGGCATTGAAATCCAAGAGGCACAGAGAACTCCCTTCAAACGTAATGTGAATCCATCTTCTGCACAACATATCATAGTGAAACTGGCAAAATACAAGGATAAAGAGGAAATTCTTAAAGCAGCTAGAGATAAACATGCTCTAACATATAAAGGGAGACCTATAGGACTTGTGACCGATCTCTCTACTGAAACTTGGCAGGCCAGAAAGAAATGGCAGGAGATCTTCAATGTGTTGAACAGAAAAAAATATGCAGCCTAGAATCCTTTATCCAGCAAGTCTGTCATGTAGAATAGGAGGAGAGATAAAGGTCTTCCCAAACAAACAAAAACTGAAGGAATTCGTCACCACTAAACCAGCCCTACAAGAGATCCTAAGGGGGATCCTGTGAGACAAAGTACCAGAGACATTGCTACAAGCATGAAACCTACGGGGGCGCCTGGCTGGCGCAGTCGGTTAAGCGTCCGACTTCAGCCAGGTCACGATCTCGCGGTCCGTGAGTTCGAGCCCCGCGTCAGGCTCTGGGCTGATGGCTCGGAGCCTGGAGCCTGTTTCCGATTCTGTGTCTCCCTCTCTCTGCCCCTCCCCCGTTCATGCTCTGTCTCTCTCTGTCTCAAAAATAAATAAATGTTGGGGCGCCTGGGTGGCGCAGTCGGTTAAGCGTCCGACTTCAGCCAGGTCACGATCTCGCGGTCCGTGAGTTCGAGCCCCGCGTCGGGCTCTGGGCTGATGGCTCAGAGCCTGGAGCCTGTTTCCGATTCTGTGTCTCCCTCTCTCTCTGCCCCTCCCCCGTTCATGCTCTGTCTCTCTCTGTCTCAAAAATAAATAAACGTTGAAAAAAAAAATTAAAAAAAAAAAAAATAAATAAATAAATAAATGTTGAAAAAAAATTAAAAAAAAAAAAAAAAGAAACCTACGGACATCACAATGACTCTAAACCCATATCTTTCTATAATAACACTGAATGTAAATGGACTAAATGCGCCAAACAAAAGACATAGGGTATCAGAATGGATAAAAAACAAGACCCATCTATTTGCTGTCTACAAGAGACTCATTTTAGACCTGAGGACACCTTCAGATTGAGAGTGAGGGGATGGAGAACTATTTAACATGTCACTGGAAGTCAAAAGAAAGCTGGAGTAGCCATACTTATATCAGACAAACTAGACTTTAAATTACAGGCTGTAACAAGAGATGAAGAAGGGCATTATATAACAATCACAGGGTCTATCCATCAGGAAGAGCTAACAATTATAAATGTCTATGCGCCGAATACAGGAGCCCCCAAATATATAAAACAATTACTCACAAACATAAGCAACCTTATTGATAAGAATGTGGTAATTGCAGGGGACTTTAACACTCCACTTACAGAAATGGATAGATCATCTAGACACATGGTCAATAAAGAAACAAGGGCCCTGAATGATACATTGGATCAGATGGACTTGACAGATATATTTAGAACTCTGCATCCCAAAGCAACAGAATATACTTTCTTCTCGAGTGCACATGGAACATTCTCCAAGATAGATCACATACTGGGTCACAAAACAGCCCTTCATAAGTATACAAGAATTGAAATCATACCATGCATACTTTCAGAACACAATGCTATGAAGCTTGAAATCAACCACAGGAAAAAGTCTGGAAAACCTCCAGAAGCATGGAGGTTAAAGAACACCCTACTAAAGAATGAATGGGTCAACCAGGCAATTAGAGAAGAAATTAAAAAATATATGGAAACAAACGAAAATGAAAATACAACAATCCAAACGCTTTGGGATGCAGCGAAGGCAGTCCTGAGAGGAAAATACATTGCAGTCCAGGCCTATCTCAAGAAACAAGAAAAATCCCAAATACAAAATCTAACAGCACACCTAAAGGAAATAGAAGCAGAACAGCAAAGACAGCCTAAACCCAGCAGAAGAAGAGAAATAATAAAGATCAGAGCAGAAATAAACAATATAGAATCTAAAAGAAACCTGTAGAGCAGATCAACGAAACCAAGAGTTGGTTTTTTGAAAAAATAAACAAAATTGATAAACCTCTAGCCAGGCTTCTCAAAAAGAAAAGGGAGATGACCCAAATAGATAAAATCATGAATGAAAATGGAATTATTACAACCAATCCCTCAGAAATACAAGCAATTATCAGGGAATACTATGAAAAATTATATGCCAACAAACTGGACAACCTGGAAGAAATGGAAAAATTCCTAAACAGCCACACGCTTCCAAAACTCAATCAGGAAGAAATAGAAAGCTTGAACAGACCCATAACCAGTGAAGAAATTGATCGGTCATCAAAAATCTCCCAACAAATAAGAGTCCAGGACCAGATGGCTTCCCAGGGGAGTTCTACCAGACGTTTAAAGCAGAGATAATACCTATCCTTCTCAAGCTATTCCAAAAAATAGAAAGGGAAGGAAAACTTCCAGACTCATTCTATGAAGCCAGTATTACTTTGATTCCTAAACCAGACAGAGACCCAGTAAAAAAAGAGAACTACAGGCCAATATCCCTGATGAATATGGATGCAAAAATTCTCAATAAGATACTAGCAAATCGAATTCAACAGCATATAAAAAGAATTATCCACCATGATCAAGTGGGATTCATTCCTGGGATGCAGGGCTGGTTCAACATTCGCAAATCAATCAACGTGATACATCACATTAATAAAAGAAAAGATAAGAACCATATGATCCTGTCAATCTATGCAGAAAAGGCCTTTGACAAAATTCAGCAACGTTTCTTAATAAAAACCCTCGAGAGGGGCGCCTGGGTGGCGCAGTCGGTTAAGCGTCCGACTTCAGCCAGGTCACGATCTCGCGGTCCGTGAGTTCGAGCCCCGCGTCAGGCTCTGGGCTGATGGCTCAGAGCCTGGAGCCTGTTTCCGATTCTGTGTCTCCCTCTCTCTCTGCCCCTCCCCCGTTCATGCTCTGTCTCTCTCTGTCCCAAAAATAAAATAAACGTTGAAAAAAAAAAAAATTAAAAAAAATAAAAACCCTCGAGAAAGTCGGGATGGAAGGAATATACTTAAAGATCATAAAAGCCATTTATGAAAAGCTCACAGCTAACATCATCCTCAATGGGGAAAAACTGACAGCTTTTTCCCTGAGATCAGGAACACGACAGGGATGCCCACTCTCACCACTGTTGTTTAACATAGTGTTGGAAGTTCTAGCATCAGCAATCAGACAACAAAAGGAAATCAAAGGCATCAAAATTGGCAAAGATGAAGTCAAGCTTTCGCTTTTTGCAGATGACATGATATTATATGTGGAAAATCCAATAGACTCCACCAAAAGTCTGTTAGAACTGATACAAGAATTAAGCAAAGTTGCAGGATACAAAATCAATGTACAGAAATCAGTTGCATTCTTATACACTAATAATGAAGCAACAGAAAGACAAATAAAGAAACTGATCCCATTCACAATTGCACCAAGAAGCATAAAATACCTAGGAATAAATCTAACCAAAGATGTAAAAGATCTGTATGCTGAAAACTATAGAAAGCTTATGAAGGAAATTGAAGAAGATATAAAGAAATGGAAAACCATTCTGGGCTCATGGATTGGAAGAATCAATATTGTCCAAATGTCAATACTACCCAAAGCTATCTACACATTCAATGCAATCCCAATCAAAATTGCACCAGCATTCTTCTCGAAACTAGAACAAGCAATCCTAAAATTCATATGGAACCACAAAAGGCCCTAAATAGCCAAAGTAATTTTGAAGAAGACCAAAGCAGAAGGCATCACAATCCCAGACTTTAGCCTCTACTACAAAGCTGTCATCATCAAGACAGCATGGTATTGGCACAAAAACAGACACATAGACCAATGGACTAGAATAGAAACCCCAGAACTAGACCCACAAACGTAAGGCCAACTAATCTTTGACAAAGCAGGAAAGAATATTCAATGGAAAAAAAGACAGTCTCTTTAACAAATGGTGCTGGGAGAACTGGACAGCAACATGCAGAAGATTGAAACTAGACCACTTTCTCACACCATTCACAAAAATAAACTCAAAATGGATAAAGGACCTGAACGTGAGACAGGAAACCATCAAAACCCTAGAGGAGAAAGCAGGAAAAGATCTCTCTGACCTCAGCCGTAGCAATTTCTTACTTGACACATCCCCAAAGACAAGGGACTTAAAAGCAAAAATGAACTACTGGGACCTTATGAAGATAAAAAGCTTCTGCACAGCAAAGGAAACAACCAACAAAACTAAAAGGCAACCAACGGAATGGGAAAAGATATTTGCAAATGACATATCGGACAAAGGGCTAGTATCCAAAATCTATAAAGAGCTCACCAATCTCCACACCCGAAAAACAAATAACCCAGTGAAGAAATGGGCAGAAAACATGAATAGACACTTCTCTAAAGAAGACATCCGGATGGCCAACAGGCACATGAAAAGATGCTCAACGTCACTCCTCATCAGGGAAATACAAATCAAAACCACACTCAGATATCACCTCACACCAGTCAGAGTGGCCAAAATGAACAAATCAGGAAACTATAGATGCTGGAGAGGATGTGGAGAAATGGGAACCCTCTTGCACTGTTGGTGGGAATGCAAATTGGTGCAGCCACTCTGGAAAACAGTGTGGAGGTTCCTCAAAAAATTAAAAATAGACCTACCCTATGACCCAGCAATAACACTGCTAGGAATTTACCCAAGAAATACAGGAGTGATGCATAGGGGCACTTGTACCCCAATGTTTATAGCAGCACTCTCAACAATAGCCAATTATGGAAAGAGCCTATAATGTCCATCAACTGATGAATGGATAAAGAAATTGTGGTTTATATACACAATGGAATACTACGTGGCAATGAGAAAGAATGAAATATGGCCCTTTGTAGCAACGTGGATGGAACTGGAGAGTGTTATGCTAAGTGAAATAAGCCATACAGAGAAAGACAGATACCATATGGTTTCACTCTTATGTGGATCCTGAGAAACCTAACAGAAACCCATGGGGGAGGGGAAGGAAAAAAAAAAGAGGTTAGAGTGGGAGACAGCCAAAGCATAAGAGACTGTTAAAAACTGAGAACAAACTGAGGGTTGATGGGGGGTGGGAGGGAGGGGAGGGTGGGTGATGGGTATTGAGGAGGGCACCTTTTGGGATGAGCACTGGGTGTTGTATGGAAACCAATTTGACAATAAACTTCATATATTGAAAATAAATAAATAAAAATATTCATGTACTAGTCTTTGAGCGGATATATGCTTTTACTTCTCTTGAATAAATATCTACAAGTGGGTTTATGGTATGGTACATGTATGTGTAACTTTTTAAGAAGATGCCAAACTGTTTTCTAAAGGAGTTGTTATTTTAGATTCCTATTTGTAGTGTATGAGAGTTCCAGTTACTCCATGTCCTTGGTGAAACATGGTTTGGTCAGTATTTTACATTTTAGCCACTCTAAAGAAGGTGTGCTGGTGTCTTATTTTGGTCTAAATTTGCATTTCCCTAATGACTAATGGTTTTGAGTATATTTCACAAACTTAATCTGTACATCTTTGGTGAAGTGTCTGCTCCAATGTTTGCCCATTTTTTGATTGGGTTGTCTTCTCATTGTTGAACTGTTTTATATTCTAGATACAAGTCCTTTTTTTGGATATATGTTTGCAAGTTTCTCCAAGTCTGTGCTTTGATTTTCATTTTCTTTACAGTATCTTTTGGAAGAGAAAAATTTTTAATTTTTAATGAAGACAAATATATAAATATTTTCTTTTAGAGTTCATGATTTTTGGGTCATATCTATGAAAGCTTTACCTAACCAATGCCATTAAAATTTATCCTATTTTTCTTTAAAATTTTAATGGTTTTAGATCTTATATTTAGGCCTATGGACCATTACAAGATCATTTTTTATGTAGTACACATAAGTTGTTTTGGTTACCTAGGTCTTTTGACTGTCCACATAAATTTTAGAATCAAATTGTCGATGTCCTTTTAAGAAAACCTATTATTTGATTGAGACTGCATCATCTTTAAAGAAATTTGGGAATAATTAACATTTTAACAATATTGAGTCTTCCTATACATAAACGAGTCCTCAACTTTGTTCTTTTCAAGATAGTTTTGGCTATTTTGAGTCTTTTGCATTTCACTTAACTTTTAATATCTGCTTGTCAGTTTCTGAGGAAAACCTGCTGGAATTTTGATAAGAACTGAATAAAAATCTATAGATCTATTTGGAAATAACATCATCTTAATAGTGTGTCTCCCAATCCAGGAACATTGAATGTTTCCCCATTTGTTTAAATGTTTTAAAACAGTTCTCTCAGCAATGTTTTATAACTTTCAGTGTACAAAACTTGCATTTCTTTTATTAAATTTATTCTTAAACATGGTATTCTTTTTAATGCTTTTATGAATGAAATTATATTCTTAATTTTTATTTTCAGATCATTCACTAAAGGTACATAAAAATATAATTTGTTTTTTGTATATTGATCATGTATCCTGTGACCTTGCTGAATTCACTTAGTAGCTTGAGGAGTTGTTTTTTTTGTTGTTGTTGTTGTTGTTATTTGTTTTGTAATTTCTCTAGAATTTTCTATGTAGATCACCATGCCATCTACACATAGGCATGATGGTCTACACTACTTTCGTTTCCTCTGATATGTATGCCTTTTCCTCCCTTTTTCTTCCAAATGTGCTAGTAGAAGCTCCAGTACAATTTGAATAGAAGTGGTGAGAATGAACATCTTTGCCTTTTACCCAATCTTAGAAGTGAAACATTCAGCCTTTCACTCTTAAGAATGTTTGCTGCAAGTTTTTTTTTTTCCTTTTTTTATAGATGGACTTTATCAGGCTAAGGAAGTCTGTTCTACTCCAAAACTGTTTTACAGTTTTTATCATGAATAGGTATTAGACTTCTGTCAATGCTTTTTCTGTGTATATTGAGATTTTCATGTGGCTGTTGTCCTATATTGTCTCAATATGATGTAAAACAATTAATTTTTGGATATTAAAACAACCTTGCATTCCTTGGTTATGCATCCATTTGGTTATGGTGCATAATCTTTTTTACATGTTCTTATATGTTGTTTCCTAATATTTGCATCTATGTTTATGAAGGATATTGGCCTGTAATTTTCATTTCTTGTGATGTTTTTGTATGGCTTTGGTACAAGTGTGGTACTGGCCTCATGGAATGATTTGATAAGTATTCCTTCTTATTTTTTGGAAGAATTTGTGGAATAGTGGTATTATTTCTTCTGTAAGTATTTGGAAGAATTTGTCAGTAAACTTATGTAGGCCTGAGCTTGTCTTGTGGTAAGATTTTTAACTTTTTAACTTTTAATTTTTTATTTTTTTACTTATTTTAGGCATATTCATATGTTTTTTTCTCCTTCAGTTGGTTTTGATATTTTGTGTTTTTCTAGGAATTTGGCCATTTCATCTAAATTATCTAATTTGTTGCCATAAAGTTCTTCATAATATTCCATTATAATCTTTTAATTTAACTTGGAATGTTTCTTTTCTAATATAGGTAATATAGGCATTAAAGTCATGAAATTTCCTCTAAGTATGCTTTAGCTGCATGTCATAAATTTTGATACATTATGTTTTCATACTTATTCAGTTCAAAATATTTTCTAACTTCTTATTTGATCCATGAATTATTTAGAAATACAGTAAAACTTTGGATTGCAAGTGACTTGTTCTACGAGTATTCTGCAAGATGAGCCAAGATTCCTAATAAATTTTAACTTGATAAGCGAGCAATGTCTTGCAATACAAGTAGTATGTGATGCCAAATGTCACATGATCACAACTGAGCCAATGGTTCTTGAAATTCGCTTTGATATATGAGTGCTTTGGATTACAAGCATGTTTCTGGAATGAATTATGCTAACAAACCAAGGTTTTACTATATGTTACTTAATATCCAAACATTTGTGGAGTTTTCAAATTTCGTTCTGTTGTGATTTCTTTCTTTTCTTTTAAGTTGGCTCCATGTCTAACATGGGGCTTGAGCTAACAACTCTGAGATCAAGAGTCAGATGGTGTACTGAATGAGCTAGCCAGATGCCCCTCTTTTGTGATTTCTAATTTAATTCCATTGTGGTCAGGAAACATACCTTGTAGGAACAACATACCTTCAATTCTTTTAAATGTATTATTGCTTTATGGGGTAGTATGTGCTCTATACTGGAGAAAATTCCATGTGCATTGAAAAGAATGTATAGTCTACTGCCATTGGATGAAGAGTTACATAGATATCTGCTAGGTCAAGTTGGTTGAAAGTGTAATTAGAATATTTCGTGTCTTTGCTGGTTTTCTGTCCAGTTTTTAATTGAGAGTGCAATATTGAAGTCTCCAAATATTATTGTATTATCTATTTCTTGCTTCAACTTTCTCGGTTTTTCTTAAATATATTTTGGGGGCATTGTTTTTATATACATATGTACAATTATTGTAGTTTACCTCTGAATTGAACTTTATATCATTATAAAACGTCTCTTGTTTCAAGTGGGCTTTTGTTTTTTTTTTTTTACCTTAAAGTCTATTTTTCCTGGTATTATTATAATCATTCCAGCTCTTTTTGTTACTGTTTGCATGGAGTTTTCCATCCTTGTAGTTTAACCTATTTGTGTTTTTGAATCAAAAGTGTTTCTTTAAAGTTGGATGCTATTTTTAAGTCTAGTGTATCTTTAAAATTAGATCCTGTTTTTAATCTAATCTAACTTCTGTCTTTTATTTGGAGTGTTTAATCCGTTTATACTTAATGTAATAATTGAAATGGCAGGATTTACATTTTCCATTTGATTCTTTGCTTTCTATGTATTTTATGTATTTTTTGTTTCTCCATCTTATGTGTTAAATAGGTGTTTTCAAATATACCATTTAAATTCCTTTATTGCTTTTTTTGTTTTGTTTTGGTGACTTGCTTTTTTAAAAACAGACTTTGTTTTTCAGAAAAGTTTTAGGTTCATGGAAAAATTGAATGGGAAGTATGAGATTTCCCATATGCTTGACTTTTTTTACTATGTATTTTGAAGTTATTTTCTTAGTGTTTCTATGGAGATTTCAGTATGCATCTTAATCTAAATCAAACTAGTTCAGATTAGTACTAACTTCATTTCAGTGATAGAGAGAAACTTCACTCCAGTATAACTCCCTTACCTTTCTATTATGAGCTTATTAACACAGATTTGTAGTTATTATTTTATATAGTAGTCTTTTAAATCAGGAGAAGAATTTAAACTATGTATTATAATGTCTTCTGTATTTACTTGTTCAGTTACCTTTAATGTTACACTTTGTTTCTTTTTATTTTTATTTATTTATTTATTTATTTTTTTCAACGTTTATTTATTTTTGGGACAGAGAGAGACAGAGCATGAACGGGGGAGGGGCAGAGAGAGAGGGAGACACAGAATCGGAAGCAGGCTCCAGGCTCTGAGCCATCAGCCCAGAGCCCGACGCGGGGATTGAACTCACGGACCGCGAGATCGTGACCTGGCTGAAGTCGGACGCTTAACCGACTGCGCCACCCAGGCGCCCCTACACTTTGTTTCTTATATGGATTTGAATTACTCTCTAGTGTCCTTTCCTTTAATCCTGTAGGACTCCCTTTAGTATGTTTTGTAGGACAGGACTGCTTATGACAAATCATCTCTGCTTTATCTATGAATGTCTTCATTTCTCCTTAATTTATTATTTTGAAATAATTATATATTCAAAAGAGTTGTAATAACAATACAGGCTCTGTAATGATACCCCCTGTTACACTGCTGATTTTGATAATTTGTGTCTTCTTTCTTTGTAAGTCTTATTAAGTTTGTCAATTTTATCAATCTTTTGATTGATAAGTTGAACTGAGTTTTTTAGGTTTTTATCTACTATTTCCTGTTTTCGATTTTGTTGATGTTTGCTCTGATCTTCATTATTTATTTCCTCCTCCTTGATTAGGGTTTATTTTACTCTTCTTTTTGTTTTTTCCCCTCTTTTTTGGTGTGTGTGTGTGTGTGTGTGTGTGTATGTTAGGAGTTTAGATTAATAATTTTAAACAGTTCCTCAGCACTGCTTTAGATGCTTCCCAGAAAGTTTGATATGTTGTATTTTTATTTTCATTCCATTAAATATATTTATTAATTTCTCTTGACACTTCTTCTACTCATGGATTATTCAGAAGTGTGTTGTTTGGTTTCCCAGAGTTTGGAGACTCTACTATTATCTTTCTGTTTTTGATTTCTGGTGTGATTCCATTGTGGAGAGAGAATATACTCTGTATGATTGCAATTGTTATAAGTGTAATAACATTTGTTTTATAGTCTATCCTGGTGTATATGTTCTGTGGGCACTTGAAAAGAAGATGGTATATGTTGTTGTTGAATGGAGTGTTCTGTGAATGAACATTAGATCCTAAAGTTTGATGACACTGTTGAGTTCTTTAATACCTATGCTGATTTTCTGTCTATTTGTTCTATCACTTATTGAGAGACAAACACTGAAGTCTTTCACTATAATTGTGGATTTGTTTATTTCTCCTTTTAGTTCTATCAGCTTTGTTTAGCATATTTCAAAGCTCTGTGTTTTGGTTCATGCACACTTAGAATTACTTGATCATTCCAGTGGATTGATTCTTATCATGATATAATGTCTCTCTCAATTATTGGTATTTTTTGCTCTGAAATCTAATATATATCCATTCCTGTTGGCTCTTGCAAATTAATATTGGCATAGTATTTTTATTTTCATTTTTTTTACTTTCAACATACCTTCATTGTTATATTTAATGTGAGTTTCTTATAGACACATAGTTGGGCCATGTGTTTTTTAATTCACTGTACCAATCTCTGTCTTCTATTGATATATTTAGGCCATTTAAGTTTAATATACATATTGATATATTGGGAATTAAGTCTGTTATTTTATTTTTTATTTTCTATTTCCTCTCTCTGTGGTTCACTTTCCTGGAGTGTTTTCCCCTGCCTTCTAATGGGTTGCTTGAACATTTAAAAAATTCCATTTTGACTATAAATATCTATATTTATCTATAAGTACTATAAATTCTGAGTACATTTCTTTGTATAACATTTTTAGTGGTTATCTAGGTATTATATTATATATACATAACTTCTGTTATAACCACACAGTTCCCTGAGGTTCTATTAAGTTTTTAAGTCTATTTTCTTTCCATTGTTAAGATTAATTGATTTATATGATTTTATTTGTACAATTGATTTATATGATTTTATTTATTATTTCCTCTGTCACCTCCATTCAGCTATTGTACTCATAATTGCATATTGAATTTTGGTTGTATTTTTTGGTTCAAAAATTTTCGTTACTTTTTTTATGTATCTTCTTTCTTTGCTGAGATTCTCCCCACCCCCATTTGTTTTAGTGTTTTGTAATTGCTTTGTGAGGCAGTTTTATGATGGTTTCTTTAAAGTCCTTGTCAGATTTTAACATATTATGTGTCATCTTGGTGTCAGTGTTTATTGATTGCCTTGTCTAATTAAAGTTGAGGTCTTCCTGGGGCGCCTGGGTGGCGCAGTCGGTTAAGCGTCCGACTTCAGCCAGGTCACGATCTCGCGGTCCGCGAGTTTGAGCCCCGCGTCAGGCTCTGGGCTGATGGCTCAGAGCCTGGAGCCTGCTTCCGATTCTGTGTCTCCCTCTCTCTCTGCCCCTCCCCCGTTCATGCTCTGTCTCTCTCTGTCCCAAAAATAAATAAATGTTGAAAAAAAAAATTAAAAAAAAAAAAGTTGAGGTCTTCCTGGTTTGGGGTATGATAAGTGAATTTCTTATTGGAATCTGAACATTTGAATATTGTTATGAAAATCTAGATCTTATTTAAACCTTTGTTTTCACATGAGTCCTTATACACCACCCTTGCAGAGGCAGAGTGCTGCCTCATTACAGCCAGGAGGGGGTGGAAGTCTAGGTTTTCCACTTGGCTTCTATTGGCACCTGGTGGTGGGTAGGGAGATCTTCTATGTCTGGGGAGGAGTGAGAAATCTGGCTTCCAACTAGGCCTCCACTGATACCACCATGGCTGGCAAAGTCAGGCATGACTCCCTACTGCTCCTCACATGGACTTCACTGACACTGCAGTGGGTAGTCTTGTGTGATGGTAAAAGTTCTAACTCTTCACTTGGCATTCCCTAACACTGACCAAGCAAGGAGGGGAAGGGCTCTTTATTACCTTTGAGTGGGAGGTGAAATTCAAGCTCCCCACCTTGTCTTTACTGATACTGTAGGGAATAGGGTTGCACCTTTATAGGTTGCAACCAGACAGTTTGCAATTCTATTCTTCCCACTTTGCCTTTGATAATAGGTGTGGGGTTGAGCTATAGTTTTTTTTTTTCTGTAATGTTTAGCTAAAGTAGAACAATTATTATTTAAAAATTTTCTGCCTTCATATGCTGCACTTTTTCTGGTCCTTAGACTGGAGAGAGCAAGTTTTTGTTTTGTTTTGTTTTTGTCTGTACCCATTAGAATTTCTGGGTTGCCAGCACTTAGTCTCACATATATGTAAAACAAAATTAGAACCCAGAGAATTTACTGTCACACATTTCCTCAGGTCTCAAGATTCCTAGCCAGTTTGCCTTCTTCTCTCCACCTTTTAAAGTTTTTTTGTGTTTTCTAATATAAATGCTCAGGTATGTATATACAGTGGAATATTATTCAGCCATAAAAAAGTCTTCCCATTTGCAACAACATGGATGGATATAGAGAGTACAATGCTAAGTGAAATAAGCCAGTCATAGAAACACAAATACCATATGATTTCACTCATATGTGAAATTTAAGAAAGAAAACAGCCAACTACAACAACAAAAAGAGACAAGCCAAAAACAGACTCTTAACTATACAGAACAATTAGATGGTTACCAGAGGGGGTGGGTGGGTGGGGGAATGGGTGAAATAAGTGAAGGGGATTAAGAGTATACATATCCTGATGAGCACTGAGTAATATATGGAACTATATTGTACACCTGAAATGAATATAACACTGTATGCTAACTACACTGGAATTAAAGTAAAATAAAGTAAAATAAAATAGAATACATGCACAGAAAAATGTCCATGGCTTTCAGCTCTACTTAATGGAAGGCATAGGGGAAAATTATTTGTGCTTCATCTTTTGAAGGAAAATCCCTGTATGTTTCATTCTGAAGGAGATATTCTTTCTTATGAATATGGAATTATTCATTAACATTTTTCAGCACCTTGAATATGTTATCCCACTGCCTTTCTGCCTTTATAGTTTCTGGTGAAAAGTCAGCTATTAATCTTACTCACGATCCCTTGTATGTGATACATTATTTTCTTTTGCCACTTTTAAGATTTTCTCTTTGTTGAAGGCATACAGATGGACAAAAGACATATGGAAAGATGCTCAATATCACTAATGCAAATCAAAACCTAAGAGATATCACTTTACACCTGTCAGAATGACTAGTATCAAAAATACAAGAAATAGCAAGTGTTGGCAAGAACGTGGAGGAAAAGGAAATCTTCCACACTGTTGGTGGGAATGTAAATTGGTCCAGCCGTTGTAGAAAACAGTATGGAGTTTCCTCAAAAAATTAAACATAGAAATACCAGATGATTCAATAATTCCACTACTGAATATTTCCCCAAGGAGAACAAAAACACTAATTTGAAAAGATGTATGCACCTCTATGTTTATTGCAGCATTATTTACAATAGCCAAGATATTACTCATTTATAGACAAATGGATAAGGAAGATGTTATATGTGTACACACACACACTCACACACACACACACACACACACACACACACACACACACAGGAATATTATGCTGTCATAAAAAAGGATGGGGTCTTGCCTTTTGCAACAACATGGATGGACCCAGAGGGTATTATACTAAGTGAAATAAGTCAGACTGAGAAAAACAATACCATATGATTTCACTCATATGTGGAATCTAAAAAAAGAAGTGAATAAACAAACAAAAAGTAGAATCAGACCTATAAATACAGAGAACAAACTGATAATTGACAGAGGGGTAGGGGGTGGGGGATGGGCAAAATGAGTGAAGAAGAGTGGGAGATACAGGCTTTCAGTTATGAAATGATTAAGTCATGGGAATAAAAGCAAAACATAAAGAATATAGTCAATAATATTGTAATAATATTGTCTGGTGACAGATTATAGCTATGCTTAATGGTGAGCATTGCATAATGTATAAACTTGTCAAATCACTATGCTGCATACCTGAAACTAAAGTAACATTGTGTGTCAACTATACTCAAAACAATCTAAAGATTTTTCTCTTTGTCTTTGTTTTTCAACAGTTTTACAATGATATATCTAGGTATGAATGTTTTTCAGTTTATTTTCATTAGAGTTTATTGAGCTTCTTATATGTGTATGTATTAGTTTCCCAATGCTGCTGTAGCAAATTACCACAAAGATAGTGGCTTAAAACAACTTTGGAAGTCATGGTCTGAGATGTGTTTCACTGGGCCAGCACCAAAGTGTTAACAGGGCTGCATTTTTCCCTTTCGTTTTCTGGCTTTGAGACTGACTGTATTTCTTGGTACCTTTCGCCATCATTAGAATCAGCAACTGATTCTCACATCTTTGTCACACTGCATCCCTGTGGTCTTTCTACCTCTATCTTATAAGGATCCTTGTGATTACCTTAACTCCACACAGATAATTCAGGATAAGCTTCTCATCTCAAGATCCTTAACTATATCTTCAAAATCCTTTTTTCATGTAAGTTAATCTATTAATAGTTCTCAGTGATTATGGACACATACATCTTTGGAGAGCCATCATTCTGTCTATCAGAGTATAGAATAAAATTGTTTATCAAATTTGGAAAGTTTTAAGAAATTATTTCTTCTTTAAATATTTTTACTTTCTTTTCTATATTCTATCCTTTTGGTAATCTAATTCTGCAAGTATTGGTATTTTTATAATGTTACACAGTTCTCTGAGCTCTGTTCATTTTTCTCTTTCTTGATTCTTATGGTTCCTCAGACTGCATTATCTCTATTGACCTATCTCCAAGTTTTTTCATTCTTTCTTCTCTCTGATTTTTTAATAAATCCTGTGAATTTTCATTTCAGTTATTGTATTTTTCAACTCTATAAATTCTATTTGGTGATTTTTGTAATTTGTGTCTGTTTATTAATATACTCTATTTGGTGAAACATAGTTTTCATACTTTCTTTTAATTATTTAACCATAGTTGCCATTAGTTCTTTGAAACTATTTGTAATAGCCACTTTAAAGTGTCTGTTTATTTAATCTAACATCTGGGACCCCTCAGAGATCTTTTCAGTTGAATGCATTTTTTCAAATGTACGAGCCATACTTTCCTATTTCTTTGAATATCTTGTGTTTTATTGTAGTTATTAAAAACTGGACATTTTAGGGTTGAAGATATTGTAGCAACTTTGGAATCAGATTCTCCATCCATCCCCCAATTTCACTGTATTTCTTTTCTTTTCCTGTTTGCTGTTCCTTGTTTCATGATTTTCCTGGATCAGTTCTGTGTATGTTACATTTCTTGAAGGGCTCAGCTACTGAGTTCTCAGATTCCATTTTAAAAGTTTTGGTTTTTATTTGCAAGCCTACGTTCCTAGGTCAGCTTAGTTTAGTGATCAGCCAATGATTGGTCAGACTGTTTCCTTAAATGGTCCAGGAAGTCTTCTACCTTTTACCAAAAACTTGTGTGTGAAGGCGTATCTTCGAATCTAAGGTCGTTTGCAAGTCAGCTGTAGCTTTCACTTTTTGCTTGCAAAGAGCTACAAGGTCACCCAAATGTAAGTTACTAAGCCCTCTGTGGTTTTTCCTGTACTTGCACATGTCCCTGTACATGCATGTGCAGTCTTCTAGATCCTCAGGAATCTTAGAGCTTTTCAAAGTTCCCTGTGGTCATATAGTTTCTTTTCTCTAAATTTCCCATTTAAACTTTGGGTGAATTTTTTTGTTAAGGGCTGAATTGTGCCCCTTGCCAACCAATCCATTTGTTGACATCTTAACCACTTGAGAGTGTGACTTTATTTGGAGATAGGGTCTGTAAGGATGTAATTCGGTTAAAATCAGAGCATTAGGGTGGGGTCTAACCCAGTATGGATGGTATGCTTATAATAAAAGGATATTGGACACAGAAATGCATGGAAGGAAGACAATGTGAAGACACAGAGAAAAGATGACCATCTCTAAGCCAAGGAGAGAGGTTTCAGATGAAACCAACCCTACCAACACCTTGATTTCAGACTTCTGGCCTCCAGAGTTATGAGTGAATACATTTTTCTTTGTTTAAGCCATCTAGTCTGTGGTACTTTGTTATGGTAGTCAGTCCTAGAAAGCTAATACACTCCTCTTTTCCCCAGCATAATTCATAGCTTCAACTGACTGCAATGTTAACATTTCCAGCTGATGGCTATTGTTTTCCATAACTCCTATAAATAGAACTTTTTCCATGGAGTTGAGCTTCAAGTTAGATTAAATATTGATAATGCCCTATGAATGGGGCTTTTCCAGGGAGCTTCTGAAAATATTGTCAAAATATTGACAGTTCTCAGGTATAGGACATTTCACAAAGCTCCAAATACATTAATTGCCTCCACTCCTCTTGACAGCACCACCCTGGTGTTGGGCAGTGGGTGGGTGGGAATAGTTCCAAGTTAAAATGTCACAGGGGCGCCTGGGTGGCGCAGTCGGTTAAGCGTCCGACTTCAGCCAGGTCACGATCTCGCGGTCCGTGAGTTCGAGCCCTGCGTCGGGCTCTGGGCTGATGGCTCAGAGCCTGGAGCCTGTTTCCGATTCTGTGTCTCCCTCTCTCTCTGCCCCTCCCCCGTTCATGCTCTGTCTCTCTCTGTCCCAAAAATAAATAAACGGAAAAAAAAAATTTAAAATGTCACAGACCCCATTGTCCTTATGAAGTTCAGTAGTTTTCCTTGAATAAATGCTTTTTGGTTTAATTCATGCTTTTGGTTAATTTCCAATGTCCTAACATGGTTGAGTTCTATTGTTTTGTCAGTATTTTTGTTGCTTTTGTAGGAGGAGAGTTCACTGAAGTCCTAATGCTGCCACTCTGAAAGTCTTGCCCTTCACCTTGTTTTTGAAAGGTATTTTTGCTGGATATAGGATTACAGGTTTACAGGTTCTTGTTCTTCTTTCAGAACTTTAAAGACGTTGCTCTATAGTCTGCTGGCTTCCACTGCTCTAATGAAAAGGCTGCTGTGATTTTTGTCCATTTTTCTGCATGCAATGTCTTTTTTTTACTAGTTGCTTTTAAAGTTTTCTCTTTACCACTGGTTTTAAGTAATTTGATTATGACTTTCTTAGTGTGGTTTTCTTTTGGTGCTTTCTGTTTGGGGTTTGTTGAGTTACTTGAATCTTTGTGCTATATATTTTATCAAATTTGGGAAATTTTGGCCAGAATTTTTCTCCATGTTTTTGTCCCCTCCTCCTTCTGGGACTCCAATTACAAACATATTAAATTCTTGGTGTTGACCCAAAGCTCATTGATGTTTTGTTTACTTTTTTCAGTCTTTTTTCTCTCGTTTCATTTTGGATAGTTTCTGTTGCTATGCCTTCAAGTTCAGTGATTTTTTTCTGTGTCTAATCTGCTGTCAATCCCATCCAGTGTTCAATGTTATGTATATATTGGTTTTGGTTGTCAAATGGTCCTTTTTAAAATATTTTCCTTTGTAGTTCTTAACTAGCTGGGCATTTCACCACATCTCTATTCATATCATGAGAGTGGCAGCCATCATCATTGTAGCCCACCTATTGGGCAGTCCCCAGGATCTTTTCAATGGTTCCAGGGTGTTCTCTGGCTAGAGATCAGTGTCACATCTGTTGGGCAATGTTGACAATCCCATCAAAAGTGATATTTCCACTGTGCTTAATGTTTTTCTGCTTTTTTCTGGGTTTTTTTTTTTTTTTTTTTTTTTTTTTTTTTTTGTCTGTTCCTTGAGGGCTTTGACAGGTTGGGAGCAGAAGGTACCACTTCAATCCGGGCTTGTCTATTCTGAATGGGCAGTTTCACTGTAATCCTCAGACTTTTCCAATTACCAGTTGCCTTGGGCAATCTCATCACCAGCCTTTTTTGGAGACAGACAGAGGGAGCCAATTTTTAGAGCCAGGGCAGTGGTGGCACCAACCTCCCATCGGTGCACCTTAGGTAAACGACTTTGAATTCATTTGGGTCGAACTTAGGCAGCATGGAGGAGGCAGCTGGTGTTGGATAAACTTGGATTTTGGGACAACTGAAGGCAAAGTTGCACCATTGCCTGCCCCAGGCGGAAAGTTATAAATTTTAATTTTTTAATTTTATTAAATTTTAATTTTTAAATATATCAAATACATACATTTTTTTCCTTGTCTCTCCTTATCATGTGCATGGTTTCCTCTGCCTTCTTGAAAATAACACTGCTTATAATAGCTGTTTTAATGTCCTTGTCTGATAAGTTTGTCACTGTGTAATTTCTGAGTCTATTTTCAGTTATTGATTTTTTCCTTTAAAAAATTATTTTTATTTGAGAAAGGTGGGGGGGGGGGGAGAGAGAGAGAGAGAGAGAGAGAGAGAGAGAGAGAGAATCCCAAGCAGGTTCCATGCTCAGCATGGAGGCTGATGTGGGGCTTAATCCTACAATCCTGGGATCATGACCTGAGCCAAAACCAAGAGTCCAATACGCAACTGACCGAGACACCCAGGCACCCCTAATTTTTTCTTCTTAATATAAGTTGAGTGTCCTGACCTTGTATGTCTGATACTTTTGATGCCTGATGTTGTAAATTTTACATAGGTGATTGAAGACTTTTTTAGTGCAGTTGACCTTTGAACAACATGGGTTTGACCTGTGCAGGCCCACTTATACACAGATTTTGTTTTGGATACAATACAGTACTGTAAATGTATTTTCTCTTTCTTACGATTTTTAATGTCTTTTTTCTAGTTACTTTATTATGAGAATACAATATATATTATATATCATAAATGTACAATTTATATGTACAATATATAATACATATAACATGCAAAATACATGATGTTATGTTATTATGAAGGCTTCCAGCCAACAGTAGCTAAGTTTTGGGGGAGTCAAATGTTATATGTGGATTTTCAAATATATGGGAGGTTAGCACCCAACCCCCACATTGTTGGAGGGTCAGCTGTATTACGTTAAGTGTTTTTGAAATTTGTGCTTAGACATAGTTGCTTAGAAATAATTTGATCCTTTTAATACTAGCTATTAATTTTTGTAAGCTGGGTTCAGAATACCCTCTTGTCTAGTGCTAGTTTTGTCTCTTTACTAAAGTGGTACCCATCTGATGACTCTGTGTGTGATAAGAGTTATTTATATTTTGAGTGGTGAGAACACAAACCAAAAATCCAAGTTTATCCTAGCCCTCTGTGAGCTCTGGATCTTATTCTACCTGATCGTCTCTAATGATCTTTCCTTTGGCTGTCGTGTGCTAATGAACATTCTGCTAAAGAGTTTAGGGGAATCTTCTGTGGCTCTCTAGATTTCTCTATATGTGTGCATCTCTTTCCTCTTCAAGACTTTGCCACATAAATGCTAGGTACCTTGGTCTCCTTGAACTCTGAATTTTATCTCATTTTTTTTTTTTTTTTTTTTTTTTTTTTAAATTTTTTTTTTTTTTTCAATGTTTATTTATTTTTGGGACAGAGAGAGACAGAGCATGAACGGGGGAGGGGCAGAGAGAGAGGGAGACACAGAATCGGAAACAGGCTCCAGGCTCTGAGCCATCAGCCCAGAGCCCGACGCGGGGCTCGAACTCACGGACCGCGAGATCGTGACCTGGCTGAAGTCGGACGCTTAACCGACTGCGCCACCCAGGCGCCCCGAATTTTATCTCATTAATGCATGGAATCACCGAGCTCTCCTTTTGTGCTCTTTCCTTGTGCTGTGGCGTGGAAACTTTCTGAATGAAGGGAACTAAGGCATTCACAGGGTTTGCCTCATTTGTTTCCCTTCTCTCAGTGTTCTCCATCCCATACTACCTGCTGTTCAATATCTGAAACCTTTTTTTCTTTAATTTTGCCCAGTTGGTAAGACAGAAGGGCAAATCTGGTTATAGTATTGTGTCATGGCTGGAAGCAGAAGTACAAAAATCTGATTCTTAAAATGCACAGTTGACACCTGGGCTGATATTAGGGAGTACAAGAGGGCTAGGAACTTATTTTGTTACTATTTAGATTAAATGAGAATTTAAAGACAAAAGGCACAAAAATAAAAAGGATTATAAGAAACTCCTATGAATAGTTACATGCCAACAAACTGGATAACACAGAAGAAATGTGTAAATTCCTGGGAACATATGATATATGAAGAATAAATCATGAAAAAATAAAAAAATCTGAATAGACCAATTACTAGTAAGAAGATTAAATCACCAATAAAAAACCTCCCGAGAAACAAACGTCTAGGAACAGACAGCTTCACTGGTGAATTCTACCAAACTTTCATAGAATAATTAATACCATCCTTCTTAAACCCTTCCAAAAAATAGAAAAGGGGGGAATAGTTTCACATTCATTTTACAAGGCCAGCATTACCTGATACCAAAACCAGAAAATGACACCTTAAGAAAAGGAAATTATAGGCCAATATCTTTAATGAACATAGATGCAAAAATCTTCAACCAAATATTAGCAAACTGAATTCAACAACACATCAAAAGGATCATATACTGTAATCAAGTGGAATTTATTTCAGGGATGTAAGGATGGTTCAATATCCATAGGTCAATTGATGTGATACAACACATTAACAAAATGAAGAATAAAAATCGTATGATCATCCCAATAGATGCAAAAAAAAACCACTTGACAAAATTCAATATTCATTTATGGTAAAAATTCTCAACAAAGTGGGTATAGAGGGGATGTACCTTAGCATAATAAAGGCCATATATGACAAATTCACAGATAACATCATACTTAATGCTGAAAAGCATCAGGAACAAGACACGAATGCCTACTCCACTCCTATCCATCAAAACTTTGGAAGTCCTAGACAGTAATTAGGCAAAAAAGAGAAATAAAAGCCATCCAGATTGGTAAGGAAGATACAAAGCGGTCACTATTTGCAAATGACATGATATTATGTGTAAGAAACCCTAACAATTCCACCAAAAACCTGTTGGAACTAATAAACAAATTCTCTAAAGTTACAAAATAAAAATCAGTATACAAAAATCTGTTGCATTTCTATACACTATTAATGAACTATCAGAAAGAGAAATTAAAAAAACTATCTTGTTTATAACTGCATCAAAAAGAATGAAAATACTTAGGGATCAATTTAACCAAGAAAGTGAAAAAACTGTACTCTGAAAATTATAAGACATTGATGAAAAAAATTAAAGAAGACACAAGTAAATGGAAAGATATTCCATGCTCATGAACTGGAAGAATGAATAATTTATAATGGCCATACTACCCACATCAATCTATAGATTCAATGCATCCCTATCAAAATTCCAATGGCATTTTCACAGAAATATATATACATGCACACAATGGAGTAATATTCAGACATAAAAAAGAAGGAAATATTGCCATTCGCAACAATGTGAATGGTTTTTGATTCTAAGTGAAGTCAGGCAAAGAAAAACAAGTACTATATGATCTCACTTATATGTGGAATCTAAAATAAGACAAAAACAAAACAATTCAGAAATACAGGGAACAGATTGTTGGTGGCAAGTGGGGTGGGTGGGTGAAATGAGTAAATGGAGTCAAAAGGTACAAACTTTCAATTATAAAATATATAAGTCCTGGGGATAATGTACAGCATGTTGACTATAGTTAATAATGTTGTATTGTATATTTCAAAGTTTCTAACAGCATAGAACTTAAAAGTTCACATCACAAGAAAAAAATTGTTAACTATATACGGTGACAGATGTGAAATAGACTTATTGTGATTATTTTGCAATATATACAAATATCAAGTCATAATGTCATACACCTGAAACTAATATAATGTTATATGTCAATTATATCTCAAAAAATGAGAATTTAAGTATCAACTTTCAATCCAAATACAACATTCAGAAGTTAACACAGTAGGGAGTGTAGTTAAAACTCAAATTTGGGTCTGTGAACATACGTATATGATAAAGAGTAGGTTCTGAGCACTCCAACTGAGAAACCATAACAACTTACCACAAATTTAGCAGCTTAAAACAACACAAATTTATTATCTCACAGTTCTGTAGGTCACAAATCTGGGTACCACATGACTTGGCTGGTTCCTTGACTTAGTGTCTTAAAAGACTGATATCAAGATGTCAGCAGGGCTGTGTTCTTTTCTCAAGATTCTGCAGGAGAATCCCTTTCTAGGCTTATTCTGATCATTGGCAGAATTCAATATGGTTTTAGAATGTAATCCCAGTTTCCTTTCTGGGTGTCCATCCAGAGGTCATTCTCATGCAGGCTGCCTCTACCCCCTAGTTTGTATTCCCTATTTTCATAGGTAGATTGGATCCCTCAAGCTTTGAGTCTCTCTGACTCTCCCCTCTGCCTCCTCTTTCCTGCTACATCTCGTTTCACTCTAGCTGGAGAAATTTGTCTGCTTTTAAGGGCTCAAGTGATTAGATTTGGCTGACCCAGATAATCCAGGATAATCTCCCTATATTATAGCCCATAGTCTTAAATTCATTCGCAAAGTCTATTTGGCCATGTAGCATAACATATTCACAGGATCCAAGAATTAGGTCATAGTCATCTGGGGTGGGGGGACGCATTATTTGGCTTACCATATCAGTGTATTGGCTAAAACCCTCATCCTATCTTTGACCTTTATACTCCAAGAAGACCTTTATACTCCAGAGAAATAAATAATTGTACCCCTGGGAGATCTCTGACATTCTCACCCTTGTTGTTATTCAGTTTCATCTTGGAGAAGACAGAAATAAGCAGATACCAAATATCATCACAAAATCTCAAAGCTGGAATCACTTATTCCAGCCCTCTAATTTTACAGATGAGAAAAATTAATGTTCAGAGACAGGAAGATGCTTTGACTAGTTAGTGGTAGAGCTGAATATTGATTCTGGAGCTACAGATCTTTGCCAATATGTGGTTTCATTAATTATATGACTATGCATTTACCTATCTTTTCTAAGCTTCAGTTTGTTCATCTGAAAAATGGGAATAATAATGATCTTTACTTCTCAAAGATGTTGTAAGAATTAAAGGAGGGGCGCCTGGGTGGCTGAGTTGGTTGAACATCTGACTTCAGCTCAGGTCATGATCTCACATTTTGTGAGTTTGAGCTCCACGTGGGGCTCTGTGCTGACTGACAGCTCAGAGCCTGGAGCCTGCTTCTGATTCTGTGTCTCCCTCTCTCTCTGCCCCTCCCCTGCTTGCACTCTGCCTCTCTGTCTCTCTCTCAAAAGTAAATAAACTTTAAAAAAAAGAATTAAAGGGAATTAGTGTGTGTAAAGTACATAGTACAGTAACTGTACCTAGCACTTAGTAAATGCAAGAAATGTGAGCTATCATTACTGTTGTTGTTGTTAATATTATTATTTTATGAATCAAGGCTGCATCAACATATAGGCACTTTCTCTTGACTGAATTGATTCGATAACTGAGCAATTTAGTTGAAGCAATTGTGAATGTGAGACTTTTATGTTCTATCACTGCTTTTTCAATATGGTTCTTTCTTTCTGCTTGAGTGACTTAAAAATTTAGATAGGTGAGAAAAATCTATACTACCCAAACTGAATCTTTATTTTAAGGTGCTAAAGCAATATGATCACATCCATTCTCTATTTTAGTAAACTTGGTCATGAATGCACTCATAAAGCAAATGCTTTCTGAGTGTCAGTTATAGGCCAGGAGATATTATAAAGGTGAATAAAACAGTCATGATCCTTGTGGTGCCTGGCTTGCTCAGTGGGTAGAGCACAACTCTTGATCTTGGTGTTGTAGGTTCGAGCCACATGCGTATGGAAATTACTTAAAAATAAAATCTCAAAAAAATGTATTTAAAACAGACATGATCCTTGCTTACTCAGGGCTTATTGACTGGGGAGAAACTGACATTCAGTGAGTAAATAAATATGTAAATAAAGGTCACTATAAATTCTTTGAAGGAAAATAATAGGATGATATAAGAGATTTTTAAAAACCTATACTAGATTGGAGGTCAGAAGGATTCTCTGAAGAGTGACATTTTAGCTGAGGCCCAAAGAAAGAGAAGGAATCCGCCATGTAGAGAGTGTTCATGTGGTCGGCCTTGGAGACGGAAATAAATACACAGATTTGGAGGAGAGGAAGAGGGAGAAGGAGAGAAGGAGTGAAGGGGAAAGTTTGGCTGAAAAGTTAGATACAGGCAGGTGATAAGGGAAGGGATGGCCTCAAGATGAATCCCAGGTTTCTGACTGGAAGTTAGGAAATATTGTTAGAAGGAGTTTAGAGGCATTAGGTCTAATTTTATCAACCACTTGTCATGTTGCGTGTAGCTTCACATGATATTTGGCTTTTTAATTTCCAATTTCAGAGGAAATATTGTATAAAAAAGCGTGATAATCAAATCTACCTGCCTCCCTCAAAGGATTCTTGTGAATATCTGTTCAGAAATGTAGTTATAAAAAAAGAAAAAAATGAAAAGAGAAAAGAAAGCAGATACAATCATGAGTATTTGTTTTATGGGAGAGAAATAGGTGAATTTAATTACATATCAGTTGCTTAGAAGTGGAGCTGGTAGAGATGGTGAAATTAAAAGATTAGAGAAGGGAAGTCAATAAATAGAAAACAGCATTTCATTTTTGATGCAAACAGTGTGTCATTTGAGTCAATCTGGAGAAAGATAAGGGGAAATAACATTTTTAAAGGGGAACTTGAAATGGGTGCATTGGCATAACGGAGAGACAGTATGTAGCTAACTGCTCTGTTATTTATTACTTATTTTAATCTCAACCAAAACTCTATAATCCAGACATTATCCCATCTTAAACATGAACAAACTGAGGCTTATAGTAGCTAAGTAAGTTGTTCCAGGTTAACAAGTGACAAAGCTGTGATTTAAACCCACGTCTGTCAAACTCCTAAACCCAACTACTGACACCCGAGGCTGACAAACTTGTTCATAAAGGGCCTGAAACCAGTTTAGGTTTTGTGAGCCATATGGTCTATTTCTCAACTACTCAATTTTGCCATTGTAGCACAAAAGCAGCCATAGATGATACATAAATGAGTGGATGTGGCTGTAAGCCAATAAAATTATACTTATAGAAGTAAGTTGGTGTGCTGGATTTGGCTGCTGACCACCGGCTCACGTTAAGGAAGAGAGATGGCTTAACAGTTTCTGTGGAAAATGGTGATACCAGAGCACACAAAGCCTCATTTAAAGACAATCCACAAAGAAAATTATTTCAGATGCAAATTAATGAACTTCCAAGTTTCTTAGAATTCGCAATGGTTATGTCACAGCCTAGCAAACATTTGTTGTTCATGGTAAAGCAGAATGGGAAGACACTAATTAAAATTTTAAAATCATCCAGAAATATCTTACCCAACAGTTCCAAATTTGTCTTTCTCCCAACCTTTTACTGGAGCTATTTACTGACTAGGAAATTGAACAGTGTACAGTGACTTTTTCCTTTGTGTTCCCTTTATCAATTTTTTGGGGGGGGTGGGAGCAGTAAGAACTAGCCACAGGAAAAAAGGTAAAAAGAGCAGACAGAGGGAGGGTGGTCACAGATTTGAGTATATTGGATTAAATCACTTCTGAGGCTTCTAGATTAGTGGTCTGTCCTAATTAGCCCCCGACAATCCTAAATTTCACACGGGAAGTGAGATGTTCAACGTATGTATTTTCTATTGGCACCGTAAAAAATGACCACAAACTTAGTGGTTTAAATGCTTGCTTATTATCTCACGGTTCTGTGGGTCAGAAGTCCAGGCACAGCATGGCTCCCATGGGTCCTCTGTCTCACAGAAGTCCAGGCAAAGTACAAGGAGGACTCAAGCTGAAATCAAGGTGTCTTTTGGGGAAGATTCCCCTTCCATGTTTATTCAAGTTATTAGCAAAATTTAGTTTCTCGTGATTTGAGGACCAATGTTACCTCTTCCCTTAACAATGTTCCCCACTTCATCTTCAAGCCACTGATGACACCTGGAATCCTATTTGTGATTTGAATTTCTGACTTCATTTTCTGCTCTGCTTTTAAGGGTTTGTGTGGTTAGATTAGGCCCACCTGAAAAATCTCCATATATTAAAGTCATGTGACTAACAACCTTAATCATATCTACAAATCCTTTCTGCCACATAATATAATGTATCCATGTGAGTTACACTGGGAGGCAAAGGTCATGGAGACTATTTCACATGTAGTAAGTTAGAATTTGTTATTGCAGCTACTTTCCAGGAAAGAGGGAGGTTGGGAGGAAAAGTATTTGTGTTCTATTAACTCATCAGCTGTTGTTTTTCGATGTCAGTGCTGAAGACTGAATTTCCTTCCTTCCTTCTTTCCTTCCTCCCTTCCTTCCCTCCTTTCTTCTTTCCTTCCTTCCTCCCTCCCTCCCTCCCTCCCTTTCTTTCTTCCTTCCTTCCTTCCTTTTAACAAAAGTTTTACAGGATACATATAAATTAAAGAGAGAGATAATGGACCTACAGACTGGTAAGGAGCCTAACAGGCTAATAGTTACTAGTGATTAGCCTGACAAGTAAACACAGGGCAAAAGATCACAGCAGAGAGGGGGAATGCAAATATTTCAGTGTCAGAGTATTGAGCTACACTATCTAGAAGAGATGCAATCTCATCCACCAAACAAAGGATGAGTAAAAGTTATTAGCTTTGGGGCACCTGGGTGGCTCAGTCAGTTGAGTGTCCAACTCTTGATTTCAGCTCAGGTCATGATCTCATTGGTCATGGGATTGAGCCCTAAATAGGGCTCCACTGCAGCACAGAGCCTGCCTCTCTCTGCCTCTCACTCTTTCTCTCCCTCAATAAAAAAATAAACACTTTTTTCAAAAGTTAGTTAGCTCTTCCAATGTTTGTCATTGTATTTCATTGTCTTTTTGATTTCTTTCCTAATTGTCATTTCAATTGAGTAAGAACTGAAAGAAATAGAAAATCGAACTGTGGTCACTGTAATTATCATTCCAGGATATCCCAACCATCCTGAATTACAAGGGCTATTTGTCTTGATCTTCTTGATCATTCATTTGATGACTCTTCTGGGAAATGCTTTCACATTCACCGTGATCAAAATCAGTCATTTCCTCCACATTCCACTGTATTCTTAGCAACTTGAGTTTCTTGGACATCTGCTACTTGTCCATCACCATTCTGGTCATGCTAGTGAACTTATTCCAGGAGAAGAAGACCATGTCGTATGAGTGCTGCCTTTCCCAGATGTTCCTGTGACCTGTGCTGGGGAAATCTTGTGGCTGCTATGACTTATGAACACCATGTAGCCATGTGCTACCTTCTGCACTATCTGTTTCTCATGATCTAACAGTCTGTGTGCACTGGTTGACTGGAGCTTGGCTGGGTGGGCTAGAGAATTCTGTGACATACTCAGTGCTGGCAGTCACATTCATTCTGTGTGGGTTCAACCAGATCAGCTGCTTTCTCTGTGATATCCCGCTGCTCCTGGAGCTCTTCTCAGACACTTCTCTCACTGACTTTGTGCTCCATCATGTTGCCAGCACCACCACTGGCTTGAGCCCTTGCCTGTTTACTACAATGTCTTACATACTTATCTCTGCCATCTTTAGGATTCCTTGAGGACAAAAACAAGGCCTTCTCTATCTGTGCATCCCACTTCACTGTGGTGGTAGTCTTCTTTGTGATAGCTGACTTCAACTATGACAGCCCAATGTAGGCTACAGCCCAGATATGTACACCCTGGTCTCTGTGCTTTTCTGTGTTGTAATCCCCCTGTTGAACTCCATCATCTACAGCCTATGAAACAAGGAGGTCAAGGGTGCCCTGAGGAAGCTGGCTGGAGAAGGTAGATTCTGTAGTAATAGTAGTAATATTCTGTAGTAATATCAGATTAACATTTTTCATCTGCAGAGTCCTTATTCTTTCTTTCTTTCTTTCTTTCTTTCTTTCTTTCTTTCTTTCTTTCTCTTTCTTTTTTTCCTGTTGATAACTTTTACTTGTATAACCTTTTAGTTATTTTATTAAAATACCATGTTTATTAATTTTTAAACCATTTAAAAATTATATGTATTTAAGGTGTACAAGATGATAATTTGATAGACATATACATAGTGAAATAGTTACTATAGTCAAGCTAGTTAACACATCTCCACACATAGTTACCCATTTTTATGTGTGTATGATAAGACCACCTGAAATTCACTGTTAGCATATCTCCAGTATTCAATACCCACAATTCCTAACAAAAATCTAGTACTGAAATTCACTTGCACATGTCCCAAAAGAGATAAGAACCAATCTTCTCATTGTATGCTGGGAAAAGATGATTACCATAACTTTAATGAATACATGAGAGAATTAATTGTTTTCATTTCTAACAGTTTCTATTTAAGCTGTTGCCCTTGAATTCTGTTTGTACTCTGAGGTTATTCCCAAATGGTCAGTCCACAAGCATTTATAAATGTCCATTCTAGAAAAATGAATTCATTGAGAGATCTAAGGAAGATTTTTGACTCTCATATTAGGCAATGAGTATACTCAAGGTAGGTCCTGCAATGGCAAGCCTCCATCATGATGGATGGTAATTGATAGCCTGTTTTACCAGAGAATATCCTTTCCAGTCTGGGAGAGAACCAGAGTAGGGAACAGGAAGCCCTGCCACAAAGTCAGAAATCCAAAGCTTTTGGTGAAAGACAGTGGTAAGTAGTTTATTTACTATCACAGTTGAGAAAAACTCTGCCCAGTATCAGGATATACTTACTTCTTAAGAGCATACTATAAAATATTGTACATATTTTCATTACTACTTTTATGACCTTTATGTAATGACATATGTGTAATATTATTTTTACGTTGATTAATGTCTGCAATAGTAATAATGAAACCAGAATTGAAATGACCTGAGAAATTATCAACTTAACAGCCTGAGAAGTGCCTACATTCTTTAAGTAAGGTAATATGAGGGGAATATTTGTTCATGGTAAATAATATATGATGCATAGTATTACTCTTACTCTAATTTTGACAAGCAAGACAGAAAGAAATAATTTTTAGGCAGAAAGCATATTTCCTATGTATCCATTATCATATGATATTAAGGATGCACAAAATATTTATTTAAATAAAATATAATTAAATTTGTATAATTCATATTTGGAAACTTTTTTGTTCACTATGCTAGCAGTTCTCATATTTATATTACAATACAATGTGTGGAGGGTGTCTTGCAAGCAATTTATTAACTATCATAAATCCCTGAAGTTTATGAGTCATAGTGACTGGTCCTGCCCATACTCAAGAAAAGGGGATGATAGTAGACCCATACACCAAGCATTGGGTTTTGGGGGATCATCTTAGAATTCTGCCTACCATAAATGGTGACCATCTTCCATATTTCCTGTTACTTATGCCTTCCTATAAATGAGTAACCTTTTCATTTGTATCCTGTGTATTGTTACTAACAATCATAGGACTTTTGGACAGAGCTGTGCAGATAGAAAGGATGCTGAGATTGTTTGTAAACTGACTTTTTAAAATGGTCAATATTATATGACATAAACAAAAGGCTAGGATACACACCAAACTGTTCACAGTGGTGCCAGGCAGAATGTGGCATGAAGGTGAAGATATTTCACTTTCATTTGACATGCCTTCAATTCCAGTAAAGTTTTTGGTAAGCATATGCTTTTTTTGAAATTTAAAATCCCACAAAATTTTTAATTTTAAAAATATTAGACCTCCTTGTACATTTCTTTGTAACTCCCCATGAATCTATACATATTTCAAAATAAAAAGTCTTTAAAATGTAAAAGGTAAATATTAAATAAAATTTGGACCTACGTATCTATCTATCCATCTATCTATGTATCTATCTCTAACATACAATTAGACCAGGAAGGCTTTCACTCATGTGGAATGTCACCATCCCAGAGTATGTTCATAAATGTTAAATGGGGATTTTCCCAAGGTACGTAAAAACTAAGGCTACGTTGATATATTAAGAGTGATCCAGTCATAGGAATATGAAAATTTCAAGGTCTTAATAATGCCATATTTTCAGGTATGCAACAACATTGGCAGAACTGTGTAATACTGGGTCTGAAAGGAACTGTACAAGCAACTCAAATGATCTTCACTTGAGACTTGAATCAATTCTCTGCAAGAGACGTAGCAATCTAGACTGCTTGAATATCTCCCACGATGAGGTTTCATTATTCCCCATGTGTTATAAAATTCTTGCATATATAGTCTAAATACAGTTACTAAAACAAAAAGTTGCAAGGCTAAATAAAGTAAAGGTAGAATAGATACCAGACCAATTAAGCACAAGGGGTGAGGAGATTTCAATTCAACATAAATTTGACAATTTGGCCAAGTGGATTACCAAGAAATACTTGAAACGAAGCAAGCAGAGAGATTTGTGAGCAAATATCACATCACTCGTATATTAGTAAGGGGGAGTACTGCTCAGTGGTCAAAACAGACTACCAGGATAACCTTTTGATATGGGGGAGTATTGCTCAGTGGTCAAAACAGACTACCAGGATAACCTTTTGAAAGTTTGAGCTTCTGTTTTCTCACTGAGAACAGAGCTAGTAATAGTACTTGCACTTCCAAGTTGTTTTGAGAATTCTCGGGGCAATCATGAAGAGTGCCTGGTTCATAGGACATGTTCAACTAGCACGTTGAACACAGTGGGAGGCATAGCGATGATATTAACAATATGTACAAGGGGATAATTTTCTTATCACAGTGCCCTACTTTGAGGTGGTCTTGATTAGGATGATCTCAAATTTGGTAGGAAAGTTTCCAAAGCTGAACAGATGAGAATAGGGCCATCTTTTCATTATCACCATAGTTTGAGATGAAAGGGGTTTCCATCCAACTCACCTGATGTAAATACACATAACTGGCATACACATTAAAGTTTGAGAAGCATTTGCCTATTTAATGACTTCTGAATATTTCATCTGGTCTTACATGCCCTTATGATGGGGAAGGGTACAAACAGAAATCTGGGCAAATCAAAAATAGCTTATATTTCATAGCAATAAATTAACTTTGCCACAATCATCTCAAATATTCTGGACTTTCTTTTATAAAAATTATCCTGAGTACTCTTACTAATCTGTGTGTGTGTGTGTGTGTGTGTGTGTGTGTGGTGTGAATTTACTGGGCAATGTGAAAATTATATTTAAAAATTTTAATTATTGCTTTGCATTACTGGAAATATAAATAGATGTTTTCCTTATGCGCTCTAAGGGTTTTCACAATCACACTAATTACCCTGGTTTATATTGTACTCATTTTGTTTCCTTGAAGGAAATAAACCCCTAAGGTTGGTCAGCAAAACATTTCATAAGTGCTAACTGTTCTTACCTAATGTGTGTCTCTACTCATTATTTAGTTTGGAAAATCCTAGTTGGATTCAGGCATGTTGCTTCCTTCCAAAGTTAACTCATTGAGTTTTGTTTTATTTTTTGATTAGATGGGTTGTACTGAACTTATTCTAATCTTTAAAGAAAAACATACCTCTTTTAAGCTAAATTCAGCAAGATTTTTTTCAAGTTGGCCACTTTTGTTTTTACAGCCAGTCTATAAAACCTCATCCTCAATCTCTTTTTCTTACAAAATATGTCCTCACTTAAAAGTGGAGAGAAAGCTCATTATCATAAAGCAGAGGGTTTGAGATTGAGATTCCCTATTCATATGCAATAGCATGTAAATTCCAAGAGGCAAGTGTCCAGAGTATCCCATAAACTGTAGTGTATAAGTGGTGCTTGTTAATGGTGGGTTTTGATGAGGAGAAAGATGATACACCACTGTTACCACATATAAACCGCATGAGCATGAGGAATATAGAAATGAAATAGATGTCACTCCTCACTCCATCCTCCTGGCCTAGACTAGCCAGTTGGACCAAGAAAAAAAAGTTATTATGGTTCTGATTCTACTGCGTGTGTGTGTGTGTGTGTGTGTGTGTGCGTGTGTGTGTGTGTAATGCCCCATCAAAATGTTCCTCAGGAATGGATTCAAACCATATTTTAAAACATTTAAAATATGCAGTATATACAGCTTCAGGGACCATATTGTTTAAGTCCCTAAACATTAAAAATTCACCTTTACAATTTAGTTATACACAGATCATACCTCAATTTCTCTTTGTGGGGCCACTTCTCATGAAGGATTTCATTTCTTCCTATGAATAAATCTAACTATTTACCTATAAGAGAGTGTTTACCTCTACATTTTTAATATTGTGAACTAAGAGAATGCATGTAATTGATTTTTAATGAAGAGAAATCCATCTATGCAGTTGATAGAGAAAATAAAGAATAGTACACATGTATTACATAAAGGTTTTCTAAGAGGACACACAGATGGAAAGGCCAACCCTAATGTTGCTTTACTGTGAAGCAATGCCCACAGCTAACCTAGAGAGGGTGATGAGTATAGGTAAACCTCTGTCTTGGATACATCTTTCACCATACTCCCGGTGAACTGTGGGGATTAAGAGTGTCCCATCTAGACTTCTCTTCTCACTCCATCTATTCTCTTTGGTTGATTTCATGTACACCTATGTATTCAACAGCCACCTTCAAAACAATGATTCCCAAATCCATGTGTAGACAGGTCTACCCTGTCTCCTGAGGACAAATCTTTCTTTCAAGTGCCTGTTGGGTATTTCCACGTGGAGATCCCACAGGTACCTAACACTCAACATTACTCAAATCCTAATCCACTATCTCCTCTCCCCATACCTGCTGTACCTCATTCATTTCATGTTTTATTTAATAATCCCTGTCTGCCCAAACTGATTCAGTGCCTTCACCACAACCTCACCACCCATCATATTCAAAGTGCTCCAAACACAGCTCCTTCTCTGTGTACTATTGCTTCATGGATTTTCTCCAACCTTCCAAACCCCTATGCTTCTGTTACAGACCATTTCATTTTGATCTGGTTTTAGTTCTCAGACTACTCTCTTTGACTGAACAACAGTGTTTTAACTGAAGGCACATAGACTATGAAGGACTCTGGAGGTGGGTTTCACAATTGTATGACTCCATCGAAATGACATGGACATTTCTGTGCATAGGTACATATTTATCTTCTAGATCTACAGATTTTTATGCTTTTCAAAGCTGAATATTTTCTAAAACCTAGGCCATTACCTTCCAGATGTTGCCTGCTTCCGGTCTGCCCTAACTAGAATGTGGTCTATGGGCCGTTGTTAATACTCTGCAATCATTCCTACCCATTCTCACACCAAAGCCTGGCTTCCAGATGGCCCAGACATCTAGACTCCATGCTGCTCCATAAGGGAAAAGATATTTTCTGAGACCCTGTTGGAGGACTGCTCAGGTTTTTTTCCCCTAAGGAGTTTGCTCAGAGGGTAGATCTGATACAGCCTCTACATGCCAGTCCTGTTCCCTAAAGGCAGGTGATTCCCCTACACATTCTCTGGGTTAACTAATGAGGTTGTGCTCGAAGTGAAAACCACTAGGTTGCTTAGAATTAATGGAGGGGTTTGTTAGCAACCAGACAAGGTTGACCTACCAGCTCCCCACAGCTAACAGGAATCTCCAGGGTTTGGGGATACAACTGCAGGTGAAGGGCTCTCAGCAGAGTTCAGAACCTTGCAACCTTCCTTCCTCCAGTAGCAACACAGTTCTCAGGAAGGTTCACTAGTGTTCTAGAGACCTCTGGGTCCTTTCTCCTATAAACATAAGGACAGCACAAGTACTCTGAGTTTGGTTGGCCTTGGCTGGACAGACCCATGTCTATTTTACTTGAAATTTCTGCCACCAACACGATCTGGGATACCAATCTGCCATCTTTTTGCTTATGGGACAGTGTACTCACACATGGCACCTCCCCCAACAACAACAACAACACACACACACACACACACACACACACACACACACACACAAGTGAGTATGACCTCCAAATTAATCATTGTGAGGAGAGTGAATTATGTTTGTATATGCCTGAAGGGGCAAGACTGTAGGCAGGAAAACAATTTGAAGGCAGTTACAATAGTCTAGGTAAAAGTGATAAGGTACTGAACTATAATTGTGGTAGAGAGAAAGTAAAAAAGATAAGAAAATGGAAAAAAAATATTTAGGAAGTTTTAGTGATTGGTTGGACCTGGGTGTGACCAATACTGAAATGAAAATTGCATATAAAATACCTCCTGCTTTTATCTTTTCCATATTTTATTTTTAAAAAGTGAATATTTCACATATAGTAAAATGCACAAGTCTTAAGTGTGCAGGCTGATGAATTTATATATATATATATGCACCCATGCAACCACTATCCAAATCAAAATATAGGCCATTTTCCTTATTTTAGAAAATTCCTTCATACTTTTTTCTCATCAATGTCATCCAGAGGTAACTACTATGAATGTTCACGTTGTGGCCAGAGATTAGTTTTGCCTATTTTTCCACTTCCTTTAAATGGAAAATACAGCACAAATTCCTGTATGTCTGTCTTTTTTCATTAAAGAAAAGTGTTATAGATTCATCAGTGTTTATACGTGTGTCAGTATTTAAAATAACTGTGTAGTATTCCATTGTATAAATACACCACACTTTTATAACCATTCTCTTATTGATAGGCATACTATTTATTTCCAGTTTGTACTACTAGTAAAGAAATTTGTTTTGAACAAGTCATTTTATGATCATATATACCCACTTTTCTTGGGGGTATACCTAGGAGTAGATTTTCTGGGTCATAGAATAATGTATATTTGAAAAAACTTACAAATCATTTAAAAAAGTGGTTGTATAGCGTTCCACTTTCAACTCAGAGATTTAGAGATCCAAGAAAAGTATTGCTTTCAGCATCACCACAATAACAGTAAAGCTGGACATAATGAAAATGAATGACTTTTCATGAACCCATTAGGGAATTGAGGTTTCAAGGCAAACACTAAATGGAAAACTGGGGAGATATAGTCTCTTACAGAGGAAATAGGATACATGCATTTTTATTTAACTTGGAGCAGAAGCCATCAGATACCATATAAGCTGATAAGATTCAGCTTCTTTGTGAATTTATTTTTTAAATGTTTATTTATTTATTTTGGGAGAGAGAGAGAGTGCAAGGGAGCATGAGTGGGAGAGGGGCAGGGAGAGAGGGAGAGAGCAAATCCCAAGCAGACTCCATGCTGTCAGCACAGAGCCTGATGCAGGGCTTGATCTCATGAACTGTGAATGAGATCATGACTTGGGCTGAAACCAAGAGCTGGACACTCAACTGACTGAACTACCCAGGGGCCCCAAGATTCAGCTTCTTTGTGAATTTAATGAATGTTAAACACTAAATGTGGGCTAGTATGTGAGTGTGAAGTTCCTGGGGGCCATAGACAAGAGGTTTTCAACATCTTGCTTTTCCTCCATGAACTCCACTATATACTCACAGTGAAGGCCAGGAAGTGTTCTGAGAAAATTTCAAACCTAACAGGGATATCTGGGAGAAGACTGTGGGAGGAATAGCCGTTGCTGTGAAAACTTCTCCCAAACTCATTTACCACATTTTTCCTACAGAAGTAAAACTGTAATCTGTAGGGTAGAAGCAACAACAACAAAAAAACCTGTCACCTTAAGACACTGTGGAAAAACACTGCAGCTGGAGAAGGCACAGAGACAAAAAGCTTCCCCCTCAGGTAAGTGCAGGAATATGTGTTAGGCCCTGCTGGGGACAGGCAGAATCACATGTGAAGGCCACATCCCCAAGATCCAGGTTCACAGTACCCAAAACTAAGACTTAACCAGAACATCAGAGAATACTTCTCTTCTGTTCCCCACAAGCCCACTAAAAAATAATAAATAAAACTAATAGTTGAATACAGCTGGATAATCTTCATGAAACAGATTATCTCCGGGGTTGGTGTAAAAAAAAGAATCCAAAACCAAGCAGGGGGTAAAAATTGAGAAAAATAAAAACTCTGGTAAACTTGCCTAAGCCCTAAGCTCAAGATATCACTAGAGAAATTTGAAACCTGCAGTGCACTGAGGGTAACAATAGCAATAACAAACCAAATTAGCCTAGCTCCTCACTAGATTAATTCAAACTTCTACACTAAAGGCCTAGCAGAAGGGTGGACATGCTCATCTCCAAGCACCACTACCCCCCCCCCCCACCCCACACAAATGTACTTCAGTCTCTACTATTCTGTACAACATTTCCAGTTTCCACAAAAAGTTATGATGTATACAAAAGGGTAAGAAAAAACACAGCCTGAGAGGACAGAGCAAACATCAGAACCAGACTCAGATATGACAGAGATGTTAAAACTATCAGACAAGGAATTTAAAACTACTATGATTAATCGGTTAAAGGATTCAATGGGAAAGGTAGACAACATGCAGGATCAGACAGGTAATTTCAGCAAAGAGATGGAAACAATAAGAAAAGATCAAATGGGGGGCGCCTGGGTGGCGCAGTCGGTTAAGCGTCCGACTTCAGCCAGGTCACAATCTCGCGGTCTGTGAGTTCGAGCCCCGCGTCAGGCTCTGGGCTGATGGCTCAGAGCCTGGAGCCTGTTTCGGATTCTGTGTCTCCCTCTCTCTCTGCCCCTCCCCCGTTCATGCTCTGTCTCTCTCTGTCCCCAAAATAAATAAACGTTGAAAAAAAAAAAAACTTTAAAAAAAAAAAAAAGAAAGAAAAGATCAAATGGAAATGACAGAGAGGGAAAAAACAGTGACAGAGATAAAGGATGCCTTCTATGGGCTCATCAACTGAAAAAAACAATCAGTGAACTTGACAGTGTGATAAAGAAATGACTCGGGGAGCCTGGGTGGCTTAGTCAGTTAAGCGTCTGACTTCAGCCCAGGTCATGATCTCATGGTTCGTGAGTTTGAGCCCCACGTCAGGCTCTGTGCTGACAGCTCAGAGCCTGGAGTCTGCTTCGGATTCTGTATCTCCCTCTCTGTCTGCCGCTCCCCAGCTCATGACTCTTGATTTGGGCACATGTAATGATTTCAGGGTCATGGGATTGAGCCCTGTGTTGGGCTCCACACTGACTGTGGAGCCTGCTTAAGACTCTTTCTCTCTCTCCCTCTCCCCCTCTCCCCACTTGTGCTGTCTCTAAAATAAAAAAAAATAAGTAAATAATAAAATCTTTTTTTAATTTTTTTATTTAAATTTTTTTTTTTTTAATTTTTTTTTCAACGTTTATTTATTTTGGGGACAGAGAGAGACAGAGCATGAACGGGGGAGGGGCAGAGAGAGAGGGAGACACAGAACCCGAAGCACGCTCCAGGCCCTGAGCTGTCAGCACAGAGACCCATGCGGGGCTCAAGCTCATGGACCGTGAGATTGTTACCTGAGCTGAAGTCGGACGCTCAACTGACTGAGCCACCCAGGCGCCCCAATAATAAAATCTTTAAAATAAGTAAAGTTATACTAACTCTTGAAATATGGAAGTATAAGTTACCCAACTTTATTTTTGTTCTTCAAGATTATCTTGACTATTCTAGATCCTTTGAATTTCCATATATATTTTAGAATCAGGTTGAAATCTTCTCAAAATGGATTACTGAAAATTTTATTTGGACCGTATTTAGTCTGTAGGATAACTTTTTCTGTAATTTGTCTCAGCAATATTTTGTACTTGGACAATGAAGAGATCCTATACACTTGTTGATAATTAAAGCTATTGCAAATGGTATTGTTTTAAATTACATGTCCAGTGTTTGTTGATTACAGAAATGCAATTGACATTTGTATATTGACTTTTCTTCCTGAGATGTTTAAAATATTTCTTGGTTAATTCCTTTTGATTTTATACAGACAAAATTATGACATCTGTAAATAAAGGCAGGTGGACATCTTTATTTCAATTAGTTATGCCTTTTATTGTTCTTCTCTTATTGCATTGGTTAGAACCTCTGGTATAATTTTGAGTAGAAATGATAAAAGTGGACATCCTTGTTTTGTTTTATATATTATGTAGAATATGTCATAATTAAGTATGATATGTGTACGGTTTTTGCAGATAAATTTTAGCAGATTAAAGAAGTCCTCATTTATTGTTTGTTGGATTCTTTTGTTATAAATGGGTGATGAATTTTGTGAAATATATTTTGCCAAATGTGAACATTGAGATGTTCACAGCTTTTCTCTTTTATTTTATTAATATGAGGATGGCAAAGTGGAAAACCAGTTACATTCCTGGGGTAAACCATAACTGTTCATAGTGTTGGATTTGGCTCTATAATATTTTGTTCAGAATTTGTGTGGCAATGTCCATGAAAGATATTAGCCTGTAATTTTCTTTTATTATAAGGAACTTATCACATTTTGGTGTCAGGATTATACTGTTATCATAAACCAATTTGGGGGTGCCTGGGTGGCTGAGTTAGTTAAGTGTCAGACTCTTGGTTTCAGCTCAGGTCATGATCTCAGGGTCGTTGAGATTGAGCCCCACGTTGGGCTCCATAATAAGAGTGGAGCCTGCTTAAGATTCATTCTTTTCCCCTTTCTGCCCCTCTCCCATGCACACATGCATGTTCTCTCTCTCTCAAAAACAAACAAACAAACAAACAAACAAAGAAATAAAGTTGGAAAGTATTCCTTCTTCTTCTATTCTCTGGAGCATTTTTGTAATATTGTACTTTTTCTTCATAAAATGTTTGGTAGAATTCACCATGAAACCATCTGGGCCTGGAATCTTCTTTTTGGAGAGGTTTCAAATTATAGATTAAATGTCTTTTAATAGATATAATATTATTTAAATTTTATATTTCTTATGTCAATTACTTCACATATTTTAAAGAGTTGTGTTTTTCAAGAAATTTGTCTATTTTAAGTTGTCAAATTTAATGTAATAAAGTCATTACCACTATTTTATTATTTAATTAATGTTTGTGGTATCCCCTTTTTCATTCCTGATTTTTGTAATTTGTATTTTCTCTTCTTTTTCTTTGATTAGTCTTCCTTGGGATATATCATTTTATTAGCAAAGAACCAAATTTTGGCTTCATTGATTTCCAGTTAGTCTGTTTTCTATTTTATTAATTTCAGGTCTTTATCTTTTAAATATTTTGGGGGATTTAATTCTATATTCTATGTCTAACTAATGAGTTAATAACACTTCTATTCAATAGGGGTGAAAGCCTAGATCATTATTTTAAACACTTCTTATTTATCTATTTATTTATTTATTTAATTTTTAAATTTATATCCAAGTTAGTTAGCATATAGTACAACAATGATTTCAGGAGTAGATTCCTTAAGCCCCTTACCCATTTATCCCATCCCCCCTCCCACAATCCCTCTAGCAATCCTCTGTTTATTCTCCATATTTAAAAGTCTTTTATGGTTTGTCCTCCTCCCTGTTTTTATATTATTTTTGCTTCTCTTCTCTTACATTCAACTGTTTTGTATCTTAAATTCCTCATATGAGTGAAGCCATATGATATTTGTCTTTCTCTGACTAATTTTGCTTAGTATAATACCCTCTAGTTCCATCCACCTAGTTACAAATGGCAAGATTTCATTCTTTTTGATTGCTGAGTAATACTCCATTGTATATATACACCACATCTTCTTCTTTTTTTATTTTTTTATGTTATTTTTTATTTTTTAATTTTTAAAAATTTACATCCAAACTAGTTAGCATATAGTTAAACACTTCTCTTCTAATAAGGTATTAAAAACTATAAATTTCCCTCTAAGCATTGCATTAGCTGCACCACCAATTTTTTGATTAGCTATATTTTCATTGTCATTACATTCAAAATATTTTCTACTTTTGTTATGACTTTTTTGATCCATAAGTTTGTAGAAATGTTTGCTCAATTTCAAAATATTTGGGGATTTTTCAGAATTCTTTTTGTTATTAATTTCCAATTCAATTCCATCATGGTCAGGAAACACTCCATATCATCAATCTTTTTAATTGTATTGAAACTTGCCCAGCATATGGTATACTTCAGTGAATGTTCCATGTGCATTCACTAGAATGTTTATTCTGAAATTATTGGATATAATGTTCTATAAATGTCAGTTGTGTCAAGGTGATTGTGTTGTTTAAATATCTATTTTACTGAATTTTTTGTCTACTTATTCTATAACTTTTAGTGAGAGAGGAATATTTAAGTCTTTAATTATGACTGTGAACTTGTCCAACTTTTTTGTCAATATTTTGAAATTATGTTACTAGATGCTTTTATACATTTACAGTTGTTATGTCTTCTTGATGAGTGGATCTTTTTATTATTATAAAATATTCCTTTTTACTTTAGGCAACCTCTCTATCTTAATGATATATTTGTTACCATCCTTTTACTTTGAACATATCCAAGATCTTATATGTAAAGTACTATATATATATATATATATACATATATATATATATATATACACACACATATATACTTTATATATATATGTATATATATATATATATACTTTATATATGTGTGTATATATATATATTATATACTTTATATATGTGTGTATATATATATATATATATATATTTGACTTATAAAGTATACAAGTATACTTTATCACACAGGGGATATAGTTGGTTTATTTTAAAATCCAGTCTGACAGGGGCGATTAGGTGGCTCAGTCAGTTGAGTGGCCGATGGCTCAGGTCATAATCTGATAGTTTGTGAGTTCAAGTCCCACACTGGGCTTGCTGCTCTCAGTGCAGACCCTTCTCTAGATCCTCTGTCCCCCTCTCTCTGCCCGTCTCCTGCTTGTACTCTTTTAAAAATAAATTTCAAAAACATTTAAAAAATCCAGTCTGACAATCTGTTTTTTTTATTGGAATGCTTAGTCCCTTTATTATTTTCTGGTAATACCAGTATGATTTAATTCAAAGTCTAGTATTTAACTACCTTTTTTCTATTTGTCCCTTCTAATCCTTTGTGCCTTCTTTTGAACTGAGTTTATATTTTTATTTTATTTCATTTCATCTCCTCTGTCGGTTTTTGGATATATTTTGTATTATTTTTTAGTGCTTACTGTATGTATTTTATTATACATTGTTTACTTAATACAGTCTATTTTGAATTAATACTTTATAACAATATATAATGCAAGAACATTACAAAATATTTTACCACTTTTTCACCCACCTTTGTGTTGCTATTGTTATATATTTCATTTCTACTTATGTTACAAGCTCTCTAATGCATGCTATTTTTTTCTCTAAATGGTAAGAGTCTTTTTAAATTATTTTTATTTTTACATTATTTATTTTTGAGACAGAGAGAGAGAAAAGAGAGGGAGAGGCAGAGGCAGAGTGTGAGCAGGGGAGGGGCAGAGAGAGAGGGAGACGTAGAATCTGAAGTAGGCTCCAGGCTCTGAGCTGTCAGCACAGAGACCAAGGCAGGCCTCAAACTCACAGACCACAAGATCATGACCTGAGCTGGTCAGACACTTAATTGACTGAGCCACCCAGGAGGCCCTTTAAATTATTTTTTAAAATGTTACATTTGCCCACTTATATTTTTGGTTTGAGTACATTTTTTTATTATTCCATTACAGACATGAACTTTTTTATTTCAATTCCTATTTTAGACGTGAAAATATTAAGCAAAGAGAATAAGTAACTTACCCAAAGTCCCATGCTTTAAGGATTACAGAGATGAGTTTTGTTCCAAAGAAATCTAACTCCAGAGCTCACAACTTAACCAGTGTAGTAGGCTATCTGTCATTAATGAATGCATTTGAAACAAGCTTCTGGGCTCTAGTTTGCAAAGGACTTTTCTATAGCCTTGGGTGGTGCCCTAGAAACCTGTTTGCATAATCATATTGCTAGAAATTTTACTAAAGTAAAACATTTTCACATTAAAAAAAAAAAAAAAGAAAGCCCCCAGGGGTGCCTGGGTGGCTCAGTCGGTTGAGGTCTGGCTCTTGATTTTGGCTCAGGTCATGATCTCACAGTTTGTGGGTTCGAGCTCTGGATCTGTGCCGACAGCGCAAAGCCTGCCTAGTATTCGTCTCTCCCTTTCTCTCTGTTCCTCTCCCACTCACTCTGTCTCTTTCTCTCCCTCTCGAAATAAATTAACATTTTAAATAAATAATAAAATAAAATAAAATAAAATAAAAAGAAAACCCCAAAATGATATGTTTTAGGACTTGGCAAATCTGGATCTTCCTTCTGAAGCCATGTGAAATAATCTGAACTTCATCTGATAGAGAATGTAGGCCAATAAAGGATTTTAAGATAGAGAGGGGCTAGATATATTTTAGGGCTTAGAGACATCCCTGCTTTCAATAGGATAGCATCCAAGAAGATGATTTCCAGTTTAATGTGGATTGAACAGAATTGTAGGGAGGCTGCCCTTTAGGTTACAGAGCAAGATTGCTGATTAAGTAATCTGATAAATCCTTCTACCCCTTAATAGTTTGAAGAATCAGGTTTGGGAATACATTTAAAAGCCAATCAAGTAATATATATCAGTGGGTTCTAACAGGCTAGCTTTTGCTGTAATAGATAACCTATATGAGAGAAATAAAAATAAGCTAGGTTTTATCTTTATTTTGTTAGTAATGAGGATTATTTATTATATAAAAAGCCAATGCAGAGTAAGATGTTAAAATTCCCAATGTGTAGGGGTGCCTGGGTGGCTCAGTCAGTTAAGCGTCCGACCTCGGCTCAGGTCGTGATCTCACTGCTTGTGGGTTTGAGCCCCGGGTCAGGCTCTGTGCTGACAGCTCAGAGCCTGGAGCTTGCTTCAGATTCTGTCTCTGTCTCTCTGCCCCTCCCCGACTTGAGCGCGCGCACGCACGCGCGCGCGCTCTCTCAAATATAAATAAACATGAAAAAAAAAAAAAAAAAAAACCAACCCTAAATTCCCAATGTGTAAAGTTTTCCACTCTAAAGAGTAAAATAGACTGTTAGGCACAATGGGCTGATATTCATAGGTTAAGAGAGAGATACATTGAAGAATAATTGAGTGTAATTAGGCAAAATGGAAAAGAATTAGACTAGATTTTCTCTCAGGAAATATGAATTCCATAACCACCTAGAAGAATAGATTTATGTATTCATTCAACAAATATTCATTGAGCACAAGCTGTACGCCAGGTTCTCTCTCTTAGGTATTAGGGGTAGAGAATGACCAAAGCTGAGCCCCTGGCCTCATAGAGCTTATACAGAAGCGAATAGATCAATACTTTCATGTCAAGTGTAGCGTAAGTGCCACAGAAAGAAGTAAATAAAGCAGGGTAAGGAGGTAAAAAGTGATGGGACTGTTATTTTAAATAGAAGAGTCAGAGAAAGCATCCCTGAGGAGGTAACAGTTCACGAAAAACCTCAATGAAAATAGAAACTGGGACATGCAGATATCTGGGGGAAAGTATTTCTGGCAGAGGTAATAGCCAGTACAAGCCCTTGAGATCGGAAGGTCTTTGCTGTGGTTAAAAACAGAAAGCAGTCCTGCGTAGCTCAGGCTAAGTGAGCAAAAGGGAAGAACCGTGGAAAGTAATGTCAGAAAGGCAGTCAGAGGTCAGGTCCCATATGCTTTGTGATCTTTAGATTTCATTCTAAGTGAGATGGAAAAGCTTTGGAGTGTTTTGAGTTTAGGAATGGCATGATTTAGCTTACATTGTAAAAACACGCTCCAGCTGCTGCTGTGTGGAGACAGATTAAATGGGAACGGGGATGGGAAGAAAGTGAAGGTCTGCTGCTGTTGTTGAGGCAAATGAGAAAATGGTAGCTTGGATGGGGGTGTCAGTAGCGACTGTAGTGAAAAGTGATCATATTTGTAAAATTTGGAAGGCGGAGTCAAAGAAAGTATTTTATCTTGAAAAGTTTTTGTATGTATTAAAAATAATAGCTGTGATAACTACAGTTGATTGAACACCTGTCACATACAAGGCACATTACTCATATTATCTCAGCTACTTCTTCCAAAACCCTGGTATAGACACTATTAATATGAGAATGCAGCCAGCAAACTGGGAAACAGAGTCAGCTGATTTAGCCACCATCTACAGCTGGTAAGAAGCAGGATTTGAATCCACATCTATGTGGCTCAAGATATCTCACCTCCAAGAATGAAAAAGGTGCAGAAACCATAGTTCAACGGCTGTGAAACTGTCAGATGGATAAGTTAACAGAAAGCTAGTAATTGTATCAATTATTTTTTCAGGAAGCATGCAATGTTTGAGGATTAATCTTGGTTTAATAAAGTTTACTTCAATAAGGTAATAAGATACCTTTAATAAGGTAACATACCTAAGTATATATGATTACTTAAACGTTTTCACATCTTTTAAGACCTGAAAAGATAATAATCCAACTGACTAAAAAAAAACAGTGTATTTAAAAACACAGAGACTTAAACATTTACTCTGAAGAGATAATCAGATATGTCATATATATTTTTCTATGAAAAAGCCCATTCCAATATTTATAATAGTAAAGAAATGGAAGCATCTGAATGTTTAATCAAAGGAGAGATATTAAGTTTATTTTGTTTGATGAAATGCAATGCATACCTGAGAAATTGGGCTTTCACTATTTTTGACTATTTTTAAAATAGTGGAAAAATATACACAATAATCATCATTTTAGCCATTTGGAAGTGTACAATTCAGTGACACTAAATATATTCACAGTGTGTATAGCCATCACTTCTATCTACACCCCAAACTTTTTCATTGTCTTCAGTGTAAACCCTGAACCCTTAACAATAACTCCCCCCAATTCCACCCTCCTTTCAGCCTCTGGTAATCTTTACCTTCTGTCTCTATGAATTTGCCTGTTCTAGGCACATGATATAAGTGAAATCATACAATATTTGTCCTGTGTCTGGCTTAGCATAATGTTAGCATAGTGTTTTCAAGATCCATTCATGTTGTAGTGTATATCAAGATTTTGTTTCTTTTTATGGCTGAATAGACCATTGTATACATATACCACATTTTTTGTTTATCCTGTCATCGGTTGATGGACACTTAGGTTGTTTTTGGCTATGGTGAATAATGATGCTATGAACACTGGTATACAAATATCTGTTCGAGTCTCTGCTTTCAATTCTTTTAGATACATATTAAGGAGTAGAATTGTTGAGTCATATGGTAGTTCTATGTCTAACTTTTTGAGGAACTGGCAAACTGTTTCCCACAGTAGATGCACCATTTTACATTCCCATTAGCAATGCATGAGGGTTCCAATTTCTTCATACAATCACTAACATATATTATTTTCCATTTTCTTCATTATAACCATCCTGATAGGTGACCTCATGCTTTTGATTTGCATTTCCCTAAAACTAATGATATCAAACATCTTTTCATGTTCTTATTGGCCATTTGTATTTTGCCTTTGGAGCAATGTCTATTCAAGTCCTTTGCTCATTTTTAAATTGAGTTCTTCTTTTGATTATGGTTAGATTATAGGAGTTCTTTATATATTTTTGATGTTAGTCCCTTATCAGGTATATGATTTGCAAATATTTTCTCTTATTTTATAGGTTGTCTTTTTTACTTTCTTGATAGTGTACTTTGATGACACTTTCTTAATGTTGATGAAGTACACTTTATGTATTTTTTTCTTTTGTTGCCCATACTTTTGGTGTCATATCCATAAAATAGTTGCCAAATCCCATGGCATAAGGATTTTCCCCAATTTTTCTCCTAAGGGTTTTACAGTTTTAGCTCCTAAGTTTAGGTCTTTGATCCATTTTGAGTTAATTTTGTGCACTTCATTCTTTTGCATGTGGATATCCAGTTTTCCTAGAGCTGTTTTCCTCATTGAATGGTCTCAGCACCTTTGTTGAAAATCATTAGCTATATATGTGAGAATTTCTTTCTGGACTCTCCATTCTATTTTGTTGGTTTGTATGTCAGTCCTTGTGCCAGTGCCATACTGTTTTAATTACTGTAGCATTGTAGTAAGTTTTGAAATGAGGAAATGTGGGCCCTCCAGATTTATTCTTTTTTTTTTTTTTTTTTTTCAAAATTGTTTTGGTTATTCAGGGCTCCTTGCAATAAATATGAATTTGAAAACTGATTTTTTTTCTTTTTTTTGTGAGAAAATGATACTGAAATTTTGATAGAGATTGCACTGAACCTGTACATCACTTTGGGTAGTATTAACATCTTAACAATGTTAAGTCTTTTTATCCACGAACATAGGTACCTTTTCAATTAGATATGTATTCTTTAATTTCTTTTAGCAATGTTACAAAGTTTTCAGTGTATACACCTTTCACTTCCTCAGTAAGATTTATTGTAAGCACTTGATTCTCTTAGATATTATTGTAAATGGAATTGATTTCACTTCCTTTTTGGATTGTCCATTGCTAGTGTATGGGAACATAACTGATTTGTGTATGTGTGACTTTGTTGAATTTGTTTATGAGCTATAATAGGATTCTTCTGAACTCTGGTATTTTCTATATATAGGATTATGTCATCTGTGAATGTTTACTTCTTCCTTTCCAATGTGGGAAATTTTGCTCCTAATATTTTATTTTATTTTAAGTCCAGTATAGTTAACATACAGTGTTATCATAGTTTCAAGTTTCAAGTTGTATGGATTCAACAATTCCATACATCATCCAGTGCTCATCACAAGTGCTCCTAATATTTTAAAGGTATAAATAGAGATTAAGATTTACATAACTGCCAACAACAAAAACAAAAACAAACCCACAACACTACATTTGTGAACACCGAAAGGTAGCACTGGCTTTGATTCTGCAGGTGATTAAATTCTTGTTTGTATCTTTCTACATTTAAAAGTTTTTTTGCAATAAAACTTTATTTCTTAGAAAAAAACTGAGATGCTTACCAACAAGGGCAATGTAGGAGGTAGATACTACTAAGACAATGAGACATGAGGCCACACTAATTCAGAGGTTAGTGGTTTATTGTTGGGTTTAACCAAGTCTACAGTTATTTTGATCCACCAGTAGTCATGCAAATCCATGGGAGGTCCATGGGCCTGAGCTGGCTAGATCTGCTGTTTGAGAAGTTGTAATCTCTCTGAAGACACCCCTGCTCCTCTCCCTCCACAATCCAGATCATTCTATATCCAACATCATTTGACATGGGTCTGTAAGTTTATGTTTGGGGGTGTTTTGCATGCATTTTCATTATGGCTTCTTTTTTTCTCATTGTTTTGTAGCTATGATACCACTTGAAATGAACAATCAGACAGATGTCACTGAATTCATCTTCTTGGGATTTTCCAACCACCCCAAACTACAGGGCTTGTTTTTCTTGGTTTTTTTGCTCATTTACCTGACAACACTCCTGGGGAACATGCTCATTATAACAGCCACTAGAATCAGTCCTGCTCTCCACACTCCAATGTATTATTTCCTCAGCAACCTGAGTTTCTTGGACATCTGTTATACATCCACCACCATCCCCGTCATGCTGGTGAACTTCTTCCGGGAGAAGAAGACCATCTCATATGAGGGCTGCCTCTCCCAGATTTTCTTCCTTGTCACATGTGCTGGCACTGAGGGTGTCTTATTGGCCGCTATGGCTTATGATCGCTATGTAGCCATTTGCCACCCTCTTCAATATCCCGTCCTCATGCGTGTGAAGGTCTGTATTTTTTTGGTGACTGGGTCCTGGCTGTGTGGGCTGGTGAATTCTGTGACACACACAGTGTTGGCAGCCACACTGACTCTCTGTGGGCCCAACCAAATCAGCCACTTTCTCTGTGACATTCCTCTGCTCCTGAAGCTCTCCTGTTCAGACACCTCTCTCAATGAGTCTGTGCTTCATGTGGCCAGTGCCACCATTGGCCTGAGCCCCTGTGTGTTTACTGGAGTGTCCTACATACTCGTCATTTCTTCCATTCTTAGGATTCCCTCTGCTCAGGGCAGGAGCAAGGCCTTCTCTACCTGCGCATCCCACCTCACTGTGGTGGTGGTCTTTTATGGAACAGCCAACTTTAACTATGACAGAACCAACATAGGCTACAACCTGGACACAGATATCCTGGTCTCTGTGCTCTTCTGTGTCATAACCCCCATGTTGAACCCCATCATATACAGCCTGAGAAACAAGGAGGTCAAGGGTGCTCTGAGGAAGCTAGCTAGGTAATGTGGGTTCTCGAATGAGATCAGCAATTAAAGTTTTCATTTTGGAAAATTGCTTACACAATAGAAACATGGACCTTCTAGCTGCAGTTACAACAATGCTCTCTTTCTATGTATGATCTTCTGATAATTGTAATGCCCATTCCACCCGGACAAACAGCTATACCTGTGCCAAGCATTTCACACACCATGATCTCAAATGTCCTGTGTTCTCTAAGCCACTGATATCTGAGAACATTTTCATAATCCACCACCCTCGCCCCCCCACACACACACACAATACCCAGTACCAACATATTAAAAAAAAAGCTCATTCCCCATATTCTCCCAATTTAGCAGCACTAGACAACCACTAATCTGCTTTCTGTATCTATGGATATCCCTATTCTGGGTGTTTCATATAAATAAAATCATAAAATAAATATGTGTTTTGTGTGTCTGGCTTCTTTCACTTGGGATGTTTCTAAGTCTCATACATATTGTAGTATCTATTGTTACTTCATTCCTTCTTATTGCTAAATGATTTCTGTTTTATGGATATGCCACATTTTACTTATCCATTCATCATTTGACAGACATCTTGGTTGTTTCCACCGTTTGGCTGTTATGAATACTGCTGCTATGAACATACATTTTTATTTATAATGAGTTTACATCTAAGAGTGGAATTGTGGATCATATGGTAGCTTTATGTTTACCATTTTGAAGAACTGTGAAGTTGTTTTCAAAACAGTGGTGCCATTTTACATTGCTAAGGGCAGTGTATGAGGATTCTAATTTCTCTACTTCCTCACCAACATGTTATTATAGGTTCTTTTTAGTATACCCATCCTAGTATGTGTGAAATACTAAATCACTGTGATTTTGGTTTGCATTTCCCTGAGGACTAATGATTCTAAAGTCTTTAATAAGTACCACTTCTGTATTTCTCCTTCATATATGGAAAAACTCATGTCACTAGAGAAGTGTTTGAGCTTTAGACACTTAACTCTTGACATTGTCTAATGTTTTTATCCTAATTTTGGTGAAGTAAAATACTGCAAAATTTCCAAACTTACATCCCTGTTTGATGGTTCTGCCTTTTTCTCCTTTAAAACACTATATCAATAATGTAATCATCAGGTCATGAGCACTGGCAAGGCCAGAAACCTGGGGACATGAAGACATAAGGATGCTGGTGGGGGAAGAAGGAAGCACCGTGTCCAGGAGAGCAGCCCTAACTAGGAGAAGCTTAGTGCCAACAGAGTAGGTTTTATAGCTCTAATACACCATCCAGTTGCACAGCATAAACTGTCATGGAGTCCAAGTGTAAGGGGAAAACTCCTCATGCTGCATAGAATCCAACCAAATAAGCCCACACCCACACTTACTTACCTCTCTTCATCCTGATGATGATGAGAAGAAGCCAATCTCATAGGTTTCTACCACCCTCAACTTCTTAATAGAAGCAATCTAGTACTGAACTTTACTCATCATTGTCCCTAAAGAGAAAGGACGCTGAACTCCTCATTGCATGCTGGGAAAAGATGATTGCCATGACTTTAATGAACCCAAGAGAGAATTAATTGTTCATCACCTCTGTGCCTTCTATTCAGTCTGCTGCCCTTGAGTTGTGGTTGCACTCTGAGGAATCCCAGAACAGCTGCTTAGAGATTACATGAGTATTCCCAAAAGATTGGTCCACAGGCACTTATAAATGTCCACTCTAGAAAAATGAATTCATTGAGAGATCAAAGAATTTTTGACTCTTGCATTAGGCATTGAGTATGCTCAAGGCATCTCCTGGAATGGCATGTCCTCACCACTAGGCATGGCAGTCAACAGTCTGTTTTACCAAAGAGCATCCTTTCCATTCCAGGATGGAACTAAAGTAGGGAGCAGGAAGTCCTGCTGACAAAGCCAGAAATCCAAGGCTTTCTGTGAGAGTCAGTGGTAAGTAGTTTATTTACCATCACAAATGAGAAAAACTGTGTCCTATGTCAGGATATATCTACCTATTAAGGGCATATTATGAAATATTATGCATATTTTCATTATCATTTTGAAGACATTATGTAATGACATTTTTAATATTTTTCCATGTGTATGTCAATTTCTATAATAGTGCTTATATCAAGAACCAGAGTATAATTACCTTAGCAATTATCTACTCCCAAACCTGAGCGGGTGCCTGAATTCCTTAACGAAATAATATGACTGAAAATTTAGTTTATAGTAAATAATATAGAATGCAGTGTGTCAGTACTCTATTTTTGACAAACAGGACATACAGGAATAATTTTCAGGGAGAAAGGATGGAGTCATTTTTTTATATGGTACATTATAATGTGATAATAGGCACACACAAAATATTTATTTAAATTAATATAATTAAATTTGCATAACACTTCTATTTGGAAACATATTATTCACTAGCTGGACATTCTTACCGTCATGTTGCAACTAACTGATGTTTGGGAGGTTGTACTGAAAGCAATTTATTAACTGTAATAGAGCCCTGAAGTTTGTGAATGATTTCTTTCCCCATAATCCCTGTGTTAGAAATCTCATAGATTCAGGGTTATTCCTAAATGATTTCATTCTCACTCATTTGCCTTTGAGAGGATTTATAGCCTGGGAAAGGAAGAGGCAGAATTGCCGCTGTCTGCATGGAAACAGCCAACGCCACCAAAAGATGGAAACTTTTGTAACCACTGCTCTTACGGGAAGAGACAATGTTAAGATCAGCACAGGCCAAGAGGCCATGCTGCCACATTTATGTGCCCATAGGCTGTTATTTTTCTCAAGTCAGGAAATGTTTGCACCAAAACTGCTGGACAGAAATGTCCTCCCAAGTTCAGCTGAAATGTCCCTTCTTAATTTTTTCTTTCTCTGTGGACCTGACTAGAGTGCTGGATTTTGTATTTTTCCTGTTGCACAGACTTCAGCCTGGGTTGTTGGTGAGAGCAGACTTTACACCTCACGGTTTTGTACCCATTCAGCTTTAGTAGGCAGGGGGATCAGCTGCCATTGGGAGTATCAGGCTTCATGATGGCAGGGTCAAGGACCTAATGTGCCCCTCCTGGAGAGGTCATTGGTGGAAGCCAGCCCCCTTCCATTCTGACAATCACAATCATAAAAAGAAACTCACATTTTAACAATGGCTTTATGTTGTCCATGGGATAGTCTAGGGGAAGGGTGTGATTTCCTGTGAGACCCCTCTTCTCAGATCTAAGACTAAAGACACTGGTTAAGAGATGCTGATCTATATCATGCTTGAGCCAGAACTGATGCTGAGAAATCCTAACCTGATGGACACCACATGGCTGGGGCCACCCATGGGAGGGACAATTGGTGGAATAGTCAGTAATTGACTCTTTTTATAAGCAGAATTCCAAGAAAGTGGTTTGACTAATGTTAACAGTAACTTTTGTGGGTTTTTTTTGTGTGTTTTTTTCTTTAATGCTGATTTGACTGAATTCTTCAGAAATTCAAAAGATAGAGATATTTCCCTCTATTTGGTGTTCTCTCTCATTCCATGGAAAATTCTCTGCAAGACAGTGAGTTGAAAAGATTATGGCCTTCAGAGTCAGATAGACCTGGGTTAAATTCCAGTCCTACTTAAGCAGCCGTGCAACCTTAAGTATCAGTTTCCTCACCCGCAAATCTTAGTAAGTACTTTCTATATTGGATTGTTGTGAGCATGTGTACAAATGCCCATGTACATCCTGGTACATCATAAGTACTCATAAACAGAAGCTACTATTATATTTGGGGCTGTTAATTGTTTGTTAAACTTTTATTTGGCCACCATGTATGCAATTTAACAAAAGACTGGAAGGACACACACCAAACTGTTAACAGTGGTGCTGAGGACAGTGTTATATGATGGTGAAGATATTTCATTTACTTTCTATGTATTTTTGACTTATGTGAAATTTTTTTAGAGAACATGTACTACTTTTGAAATTAAAAATCCCATATATTTTTCATTTAAAAATGTAATGACAGTCGTCTGTACATTTCTTTGCAATTTCCTGTGTATCTATAATGGTTTCAAAATAAAAATTTTGAAATCTTTAAATAAGATAAATAACATAAAATAAGGAAATATACATAGTAGATTAATATTAAACCATGCATTGATATATTGGGACTGATGCAGCCACATGAAATATGAAATTTCCATGGTCTTACACATGCTTTATTTTCAGATGTATAACGACATTGGTAAAACAGTAAAATCTCAGAGCTGAAAGGAACTGTAGAAATAATTTCAGTGATCTTCACTTAAGACCTGAATCAGTCCTCTCTGCAGGAGATCTAGCAATAAGACTTGGCTTGAGCATCTCCAGTGATGAGATCTCATTACTCTCTATTTTATAAAATTCTTGGGGTGGCTCAGTCGGTTAAGTGTTGCACTCTTTATCTCAGCTCAGGTCTTGATTTCAGGATTGTGAGTTCAGGCTCAGTGTTGGTCTCTGTGTCTACTTTGAAAAAAAAAAATGCTTGTCTATCTAGTCTAAGTTCAGTTTGTGAAACAAGAAGTTGCAAGATTAAAAAATAAAGAATGCGTGTAAGACCTTGATATTTATATTTACACGTCTCACTTAAGGAGAAAGATGAGGAGATTTCAGTTCAGGATGCCAAGTGGATTACCAAGAAATGCTTGGAATGAATCAAGTAAGCAGAGTTGTGAGCAGGCAATTGAATCATACATTAGTGTGGGGAAGGTGGCTTATTCAGTGGTCACAACGGAAACTCTGGGATAACATTTTGAAGCCTCAGTTTCCTCATCTGCAAAACAGAGTTAATAATAGTATTTATGCCTTAAAGTTGCTTTGAGAATTCATGGGGGCGATCTACATAGAGTGCCTGGCACATAGCATGGGCTCGGCAAGTATTAAGTAAGAGGCATGGCAATGGAATTTATAATATGTATAAAAGGTTAGAAAAACACAATACCCCACTTCAAAGTTCCCCTGACTGGCTAATTACAAATTTGGTAGAAAGGTTTCCAGAACTGAACTGGTGACAACAGGTTCATGTTTCTATCATCACCATAGGCCATTTGAGATGGGAGAGGTCTCACAGAAGAACTAGTCTGGATCTTTGCTTTGGAAATACGGCACAAAAGTCTAAATCATGCTCTAACAGAAACAAATATGTAGGTTTACTCTTCCTGCTTGGAAAGAGATATGTGGTCTGGTACAACATGTGAGAGGGACAAAACTTGGGGTAATTCAGGAGAAAAGAAGCAACTCTGGGCATCTAACCTCCATGTCTTTGCTTCTCTGGTTTCTCGACCTCAAATGCCCATCCCTTTAGGGTCCACGGCCAAGAAATGACCTTATTATTTTTTTTTTTTTGCCTTTGAAATTTAGAATTTATTTGAGCATCAGTTTTATACTTTGGGCATATAAAATCAACAAATTGGATAGGTTTTTTTTTTCAGTATTAAAGATATATAGTTGCCAGAGAAGTGTTTTTTTGGCTTTTTAAGTTTTTATTTTAATTCCAGTTAGTTAACACAGTGTATTATTAGTTTCAGTCTTTAAAGAAACTTTTTGTTATCTCTGCTCCCATAGATGTTCTTTATGGCCCTTCTTCATCTATTAAACATTTATTGAGGGCACACTATATGCTAGGTCCCAGCGTGGTTTCTAGCACAGAATTGAAAAGCTTGGACCATGACCTCAGGGAGCTAATGTATCGAGTGCCCTGTTCCTAGACCTGTTCAAGCACAGGTTGTGTGGCCATAGAAAAGTTTCTTTCTTTTTTTTTTAATAACCATTTTAAAAGTAAACAAAATGTTACAAAGCTTTCTGCCTTATACTACAATTTATCTTCCCATTAGATTGTAAGTTTGAGGAGGGCAAGAACCTTATTCCCTTTGGATTTCTTCATAATACCTAACCTAGGGCTATATTAGACCTTAAGCAGGAACTAAATTGATTTGAATTGAAAACTACAAAGATAAGAGTGTTGGAAAATACTAAAAGGAAATGAGAATTTCACAGCTTGAAGAATTTTATAGCTGGAGGGCTCTTGCGTACCAAAAAAGGTAGTAGTTTGTCTTACCTTTCGACTTTACATTAGGAGAAGCATAAGTGAGGTATAAAGGCTGAAAGAAATGTTAATGCTGGAATGAATTTTTGAGACAAGATGTAGACTTTTTCTTGGTACATTTAAGAAAGGACTTTTAACCTACTAGTTAGGGGCCAGGCAGCTCTGATTGCTAGGTGGGAATAGCCTGGATGGACTCGGGGTGGGGGGGGGTGGGGCTTGGGCATCACCCAAGAGCTTGCTGAAAATGCAGGTGATTTACATGCACATTAAAGTTGGAGAAGCCCTGTCCTATACAGTGACCTCTGATTATTTCATCTGTTCCCAGGCACCCATATTATAGAGAATTGTACAATAGGAATCTGGACCAGGTGAAAATAGGTCATATATTCCATAGCAATGAAGTAACTTTGCCACAAGCATGTGAAATCATTTGGATTTTCTTTTAGATAAAGTTTCCCATGTGCTGATATTGTGCGTGTGTGTATTTTAAGTAGATCAGCAATTTACATGAAAATTAGATTTAAAAATTTTCATCATTGATTTGTGTTATTGAAATAAAATATGAATAGATGTTTCCTTTATGTGCTGTAAGGGTTTTCACAATCACACCAGTTACTCTGATTTAATTTTTCCACATTTTGTTTCCTTTGAAGAAATAAATTCCTTAAGGTTAGTCAACAAAACATTTCATTTATCGCCAAGGCAAAAAAAAAAAAAAAAAAAAATTTCCTCTTTTAAGACCTCTAGGCTTATTTTCCACCATTTATATTTAGATTTTTAAAATTATGTTTAACTTCAGTACCAACTTTCTATTGAAATTTAAAAACTTTAATTTCCTCAAAGCCCGGAGACTTGGGATTTTTAGTGAAAATTGGGTTTGCTATTAATCATGTGCCTTGAATTATTAGAATAAAAGATAAGAATGCATGTGCTTTGAAGACTATAAAACACTTTACAAATGTAAGATGTCATTATCAGGTAAAAAAGTATCATTTTTAATAACAATTATGATTTAAAAATAATAACAATTATGAATATATGAATTAAACTTTCTGTGCCTCAGTTACTTGATCTACAAAATGGGCACAATAAGTGGTCTTATTGGTTGTTGTGAGAACCAAATGAGTTAATACATGTAAGAAATTTAAATTTTTTTTTTTTCAACATTTATTTATTTTTGGGACAGAGAGAGACAGAGCACGAACGGGGGAGGGGCAGAGAGAGGGAGACACAGAATCGGAAACAGGCTCCAGGCTCTGAGCCATCAGCCCAGAGCCCGACGCGGGGCTCGAACTCACGGACCACGAGATCGTGACCTGGCTGAAGTCGGACACTCAACCGACTGCGCCACCCAGGCGCCCCAAGAAATTTAGATGTTATTCATGTAAGAGGTTAGCACATAATAAGTATTTAATAAGTAATAAGATTAGTATCTAATGTGTGTCTGTATTCATTACTCAGTTTGGAAAATCCTGGTTCAAGTATGTAAAAATGTTGCATCTTTTCAAAGTAACTTGTGTTTTGTTTCTTTTTTTTTTAAGTTTTATTTTTGAGAGAGAGAGAGAGTGCAAGTGGGGGAGAGGCAGAGAGAGAGGGAGACACAGAATCTGAAGCAGGCTCCAGGCTCTGAGCTATCAGCACAAAGCCCAATGCAGGGGCTAGAACCCATGGACTGTGAGATCATGACCTGAACCTAAGCTGGACACTCAACCGACTGAGCCACCCATGCGCCCCAGTTTTATTTTTTGAATCCATTTGGACGGATTATACCAAATTTAATCTTTAAAAACCCCATCTTTTAAAAACAACATTATGCAAGATTTTTAAAGTTTATTTATTTATTTTGAGAGAGAGAGGTGGGGAGGGGCAGAGAGAGAGTACCAAGCAGGCTCTGCACTGTCAGTGCAAAGCCTGATCGGGGTGGGGGGGGGGTGGGGGGAGACCGGGAGGAGGGGGTGCTTGAACTCATAAACTGTGAGAATATTGACCTGAATCAAAACCAAGAGTCAGATGCTTAACTGACTGACTCATCCAGGCGCCCCAGGCAAGATTTTTTTTTAAAACCAGACATTTTTGTTTACAGAAGCAGGGTAAGAAAACTTAGTCTCAAATGATTTTTCCTATGAAATCTTCCCCACATGCTTGTGGAAAATGAAATCATAATTATACAGCCAAGGGTTTGAGATTGAAGTTACCTATTCATATGTAGCTATTCGTATGTAGGTAGATTCTGAGGGGCAAGTGTCTGTTGTATCAAAGTGTAGTGCATAAATGGTGCCTACTAATGATGGATTTTGATGATGATAATGATATTGATGATGATGATAACGGTGATAATTCAACATTGTTCTATACTGACAGAATGCACACATCAGAGACAAAAAAAAAAAAAAAAAGAATGGATTGGACACTGCTTCACACCCCACCCCATTCCCCTGGCCTGCAAGAAATTACTCAGACCAAAGGAAATGTTTTATTGTGCTCTGTTTGCACTGCATATATATAGTATATCCCATGAACATGTTCCTTGGGGACTGACTTCAAGTAATTAGAAGTCAAATTTTAAGGCCTTTATAAGAAAGCAGTATATATAACTTTAGAAACCATATTATTTAAAATTCCCACACATTGAAAATTCAGTTTTTCAATTTGGATTTCCACAAATCATACATTAGTTTCTTAGAGTAAACCCTTGTGGAACCATCTTCCATGAGGAATTTTATGTCTTTCTACAAAAACATCTAGACATCAATTTTTTTTATGCATCAACACTTACGCTTTTTTTTTCTTTCCAAGTTTTGTTAAAAAAAATTTTTTTTAACGTTTATTCATTTTTGAGACACAGAGAGAGACATAGCATGAGCAGGGGAGGGGCAGAGAGGGAGGGAGACACAGAATCTGAAGCAGGCTGCAGGCTCTGGGCTGTTAGCACAGAGCCTGATGGGGGGCTCAAACCTACAAACTGCGAGATCATGACCTGAGCCAAAGTCAGAGACTTAACTGACTGAGACACCCAGACACCCCTCCAAGTTTTTATTTAAATTCTACCTTGCTAATATACAGTGTAATATTCATTTTAGATATAGAATTTAGTGATTCAGCACAAACACACAATACCCAGTGTTCATCACAAGTGCTTTCCTTAATAACCATCACTTATTTAACCCATCCCCCCGCCCACCTCCCCTCCCATAACCATTGTTTGTTCTCTATAGTTAAGAGCCTGTGTCTTGGTTTTCTTCTCCCACCTCCTCCCATGTTTGTTTTATTTCTTAAATTTCACATCTGAGTGAAATCATATGGTATTTGTCTTTCTCTGGCTGACTTATTTTACTTAGCATAATACACCCTAGCGCCATCCACGTTGTTGCAAATGGCAAGTTTTCATTCTTTTTGATGGCTGAGTAATTTTCCACTATATATATAATATATATATATATCCCATCATATAATATTCATATATATAATATTCCCTCATATATAATATTAATAATATTCCATCATGTATAAAATCCGTATATATAATATTCCATCACATTATAATTTTAATATATATTCCATCATATATAATATTCATATATATTATATAATACATATACTATATATATATATATGAAGTAGTGTCCAGTCCATATATATAGCACCTTTTTTTCATCCATTCATCAGTTGATGGACATCTGGGCTCTTTCCATAATTTGGCTTTGTTGATAATGTTGCTATTATGTGTATACCTTTGAATCAGTATTTTTGTTTCCTTTGGGTAAATACCTAGTAGTGCAATTGCTGGGTCATCCTGGTAGTACATTGCATTTTTAACTTTTTGAGCAACCTCCATACTGTTTTACAGAGTGGCTGCACCAGTTTGCATTTCCACCAACAGTGTAAGAGGGTTCCCCTTTCTCTGCATCCTCGCCAGTACCTGTTGTTTCCTGTGTTGTTAGTTTTAACCATTCTTCCTGGTGTGAGGTGATATCTCATTGTAGTTTTGGTTTGTATTTCCCTGATGATGAGTGATTTTAAGCATCTTTTAATGTGTACGTTAATCTTTAAAAGAGATTGTCATATCTACCTTTTTGGTATCAGGTGTTCATAAATATACATGTTATTGATTTTTTTAAAAAATATTTATTTATTTATTTAGAAAACCTGCATGAGTGAGTGTGAGCAGGGGAGGGACAGAGAGAGAGGGAGAGAGAGAGAATCCCAAGCAGGTTCCACACTGTTAGCACAGAGCCAGATGAGGGGCTTGATCTCATCATGACCTGAGCCAAAATTAAGATCTAGATGCTTAAAAGAATGAGCCGCCTAGGCGCCCCATGTTGTTGATTTTTTTTAATGACTTCAAGTTCATCTATTGTAGTTGATAGAAAAACAGACAATAAAATATACATAATAACATAATAAGAACTTTCTAAGAATACTCATAGATGCCCAACTCAATTCCAATATTGAATTTCTGTAAATCATTGCTAATAAAACTTAGGGAGAAACAATGCCTATAACTAACCTAGATGGAGTGGTATTTTTGAATCTTTCGTGGATATTTTATAATCTTCTATATTTCTTGTAAGTATCAAGCATCACAAGAATCCTGCTTTACTCTTCTTTCCTTAGTCAACTCTCTTTGGTTGATTTCATGTACCTCCGTGCCTTCAACAGCCATCTTCAAGGCAATGACTCCCAAACCCATACCCGCAGTTCTAGCTTGTTTACTGAGGACAAATCCGTTTTCAACTGCCTGTTGGGCATTTCTACATGGATATCCCCCAAGTACCTGACCTTAACATTACTCAAATCTAATCTACCATCCCTCCCCATACCTGATACACCTTTTTTCCCCGTTTTATTTAATAATGCCTGCCTGCCCAAACTGATTCAGTGTCCTCACCATCCATAATGCTCAAAGTGCTTCAAACACAGCTCCTTCTCTATGAACTGTTTCAGTCATTTTCCCCAAGCTCTAAAACTCTGTATCTTTACAATGTGTTACATATTGTAACATATTAACATGTAATAAAAAAAATAACAATATGTTACTTTGCCCTGGTTGTAGTTCTCAGACTACATTCCTGGAGTAAACAACATTGTTTTCATTTTTATTTTTAATTTTTTAATATGTATTTATTTTTGAGAGAGAGAGCTCACGAGAGAGCACGTGTGCACGAGTGGGGGAGGGGCAGAGAGAGGAAACACAGAATCTAAAGCAGGCTCCAGGCTCTGAGCTGTTAGCACAGAGCCGGACTCTGGGCATGGAACTGTGAGATCATGACCTGAGCTGAAGTTGGATGCTTAACTGACTGAGTCATCCAGACACCCCCCAAAATTGTTTTAATCTAAGGCACATAGCCTCTTAGGGACCCTGGGGATGAGTTTCACAATTTTCAATTGCATAAAGATTCTGTGCATGTGTGTATTTGCATTTTCTGGATCTACAGATTTTTTATCAGTTTCTCAAAGCTGATGCTTCTCTAAAATCCAGGTTATTACCTTCCAGATGTCCCTTGCTTCCAGCCTGCCCTAACCTTGAAAGTGGTTTATGGGACATTATTGATACTCTACCATCATTCCTTCCCATTCTCACACCAAAGCCTGGCTTCCAGGCAGACATCTGAGCTCTCTGCTGGTCCATAGCAGGAGAGAGGCCCCTGATGTCGGAGAACTCAGTTACTTGTGTCCCCAAGGACACTGACCAGAAAGACAGACCTGGCACAGCTTCACACAGCCTAGCCTGTGCCCCAGGGGCAGCTGATGCCCTGCTGTCTTTTCTGGACAACTAATGAAGTTGTGTTTGAAATAAAAATCACCACACTACGTGGTGCCTGGCTGGCTCAGTCAGTAGAGCATGTGATTCTGGATCTTGGGGTTGTGAGTTGGGGATAGAGTTTAGTTTAGAAACATCACCAGGCAACATAGAATTAATCAGCTAGAACTTGGCAGCACCCAGCTGGGTTTACCCCCTCCACTCCTTGCAACATAGCAGGAATGACTAGAGATAGGAGATACAGCCATAGGTGAGAGGGCTCCTAGCAGAACTCAGAATCCAACAGCTTTGCTGGTAGCCATGCAGCTCTCAAAGTTCACTCCTTTCCCAGAGATCTCTGGGTTCTTTCTTCTGTAGCACTGGAACAACCCAAATACTCTGAGCTTGTTTTCCTTTGGCTGGGAAGACCAAATGCTTGAGATTTCTGCCACCTGTTTTGCCTGGGATACCAACCTGCTATCTCATTATCCAAGAGGCAGTGTCCTCAGACATGGTTCCCTCCCCAGTTAAAAATGTATGCTCACACCAGTTGCATTCATCCTTCAAAGGAAATGTTGCAAAGAAAGTGGCTTGATATGATTTGCAAAAGGTGATGTGTACTGAACTCTTACTGTGGCAGAGAAGGTGAGAGGTGCAGGGGTGCCTGAGTGGTTGTTAGTTGGGCATCCAACTCTTGACTTTGGTTCAGGTCCTGATCTCGTGGTTTGAGCCCTGAACCAGGCTCTGCATCATCAGAATGCAGAGCCTGCTTGGTATTCTCTCTCTTATCTCTCTTCTCCTCCCCTGCTCTTGTGCTCACCTGCTCTCTCAATCAAAGTAAATAAATAAAACGTTAAAAAAAAAAGAATTAGAGACATGCAAAAATGGGGAAAAATACTTAAGTCTTAGTGACTTAATATTTAGGATGCCTCCTGCTTTTATCTCTTTCACCTTATTTTTTAATTAATTAATTAATTAATTATTTAGAGAGAATGAGTTGGGGAGGGGCAGAGAGAGAGAAAGGGAGAGAGAAAATCCTAAGCAGGCTCTGTGCTGACAGCATGAAGCTTGATCCCACCAACCACGAGATCATGACCTGAGCTGAAATCAAGAGTTGGACACCAGACTAACTGAACCACCCAGGTGCCCCTTTTTCTTCATTTTATTTTTAAAATTGAATTATAATTCACATTTAGTAAAATGCACAGATCTTAAGTGTATAGGTTGATAAATTTTTACATATATATATATATATATATATATACTATTAAATGAATTATATAGAATATTTCCATCAGCCCCAGAAAATTCTTTCATGCTTCATTCCAGATAATAGTGCCCTCAACCCACAGAAGTAACTACTGTTCTCATTTGATTACCATAGTTTGGTTTTTCCTATTTTTGAACTTCATTTAAAGAAAACACACAATATGTATTCTTTTGTGCCTGGCTTCTTTCATTCAACAAAATGTTTATTTAGATTCATCAATGTTATAATGTGGATCAGTAATTTGTATGTTTTTTTTTTGGATAATAGTGTAGCATTGCACTGTCTGATAAACCACCATTTGTTATCCATTTTCCTGTTTATAGGCATACTGTTTGTTTGAGATATTCCGAAAAAATCTTTTTTGAACCTCCTCATACAGGTCTTTTGGTGAACCATGCATCCATTTTCTTGAGACTATGCCTAGGAGTGGAATTATTGGGTCACAGAGAAACCACATGTTTAACTTTATTAGAAACTGCCAAATAGTTTAAAAAAGTGGTTATGTAGACTTTGAATTTCAGCTTAGAGATTTAATGAGCTGGGAAGCATGTTGTTCCCATCATTATTCCAACAACAAAAAGCAGGAAAAAATGCAAATTAATTACTTTTCTTGAACCCATAAGGGAATTGAGGTTTCAAGGCAACCAATGAAACAAAACTGGAGAGACAGACAACCACACGAGCCGTGGTTTTTTTAACCTAAGGCAGAAACCACTAAATACCTTGTAAACCTATAAGAAGACTCAGTTAAAACTATATAATAAATTATTCAAGGCTAAGTATAGGCTAGCATAAGAGTATGAAGTCCCTGAGGGCCGTAGACATAAGGTTTGCATCCTCTTGCTTTCCCTGCATGAACTCAACCAGATGCCCACAGGAAACATTCTTTGACTGCTTCCCTAACGATGCTATTTGAGGCCAAGCTGGGGTGGAGGGCAAATAATGGGGAAAAGGAGTAGCAGCAACTGTCAAAACTCTTCCAAGATCCATTTCCTGTGTTTTTACTACAGAACAAAAGCTGCCATCTGCAAGGGCAAGAGCTATGAAAATTGTCACCTTAGGGGACTGTGGAATCCCATTACACCACAGGAAGGGAACAAGGCAAAAAAAAAAAGTCCTACTCCTTGGGGTTGGGGAGCAGGAATATACTCTAGGTCCAGCTGTACAGCTGGAGGAGGGGCAGGAACACTCGTGAAGGCCACACTTCCAAGACCCAGGTTCATGGTATCTAAGATGAAGGTTAGCCAAAACATCAGAGAATACCTCTTCGTTGTCCCCCACTGGCCCACTATCAAGCACTGAGTAAAAATAACAGTGGAATACAGCTGGGAGATCTTGAAGAAACAGATTATCTCTAGAGAGCAGGGAAAATGGAAAACACAAAGGTAAAAGGGAGCAGAAATGTGGGCACATTTCACTAGTACACACTAGTCCACACCCTAACCACAAAATATCAGAGTAATTTGGAGCGTGTAGTCACTCAGGATGACCATGGGAAAAATGGACTCAAGTCCAATTGCTCACTAGATTAACCCTCACACTAAAGAGTTAGTATAAAGAACGTCATGTTCATCTCCAAGCAAATAAATTTATACTTCAGTATTTATTACCCTATACGTGTCCAGCTTTCAACAAAAAGTTATAATGTATACAAAAGATAAGGAAAAATACATTCTGAAGAGGCAATATAAACATCAGAACCAGATCCAGATTTGAGAGAGATTAAAACTATCAAACAAGGAATTTAAAATAAAAATAATCAATAGGTTAGACATTTTATTAGAAAAAGTAAACAATAGGGGCACCTGGGTGGCTCAGTTGGTTAAGCATCTGACTCTTGATTTCAGCTCAGGTCATGGTCTCATGATTTAGAAGATTGAGCCCTGTGTCAGGCTCCAATGATGACAGCACAGATCCTGCTTGGGATTCTCTCTCTCCCTTTCTCTGCCCCTCCCCTGTTCTCTTGCACACGCTCTCTCTTTCTCTCTCAAAATAAATAAATAAACATTTAAAAAAGTAAACAATATACAAGATCAGACAGTTAATTTCAGCAAAGTGATGGAAACTGTAAGAAAAGGTCAAATAAAAATGTGGGAAATAAAAAACACTATAATAAAGGTGAAAAATGCCTTTAACAATTTTGTCAGTAGACTTGACACAGCTGAAGAAAGAATTGGTGAACTTAAAGATAGGTCAATAGAAATTACCCAAATCAAACCACAAGAACCAAAAAAAAAGTTAAAAAAAGAATGGAGCATCCAAGAGCTATGACATAATATCAAACTATTTAACATACACATTATTAGAATCCTAGAAGGAAGAGACAGAATAAACAGAGCAAATATATATATTTGAAGAAATAACAGCTGATAATTTTCCAAAACTTATGCTACATTGAGAAGTTCAGAGAACCCTAAGGAGGATTAACACAAAAACAAAACAAAACTAAACAAACCACCTTCAAAACCCTAGGCATATTATATTCAAACTGCTATAAAGATGGGAAAAAAATTTTTGAAGGCAGCTAGAAGGGAAAGACCCAACTTGACAGAGGCCCATGAATAAGAATTACAGCAGACTTCTCATCAGAAAGTATGCAAGCAAGAAGACAGTAGTGTGGCATTTTTAAAGTGCTTTAAAAAAAACCTGTCAGCTGAAAAGATATCCTTTAAATATTAAAAGAAATAAACATATTTTTTAGACAAGCGAAAACAGAAGAGGTGCTTTGCCAGTGGACATACTCTAATAGAAATGTTAATGAAAGCACTTCAGAAAAAGGATTGTGATACAGGTCAGAAACCTGGATCCTCATCAAAACAATGGTAAATATTAGAAATGCGTTAAATGAAGGTAAGTGTATTGGGTTGAATCTTCTCTCCCCAAAGTTCATGTCTACTGAGAACCTCAGAATGTGACCTTATTTGGTAATAGAGTCTTCGAAAATGTAATTATTTAAATTAATATAAGGTAATATTAGATTAGGGTGAACCCTAAATCCCAAGACTGGTGTCCTTACAAGAAAAGGGAAGGACACACAGAGATACACATAGGGAAGAAAGCCATGTGATGAGAAGCAAAGATTGAAGTGATGCAGTCACAAGCCAAGGAACACCAAGGATTTCCAGAAGACACCAGAAACTATGAAGGGGCAAAAAAGAATTCTCTGTTAGAGCCTTCAGAGAGAGTATGACTCTGCTAACACCTTGATTTCAGAACTCTAAGTCTCCAGAGCTGTGAGTGAATATTTTTGTTTGTTTGTTTCAAATCACCAGGTTTGGGATAAGTTGTTATGACAGTCATAGAAAACTAAGAGAGTGAAATAAAATTCACTTTTATTTTTAATTCTCACAATTGGCAGTTTAAACCAAAAACTGCAACAATGTAGTGCATGTCCATAGCATATGTAAAAGTAAAATATGTGACAATGATAGCAAAAGGAAGCAAGGGAGAAATTGGAAACATAAAGTCTTAAAACTACACTGAAGTGGTATATCATATGAGGTAGACTCATATTATTTACAATGCATCTTGTAATTCCTAGGGCAACAACCAGAAAATTTTACTAAAAGATAAAATAATAAATAAATAAAGGAGATAAAAAAAGAATTATAAAAGATGCTCACTTAAGCATACAGACAGAGACAGAAAAGGAGAGAACAAAAACCAGTAAGTAGAACAAGTAGAAAACAGCTAGTGAAATGGTAGCTTTTAATACATACATATCAATAATCACTTTAAATGTGAATGATCTAAACAGCAGTTAGAAGGGATTGTCAGATTGGATTATTTAAGAAACACTATCCAAAATATATATTGTATAAAATAGACCCACTTTATTGTTTTTTAAATGGAGATGATTTTAAAGTTTATTTATTTATTTTGAGAGAGAGAGAGAGAAAGAGCATGGGAAAGACAGAGAGACAGGGAGACAGAGGATCCCAAGCAGGCTCTGCATTGTCAGCACGGAGCCCAATGTGGGGCTCAAACTCACGAACCATGAGATCATGACCTGAACTGAAACCAAGAGTTGGATGCTTAACTGACTGAGCCACCCAGGTGCCCCAAGAAACCCACTTCAAATATAAAGAGATAAAAGTGTTAAAAGTAAAAGGAGACAAAAAAACATACTATGTAAACACTAATCAAAATACTTCATTGATTTTTTAAAGTAGTCTCTATGCCTAATTAGGCCCTCAAACTCACAACTCCAAGATCAAGAGCCCCACCTAACCCCACCATCTATATATATATGGCGGCTATGGCAATTTCAGACAAAACAGACTTCAGAAGAAGGAAGATTATCAAGTATAAAAAGGAATATTGCATAATGATAAAGAATTCAAATCTCTAGGAAGACATAACAATCTTTAATGGGTACATGCCTAAAAAAGAGCTTCAAACGGCATAAAGCAAAAATTGATAGATCTGAAGGGATAAATAGATCGGTGCACAATTATAGTTGGGAGACTTCAGCTCTCCTTTCTCATTAACTGAGAGAACAAGCAGGCAGAAAATTAGTAAGGATATAGATGACCTGATCAACTATCAACTAACTTAATTTAATTACATTTATAAAAGAACCCACATGACAAGACCAGAATATATACTCTACTCAAGTGCATATAGAACATTTGCTAAGATAGATCATATTCTTAACTCTAAAAAATTTAAATTTAAAATAATAAATGTCATGTAAAGCATATTGTTTGCCTATAGTGGAATAACGTTAACAGTAAGATATCTGGAACAATCCCTAAATGTTTATATATTAATCAAATATATTCATCAAATTTCAAATAACTCATGGGACAAAGGAGAAAGTCTTAAAGTAAATGAAAAAATATTTTGTACTGAACAAAAATTAAAGTACAATATATCCAGTTTTGTGGGATATAACTAAAATATTGTTGAGGGAAATTTATACCATTTAATATTTATATTAGAAAAGCTTACATCTAAAATCTTAACCTAAGTTTCCACCTTAAGAAAGTAGAAAAAAGAGCATGTTAAACCCAAAGCAAACAAAAAAAAACAATAACAAAATTAGAGAATAAATCAATGAAATTAAAAATAAAGAAAATCAATGGAACTAAAAACTGTTTCTTTGAGAAAAAACAATCAAATTGATAAACCACTAGTGAGACTGGCCAAGTAAAAAAGATAGAAGGCATAAATTTCAATTTCAAGAATAAAAGAGGAGACATCAATACCGACCCCCTAATAAAAGGATAATTATAGAATATTATGAATGACTCTATGTTCATAAACTCAATGAGATGAAATGCATCACTCTCTTGAAAGATACCAAGAAGTGCCAAAACTCACGTAAGAAGAAATAAATAACTTAATGTTATGTATGCTAAAGAAATTAAATGTGTAATTTAAAACCTTTCAGAAAATGAAATCCAGGCCCAAAACAGGTTTATGTTTTGAATTTGACCAGGAATTTAAGGAAGAAATAATACCAATTCTACACATTCTCTCCTAGAAAATTAAAACGGAGAGAAACTTCCAAATAAATTAAAAAAAAATTTTTTTAACATTTATTTATTTTTGAGACAGAGAGAGACAGAGCATGAATGGGGGAGGGGCAGAGAGAGAGGGAGACACAGAATCGGAAGCAGGCTCCAGGCTCTGAGCCATCAGCCCAGAGCCTGACGCGGGGCTCGAACTCACGGACCACGAGATCGTGACCTGAGCTGAAGTCGGACTCTCAACCGACTGAGCCACCCAGGCGCCCCAAAACTTCCAAATAAATTTTATAAGACCAGTATTACCCTGATAATTGATAACAAAACTAGACAGACATTAGAAGAAAACTATAGACAAAAAAAAGAAAGAAAAAAAAAAGAGAACTATAAACCAATATCATCCCTAATGAACATTGATGCAAAAATCCACAAAAAAATATTAACAAATTGAATCTAGCAATATGTATATATATGTAAAGGATAATACATCAAAATCAACTGAAGTTGATCCAGGAATGCAAGGCTAGTTCAATATTCAAAAAGTCAATCAATATAATTTATCATAATAACAGACTATATAAGAAAATACATTATAATCTTGGGGGCCCTGTCAGTTAAGTATCTGACACTTGATTTTGGCTCAGGTCATGATCTTTGGTTTATGAGTCTGAGCCCCGCATCAGGCTCTGTGCTGATGGTGCAGAGCCTGCTTGGGATTCTCTCTCTCTCCCTGTCTCTGCCCCTCCCCTGCTCTCTCTCTCTCTCTCTCAAAATAAATAAATAAACTTAAAAAAAAGAAAATACTGGGGCGCCTGGGTGGCTTGGTCGGTTAAGTGTCCAACTTCAGCTCAGGTCATGATCTCACGGTCTGTGAGTTCGAGCCCCGCGTTGGGCTCTGTGCTGACAGCTCAGAGCTTGGAGCCTGTTTCAGATTCTGTGTCTCCCTCTCTCTCTGCTCCTCCCCTGTTCATGCTCTGTCTCTCTCTGTCTCAAAAATAAATAAACGTTAAAAAAAAAAAAAAGAAAATACATTATAATCTCAATAAAGGCAGAAAAATCATTTGACAAAATTCCATTTCTATTCATGATAGAAACTGTCAGTAAAGCACATATAGAGGGACTTTCCCAGCCTGATAACGGGCACATGATTTGTAATACCTCATATTACTTTTTCCAAGAGCCACAAGTTGAGTACTATTAATATCAGAATACAATGAGGAAACTAAGGAACTGAGATCAGCTAATTTAACTACTGTCTCCATCTAGTAAACAACTGATGTAGGATGATAATCCACATCTATCTGTCTTAAGAGCCCACTCTTTCTGCTATAACATCTCACTTCCCAGTTTGAAAAAGAAATGGAAATTGCAATTTGCAGCAATGGCCTGGAGATTAGAATGGACAATATAATAGAAAATTGGTACTTGCATTAATTCTCTTTTCAGAAAATACATAAAATTTGGCTGAGGATAAACTTTGGATTACTAAAGTCTACCTTTATGAGGAAAATTATGTTAGTATATATGACCAGTTAAAATGTCATATCTTATAAATCCTAAAATATAAATGTTCTTATTGAGAAAAATGAGATCAATTTATAGAAAACAAACCAAAAAAATTTTATTCTGAAGAAATTAAAGTTGTTCACAAATATTTATGTATGAGAATTTTCATTCTAGTGTTTAAAATAGCAAAAGGAATGGAAGCAATCTAATGTTCACTGAAAAGGAGAGATTAAATTTATTTTGTATGGTAGAATAAAATGCATTTGTGGGAATTTGTGCTCCTGATATTTTAAGCCTATAAATAGAGATCAAGATTCATATATAGAAAAAGAGACTAGAATGGAATACACTAAATGGTAACATTGATGCTGTGAATGGTTCTATTCTTTATTTCTTTCTGCATTTTCTTAATTTTTCACAATTATATTACTTAAAAAAATAAAATATAAAAAAAAGAATTTAATGCAGCAAAGTGTACAATGTTAGGAGGAAAGTTTTGCAGAGCCAGAGAGAGATGAGCTTACTCTAACACAGGGATTATCAGTTTATTGAAGGTTTTGACCAAATCTCCATTTATTTTCATGCACCAGAAGCCACACACGAATCTGTAGGAGATCCCTGGGCCTGAGATGGCTGGATTTGTTGAATGAAAAGTTGTGGTCTCCCAACAGGTCTTTCCTATACACCTCCCTCCACAGTCTAGACCGTTCTATCTCCAACATTATTTGACATGGCCTTGCAAGTTAACAAGCCAATTTGGGGTGCTCTTTGTACATTCTCATAAGGCTTTTATTTTTCTCATTGTTTTGTAGCTATGACACCACTTGAAATGAACAATCAGACAGATGTCACTGAATTCATCTTCTTGGGATTTTCCAACCACCCCAAACTACAGGGCTTGTTTTTCTTGGTTTTTTTGCTCATTTACCTGACAACACTCCTGGGGAACATGCTCATTATAACAGCCACTAGAATCAGTCCTGCTCTCCACACTCCAATGTATTATTTCCTCAGCAACCTGAGTTTCTTGGACATCTGTTATACATCCACCACCATCCCCGTCATGCTGGTGAACTTCTTCCGGGAGAAGAAGACCATCTCATATGAGGGCTGCCTCTCCCAGATTTTCTTCCTCGTCACATGTGCTGGCACTGAATGTGTCTTATTGGCCGCTATGGCTTATGATCGCTATGTAGCCATTTGCCACCCTCTTCAATATCCCGTCCTCATGCGTGTGAAGGTCTGTATTTTTTTGGTGACTGGGTCCTGGCTGTGTGGGCTGGTGAATTCTGTGACACACACAGTGCTGGCAGCCACACTGACTCTCTGTGGGCCCAACCAAATCAGCCACTTTCTCTGTGACATTCCTCTGCTCCTGAAGCTCTCCTGTTCAGACACCTCTCTCAATGAGTCTGTGCTTCATGTGGCCAGTGCCACCATTGGCCTGAGCCCCTGTCTGTTTACTGGAGTGTCCTACATACTCATCATTTCTTCCATTCTTAGGATTCCCTCTGCTCAGGGCAGGAGCAAGGCCTTCTCTACCTGTGCATCCCACCTCACTGTGGTGGTGGTCTTTTATGGAACAGCCAACTTTAACTATGACAGACCCAGAGAAGGTTACTCCCTAGACATGGATATTCTGGTTTCTGTGCTCTTCTGTGTTATGACTCCCATGTTGGACCCCATCATATACAGCCTGAGAAACAAGGAGGTCAAGGGTGCTCTGAGGAAGCTGGCTGGAGGGTATATGATCCCTGGCAATATTGGTGTCTAGATCAATGGTCTTCAACCAGCATGAAAAATTTCCAAGATATTTTTAACATGAATAGTTTTAGAGTCTATATCCAGATCCTCAATTCCTACATACCAGTTCCCAAAATTGATCTTCTCAGGAACTTCTTTCTCTCCTCTTTTTCCACCGGTACTCTGTTTTCCACTTTGCAAAGTCATAATGTGTCAGATATTTTGTATTTGTTCTCAGCACCATCTCGATCCTTCTAAGTTCTCCCCACATCATAGGGCTGAAATCCTTGGAAACCCTACCAGCATGTTTCCATTTTAAATTCTCCCAATGTAGGTGCCTGGGTGGCTCAGTCAGTTAGGTGTCTGACTTTGGCTCAGGTCATGATCTCACAGTTGTGGGTTCAAGCACTGTGTCGGGCTTTGGACTGACAGCTCAGAGCCTGGAGCCTGCTTCAGATTCTGTGCCCTTCTCCCACTTCTCTCTTTCTCTCTCTGCCCCTTCCCCACTTGTGTTCTCCCTCTTTTTCAAAAATAAATAAATAAACATTTTTTAAAAATTAAATTCTGCCAATGTAAGGGTCATACACAAGAGATTAGGAAAGGAATATAGAAGAAATTGTCTTCTCTGGATCTGGTGCCAGTGGCAGATGAGCACTGTGGTGGCAGAAACAGACTTCTGGGTGGCATTAGCTGATGTTTACAGTCTCCTGCTGTTCTTGAGACATAAGGTCACACAAGTATGAAATGAGTATTTCTCTATAGGGAGGGTAAGAGGCTTCCATAAAGAGGGTAATATAACCTGCCTTCCCCTTTTCCCATTCTTCCAGCTTTTCCAACACATTGATCACTTATTTCTTGTGTTAAGTTCCTCTAGGTTGGAATATCTAGATTGGTTTTTATTTCTTCCACGAACACTAACTGCTGCAGCATTTTATATCAGGAATTGTTCTAGGAAACTGACCCTCAAAGATAGAAATCTGGATTGAATATCTGGTTGGATGGAGTTTAAATAATTTGATGGCATCATAGCCAATGGAAAATGGGGAATCTGGTCATTCATGGCATTCAATGACAAAAAGCTGCTTAAAATTGTCAATAGACATTGTCTGAAATAAAATGTCTGTTAGAAACCAGGCTTTGAAATACCAAATTACTGCTACAATTGACCTTCGTGGTGGGAATGAAGACTATGAAATAGTTTAACTGACTGCTATTACTGATTGCAACGGAACATTTATAGGAAGAAAATGACAGGCTCAGGCATTTAAATTCCTCACTCAAGTCAAGGTCAAACAATCAGAAAATCTTATATCCCTCTAAACTGATAAAGTGTAATTCAAAGCAAAAATCTGATTTTATGGTTTGCACAATTACAAAGTAGATTGTAAATACATAATTTCTCCAAGTCTCTTACGTACCAATTGGGACATTGACTTGGGAATGAGTGAGACTCATTATTAAAATGGGAAAATACAGTGGATTTGTATAAATCTTAGAACCTTGAATCCCTAAATCTCCTTTAACCTTCCCTCCCATCAGAAGTAGCCCCTCCTCCCCTATCTGAGGAGACTAACCATCCCTTAGGTGAAACCCTATAATTACCTATAATTACCCCACCTGAGACAATTGTCTTACAATTCATTTCCTCTAGACTCTTAATTGAGGTCCAATCCCAGAATACCTCAGGCTAATGGCACAAGGTATAACCGAGGAGATTATAATGTTCACACCAAAATAAAATTTCAAGATTTTACCAGTTTTTTATTGGTAAAAGCCTTGAGAATATGTATGACAATGGAGACTTAGTGTGCTAGACCAAAGAGGACAGAATATATTGCTGGATAATTCTGAATATATTCATATGGATTCATTTACCAGAAATTTTGGGTTCAATGTGTTATCTTGAGCAGATGAGAGGGGCTCCAGCTGTTTCTTTGGTTGGCTAACTGAAACCTACACTCAGTAATGGACTGCATTCAATAAAATTCAGATGCCAGGATATTCCTGACATAATTCAAAAGATGGAATCCAAAGCTTCAGGGAAATAAAAATGTTGGAATGGATTTATTTTACATGACCCTCTTACCCTAGATCCACAAAGTATTCAAGGAGGGACCAAAGTACATTCTCTTTACCAAAATCTCCTGCAAAATGCACTGATAAAGAGAGTACCAACATCCTTGTAAAGCTTGTAGTGGCTCTCCTCTGCAGCTTGGGAATGACACTAAGAGAGGGCATCATTAAAATGGACTTCCTTATTTCAGTGGGAATGGTGGGATTCTGAAGCAGTAGCAGTCATGTGGTTTTGCAGAAATTGGAATATTTTAATCTGTAGGGATCTTTGGCAGCGGCTAAATGATCACATTATCTCTAGATCTGAAATGAATGGACATCTTACTAAAATGAAAAACCCCAAGTCCAGTAGCTAGAATCATTACTTGAATCATCACGATGGAGAGCTACCCTCACCCATTCTCAGACTTTCTGAACCAACAGATCTAATGAGTTTTGTAGAGTCTGTGGCATATGGGCTGCCATACAAAGCCCCTGAGGCACCAATAGGAGAATCACAATGCCAGTCACCTAGAATCTGGAGCAAACCCATGTTGTCTTCAGAAGATAATTCTTATCCCTTTGAGAAAAAGCTCCTGGCTGCTAATGGGTCCCCAAAGAGACTGAATACCTGGCCATGGACTACAAAGCTTTTAACAATGTGATCTAAGTTATTTATATGAACTGTGTTCTCTGATCTACCAAGCTATGAACATGGGTAAGTGAGATAGCACCTCATCATCAAAGTGACATTGTATATACAATGTCAAGTTCCAAATAGTCCCGAAGGCCCAAATTAGTGACATAAGCAAGTGGTTCAGACTTCCACACACCTTACTTTATTGTACTGGCATCTTCCTCAACACAAATGAATGGCCTCACAGGAAGTTCTCCAAGGTCAGTTTACTGAAGACGAGAAAATTAAAAACTGCTTTGCAGATAGTTCCACAAGAGACTCTGGTACCAGACATAGCAAACTGATCCTGCATGATAGCCCCACTCAGGAGTGGCCCTGAAGGACACTGAGGAAAAGTAATCCTCCCAGTGGGTAGAATTTTGAGTCATAAATCTGGCTCTCTCTTTTGTCTGGAAAGAGAAATGACCAGATATACAAAGTGATACCAATTCACAGTGGCCAATGATTTGAATTGATGGTCAGGAACTTAAAGCTGGAATATTGCTAACAAGAGCATCTGAGGAAGGGTGCCTTGCTGATCCAGTCAGTAGAGGATGTGACTCTTAATCTCATGGTTGTGAGTTCAAGCCCCATGTTGGCATGGAACCAACTTAAAAAAAAAAAAAAGAGGATCTTAGGAAGAGGTATATAAATAAACCCCTCAGAATGGGGCAAATTATGAAGACATATGCATTTTATGGTAAAAAATCATTAAAAGACACTTATTATAGAGAACTTTTCCGTCACTAATCATATGGAGAGGTGACATGCTCAGTAGAGGTCAGATAGCCTTTCCCAACCCACCCAAGTGCTTGCTCAGTAGACTCATGTACAAAGTAGTCATGTTGGCAACGGTGGATATAATGCATGAATTCAACACTATTGGCTTTCCCTTCATCAAGTCTTATCTGACTACCACCAATGCAGAGTGTTCAATTTACCAACAGTAGAAGCCAAATCAGAGCCCTTGATATGGCACTATTTCCAATAGTGGCACTATTCCCAGTAGTGGATGACTCCATCATGGAAGGCAGAGACCTTCTTTCCTCATCCTGTTTCAAGTTTTTATTTAAATTCTATTTAGTTAACATATAGTGTAACACTGGTTTCAGGAGTAGAATTTAGTGATTCATCACTTACATATAATACCCAGTGCTCATCACAAGTGCCCTCCTTAATACCCATCACCCATTTAGCCCATCCCCCACCTCCCCTCCCTCCCACCCCCCATCAACCCTCAGTTTATTCTCAGTCTTCAAGAGTCTCTTATGCTTTGGCTCTCTCCCACTCTAACCTCTTTTTTTCCCCCCATGGGTTTCTGTTAAGTTTCTCAGGATCCACATAAGAGTGAAAACATATGGTATCTGTCTTTCTCTGTATGGCTTATTTCACTTAGCATCACACTCTCCAGTTCCATCCACATTGCTACAAAAGGCCATATTTCATTCTTTCTCATTGCCACGTAGTACTCCATTGTGTATATAAACCACAATTTCTTTGTAATTTATATTTTGAACCAGTGAACAGCATATGGTACAGTTTTTTCCATAGTCAGAAATCATGAGTCTGTAGCCAAGTGGTGAAAATGGGATTTTTTTCCTTTCACTATTTATCTAAAATCCATTCATAAGATGTTTGTTTCTGGGCTTTTCTGGTATAGTTGTCCAAGTTATCAAAGGAAGAATGCTATTAGGGAATATAGCGATGATTCCATTGATCTATAAGTTGAGATTTCCACTGCCATTTTGGGCTCTAGAAGTAATTGAACCAACAATCAAAGTAGGAAGCTGCTATATTGCTTAAGGTAAATATTCCCTATTGTAATAAAAAGAAAGATTCCATTTTATTTTTCATGTATGACTGCTGAAAGTTTCCAGGTCCCATTCTTTCACTTTCCCCTTTTCCCCTCATTTCCCCAAGAGTCTTGGCACCAGTGGTAAATTTAAATCATGCAAACCCAACCTGGCCTCACCTCCTAGACACATTAAAAGCCAAAGCCAAAGCTTTGCTCTTCCTTCACTCAAGAATGAACTTCTCTGGCAATCCTTTTGGTGTTTACCATGTGAGTAATAAACTTTATTTCATATCTTTCATCTATATAAATTCCTAGAGGAAGAGATGCTGCCGAGCATTCAGCAGAGGATGTTATGTGTCCATATAAAACATTTATTATCTCAGAGAAATAGTTTTAATGAATAATGGTGGAGTTACTTATTAAGCCTGAAACCAAGAGGACTCCCTAAAGGTGGCTTTTAGGAATACTATGACCGATAGTATTAGTTAATGGAAGACTACAGGAAGCCCAAAAAGAGAGAAACATAAGGGCTCATAATTCTTAGAATTAGAGGTTTCCATCACATCTTTAACTGAGGCAATAACTCTGAATGGAAAGAGAGCAAAGAATGATCTCTTCATGGGGCATATGGGTGGCTTAATCGGCTAAGCATCAGACACTTGATTTCAGCTCAGGTCATGATCTCACTGGTGCATGAGTTCGAGCTGCCACATGGGGGTCTGTGCTGACAGTGAGGAACCTGCTTAGGATTCTCTCCCCCTCTCTCTGCCCCTCCTCTGCTCATGCTCTCTCTCACAAAATAAATAAATAAACTTAAAAAAAAAAAAGAATGGTCTCATCATATAACAGATATGGGGGCTATAGCAACCATGCATAATTACTTTTCTTTTTTTTTTTTTTTGCTTTATATATGTGTATACACTGACTAGGCATTTTCTCCCTTTATTTTTCTTGCTATTCTTTATAAAAAGTGTTAATGGGTGATTAATTTAAATATTTAGCCTGTTGTGATGGTTAATTTTATGTATCAACTTGACTGGGGCACGGAGTGCCCAAATATTTGGTCAAACAGTATCCTGGGTGTTTCTATAAGGGTGCTTTTGGGTGCGATTAGCATTTAAATCAGTAGACTGAGTAAAGCAGTTTGGGTGGGCCTCATCCAATCAACTGACATCATCTAATCAGTTTTCTATCAGTTAATAGAACAAGAAGATTGACCTCCTCTGAGTACAATTCTTCCTGCCAGAGAACCTCTAAACTGGGACATCAGATTTTTTTTTTCCTACTTTCAAATTGAAACATCAGCTCTCCCAGAATCTCCAGCCTGCCAGCCTTAACATTGGAACTGTACTTATGAGGTTTTGGGTGAGGGTGGGGTTTGTGGAGTTTGGAGCTAATGGTCAAGAAAAAGTTCTTGATGTCTTTGGTGCAAAAGGTGATTTTATTAAAGCACAGGGACAGGACCTGTGGGCAGAAAGAGCTGCACTGGGGTTGTGAAGAGTGACTCATTTTAAACTATGGGGCTGGGGGAGGTAAAGTCAAAAGGGAAGTTCCTAAAAAGATTTTCATATGCTAAAGACTCACAGATTATGGGAGGCCTCACTATAGTCAAGCTAAGGTTGTTTTTCCCTCTAGCAAAACATTAAGACAGTAGGGAGTTCCTGGACTTTAGGCTATTAATGGGATTGCCTTTTTCTTATAAACTGGTGGAGATTTTTACCAGTTTAACCACTTGGTTTTTTTGTCCTTTCCTGTTTTTGAGTGGCCAGGAATGTCCAAGTAATATCATACATGTCCCACCTGAGTGGTGGGGCGGTGGTGTGCTAGCTTATACTTTGCCCTTTGCCTGCTTTATGCTCCCCCATCATATAGCATAGGCTCTTCTGGTTCTCAGGACTTGAGACTTGAACTAGAATTAAAACCATCAGCTCTCCTGGGTTTCTAGCTTGCAGATCTTGGGACTTGCCAGCCACAATAATCACATGAGCCTATTCGTCATAATAAATCTTTCTTTCTACATATACATCCTGTTGGTTCTGTTCCTCTGGAGAACTCTTACTAAATCATATTTTGGTAGGAAGAATGGTTATAGAGGAAAAAAACATTTAGGATGAATTTTCTGAATTGGTTCTGAAATTTCTGGAATTGGCTTTCTAACCTGAGTAGATTTAAAGATGCTAATGACTCTAGTAGTGAAGAAAGCACTGATAATCTATGACATGATCCTAATCAACCACTTTTAAGAGACAAGGATCTAGACAACTGTGTATATGATACTTTCAAACATTTTTGTCAAGCTAATGAATATAATTGTCTGGTTGCTCCTAATGTCACTGGATAAAGTAAGGAAAGAAAAGGATGAGCTCAGGGATTTGAATTCCCAGCTCAAGCGCTATATAAATAACCTGAATGTGTCTAAGTGTTCCCTGAAGGAGAACCTTTCTTCTATAGCCACAGGATTGAGAGACTGCTGAAAAATCAAACCCAGAATCACATCCTGTGCTTGGCTGGATTATGATGCAAGTTGAACCTTCAGCCTCAAAGGGCATCTACTGTTTAAGTGGGAGAACTGATTAGGACACTGAGCCCCTAAATTCTGAGGAGTCTTCTTTGCCAGTGGAAGCAAACTTTCCAATCCTAGTGGAAGAGCCCTCTCTATACCAAGTGGAAATGTCCTCCTCCCACTTAACCTTGCATTGCCTGAGAAAACCTTGCAAGACAATGAAGATTTTCCTCAGGATTTATCCCCACCACCCTTCTTTGCTTCTAGATCTATAGCTAGACTCAAGTCCCAGCAGGACCTTGGAGATAAGGTACAAAATGAGACTCATGTGGAGATGTGCTACATTCTAAAAGAGTGACTTGAGGGGCACCTGGGTGGCTCAGTCAGTTAAGCGTCTGACTTCAGCTCAGGTGATGATCTCACAAGTTCGTGAGTTTGAGCCCCACGTCGTGCTCTGTGCTGACAGCTTGGAGCCTGGAGCCTACTTCAGATTCTATGTCTCCCTCTCTGTCTCTCAGCCTTCTCCCTGTTCATGCTATGTTTCTGTCTCAAAAATAAACATTAAAAAAAATAAAAAACAAATAAAAGAATGACTTGAGCCTTCTAACTTATACAGACAGAAATTTGGAGAATATATATGGGAACAAAAACTAAGTATGTGGGATAATAGTGGATCAGGCCACATTTATTGATATGGGCTCAATAAGCAAAGATTCTGCATTATAATGCTGCAGCTTCAGGAATTAGAAAGAGCTCTGTTTGTCTAGCTTAAAACATAAATCAAAAGGTGGCCTACAGTATGTGAGTTAGAAATGCAAGACCTACCTTGGTTCAATGTAGGGAAAGGGATTCAAGGGTTTATGGAAATGAGAATGTTAGAATGTATTTGTCATTTAACACCAGATTATCCACCCTAGAAGGGTCTAGGAGATATACCTTTCACCATGACTGTGAGAAATAAATTTGTGAGGGAAGACTCAGCCTCCTTGAAGACCTCTATGGTTGCTCTCTTTGTAGGCCAGACTTTACAGGAGGAACCGTGTCACTGAATTGGAAAACCCGAATGCAATGAGAATAAATTGGATCCCAGGAGACAAGTGGCAGCACTCAACCACCAAAGGGAAGGTGTATGGTAATGGAGAGAAGAGACAAAGCAACAATGAGAATAGTTTGACTTGCATAGACTTATGCTGTTTGCTAGTTGAGCATGATGTTCCTAGAAGTGAAATAGAGATGAAGCCTATTAAATTATTACTTGATCTATATAAGCAGAAAATTTCTTGGTCAAGGGAACATAAGTTAACGTTATAAAAATCAGAGAGTCACAGCCCCTCAATCAGTTCCCAGACCTGAGCCACTTTATAGATTCAGAATCCCTTGAATAAAGGGGAGTCTAATTCTCCTTGAGGAAGAAGCCTGGTAATTTATATTGTTATTCTTTCTCCAGGTCTTCCCCCAAAAGGAACCATGAATTTTACTAATGTAACTGTACAGTGAGGAAAAGGAAATAGACCTTTCAGGGATCACTGGACTCTGGCTCTGAACTGACACTAATTTCCAGAGACCCAACACATTACTGTGGTACACCTGTCAGAGTAGGGGCTTATGGAGGTCAGGTGATCAATGTGGTTTTAGCTTAGGTCTGTCTCAGAGTGGGTCCAGTGGGTTCCCATGCCCATCCTGTGTTTATTTACCCAGTTCTGGAATGCACAGTTGGAATAGACATAGACAACAACTGTCAGAATTCTCACATTGGTTCCCTAACCTGTGAAGTGAGGGCTATTATGGTGGGAAAGACCAAGTGGAAGTCACTGGAACTGCCTCTATGCAGAAAAATAGCAAAACAAAAGTAACATAACATTCCTAGATGGATTGCAGAGATTAGTGCTATCATCAACGGCTCAAAAAATGCAGGAGTGGTAATTCCCACCGCACCCCCATTTAACTTGCCTATTTGGCCTGTGTGGAAGACAGATGGATCTTGGAGAATGACAGTGGATTATCATAAGTTCTACCAGGTGGTAATTCTAATTGCAGCTGTTGTACCAGATGTGGTTTCCTTGCTCGAAAAAATAACACATCCCTTGGTACCTGGTATGCTGCTATTGATCTGACAAATGCTTTTTTAAATATAGATATCAATTAATAAAGACCATCAGAAGAAGTTTTCTTTCATCAGGCAAGGCCACCAATATGCCTTCACTGTCCTACCTCAGAGATATATAAACTATCTAGCACTGTGTCATAATTTAGTTCACAAGGACTTGATTGCCTTTGCCCTCTACAAAATATTCTGGTCCATTACATTGATGGCACTATGCAGATTGGACCTAATGATCAAGAAGAAACTACTCTAGACTTATTGGTAAGACATTTGTGTGTCAGAGATACGGAAATAAATCCAACAAAAATTCAGGGGCCTTCTACCTCAGTGAAATTTCCAGGGGTCCAGTGGTGTGAAACATCTCATAAGGTGAAGGATAAACTGTCGTACTTGCCCCTCCTCCAACCAAAAAAGAGGGAGGCACAAAGTCTAGTATACTCTTTTGGATTTCAGTGGCAATATATTTCTCATTTGATGTGTTACTGTGGCCCGTTGACCAATTGATCTGAAAAGATACTACTTTTGAGTGGGACCCCAAAGAAAAGGCTCTGCAATATGTCCAGGATGTTGTGCAAGCTTCTCTGACAGTTGGGCTATGTGATCCAGCAGATCCGGTTGTGCTTGAAGTGGCAGTGGCAGATAGGGATGCTCTCTGAAGCCTTTGACAGGACATAACATATATGAGAACCACAGCAGCCATACTTAATTTGTTTCTTTTTTGCTCTCGATATGAGCATATATAAGTAGGTATTTTCTTCCTTATTTTTCTTGCTATTTTTGTGAAGAGTATTGATTGATAATTAACTTGATTTTTTAGCCTTTAGTTATAGGATATCTGCAATGCATTGTGACTAAACTACAAACAAAACTCACCTAGAGAAGAATATGACTGATGAGTCTTTGGGACACTGTAATCTGAAACGAGAGGAAGTGTGTCTTTGTGTGACTAGTGCTTCATGTAAGGCACAATCATTATATTATTGTTTAGACGTTTAAATTGAAGTTTAAGAGTGTATGTGGATGACTTACCAAAGGGGTAGACTATGCCAGGTTGTGTCTTGGCACCCAGCATCATCCTCACCATTCTATGCTCTCTTCTGAGTCACAGGGGCTGAAAGTCTGGAAGCAGAATTTCCAAGATTCCCTTACTATTGGAGTTCTATGTTAGGTCCAACCAATGAAAACACAGATGACACACTATGAAGCACAGGGAGAGTAAAAACATTTCCTTCTGACTCTGGCAGTGATGGTGACTGTAGACTAGGATAGTTTCTTGAAGTCGTGGTATTAACTACAGGCAGACATGGGATCAAATGAGCTCCAGCATGGAGGGTAGCAGCTTATTACATTTCCTGATCTCTGATCTCTGGGAGGTACCATCTTCCTTCCATGTGTGCTCCTTCAATGTTTCTAAAATTCATAGAAATGAATTCTCCATATTAAATGTTTTTCTATTTCAAATATCAAGAGTGTCTTTCATTTTCCCGACTGAATCCTAACTGATAGAGAAGACCTAGTCTCACCCTTTCTAAATCTTACTATGGTGCATCACCCCCAGGGTATGGTAATCTCTATCTTTTTTAAAAAAAGATTTTGTTTTTAAGTAATCTCCCCACCCAACGTGGATCTTGAATTTACAACCCTGAGGTCAAGGGTCATGCACACATGGACTGTGCCAGCCAGGCACCCCTGTGGCAATCTCTTTAGACCCAAATGAATGTAATAATTAGACTCATTGGTAACAATGATAAAAACATTAAATAAATGAGTAACAATTTTTTTTTAGGAAGTTAACTATTGAGAGAGGCATTTTCATGCATACAGTCTTTTATTCTCATTCAGTCACATAAGTATGGGTCTTAGGCCTGGAATGCCTCCTTACCAAGATATAAAGAGCCCATACAGCCTGAGCTGGGCTTGTCATCTTGCCTGTGAATATTTTTCCCTATTTCAAACTCAGTGTGTGCTCTTTTGTTAAGCTTAAGTATGTATCTTTAAAAATTTTTTTTAAATGTTTTATTTATTTTTGAGAGAAAGAGAGAGACAGATCATGAGTGGGGGAGGAGCAGAGAGAGAGGGAGACACAGAATCTGAAGCAGGCTCCAGACTCTGTGCTGTCAGCACAGAGGCCAACATGGGGGTCAAAATCATGAACCGCAAGCTCATGACCTGAGCTAAAGTCGGAAACTTAACTGACTGCACTGCCTAGGCACCCCTTAAGTGTATATCTTAATGGCCTTTAGACATGCACCCAGCTTTCAGTATTTTGGATTCCATGGAGAGAGGGAGAGGTCCTTCCTGAAGCATTGAGATAGATACATGTAGGTAAATTTCCCTGCATAAGTTGTGGGGAAAGGTCCATTGACCATGAGAGATTATTGCCCCCTTACTGATGTTGATCTTGCTTTTTCTCTTCTCTCTGTAAGTATTGCTTCATCCAGTGCTTGGCCACCTTGTATTTTACTTGATGCCACAGGAATACTCCAATACCAAGATAGAACAGGACAAAGCATTTAGAGTCCTCCCCAGGATTGGTAACCTGTGCATGGTGTTATGCTCCCTTGGGAAAGACAACTGGTGCATGGTATTCTGCTCGATATTAAGTAGTTCCTAGTTCTTTGTTTTCAACAAAATTAAAGGGGGACAAAATTCAATAATTAGTTGATAGATCACTTTTATATTTACTCAGACATTTACCATTTACTGTTAGACATTTACCTTTCCTGATGCTCATTATTTTTTCAGGAATCAAGATTCCATCTGTATAATTTCCCTTCGTTATGAAGAACCTTAGCATTTCCAATAATGTAGCTCTTCTAGCAATATATTCTGTTAGTTTTCTTTTACTTGAAGTTGTCATTATATCACCTTGATTCTAGAAGAATATTTTCACTAGGTACAGAATTCTGGGTTGGCTGCTTTTTTTCGTTTAACATTTAAAAAATGTAGCTCCAGGAGATGATCCAAGATGGCAGCCTAGCAAAACCTTGAACTCACTTCCTCCCACAGACACGCAGAATCTACACCTGCATATAGAGCAATTCCTAATGAATAAGAATTAAATGCTACTTGAACTTCTGCACAGCAAAGGATACAAGAATCACACAGAGAAGATTTGGAGAGACAGAGACATGGTAACTACAGGAACCCCATTCCTAACGTGATGATCTGCAGTAGGGGGGATGTAACTGAGAGACTCCCATGTAGGCTCACTCACCCTGGGACACAGCAAAAAATCCCAGCAATTTAAGGGGAAAATGTACTATAAGTGAAGGAAATCCATTTACCCACCCTAGAGCATTCACCAAACTGTGGGGGACTGCTGGAACTCTCTCTTGGATTAGAGATGCTGGCAAATCCATTCTTTACATTCTTTCTCCACAATGATAGCATAAATGAGAGCAGAGTCCAGGCACTCTAGCTGGCATGCTAAGGCTGCCCTTGCAAGACCCAGGCTCTTGGCCCACACCAGCTCCAGCCATCGAACCAAGGTGGCTCCCTACCCCTGCCCATCTTAGTTCCAGCCATCACACTTAGGTGGCCCTGGTGCTGTGTACTCTAGGATCCCCAGCCCATGTCCACTTCCAACTCCAGTGATCTCACCAAGGTGGCCACAGCACAGAGTGCCCCAGGATTCCTCAGCCTTATGCCAGTTCCCATGCCAGCTCGAGCAATCCTGCTAAGGTGGCCCCAGTATAGAATTCCCCAGAAGTCCAGAGCCCATCTCCACTCCAGCTCCAGCCATTCTGCCAGCTAAACAAACCCACTTCTAACATGATACTCAGTGATAAAAAGCTGAGAGCATTTCCTCTAAGATCAGGAACAGGATGAGGAATGCCCACTTTCACAACTTTTATTCAACATAGTATTGGATGTTCTCACCACAGCAATTAGGCAAGAAAAATAAAAAAACATTCAAATTAGAAAGAAAGGTCTATTTTACTTTTGTTAAGCTTAAATTTTTTAAGCTTAAAAATTTTTTTAAAAGATACATGTCACTATTTGCAGATGACATGATGTTATATACAGAAAACCCTAAGACTCCACCAAAAAACTTAGAGCTAATAAATGAATACAGTAAAGTTGTAGGACACAATATTAAAATACAGAAATTATTTGAATTTCTATACAGAATAATACGCTATCAGAAGGAGAAATTTAGAAAACAATCCCATTTACAGATATATCAAAGAAAAAAAATACCTAGGAGTAAATTTAACAAAGGAGGTTAAAAACCCCTACCCTAAAAAGTGTTAGGCATTGATGAAGTAACTTGAAGAAAACACAAATAAATGGAAAGATATTTCATGGTCATGAATTGGAAGAATTAATATTGTTAAGATATCCATTACACCCAAAGAAATCTATAGATTCAATGCAATCCCTATCAATAAACTCAAAATGGATAAATAACCTGAATGTGAGACAGGAAACCATCAAAACCCTAGAGGAGAAAGCAGGAAAAAACCTCTCTGACCTCAGCCGCAGAAATTTCTTACTTGACATATTCCCAAAGGCAAGGGAATTAAAAGCAAAAATGAACTATTGGGACCTCATGAAAATAAAAAGCTTTTGCACTGCAAAGGAAACAATCAACAAAACTAAAAGGTAACCGACGGAATGGGAAAAGATATTTGCAAATGACAGATCAGACAAAGGGCCGGTATCCAAAATCTATAAAGAACTCACCAAACTCCACATCCAAAAAACAAATAATCCAGTGAAGAAATGGGCAAAAAGCATGAATAGACACTTCTCTAAATTAGACATCCAGATGGCCAACAGGCACATGAAAAGATGCTCAACGTCACTCCTCATCAGGGAAATACAAATCAAAACCACACTCAGATACCACCTCACACCAGTCAGAGTGGCTAAAATGAACAAATCAGGAGACTATAGATGCTGGAGAGGATGTGGAGAAACGGAACCCTCTTACGCTATTGGTGGGAACGCAAACTGGTGCAGCCACTCTGGAAAACAGTGTGGAGGTTCCTCAAAAAATTAAAAATAGATCTACCCTATGACACAGCAATAGCGCTGCTAGGAATTTACCTAAGGGATACAGGAGTACTGACGCATAGGGGCACTTGTACCCCAATGTTTATAGCAGCACTTTCAACAATAGTCAAATTATGGAAAGAGCCTAAATGCCCATCAACTGATGAATGGATAAAGAAATTGTGGTTTATATACACAATGGAATACTACTTGGCAATGAGAAAGAATGAAATATGGCCTTTTGTAGCAACGTGGACGGAACTGGAGAGTGTTATGCTAAGTGTAATAAGTCATACAGAGAAAGACAGATACCATATGTTTTCACTCTTTGTGGATCCTGAGAAACTTAACAGAAGACCATGGGGGAGGGGAAGGAAAAAAAACGGTTAGAGAGGGAGGGAGCCATGACATAAGAGACTCTTAAAAACTGAGAATAAACTGAGGGTTGAGGGGGGGTGGGAGGGAGAGGAGGGAGGGTGATGGGTATTGAGGAGGGCGCCTGTTGGGATGAGCACCGGGTGTTGTATGGAAACCAATTTGACAATAAATTTCATATTAAAAAAAAATACCAATGGCATTTTTCATAGAACTAGAACAAAGAACTCTAAAATTTGTATATAACCACAAAAGGCCTCAAATGGCCAAAGAAATCCTGAGAAAGAAGAACAAAGCTGAAGGTATCACAATTTCCAATTCCAAACTATACTGCAAGGGTATAGTAATCAAGGCAGTATGGTATTGGCACAAAAACAGACAAATCAATGGAATAGCAAAGAAAACCCCAGGGGGAGGGAGTAAAGATGGCCGAGAAGTAGGGGGACTGGGATTTTCTTTGTCCTTGATACGCAGCTATATTGAGGTCAGATATCTTTCTTGCCACCAAGAAATTGATCTGTGGAGTGGCAGAAGGATCTCCACATTTGGGGGGAGACAGCTTGGCAGGATCAAGGTGAATGTATGTGAATTGGAGGAGATAAAACAGCATAGGCATGGAGGGGAGGGAATCATCTCTGTGGAGAGACAAAAGGGAGAGAAGGAGAGAAGGGTTGTGAAAGTGTGCCATCGAGTCAGCACAAGAGGAAAACCTCTCCAGACCACAGGCTGGGGAACAAGAAATATGGAGAGTTTCTTTTTTTTTGCCAACAGCCTTAGGAGCTGAAATTCAGAGGTTTGGAAGTGCACGACCTTCTCTGGACTGAAGCCAGGAGCTTTGGCTTGTGCTCCTGGGGAGAAGAGAGCCACCCTAGAGTGTATAGCCTGGGGTAGCAATCTCAGGGGTGCACTGGGAAAGAATAGTCCCCTTCCTTGAATACTTTGGGAAGAGGGTTTATTGCCTCCCCAAGGACAAAAAAAAAAGAAAAGAAAAAAGACCCTGCAGGTGCTAGCCAGCCAAAGGCCTTTTATCAGAAGAACAGAGTGTCTCTACACCAGGACAGGGCCTGCATGGTACAGGGTCCTTTAAGACATTGGGTTTTGAATCCCAGCCAAGCACCTAGAAGACACTAGAGAACTGTGGAGCAAGGCAAGCCAACCACCACACTATTCTGTGAGGGCTGCCTGAACAGTGTGGTTTCAGACACCAGCTCTAGGAAGAAGAGATTGGGGTGTCACCATTTTTCTCCCCAACAGCAACATGGTGGGACTTCAGAGAGCAGCACACTGGCCCCCAGTGGAGGCAGGACCCGCTTACGCCAAACCCCAAACCTCCGTGCCTGGCAACTGCTTATCTACTGGAGCAGGACTGACACTGATTTAACCAGAGTGTCTCTCCTCCAGACCAGGAGAGCCACCTGTCCCAGGCACCAACAGGCAACTGTTTTTTATTTATTTTATTGTATTATTTTATTGTTCTTTCTACTCTCTTCTTTTTTTCTTTTGGAATCAGGATCATAGCTTCTGATTTGTTTTTGGTCAATTCTTATTATGTATATATAAATTTTTTGTTTGTTTAATCAGGCATTTTTATTCTATTCTTTTTCCACCTTTTCTCCTTTGTTATTTTCCTTTCTCTTTCTCTGGATTTAGCTTTATAGCTTTTTAATTCTTTGGTCTTCTTTTCTCCACTTTCATTTTTCTCTTTTTATGGGATCAGCGCCCCCCCCCCCACTTTTCCTTTTTTTCCCCCCAAGGTTACTTCAACAAACAAATCAAAGCAAACCTGGTTGGGGGGTGCCTGGGTGGCTCAGTCAGTTAAGTGTCTGACTTCAGCTCAGGTCATGACCTCATGGTTCATGAGTTCAAGCCCTGCATCAGGCTCTGTGCTGACAGCTCAGAGCCTAGAGCCTGCTTTGGATCCTGTGTCTCCCTCTCTCTCTGCCCCTTCCCTGCTCACTGTCTATCTTTCTCTCTTAAAATAAACATTTAAAAAATTTTTTAAAAAAGCACACCTGGTTGAAGATCCAAATGATCCACCACTATAAGCAAGGAGGAGTTCTGCAGAGGACTAACCAGTAAGAGCAGCCAAAACACAATAACAGAGCGCATGCAACATACACCAAAAACTTCCTGAAGTGCCAGGCACTGGACAGTGTATGACCCTTCTTAATATGGTAGTACTCTCAGGTGCAGGACACTTAACAAGCTTCTAAAATATGCAAAAGACAGAAACTTAGCCAAAATGACAAAACAGAGCAATTCCCCCCAAAAGAAAGTTCAAGAAGAAATGACAGCAAGAGAATTGTTCAAAACAGACATAAACAATATATCTGAACAAGAATTTAGAATAACAGTACTAAGGCTAATAGCTGGGCTTGAAAAAAACATAGAAGACACCAATGAAATTCTTGCTGCAGAGATCAAAGACCTAAGAATTAGTCAGGATGAATTTTAAAATGCTATAATTGAGGGGAGCCTGGGTGGTTCAGTAGGTTAAGTGTCTGACTTCAGCTCAGGTCATGATCTCACTGTTCATGAGTTTGAGACCTATATCAGGCTCTGTGCTGATACTTCTTGTGTGTCCTCTCTCTCTCTCTTTCAAAAATAAATAAGTAAACATTTAAAAAATTTAAAAATGCCATAATTGAGATGTGAAATAAACTACATACAGTGACAGTGAGGCTGGAAGTGAATAGGTGAAATAGAAGATTAAAATATTGAAAATAATGAAGCTGAAAAAAGAGGGAAAGCAAATTATTAGATCACAAGGGGAAAATTAGGGAACTAAGTGATTCCATGAAATGAAACAATATCTGTATCCTAGGAGTTCCAGAAGAAGAGTCAGAAAAAGGGGCAGAAAGTTTATTTGAACAAATTATAGCTGAGAACTTCTGTAATATGAGGAAGGAAACAGGCATCCAAGTCCAAGAGGCACAGAAAACTCCCTTCAAAATCATCAAAAACAGGTCAACACCACAACATATCATAGTGAAACTGGCAAAATACAAAGATAAAGAAAGAAGTCTGAAAGTAGGTAGGGACAAATGGTCCTTACTCTAGACACATAAGGGTAGTGGCAGTCCACTGAAACTTGGCAGGCCAGAAGGTAGTGGCAGGAAATATTCAATGTGCTGAGTAGGAAAAATATGCAACCAAGAAATCTTTATCCAGCAAGGCTGTCATTCAGAATAGAAACAGAGATAAAGACTTTCCCAGGCAAACAAAAACTAAAGTAGTTCATGACCACTAAACCAGCTCTGCAAGAGATCCTAAGGGGGACTCTCTGAGTGGCAAGCAGCAAAGACTACAAAGAACCAGAGACATCACCACAAACATGAAATCTGCAGATAACACAATGGCGCTAAAGTCATATCTTTCAATAATCACTCTGAATGTAAATGGACTAAGACATAGGGTATCAGAATGGATTTAAAAAAAAACAAGATTCATCTATATGTTGCCTACAAAAGACTCATTTAGAGCTGAAGACACCTGAAGATTGAAAGTGAGGGGATAGAGAACTATCATCCTAATGGACGTCAAAAGAAAGCCAGAGTAGCCATACTTATATCAGACAAACTAGAATTTGAAACAAAAACTGTAACAAGAGATGAAGAATGACATTATACTATGATTAAAGAAAGGGTCTGTCCATCAAGAAATGCTAACAATTGTAAATATTTATGTCCCCAATGTGGTGATCCAAATGTATAAATCAGTTAATCACAAACATAAGCAAACATATTGATAATAACACCATAAATGCAGGAGACTTTAATACTGTACTTACAGCAATGGGCAGATCATCTAAGCAGAATAATAAGAAAACAATGGCTCTAAATGACACATTGGACCAGATGGATTTAACAGATATATTCAGAACGTTTCATCTTAAAGCAGCAGAATACACATTCTTCTCAAGTGCACATGAAACACTCTCCAAAATAGATCACATACTGGGTCACAAAACAGCCCTCAACAAGTATAAGATTGAGATCATACCATGCATATTTTCATATCACAATGCTATGAAACTTGAGACCAACCACAGGAAAAATATTTGGAAAGACCCCAAATATATGGAGGTTAAAGAACATTCTACTAAAATATGAATGAGTTAACCAGAAAATTAAAGAAGAAATTAGAAAATAATGGAAGCAAATGAAAATGAAAACATGACAGTTCAGACCCTTTGAGATGCAGCAAATCAGTCCTAAGAGGTTAATCCATTGCAATTCAGGCCTATCTCAAGAAGCAAGAAAGGTCCCAAATATACAACCAACCTTACACCTAAAGGAGCTAGAAAAGCAGCAGCAAATAAAGCCAAAATCCAGGAGAAGAAGGGAAATAATAAAGATTAGAGCAGAAATAAATGATACAGAATCTGAAAAGAGAACCTAGAAAAAGTCCATGCATATATGGCCAATTAATCTATGACAAAGAAGGCAAGAATATACAGTGAGGAAAGGGCAATCTCTTCAATAAATGGTGTTGGTAAAATTGGACAGATACAAAAGAATGCACTTGGACCACTATTTTATAGCATATACAAAAATAAATTCAAAATGGATTAAAGACTTGAGTGTAAGACCTGTAACCATCAAACTCCCAGAAGAAAATATAGGCTTATGTAAGCTTTTTGATATTGATCTTAGCAATATTTTTTTGGACCAGTCTACTCAGTTAACAGTAACAAAAGCTAAAATAGATAACTGGGATTCCATAAAACTAAAAAAAAAAACTTTTGTATAATAAAAAAAGCCATCAACAAAGCAAAAAGGAAACCTACTGAAAGGGAGAAGATATCCACAAATAATACATTCAGTAGGAGTTAATATCCAAAATATATAAAGAACTTACACAACTTAACATAAAAAACCTGATTAAAAAATTGGCAGAGAACTTAAATAGACATTTTTCCAAAGAAGACATATAGATTACTAATAGGTACATGAAAAGGTGCTCAACATCACTAATCACCAAGGCAATGCAGATCAAAACCACAATAAGATATTGTCTCACCCCTGTTAGATTGACTATTATCAAAAAGACAAACATAACAAGTGTTGGTAAGGATATGGAGAAAAAGGCACCCTTGTACGCTGTTGGTGGGAATGTAAATTTACATTGCACATTTACCAATTGGTGCAGCCACTATAGAAAACAGTATGGAGGATCCTTTAAAAAAAACCATATAATATAGCAATTTCACTTCTGGCAATTTATCCAAAGAAAACAAAAACACGGATCTGAAGAGATATATACACCCCTATGTTCATTGCTACATTGTTTACATAGTCAGTGATATAGGAGCAACCTAATCAATAGATGAGTGGATAAAGAAGATGTGAGATTCACACACACACACACACACACAGAGGAATATCACCTAGCCATAAAAAGAATGAAATCTTACCATTTGCAACAACAGAGATAGAACTAGAGGGTGTATGTCAAGTGAAATAAGTCATACAGAGAAGACAAGTACCATATGATTTCATTTATATGTGGAATATAAAGAATAAAACAGAGGAGGAAGAGCCAAGATAGCAGAATAGCATGGAGGTTTTTTTGTGTGTCTCTCATCACCGAAATACAGCCAGACCAACACTAAACCATCCTGCACACCTAGAAAACTGATCTGAGGATTAACACAACAATCTACACAACCTGAACCACAGAATTCAGCAGGTACATGGTGCAGAGAGGTGAACTGGGGGAGAGAGAAGCTGCAGAGGGCAGGGAGCTGTTTCTGTTTGGGGAGAGAGGATGGAGATGGGGGCGGGGGGGGGGCTAGTATGGGAAAGCATCCCCCCAACCCCCTGCCTGAAAGCAGCTGGAGAGAAAAGAAAGAATATGAAAGGGACTGAAAAAAAGGGAGAAAGGAGAAAGGAGAGGGTTTAAATTCCATTAAGACTCCATAAACAGGGGGAATGCAGAATCTGAAACTCCACAGCTTGTTACCTGGCAGTGCTCTGGTGGGAAAGGCGAATCCCCAGGAGCAAAGAGCGAGGTCCTCAAGGTCCTCAGGACACATGGGAAGGGGCAGTTCTGCTGCTGGGAGGACATTCAGTAGAGACCCTGCAACCACCCCACAGGCAAAGTTCCCAGCAGACCCTGGAGAACAACTGCATGCACTGGTGCTGGAACAAGGTCATTAAGGGTGAAGCCTGGTGCCAGATGTGTCCTGTGATTTTCCATAATCCCTGAAACGCTGCTGCTACAGATCGTGTGAACTTTTTCTAGGGCGGATTGGCACCCAGCCGCAATCTGCACAGCAGCAACATGGTGTCAGAAACCTTCCTGGGGGCCGGCATCCGGCCATTGCTCAGTGAGACCCTCCTCCAGAGGGTCTGAGTGGGTCAAAGCAGCATGTAGTCCCTCATAAGTTAGGGGTTGGGAAACACAGCCGCATCTGATATATATATATATATATATATATATATATATATATATATATCTATCTATCTATCTCAGGAGAGAAGTCCCACCTGGCAACCTGAGAGCTTGGTCACGGACAGTATAAAAGCAGGGAGCGGATAGGAGGTGGAGACACCAGCGATTGCTAGTCGGGGAGAACAGAATTCCAGTACTAGAGACTGGGTTGCTGGGTGATGCCATTTTCACTGCTCCCGCACATGCGCTCACACACCGACAAGCGCCACAATAATCCACCCCAGTAAACTGAGCAGCGCCATCTAGTGGAGAATTAAGCCATTACACTAAGTGCTGCCCAACTGGGCCAAACTCAACTTCAGGAACACAAATCTCTCTGCCTGCTTAGTTTCCAGACTATAAACTTAGTTTGACTTCTAGGGGAAACTGATGTAATTTCAATCATATTTCAGTCTGCTTGCTGGTCCATTTATTCAATTTTTTCCTATTTCTTTTCTTATTCTTAAATACAGAAAGAGAAAAAATTTACTTTTATTTTCATTTTTTATTAAAAATATTTTTCTTTATTTTTTCTACAATATTTTTTCCTTTATGTAAAAAGTTCAAATTCTATTTTATTTACATCATTTCACTTTATTCTATTTCATTGTATTCATTTTTTCAAATTTTCAAACATCTTCCATTTTTTTCCATTTTCCCCTTATCTTTCCCTTTTTTTCACTAATCTATCAAGCTCCTTTCCACAACCAAACCAAAACGCACCTAGTTCTAGCATCATTTATTTGATTTTTTTTGTTTTTAGTTTTTTAATTTTAATTTTTTATCTTACTCCTTTTCTTCCCTCAAAATGACAAAATGAAAGAATTCATGCCAAAAGAAAGAACAGGGGAAAAAATGACAGCCAGGGAATTTAATCAACACAGATACAAGCAAGATGTCTGAACCAGACTTTAGAAACATGATAATAAGAATACTAGCTGGGGTTGGAAATAGATTAGAATCCCTTTCTGTGGAGATAAAAGAAGTAAAAGGTACTCAGGATGAAATAAAAAATGCTATAACTCAGCTAAAATCTCAAATGTATGTCACGGTGGCAAGGATGGATGGGGCAGAGTCCCATCAGTGATATAAAGGACAAACTTCTGGAGAATAATGAAGCAGAAAAAAAAAAGTGAGACTGATGCAAAAGAGTACAATTTAAGAATTTGAGATCAGTGACTCATTAAAAACAAGCAACATCAGAATCATAAGGGTCCCAGAAGAGGATGAGAGAGAAAAAGTGTTATGTGAGCAAATCACAGCAGAAAATTTTCAAAACCTGAGGAAAGACATAGACATCAAAATCCAGGAAGCACAGAGGACTCCAGTTAGATTAAACAAAAACAGACCATCAAAAAGGCATATCATAGTCAAATTCACAAAATACTCAGGCAAGGAAAGAATCATGAAAGCAGCAAGGGAAAAAAGGTCCTTAACCTACAAGGGAAGACAAATCAGGTTTGCAGCAGACCTATCCACAGACACTTGGCAGGCCAGAAAGGAGTGGCAGGATATATTCAACATGCTGAATCAGAAAAAATTCAGCCAAGAGTTCTTTATCCAGCAAGACTGTCATTCAAAATAGAAGGAGAGATTAAAAGTTTCCCAGACAAACAAAAATTAAAGGAGTTTGTGACGACTAAACCAGCCCTGCAAGAAATATTAATGGGGACTCGCTGAGGGGAGATGAAATACATACATACATACATACATACATACATACATACAAACCAAAAGCAACAAAGGCTAGAAATGACCAGAGAACACCACCAGAAATTCCAACTCTACAAACAACATAATGACGATAAATTCCTATCTTTCAGTACTTACCCTAAACGTCAATGGACTAAATGCTCCAATCAAAAGACATACAGTAACAGAATGGATAAGAAAACAAGATCCATCTATATGCTGTTTACAAGAGACCCGCTTTAGACCTAAGGCACCTTCATATTGAAAGTTAGGGGATGGAGAACCATCTATCAAGCTAATGGTCTCCAAAAGAAAGCCAGAGTAGCCATACTTCTATCACACAATCTAGACTTTAAAATAAAGACTGTAACAAGAGATGAAGAAAGGCATATCATAATTAAGGGGTCTATCCACCAAGAAGACCTAACAATTGTAAACATTTATGCTCCAAATGTGACAGCACCCAAATATATAAATCAATTCATCACAAACATAAAGAAACTCATATGGTATATAATACCATAATAGTAGGGGACTTCAACACCCTACTTACAGCAATGGACAGATCATCTAAACAGAAAATCAACAAAGAAACAATGGCTTTGAATGACACACTGGACCGGATGGACTTAACAGATAGATTCAGAACATTTGATCCTAAAGCAGTGGAATACACATTCTTCTCCAATGCACATGGAACGTTCTCCAGAATAGACCACATGCTGGGACACAAATCATCCCCCAACAAGTACTAAAAGATCGAGATCACACCGTGCATATTTTCAGACCACAATGCTACGAAACTCGAAATCAAGCTCAAGAAAAAATGTGGAAAGATAAGAAATACTTGGAGACTAAAGAGCATCCTACTAAAGAATGAATGGGCCAACAAAGAAATTAAAGAGGAAATTAAAAAGTACATGGAAGCCAATGAAAATGGTAACACCACAGCCCAAAACCTCTGGGACACAGCAAAGGAGTTCATAAGAGTTTATATATAAGTTTATATATAGCAATCCAGGCCTTCCTAAAGAAGGAAGAAAGGTCTCAGATACACAACATAACCTTACACCTTAAAGAGCAGGAAAAAGAAGAGCAAATAAAACCCCAAACTAGCAGGAGACAGGAAATAATAAAGATTAGAACAGAAATCAATGCTATTGAAACAAACAAACAAAAAACCCCACTGGAACAGATCAATAAAACCAGAAGCTGTTTTTGAAAGAATTAACAAAGTTGATAAACCACTAGCCAGACTGATCAAAAAGAAAAAGGAAAGGACCCATATAAACAAAATCAGGATGAAAGAGGAGAGATCACAACCAACACAGCAGAAATACAAACAATAATAAGAGATATTATGAGCAATTATACGCCAATAAAATGGGCAATCTGTAAGAAATGGACAAATTCCTAGAAACATATACACTACCAAAACTTGAAACAGGAAGAAACAGACAATTTGAGCAGACCCATAAGCAGTAAACAAATCAAATTAGTAATCAAAAATCTCCCAAAAAACAAGAGTCCAGGGCCAGATGGCTTTCCAGGAGAATTCTACCAAACATTTAAGGAAGACTTAACACCTATTCTTTGGAAGCTCTTCCAAAAAATAGAAATGGAAGGAAAACTTCCAAACGCTTTCTATGAAGTCAGCATTACCTTGATTCCAAAACCAGACAAAGACTTCACGAAAAAGGAGAACTAAAGACCAATTTCCCTGATGAACATGGATGCAAATATCCTCAACAAAATATTAGCCAACCAGATCCAACAATACTTTAGAAAATTATTCACCACGACCAAGTGGGATTTATACCTGGGATGCGGGGCTGGTTCAATATCCACAAAACAATCAATGTGATACATCACATCAAAAAGAGAAAGGACAAGAACCACATGATCCTCTCTATAGATGCAGAGAAAGCATTGGACAAAATACAGCTCCTTTCTTGATAAAAACCCTCAAGAAAGTAGGGATAGAAGGATCATACCTCAAGATCATAAAAGCGATATATGAAGGACCCAACACTAATATCATCCTCAATGGGGAAAAACTGAGAGCTTTCCACCTAAGGTCAGGAGCAAGATAGGGCTGTCCACTCTCACCACTGTTATTTAACCTACTATTGGAAGTCTTAGCTTCAGCAATCAGACAACACAAAGAAATAAAAGCATCTAAATCGGCCAGGAGGAGGTCAAACTTCCACTCTTCGCAGATGACATGATACTCTATATGGAAAACCCAGAAGATTCCACCAAAAAACTGCTAGAACTGATTCATGAATTCATCAAAGTCGCGAGATATAAAAACAATGCACAGAACTCAGTTGCATTCCTATACACCAACAACGAAGCAACAGAAAGAGAAATCAAGAGCATTTACAATTGCACCAAAACCCACAAAATACCTAGGAATAAATGTAACCAAAGAGGTGAAAAATCTATACACTGAAAACTATAGAAAGCTTACAAAAGAAATTGAAGAAGATACAAAAAAAAAAAAAAAAAAAAAGAAATCTTGGAAAAGAAAACCAGAGCTGGAGGCATCACAATCCCGGACTTCAAGCTGTATTACAAAGCTGTAATCATCAAGACAGTAATCATCAATGGGGCAGAATAGAGAACCCAGAAATGGACCCACAAACGTATGGCCAACTAATCTTTGACAAAGCAGGAAAGAAGATCCAGTGGAATAAAGACAGTCTCTTCAGCAAGTGGTGCTGGGAAAACTGGACAGCAGCATGCAGGAAAATGAACCTGGACCACTTTCTTACACCATACACAAAAATAAACTCACAATGAATGAAAGACCTAAATGTAAGACAGGAAGCCAACAAACTCCTCGAGGAGAAAGCAGCAAAAACCTCTTTGACCTTGGCCGCAGCAACTTCTTACTCAACACGTCTCCAGAGGCAAGGGAAACAAAAGCAAAAATGAACTATTGGGACCTCATCAAAATAAAAGGCTTCTGCACAGTGAAGGAAACAATCAGAAAAACTAAAAAGAAACTGATGGAATGGGAGAAGATATGTGCAAACGACATATCAGATAAACGGTTAGTATCCAAAATCTATAAAGAATTTATCAAAGTCAACACCCCAAAAACAAATAATCCAGTGAAGAAATGGGCAAAAGACATGAATAGTCACTTCTCCAAAGAAGACATCCAGATGGCCAACCGACACATGAAAAAATGCTCAACATCACTCCTCATCAGGGAAATACAAATCAAAACCACAAAGAAATACCACCTCACACGTGTCAGAATGGCTAACACTAACAACTCAGGCAACAACAGATGTTGGCGAGGATGCGGAGAAAGAGGATCTCTTTTGCACTGCTGGTGGGAATGCAAACTGGTGCAGCCACTCTGGAAAACAGTATGGAGCTTCCTCAAAAAATTAAAGATAGAACTACCCTATGATCCAGCAATTGCCCTAGTATATCCAAGGGATACATATGTGCTGTTTAGAAGGGGCCCATGCACCCCAGTGTTTATAGCAGCACTATCAACAATAGCCAAAGTATGGAAAGACCCCAAATGTCTATCACTGGATGAATGGATAAAGAAGATGTGGTATATATATATATAATGGAGTATTACTCAGCAATCAAAATGAATGAAATCTTGCCATTTGCAACTACATGGGTGGAACTAGAGGGTATTATGCTACATGAAATTAGTCAGAGAAAGACAAATATCATATGACTTCACTCATATGAGGACTTTAAGATACAAAACAGATGAACATATGGGAAGGGAAGCAAAAATAATTAAAAAAACAGGGAGGGGGACAAAACATAAGAGACTCTTAAATATGGTGAACAAACAGAGGGTTGATGGAGGGATTATGGAAGGGGGATTGTCTAAATGGGTAAGGGGCATTAAGGAATCTATTCCTGAAATCATTGTTGCAGTATATGCTAACTAACTTGGATGTAAATGAAAAAATAAATTGTTAAAAAATAAATAAAAGTACCAACCAAGAATTCAAAAACCAAAAACCAAAAAAAAAAAAAAAAAAAAAAGAACAAAACAAAGGAACAAACAAAACACAACAGACTCACAGATACAGAAATCAACTGTTTACCAAATGGGGGAGAGGTTGGGGAGTAGGCAAAATATGTTGAAGGGGTTTAAGAGATACAAACTTTCAGTTATAAAATAAGTAAGTCATGGGGCGCCTGGGTGGCGCAGTCGGTTAAGCGTCCGACTTCAGCCAGGTCACGATCTCGCGGTCCGTGAGTTCGAGCCCCGCATCGGGCTCTGGGCTGATGGCTCAGAGCCTGGAGCCTGTTTCCGATTCTGTGTCTCCCTCTCTCTCTGCCCCTCCCCCGTTCACGCTCTGTCTCTCTCTGTCCCCAAAATAAATAATAAAAAACGTTGAAAAAAAAAAATTAAAAAAAAAAAATAAGTAAGTCATGAGGATATAATGTACAGCAAACGGAACATAGTTATTAATATTGTAATATAATTTTGTGTGGTGAGAGATAACTAAACTTATGTAGAAATCATTTTGTGATGTATAAAAATATCAAGTCAGTATGATACACAGCTGAAACTAATAGGATATTGTCAATTATAATTCAAAAATACATATGTACATACATGCATATAGATGAGAGAGGAAAAAAATAAAACTATAGGTTTACTGTCTTTTGGCCCTAATTGTTTACGAGAAGTCAGTGAAAATTCTATGTATGATATCTTAAATTTCTATTGTGATTTCTTATTTGATCTATAGGCTTTGAGAAATATGTTATTTAATTTCTTAATATTTTGTGATTTTTCATTTACCTTGTTATTGATTTCTAGTTTACTTTCATTGTGATCAGATATATTATATATGATTCCAATAACTTAAAATTTATCAAAACTTATGTCCCAGTTATATGGTTTATTTTCGCAGAAATCAATGAATAGCAACCAGACCAATGAGGCCAGAAGGCCAAAAGTTTATTTGAAATTTTGAAAGTTTGAAAATATTTTTGTTTTCATTGGCTTTTGTGATTTTCTTAGAATTTTTTAGGTCCTATGACAGTATCCTAGGATTTTATGTGCACTCAGAAAGAATGTTTATTCTACAGTTGTTAGGTATAGTAGTCTAGAAATATTAATGAGATGAAGTTAGTTAATTGCATTGTTCAAATCTTTAAATCTTTAACTAAAATTATTAACTTGTCTATTTCTCCTTTTCATCCTGTTAATTTTTGTTTCCAAAGTTAATATTTTTAAATAAGGCTTGTGTTTGTTATATTTCTTAACCGAAGTAAAATTGGTGTATAAAATTATATTAGTTTCAGGTGTACAAGATAATAATTTGTATACACTATAGAGTGATTACCACAATAAGTCTAGTGTCATTTGTCACCATTTGCAATTGACCCCCTTCACCCTCTTCACTCACTCCCCATAGTTCTGCTAATTTTGCTTCATGTAGTTTGAAACTATGTTATTAGGTGCATACACATTTTTTAGGATAACCATCCATCACCAAAATCTCATTTCACCAACATTTTAATCACCCCTAAATGATCCCTAATTTCATTTGTAGTCAGTCCCCATTCCCATCTCCAGCCCCATGCAACCACTGATCCACTTGCTGTATATATGGATTTGTTTATTCTGGATATTTCACACAAACAGAATTATAAAATATGTGGCCTTTTGTATCTGGATTCTTTCATTTAGAATAGCGTTTTCAAGGGTCATACATGTTGTAGCATATATTGGTACTTTGTTCCTTTTAATGCTGAATAATATTCCATTCTAAGGATATACCACATTTTATTTATCCCTTTAGCATTTGATGGACATTCAGATTGCTTCCACTTTATAAACAGTATGAATAATACTGCTATTAACATTCATGTACAAGTTTTTCTTGGGCTTATGTTTTCATTTCTTTCTCGCATACATCTAGGAGTGGAATTTCTGCATCCTTTTGAGGAACTCCCGGGCTGCTGTCCAAAGCAGCTATACCATTTTGCATTCCCACCAGCAATGGATAAGGGTCCAATTTCTCCACCTCATCATCAACACTTATTATCATGCTTTTTGATTATAACGGTTATAACATTTCTAGCAAGTAAAGAGGGGTATCTCGTTGTGGCTTTGTTTTGCATTTCTCCGATGGCTAAAGACGGAGCATCTTTACATGTGCTATTAGCGATTTGTAATCTCTTCTTTTGGAGAGTCTACTCAGAAACTTTGCTCATTTTTTTAAAATAGAGTTATTTGACTTTTTATTGGTGAGTTGTAAGAGTTCTTTATATATTCTAGATACAAAATCCTTATTAGATATATGTTTGCAAATATTTGCTCCCATTCTGTGAATTGTCTTTTACATTCTTGATGATGTTCTTTTTGTTTGTTTGTTTACTTATTTTTGAGACAGAAAGAGAGAGGGGGAGAGAGAGAGAGAGAGAGAGAGAGAGAGAGAGAGAGAGAGAGAACATGAGCAGGCAAGGGGCAGAGAAAGAGGGAGAGAGAAAATCCCAAGCAGGCTCAGATGCTTAACTGACTAAGCTACCCAGGTGCCCCTTGATGATGTCCTTCGAAACACAAAATGTTTTAATTTAACGAAGTACAATGTCTCAAAGTATGTATTTGTTCTTTTGTTGCATGTACTTTTGGTGTCACATCTATAAAACTATTGCACGACTCAAGATAAAAGACTTGCCTATTCCTTCGGGTTTTTTTTTTTTTCTAAGAGTTGTATGCTTTTAGCTCTTATATTTAGGAATATGATCCAATTTGAGTTAATTTTTGTGTACCTTACTCACAAATCTTAAAAATTATGTTCTGTAACAAAACCTCCTTGTGAGCTGGAAACTGCCTGGAACACATGATCTTTTGAACAACACAGGTTCACTTTGACATTAACTGTGACGCATTGGAATATGTCAAAATGCCTCCGCACTTGTGTTTTAGGGGCCAAACAAGGGGAGTGGTTCTTCACAAAATCTCCTGGTAATTGTATGAGTTTTAAAAAAGAAAGAGAGACTTTTTCTTCAGGTTCAAACACACACACACAAAATCCAGCTGGGTGCAAAAGTTTAATCCCAATACAAGATTTCTATTTTGTATGCCTGTTGGTTATTCCCAGATTTCATACAATTTGCATGCCTCCATTATGACATTTCTGAGGTCTTCTAATAAACATCATTGCTCCTCAGTGAGCAGAAATAGCATAAATTATTAATGGTGTCTGCATTTTTGACATCTATATCTGACACTGTCAGATGTTTTTGCCCTAATTTTGTTGCAGTAAAACACTGTGAGATTATCCAAGCCTACTGCCTTTCCTTTGACCTGGAGACAATAATTTGCCCTGAAGAGCTGCTGGGGTTTTTTCTTATATTCCAGAGGCACTTGATTTTAGTACCACGACATGGGCAATGTCAAGCAGAATTTTGGGGGAGTGATGAACAAGAGGCTGTGGGGAAGACAGAAGGCACAGCCTTTGGGAAAGCAGTTTCCATTGGAACATAGTTGGTACTGAGAAAATGTATTGTTAGAACTGTAGCTCTGAATGCCGAAACACAGGTCAGCCTAAGCTGGTGAGTCAAAAGAAAAGGAAAGACATGATATGGAGTTTAAGAACAAGATCTGTGTACACGGACTCCAGCTCAAGTGAAGGAAAAAGTCCCTGTGTGGAATCTAAGTAAGTAGGTGAGCTGCAGTTATGGCTTGTTTAAAATCCAGGAAAGGGGCGCCTGGGTGGCGCAGTCGGTTAAGCGTCCGACTTCAGCCAGGTCACGATCTCGCGGTCCGTGAGTTCGAGCCCCGCATCGGGCTCTGGGCTGATGGCTCAGAGCCTGGAGCCTGCTTCCGATTCTGTGTCTCCCTCTCTCTCTGCCCCTCCCCCGTTCATGCTCTGTCTCTCTCTGTCTCAAAAAAAAATAAAAAAAATAAATAAATAAAAAAAAAAATAATAAAATCCAGGAAAGGGGCGCCTGGGTGGCTTGGTCGGTTAAGCATCCGACTTCGGCTCAGGTCATGATCTCACGGTCCGTGAGTTCGAGCCCCGCGTCGGGCTCTGTGCTGACAGCTCAGAGCCCAGAGCCTGCTTCGGATTCTGTGTCTCCCTCTCTCTCTCTCTGACCCTCCCCCGTTCATGCTCTGTCTCTCTCTGTCTCAAAAATAAATAAACGTTTAAAAAAATGTTTTTAAATCCAGGAAGAGCAGCAAAATCAGCTACTTATTCAATAAACACAAAAGAGAGGCTTATTTTCATGGATGGCCATGGGGAGAACATGGAAGATGCTCAGACTGACCAATAGGGAACAGGTAAAGAGAGGAGTCCAGAAAAGCAGTAATAGTAACTTGGGATTTGGAACCACACAGCAGTATAACCAACAATATGCCTGAGATTTCTGAGGGGGGCACCTGTGTCTTCTCATTTCTAGTACTCCAGTGCCTAAAATGTACCTGGCATAAAACAGGTACTCAGTGTATGTTGTGGAATGAATAAATGTTCCTAATAGGATAGAGGTTGCTTGCTCATAAGCTTAGTTGAAGCCATTTTTTTGTGTGTGGATGTCTAAGGGTTTTTGTTTACTTTAAAAATGTTTTAAGTAAGCTCTAACACCCAACGTAGGGATTGAACTCATGACCCTGAGACCAAGTGTTGCATGCTCTACAACGAAGCCAGCCAGGCACCCCAGGGTATCTAAGGGTTGTTAGATGAACACAGTTCTCCAGAGAGAGGCAGGACTCTGCAGATGACTAAAGTTGGAGACCATAGCCTAGGAGTACAATGGCTTTGTTCCATGGAGGGGTACTCACTGTCAGCACCCAGCAGTCAGATACGTGGTGGCTAAAGTGAAGAAGCAATGTAGTAAGGAAGAAAATTAAGGAGTGGCTATTTTGACAATCTTTCTTCTTAGGGCCGGGAAAACTGCACGGGTGCTGAAATGGAGAGCTCCATCTGTTCAACGGTTACTTAGGGTGGCCAAAACTAAAAACTTCCTGTGTTACTTGCAAACGCAACGGTCTATCAGAGGACTTTTGATCCTGGAAATAACAAATCAGAGGATAATTTGAAACCAGTATTGATAATACCTGACCCTAGGGCTGTCTACTGTTCCTCAGGAGTAATTGATTTGAACCACTCAGAGGAACCAGGAAATTCTTAAACTCTTCACAATATCATATTTACATTGTATAAACATCTAAGTATGACAATAATGACTAGTTGGTAGAAACTGTAAGAGTTGTCTCAGCAGATGTGGCAGTTCAGCCTCTGCTTGGGTATCTCCAGTGATGAGGAGCTCACTCCTCCCTAAAAGTTATTAAATGCTTGCTCAGATTAAATTAGCGAAACAAGGACTTGATAAGCAAAAAACTAAGATAACAGCAGCAACAACAAATTTAAAAATCAAACCTCTGTGCCAACATACATTTGCCTTGATTAAACATGAGGATAAGGAGAGTATTACAATTCAATAAGAATTTTTCAATTTCTCGCTTGGTTGAGCGTCTGACTTCAGCTCAGGTCATGATCTCGCAGCCCATGGGTTTGAGCCTTCGTCGGGCTCTGTGTTGACAGCTCAGAGCCTGGAGTCTGCTTCAAATTCTGTGTCTCCCTCTCTCTCTGCTCCTCCCCTGCTCTCTCTCTCTCTCACACACACACACTCTCTCTCTCTCTCTCTCTCTCAAAAATGAATAAAAGCGTTAAAAAAATGTTTTAAAGAATTTTTCAACTTCCCAAATAGTGCTAATCACACAAGAGATTCACTGGAAAACCGTGTGGATTTACAAGTAAACGAAATGAGTTGTGACTGAAAACCCAAACATACTGACATTAATATGGAGAGTTTAACCCCATTCAGCTTATTCAACAGAGATTTCATATTTTGCCAAAGCAAATTTTTATTTCTTATTTATGTCCTCCAGGCTTATTGGGTTTCCACTACTTTAATTTAGTTTTAAGAACTGTTTAATTTTAACTTCAGTATCAAGTTTCTATTGAATTGTAAATACTTTAAGACCCTTGAAGCTTTGAGATGGGAATTTTAATGAAAGCTTTGTCTCTTAATCATGTCTTGAATTCTTATGACAAAGAATAAGAAGTGCACCTCGTTTTGTATAGATGCTTTGAATATCTCAAAGTACTTTAAAAACATCATTTTATAATCAGATAATATAAAGTATTATTCATAACATTATTATAACTACTTAATCCCTTTGTGTCTTGAATTTCTCATCTACACACTGAGGATAATAATAGCACTACTCCTAGGGGCGCTTGGGTGGCTCAGTCGGTTGGGTGTCCGACTTCGACTCAGGTCATGATCTCATGGTTCGTGGGTTCGAGCCCCGCTTCGGGCTCTGTGCTGACAGCTCAGAGCCTGGAGCCTGCTTCGGATTCTGTGTCTCCCTCTCTCTGCTCCTCCCCCACTCATGCTCTGTCTCTCTCTCTCTCTCTCCCTCAAAAATAAATAAACATTAAAAAAAATTAAATAATAGCACTACTCATAGCTTGTTGTAAGGACATGTAAAGCAATTAGAACAAATCCTGGCACCCAGAAAGTGCTCTATAAGTGTTAAATACTATTTATACCATCTAATATGTGCCCACACTCACAACATAATTTGGAATATCCGGCTTGAATTCAGTCATATGACAATGTTGTATAGTTTCAAATTAATAGCATAGGTTTTATTTGTGGATTTGTTGGTTTATAATGAACTCAATCCAGAGGTGGCAAGTCATAATGGAGGATACATACACAGCATTGACCCTGGAGTCTGACAACTCCAGGTTGTATCCCAGCCCTGACACTTTTTAGCTGAGTGAACTTGGGCACTTTATTTAATCTCTCTGTGTCTTATTTTTCTCATCTGTAAGAGGGGGTTATAAAAGTATCCATACCATAGGGTTGTTGTGAAGAATAACTGAATTAACATGTGGAGAGTATTTAGAACAGTGAGCTGTGTATAAGGGCTTACTACTCTTTCTAGTTGTGCTCTTATTTTCCAGGGCCTACCTTCATGTAGATGAAGTTGCATTTCAAGGCATTTAAAATAAGCAATGTGACCAATTCCAAAAGACAACCAGTTTTGACCCTTGAAAATTTATGTTCTTTTTGTTATTCTGGTCATTCAATAACTAAGCAAGTGTTTCTTAGAGTAACTCTGTGAAGAGTGTCCTTCTATAAGAGACCTTTTTTCCCCCTACCAAATATACCTAGATGAACTTGGGATATTCAGTTGGGATTTTCTACATCATGAGATGAAGTAATGTACCAGCTTCCAAGGTAGGAAGAATTTGAGGTTCATCTACAGAGATGATAAAGACCACAAAAAGCAGTGCCCTCGTTACAAACGGATCTGTTACAAGTACACACAGATTCCTAACCCATTTCACATATGGATTTACCGAAAAAGGACGCCTGAGACTTGGGGATGTTACTGCCAGCAGCCACTCTGGAGTTTGAAGTGAACATCTGGAAGTCCCTTGAAGGTCTTTCCTCAACAAATTTTTCTCCCTTTTAAATGTGTGAGGATCCCATCGCTAACTTTTTTGCCTTATTTATTTATTTATTTATTTATTTAAGTAGGCTCTACGCCCAGCACAGAGCCCAGTGTGGGGCTTGAACTCATGCCCCTGAGATTAAGACCTGAGCTGAGATTAAGAGAGTTGGATACTTAATGACTGAGCCACCCAGGTGTCCCTCCTTTTTCTCATGCTAACTACCCTTCCTGGCACATTTCACACATAGCCATGGCTTCAGCATCCATGTTTATGCCAATGACTCAAACTGTTACCTTCAACCTTTCTCTTGAGTACCAATCCTATACTTTCAATTGCTGACTGAGCACTTTCTCATGCCCCATAGCATCTTAAATTTCCAAAATGATCCCATGATCTTCATTCTAACTGTGCATCAGTTAATGACATCCCCCTTACTCCTGAACTATCCAAATTGACTCAACAAATACATACCCACTCGCAGGCTCCAGAATACTCTAAAAATGGCTCCCACACTGTGAACAATTGCTGCAGGGCTTTCTCCAGTCTCCAAAACTTCTATCTTCAACTTACAGACCATTCCATTCAAATATAGATCAACATCATCCCACTGTCCAGGTCTAAATGAGAAATTTTGAATGTCAGGATCTACTGACCACTAGGAAAAGTCAATGGGTTTTGTGATTTTGAATTATATGCAAAATTCCCTGAATGTAGGTAAATTCATTTTTTTTAGTTCTTGGATTTCATCAGGTCATCAGAACAGATCACGATCCAATAAATGTTGACAGCCCCAGGATATTTTCTTCCAGAGGTCCTCTACTTCCCAGTCTTCCTTCATCCCCTTGCAGATGCCCCACTCCTATACCTAAGTCTGGTTTCTATGCAGATCCCTGGATTTCCTGCTGGTCCAGAAAGGGTAGGAAGATATTCTCTGAAGCCCCTGTTGTGGAAGTACTTGGTTGCTTTTCCTCGAAGACCTTGTCCAGAAAGGCAGGTTGACACAGTCCCCATAGCCAAGTTTCTGCACCCCAGAAGCAATCGATTCCCTATCACCTCACCTGATACCCCAGAAACAAGCTCGGAGCCTGTTGGAACAGCCTCCCAGAATTGCTCCCAGTTGCAGGTTGTCCTTGCAAAGATGCAGGGACTTCCAAAGATACAGATGTGGCTGCTAGTCAATTATTGCCCTCAGAGCTCAGAATCTAAGTGCTTTTCTTCCCTCAGCCCTTGGAAATGTTCACCAGTGTCCCAGAAACATTAAGAACCTTTATGCTGTGGTCATTCTTCTACTGAATCCTTCTGAGCCTGTTTATCTTTTACTCCTGCTATGATTCATGACCGGACCATATCCTAAAGGATCCTTGTCCATCATTCAACTTTAGATCTTATCCTTTTGCCAATGGAGAGAAGTGTTTTCTGAAGTGTTCTTCATAGGCTAAAGAACATTCCACATGCACACATCAGCATCACAAACACCTACTCATATATTCACACACATGCTCTTATATACCACTGAGGCTTCACAATCCATCTGTGGCTCATGGATTCAGCAAATAAACCCACTGCTCCAAACAAATCATTGATTCCTGCTTTTGAAAGATGTCAGTTTTTACATACATACACATGGACACCCTGATGATCTTCATAAAGAAAAGTAATGAAGATCAAAGATCTGCCAGGAATCCTTGGTCACCGTGCAGTCATCGTCTAGGACCATTACCAGCTCCCCTGAGAATAAGCCTCCAAGGCCTTCTTTACAGAGAGTACCATTCTTCGTGAAATTAGATGTTTGGGATACCTTTTACTTCATCTTCATCCAGGGAGTGGAAGATAAACTTTCAGATATGTCTTTATTGGTGTGAGTTCACCATGATGTCCTCTGGGTTCTGCAATACTCCAACCAATGTCCTTACATGATTGACAGCATTTTCAGCGACCTTGTGGATGTGTTTATAAAACATGCTAATATACTTACCTACACTGACATCCCACGGACCCTCAAGCTGCACATAATTACCTATTTTGGAAGCGCCTCCAGCTCAATTGCAGCAGAATTTAAGAAATTCAAGGTAGAGATTCTGGGTATACTGTAATTAGCCATGCAGCCTCCGTGTTTATTCATTTACTTTTGCTGCTGTAACAAATTACCACAAATTTAGTGCCTCAGAGCAACACAAACTTATTATCTTCTGGCTCTGGAAGTTAGATGTTCTATAGTCAAGATGTCAGCAGAGTTGCATTCCTTCCAGACGCTCTAGGAAAGAATCTGTTTCCTTGCCATTTTCACTTCTACAGGCCACCTATATCCCTCAGCTCATGGTCTCTTCCTTCATCTTCAAAGTACAACTGACCCTTAAACAACATGGGGGTCAGGGTCAGTGGCCTCACACCCAATCAAAAATCCATGTGTAAGTTTGACTCCCCCCAGATTTAACTACTGACACCATCCTACTGACCAAAAGCTTTATTGACAACATAAACAGTCAATTAACACATATTTTTATGTTATATGTATTATATATTGTCTTCTTACAATAAAGTAAGCTACAGAAAAGAAAATGTTATTAATGAAATTATAAAAGAAAATCTAGAGTACCGTACTATAAAAAGTCTTCACATAAGTGGACCTGTGCAGTTCAAACCTGTGTTGTTCAATGGTCAACTGTAAATCATTCTAACCTCTGCTTCTATCTTCTCATCTCCTCTAACTTTGATCCACCTGTCTTCCTCTTCTAAAGACCTTTATGATTACATTGGATACACCCAGACAATCTAGGATAATCTCATTTCAAAATTCTTAATTTAATCACATCTGCAAAGTCCCTTTGCCACAATAGATAACATGTTCATGGATTCTGGGGCTTTGGGGACAGGACATCTTTTGGGGGCCATTATTCTGCCTGTCACAGTGAACAAGGTAACAGTCTTTTTAGGATTTAAGTTTCCCTTCTTCCTGTTAATAAATGTGTTAAGTACTCCTTGGGTTCACCAGTTGCTACCAGCAGCTCATTCTCTAGTTTCCCACCCAGACATCTGCAATTGCTTCCTTTCAGAAAGGAATACGAGTTTTCTTATAGAGAATGAGGTAGTGTTTCAGCATGTTTCTCTCTGCCTTAATTAAAACTTGCTCTCACTAGACTCTTTTGTGAATCACTCACAGGTGAATCTCAGTCTCCCCTCTTACAAATGCTAACCTGGATAAAAGTTCATTATCTGATTTAAGAGTGTGGGTTCAGTGTGCTGGACATGCTGTTTGAGAACAGTGAGTGGGTTGTTCTGGCTGCAGCAGAGAAAGAGGGACACATATACCACATTTCATTTATCTGTTAAGAAGTTGATGGACCTATTTTTCTACTTTTTGAGTACTATGAGTATGCTTCTCTGAACATTCATGTAAACGTTTTTGTGTGGGGGTGCCTGGGTGGCTCTGTCTGCTGGGCCTCTGAATCTTGATTTCAGCTCAAGCCATGATCTCACAGTTCACGTCGGGCTCTGCACTGACAGCATGGAGCCTCCTAGGGATTCTCTTTCTCCATTTCTCTCTGCCCCTCCCCAGCTCATGCACACGCATGCCTGTTCTCTCTCTCTCTCTCTCCTCCCCTCCCTCTCTCTCTCTCAAAATAAATAAACTTAAAAAAAAGTTTGTGTCATATGTGGATCCTGAGAAACTTAACAGAAGACCATGGGGGAGGGGAAGGGGGAAAAAAAGTTACAGAGAGGGAGGGAGGCAAACCATAAGAGACTCTTAAATACTGAGAAAAAACTGAGGGTTGACGGGGAGGCAGGTGGGGGAGAGGGGAAAGTGGGTGATGGGCATTGAGGAGCGCACCTGTTGGGATGATCACTGGGTGTTGTATGGAAACCAATTTGACAATAAATTATAGTTAATATAAAACAAAAACAAAAACAAATAAAAGTTTGTGTGTGCACATGTTTTCATTTTTCTTTCTTTTTCTTATAGTATTATATTAGTTTTAGGTGGACAATATAGTGAATCAACAATTCTATATGTTACTCAGTGCTCCTCACAATGTTTTCATTTTTCTAGATGTATACCTGGAGTGGAATTGCTAGGTCATGTGGTAACTCTAGGTTTACCCTTTCAAATCTTTTTTAAGACTGCCAGATTGTTTTAGAAAACACCTGTACTATTTTATATTCCCATCAGCATTGCATGAGCATTCCGATTTCTTCACATCCTTACCAACATTTATTATTATCTGTCTTTTTTATGGTAACCATCCTAGCACGTGTGAAGTAGTATCTCGTGGTTTTGATTTGCACTTTTTTATGTTTATTTTTGAGAGAGAGAGAGAGAGAGAGAAAGGGAGAGAGAGGGAGAGAGAGAGAGAGAAAATGCACGGGGAGAGTGGGGGACAGAGAGGATCCGAAGCAGGTTCTGCACTGACAGTGGATAGCCCAACGCGGGGCTTGAACTCAACTGTGAGACCATGGCCTGAGCTGAAGTTGGATGCTTAACTGACTGAGCCACCCAGGCACCCCTGTTTTGCACTTCTTTAATGTCTGATGATGTTGAGCATCATTTCATGTGCTGATTGGCCATTTATATATCTTCTTTGGAGAAATGTCAATTCAGATCCTTTTCCCAGTTTAAAATAGTGTTATCTTTTTATTGCAGCTTTGTAAGAGTTTTCATGTTTTCTAAATATAATTTCCCTTATCAGATACATGTTTGCAAATATTTTTTCACATTCTATGGATTGCTTTTTCTTTTTAAAAATTTTTTAAAATTTTAATTCCAGTTAATTAACACACAATATTATATGTTTCAAGTGTGCGGGATTACCTTTTCAGTTTCTTGATGGTTTCCTTTGAAACACAAAACTTTTTCATTTTAATGAGATCCATGTAATTTTTCTTCCATCATGTGCTTTTGGTATCACATCTAAGAAAGTTTTGCCTAACCCAAAACCACAAAGATTTATTCCTATATTTTCTCTAAGTCTTTTATAATTTTTGCTCTCACAGTTTTTTAAGTTTATTTATTTATTTGAGAGAGAGAGAGGCAGAGAAAGGGAGAAACAGAATCCCTAGCAAGCTCAAATCTGTCAGCCTGCCGTGGGGCTCAAGCTCATGAACCATGAGATCCTGACAAGTGGAGATCAAGAGTTGGACCTTAACCAACTGAGCCATCCAGGCACACTTTTGCCCTTACATTTAGATCAAAATGGATCTATGGTCCATTTTGAGTTAAACTTTTTGTGTGGTATAAGGTATGAATCTAACTTCATTCTTTTACATGTGGATATTCAGTTGTCCCAGTAGCAGTTGTTGAAAACACTATTCCCCATTAAATTGTCTTTCACTTTTATTGAAAATCAACCGTGTAAGAGTTTCTGTATACATTTTCAATGCTATTTCATTGATCTATATGCCTCTCCTTCTGCCAGTATTATACTGCCTTTGTTGTAGCTTTATATAGTAAGTTTTGAAATAAAAGTGTTAAGTCCTCCAACTTTATTCTTATTTTTCAACATTTAGCTACTGAGTCCCTTGCATTTCCCTATTAGTTTTAAGATTGGTTTATCAACTTCCGCAAAAAACCCAGGTGGGGTTTTAATAGGAATCACATTGACTCTGTAAATCAATTTGGGATGTACTACCATCTTAACCATTTAAATCTCCTGATACATGAATATGGGATATATTTCCATTTATTTAGCCTTTAATATCTTTTGATGTTTGCAGTTTTCTAAGTATACGTCTTGTACTTCTTTGTTCTTTCTTAATATAGGCATTTACATCAATCAATTTCCCTCTGTTATTGCTTTTGCTGAATCCTATGTTTCAGAATTTTGTGTCTTCCTTTTTATTCATCTCAAGGTATTTTCTAATTGCTGTTATGATTTCTTCTTTGATTCATGTTACTTAGGAGTGTGTTGCTTAATTTCCATGTATTTGTGAATTTCTCAAATGTTTTACTGTTATTGATTCCTAATTTTGTTTTACAGTGATTGGAGAACATACTTTGTATATAATTTCAATCCTTTCAAATTTACTGAGGTGTGTTTTCTGGCCTAGAATATAATCTATCTTGGAGAATGTTTCATGTGTACATGAGAAGAATATGTATTTTCCATTATTGGGCATTGTGTGCCCCTAAAATTCATATGTTGAAGCAATAACCCCCAATATGACTGTATTTGGAGGTCGGGACTTTAAGGAGTTTAGATAAGGTTATAAGAATGAAGCTATAACCTGACTGGTGTTCTTATAACAAGAGGAAAAGACATCAGAGCTCTTTTGCTTCATGTGTACACGGACGAAAAGCCATGTGAAAATACAGCAAGAAGGTGGGCATATACAAGCCAGAAAGAGGTGTCACCAGAAACCTAGTTTTCTGGCACCTTGATCTTGGACTTCTGGCCTCCAGAATTGTGAGAAAATTGATGTATGTTATTTAAGCCACCCAATCTGTGGTATCTTATTATGGCAACCTGAGCAAACTAATACAGGTGGAACATTTTATAGATGTCTGTTAGTTCTTGTTAGTTTATAGTGTTGTTCAAGTCTTCTATTCCCTTGTTAATCTGCCTACATGTTCTATTCATTTTGGAAAGTGGTGTTGAAGTTTCCAATGATTGCTGTAGAATGATTTATTTCTCTCTTCCATTATATAAGTTTTGTTTTATGTATTTTGAGGTTCTGTTATTAGATACATATATGCTGTAACCTCCATTTTAATAATTTCTCAGGTCAAAAATCTTAAAGTCATTCTTTTTAAAAATTTTTTTGAATTTTATTTTAGATAAATAAACCAACTGAGCCACCCAGGTGTCCCAAAGAAAACTTTAATAGTAGTGCTTTCCTCATAGATTTATTGTGAAGTTAAATCAGATAATACCTAGAAAGCACTTAGCACAGGTCCATGTGGAATAATACATCCAAAAATGCCAATAGTACTTCAAGGCCCTTCAGGAGTCTGCTTCTACCTCTTCGCCTTCAAAGTATTAAATGAGGATCTTTCGAATACACCAATCTGGGGGCACCTGGGTGGCTCAGTTAAGCATCTGACTTTGGCTCAGGTCATGATCTCATGGCTCGTGGTTCAAGCCCCACGTTGGGCTCTATGCAGACAGTGCAGAGCCTGGAACCTGCTTCAGATTCTGTGTCTCCCTCTCTCTCTGCCCTCCCCCACTCATGCTCTGTCTCTCCCTGTCTCTCAAAAATAATAAATAAATGTTTTTAAAAAATACACCAATTCTTTTTACCCTTTTGTCCCTTGGCTCATGGCTCTTCACTGTCTGGGATACCTTTGCTTTCATTCTACTTTGCTTGGTAAACAACTAATTACTCTTCCTTTAATAATGAATTCTGACATTGCATCCATCTGAAAGCATTTCCTGAGCTGTTTAGTTGGGGATAGGTGTTCTTCCACGTGGACAGTTTGCTCTGTATCTTATATTTGTGATGTATATTTGTGGTGATGGTCCCATGGCAATGAGGGTGAACTTTCTACTCTGCTCAGTTGACTATCACTCAGACAGACACATTAACAATTAAATATAGTAAGAAGGGAGCCAATGATAGAGAAACTCCTAGGGCATTACGGGAGCTCAGAGGAAGGACAACATTCCTTTTCTGCCATTTACAAAAACCTTAAAGAGAACTACCAAAACTGACTCACTAATTCCACATTCTGTCCACATACTGTCTTTCAAAACATGTCATTTAAGCTTTATTTCTATCAGTTCATCAAAGCACACCTTGTACAAGTCACCAATAACTTCCATATAACCAAATCCAATCACCATTTCCAAGTGCTTATCTTACTTGATTTATCTGACACAAGTAATTGTTCAGTTTTGTTTGGCTATGGGACAATACTCTAGATTCTCCTTACAATATTGACTGATTCTTCTCTGTCTTTTTGATAGCTTCTTGCTATGGTCTGAATGGGTCCTCCTGCCCCCAATTCACATGTTGGAATCTGAACACCCGAAGTGATGGGAGCTTTTGGGAGATGAAGTTCTCATGAATGGGATTAGTGCTCTTGTAAAAGACTCTCCATATGAGGCTATAAGGAGTAGTCTGTGACCTGGGAGAGGGCCCTCACCAGATCATGTTGTCACCCTGATCCGGGACTTACAGCCTCCGGAGCTGTGAGGAATAAATTTCTATTGTTTATTAGCTACCCCAATAAGTGGCATTTTGTTATAACAACCTAAAGGGACTAAGACACTTCTCATCTTCTTGGACTGTAAGTGTTGGACTGCACTGAGCTCAGTTATCAGAATCATTCCTGGGGTACCTGGCTGGCTCAGTCAGTTGAGCGTCCAACTCTTGGTTTCAAATAAGGTCATGATCTCAAGGTTTCATGAGTTTGAGCCCCAAGTCGGGCTCTGTGCTGCCAGTGCAGAGCCCGCTTGGGATTCTATCTCTCTCCCTCACTCTCGGCCTTTCCTTCACTCACACTATCTCTCTCTCTCTCGAAAACGAATTAAAAAAATCTTTAAAAAAAGAATCTTTTCTTTTTTTACATTTTTAAATGTTTATTTATTTTGAAGGAGAAAGAGAGTGGGGAGAAAGAGAAAGAGAGAAAATCCCAAGCAGGCTTCATGCTGTCAGCACAGAGCCTGACTCGGGGCTGGATCTCACAAACCATGGGATCATGACCTTAGCCAAAACCAAGAGTCAGACATTTAACTGACTGAGTCACCCAGGCACCCCAAAATCTTTTAATTTTCTTATGGACACTCACACCCTATGTACTCTCATCCATTCCTATGCCTTTATATTTGTATACAGATGACTTCCAAATTTATATCTTTATCCTTTTCCCCTTTTTTCTGAACCCCATACTCATATATCCAAATGTCTTGAACTAGATTGGTAGTAGTAGAGGTGGTAAAATGTAGTTATATTCTGAATATGTATTTATGTTAAAGAAGGCAAGTTTTGCTGATGGATTCACTGTTGGGTATGATAGAAAGAACAAAGTCAAAGATGGTTTTAAGGGGCACCTGGGTGGCTCAGTCATTTGTGTGTCTGAGTCTTGATTTTGACTTGGGTCATGATCCCAGGGTCGTGGGATTGAGCCCTGTGTCAGACTTCACGCTGAGCATGGAGCCTGCTCAGGATTCTCTCTTTCACTTCCTCTACTCCTCTGCCCCCACTTACACACACACACACACACACACTCTCTCTCTCTCTCTCTCTCTCGCTTGCTTTCTCTCTCTCTGTCTCAAAAAAAATTGTCCTCATTTTACAGATGAAGAAACTAAGGCAAAAGAGATAAGATAACCTTTCAAAAGTCACAAAGCTAGAGAAGAGTGTTCCTGGATTGGCCTGAGTCTCTTCTACCTTAACCACTCTGATATCCTGACTTGCACACTGTGTGAGGTGTTTGAATTCTACAAAGCAGTAATTCTCAAAGTTTGGTTCCCAGACCTCACTTGGGAACTTGTTAGCAGTGCAAATTCTCAGTCCATACCCAGACCTCCTGGATCAGAAACTGGGCATGGGCCCAGCAACCTGTTTTTAACAAGTCCCCCAAGTGATTCTGACGTGCACTGAAGTTTGATAACCACTGTTATAAAGGATGAGGAGTCCCTGAAGTATTTCAAGCTGAAGGAAGACAGAACCCATTTTGAGTTGTAAAAAGATCATGGTGGCAGGGTGATAGCATCATAAGAATGGCTTCCATTTTTCATGTTGATCAGACAGAGTTTATAAGTGTTACTCTTCAGTTGCCAAGCAAGGTTACATTAAGAAACTGAATATATTGATTTGTTTCTCCTGCTATTCAGAGAAAAAATTTTAGGCATTTTTAACGAACATACATAATGCTCAAATGGGGTCAATGTTGAGTAGAGTGAACTCTGTTGGTCAGCTCTATAGGAGGAAGAAAAGGTCCAGTCCAAAGAAGAACAATTAGAATAGTAATGGTGAGGGGCACCTGTGTGGCTCAGTCAGTTGAATGACCGACTCTTGGTTTCTGCTCAGATCATGATCCCAGGAACATGGGATAGAGCCCTGCGTCTGGCTCCACACTGAGCATGGAGTTTGCTTAAGATTCTCTTTCCCCCCTTTTCTCTGACCCTCCCCTGCTCGAGCTCTCTCTCTCTCTCTCTCTCTCTCAAAAAAAATAGTAATGATGAAACAACTGATATGGAAGGTAATACCTAAAATCTGAACACACATCATACTTTCTAGTTTAAAGATTAAAATACACATGAAGAATAAAGGGACAAATTCCTAGAAACATACAAACTACCAAAACTTAAACAAGAAGAAATAGAAAATCTTAACAGGCCCATAACCAGCAAAGAAATTGAATCAGTAATCAAAAATCTCCCAACAAACAAAAGTGCAGGGCCAGATGGCTTCCCAGGGGAATTCTACCAGACATTTAAAGAAGAGTGAATATCTATTCTTCTCAAAATGTTCCAAAAAACAGAAATTGAAGGAAAACTTCCGAACTCATTCTACAAGGCCAGCATTACCTTGATTCCAAAACCAAAGACCCCCACCAAAAAGGAGAATTACAGGCCAATAACCCTGATGAAAGTGGATGCAAAAATTCTCAACAAGATACTAGCAATTGAATCCAACAGTACATTAAAAGAATTGTCCACCACATTTATTATAAATCAATCAATGTGATACACCACATTAATAAAAGAAAGGATAAGAACCATATGATACTCTCAATAGGTGCAAAAAAAAGCATAATACAAAATACAGCATCTATTCTTGATAAAAGCCCTCAACAAAGTAGGTATAGATGGAACATCCCTCGACATCATATAGTCCATATACAAAAGACCTATAGCTAATATCATCCTCAATGGGGAAAAACTGAGAACTGTTCCTCTATGTTCAGGAACAAAACAGGGAGGTCCACTCTCACCGTTACTATTTAACATAGTACTGGAAGTCTTAACCTTAACAATCAGACAACAAAAAGAAATAAAAGGCATTCAAATTGGCAAGGGAGAAATCAAACTTTCACTATTTGCAGATGACATGATACTCTATATGGAAAACCCAAAAGACTCTACCAAAAACTTATTACAACTAATACATGAATTCAGCAAAGTCGCAGGATGTAAAATCAATGTACAGAAATCTGTTGCATTGCTATACACCAATAATGAAGCAGCAGAAAAAGAAATCAAGGAATTGGTCCCATTTACAGCTGCAGCTAAAATCATAAGGTATCTAGGAATAAACCTAGCCAAAAAGGTAAAAGATCGGTACTCTGAAAACTATATAACTTATGAAAGAAATTGAAGAGGACACAAAGAAATGGGAAAAAATTCCATACTCATGGATTAGGAGAAAAAACATTGTCAAAATGTCTATACTGACCAAAGAAATCTACACATTTAATGCAATCCCTATCAAAATACCACCAGCATTTTTCACAGAGCTAGTACAAACAATCCTCAAACTGGTATGGAACTACAGAGACCCCAAATAGCCAAAGCAATCCTGAATAAGCAAAGCAAAGTTGGAGGCATCATGATTCTGGACATCGAGCTGTATTACAAAGCTGTAGTGATCAAGATATTATGGTACTACCATAAACCTGACTCATAGAACACAACAGAAAACCCAGAAATGAACCCACAACAGTATGGTCAACTCATCTTGACAAACCAGGAAAGAATATCCTATAGAAAAAGACAGTCTCTTCAACAGATGGTGTTGGGAAAATTGGGCAGCAACATGCCAAAGAATGAATTGGACCACTTTCTTACACCACACACAAAAATAAATTCAAAATGGTTGAAACATCTAAATGTGAGACAAGAAACCATTAAAATCCTAGAGGAAAGCATGGGCATCAACCTCTTTGACCTCAGCCAGAGCAACTTCTTACTAGACATGTTGCCAGAAGCAAGGCAAACAAAAGCAAAAATGAACTCTTGAGACTTCATCAAGATAAAAAAATTCTGCACAGCAAAGGAAACAATCAACAAAACTTAAAAGGCGACTTACAGAATGGGAGAAGATATTTGCAAATGATATATCTGATAAAGGGTTAGTATCCAAAATATATATAAAACTTAATCAAACTCAGCACCCAAAAAACAAATAATCCAGTTAAGAAATGGGCAGAAGACATGAATAGACATTTTTCCAAAGAAGACATCCAGATGGCTAACACACACATGAGAAGATGCTCAACATCACTCATCATCAGGTAAATACAAATCAAAACCATGATGAGATACCACCTTACACCTGTCAGAATGGCTAAAATTAAGAATACAGGAAACAACAGATGTTGGCAAGGATGCAGAGAAAGGGGAACCCTCCTGCACTGTTGGTGGGAATACAAACTGATACAGCCAGTTTTCTGGAAAACTGTATGAAGGTTCCTGAAAAAGTAAAAAATAGAACTACCTTAAAACCCAGCAATTGCACTACTAGATATTTACCTAAAGGAAGCAAAAATACAGATTCAAAGGGGTACATGCTACCCAGTGTTTATAGTAGCATCATCAACAATAGCTAAGTTATGGAAAGAGCTCAAACGTCCACCAACTGATGAGTGGATAAAGAAAATGTGACACACACACACACACACACACACACACACACACACCCAATGGAATATTAATCAGTCATCAAAAAGAATGAGATCTTGCCATTTGCAATGACTTGGGTGGAGCTAGAGTGTATTATGCTAAGTGAAATAAGTTAGACAAATACCATATGGTTTCACTAAATATGTGGAATTTAAGAAACAAAACAGATGAACATATGGAAAGGGGGAAAAGGGGGGAGGTAAACCATAAGAGAGACTCTTAACAATAGAGAACAAACTGAGGGTTGATGGAGGAATGTGGGTGGGGGATGGGCTAAATGGGTGATGGATATTAAGAAGGGCACTTGTTATTTTGAGAACTGGATGTTACATGTAAGTGATGAATCACTAAATTCTACCCCTGAAACCAATTCCTGAAACTAATATATTAACTAAGTAAATTTAAATAAAAATTTGGGGAAAAAATACACGTGAAAAATGACAGCTTTGCTAAAATAAAGGAGGGGTACCCAGGAAGACTAGACTAGATAGAGTTAGATAAAATAGAAATGAATTAATCTAGGGTTTTATCCCCCAAAAATGTACTGGATCCCAAAATAATTTTAAAAACATACATTGATTTACTTGTTCCTTCATGCATTTATTCAAGAAAATGTATTGAGCACCTTTCAGTATGCTAGATATCACACTAGGCATTAAGACTGGAGGGGTGAACAAAATTAAGGAGATGGCCTCACAGAGTTTATATTCTGATTGGGAAGACAGAAATTAAATATACATCTCTATGTCTTATTAAATGTCAGATAATGGTTAGTGTCATAAAGAGAAATGAATAAACTAAGGGGATAACAAGGAATACTCTTACAGTTGAGAGGGTAGGGCACTCCTCTCCAAGGAGGTGATAATGGAGGAGAGAGGGAAAGGGGAATAAATTGTGCAAATATCTAGGGGAAAAATTCTAGGCAGAGGGGACAGCAAATGCGAACATGCTTAGTAGCTCTCTTAAAAACCTATGTTATACATATGTCTTTATCTTATTTTATTTCTAATAATTATGTACATCCTTACATTGTTACCATTTTTATAAGAGCATCTGAAATATTCTTTCTTTGCAAAATTGTACTATTCAATACAGTTTTATGACCCAGAGTCACCATGTTGTACTTTAGATCTCAAGACTTACTCATCATATATAACTGTTACTTCATACCCATTGACCAACATCTCCATGCTTCCCCCACCTCCCTGACATTCATAACCACTGTTCTACCCTCTGCTTCGATGCACTCAACTTTTTAAGATGCCACATGTAAGTGATATCATGAAGTTTGTTTGTTTGATTTTTTACTTTCTGTGTCTGGGTTATTTCACTTAGCATATTGTCCCCAAAGTTCATCTGCATTGTTGCAAAAGGCAGTATGCCTTTCTTTTTAAAGACTGAATACATTTGCATTGTATATATGAAAAGAACAGTGGGAACATGCTTGGCGTAGTTGAAAACAGCAACAAGCCTAGTGGGGATGAAGCCAAGTGAGACTAAGATAAGGGGTAAGAATTAGTGTCTGAGTAGTCAGGGGCCAGATCAACAGACCTCAGAGGCCAGGACATTCGAGGCTTTCTCCTTGTGTGATGAGAAAGCACTGGAAGTGGGACAGCAGGATTTGTATCTACACATCATCCTTGACTTACGATGGGGTTACACCCCAATAAACTCATTGTAAATTGAAAATATTGTAAGTCAAAATGCATTTAACACTCCCAAACTACTGAACATCCTAGCTTAGCCTAGCCTACCTTAAGTGTGCTCAGAACACATTAACCCACAGTTGGACAAAGCCTGTTTAAAATGAAGTATTGGAGATCTCATGTAATTTAGTGAATACTGTACTGAAAGTGAAAAACAGAATGGTTCAATGGGTACAGAATGGTTGTCCGTACACTGCCTGGCTGACTGGGAGCTGCGGCCCCCCCTCATCACGAGCGAGAACAGTACTGCATATCACTACCCCTGGAAAAGACCAAAATTCACAACCTGAAGTACAGTTTCTACTGAATGCCTATTGCTTTCACACCATTGTAGAGTCAAAAAATCATAAGTTTAACCACTGTTATGTTGGGGGCCCATCCCAGGGTCATGGGATTGAGCCCTGCATTGGACTTCACACTGAGCACAGAGCTTTGAGATTCTCTTTCTCCTTCTGCCCCTCTCTCCCCCTTTTGTGTTCTCTGTCTCTCTCTCAAATAAATTAAAAACAAAACAAAATTTTAAAAAAGAGTCACTCTGGCTTCAGTAAGGAGAATAGACTAATAGAGGCAAGAGTGGAGGCTGGGAGATCAGTGAGGAGGCTGTTGCACAGTCCAAGAGGCAGGTGATGGTAGCCTGGACTAGGGGGTTAGCAGTAGATCTGATAAGAACACAGGTGGGAAACATTTGGAAAATAGATCTGAGGAGCACGTGTATCTTAAGAGATTTTTACATGGACTAATAGATAATCAAATTTAATCCTTCTTAAAAAAAACTTATGGGACGGATACAATGATCTTTATCATTTAGATAAATAAACTGAGACTTACGCAGAGAGATTACAGCAATCACTTGTCTAGGATTAGAGGGGCAAAGCTGGGATTCAAACCTACCTGGCAACAAAGCCTGCTCTTTCCACTACAGTTCACTCACTCCGAATCTAGAACAGATGCTCTGGGAAAGAACCCAGTATTGGCTCAAAGTTTAAATGAATAATAGAAAGTTGGTGATCATTTTGATTCTTCCCCTAGGAAATACAAAATATTTGATAGAGGGGAAATCTTGGTTTAACAACAGTTTTAGCAATGAGGAAATATATCAAAGAAATTGTCCTAAAACTAATGGGTTGATTGAAATTTCTGAATACTAATGTGGATGGAACTAGAGCGTATTATGCTAAGCGAAATAAGCCAAGAGAAAGACAGATATCATATGATTTCACTCATATGTGGAATTTGAGAAACTCAACAGATGAACACAGGAGAAGGGAAGGAAAAATAAGATAAAAACAGAGAAGGAGGCAAACCATCAGAGACACTTAAATACAGAGAACAAACTGAGGGTTGCTAGAGGGGTGGGGGTGGGAGAAGGGCTAAATGGGTGACGGGCATTAAGGAGGGCACTTGTTGGGATGAGCACGGGGTGTCATATGTAAGAGATGAATCACTGGGTTCTACTTCTGAAGCCAAGACTACACTGTATGTTAACTAAAAAAGAAAAGAAAAATAAATAAAGGGGACATTTAAAAGAATTCTGAATACATAATGAACTCTAAAAACAGAATTAATCTTATTAAGAAAGATAAACTCCATACAAAAGAGAAATTGCTCCCCTCAAAAAAATTCTCAAGAAATCTGTTAAAAAGCACAGAACTTAAACATTCATCTTGAAGAAATTAGCAAAGGATCAAATATAATTATGTAAAAGATGCTTATCATAGTATTTCTATAATGACAAAATCATGAAAGCAATGTAAATGTTCAACAATACGAGATTAATTAAATACATTTTAATATATACTTCCACCTAATATAATGCTATGCAGCCATTAGAAATTGTACATTCAAATATACTGAAAGCTATAGGAAAATGTTTGTGCTATGACAATAGTAAAAAAAAAATACAAAGTGGAATATAAACTAAGATTTCTATTTTGTGAAGCTATAGGTGCATATATATATGTATATACATACAGCTATAAATACAGAGACACAGAAAAAGAAAGAATGGCTGAGGGGAGAAGGGAAGAAAAAAAGAGAATAAGAATAGAAAGAAATACATTGAAATAAAACTGATTCTGTGGGCGGTAAGCATCTTTTTGGTATTATTTTTATCCATAAACATTTATTATATTAATAGTAATAAAAAGACCTCTATATAAATACATTTAAATAATATAGTGAAAACAATGGCAGGAGGGAGGTTTTGCTTAGCTAGTGAGAAACGAGCTCACTCTAACGCAGAGACTCATGCAGATTTGGATCAAGTCTGCACTTATCCTTACCCTCTGGCAGCCACAGAAGCCCCTGAAGGAGGTGCCTGGGCTTGAGCGGGCAAGGTCTGTCTGGCGAGGAGCTGGGATGGTCTCCCTGAGGACAGCCCTGCACACTTCCCCCCACAGTCCAGGCTGCTTTGCACCCAAAACAGTTTGACACAACCCATATGTTGACAAACCCATTTGGGGTTCATTTTATTATGGTTTCTTTTTCTCATTGTTTTGTAGCTGTGACACCATTGGCAATGAACGATCAATCAGTTGTCACTGAATTCATTTTCTTAGGGTTTTCCAACCATCCAAACTACAGGGCGTGTTCTTCCTGGTCTTCTTGGCTATTTACCTGACAACTCTCCTGGGAAACACACTCATAGTAACAGTCAGTCGTGCCTTCCACACTGTAATGAATTATTCCTTCAGGAACCTGAGCTTCTTGAACATCCGCTGCATGTCCACTACCGAGTTGGTCTGCACTGAACATTCCCCCCAAAAGGCCGATATCTGCTTGACCTTCTCTCTTGTTCCAGAGATGGACATTTACAAATAAACTAAGAATCTATCGCATGATCTACCTGAGAGGCTGTCAAGTTTTAGTACATTAACAACCCACCTCCTTCGTATGGCTTTATCCATTATCATAACTATAAAAACCACATGCCTACAAATCTCAAATGTGTATCTCTGGTCTATACATTGCTCCTGAGCTTGTGACTTACAGATGTGATTGCCTACTGATATCTCCTCTTAGATGTCTAATAGGCCTCACAAACATACTATGTTCAAAATAAAGGTCTTGATTCTCCCTGCCTTTTATCTGACCTTCTATTCATCCTCTACCATCATGCAATTCCCAAACCATGCTGAACAGTCAATCTATGACTGAGTCCTGTGTTTCTATCTCATCGATCTCACCACAAACCTGGACCTAGCCACTAACACCTCTTACTAAGATTCCAGCACTATTCTTTCACTTGTTTTTTTGATTCCACACTTACTTCACTCCAATTTTTTTTCTACAAGGTAATTAAAATGATACTTTGAAAAATATAAACAAGACATCAAATACTCTGCTTTCACTCAAAAAAACACAACACTTTTTATGTGTATTTCTCTTAGAATGAAATATAAGTATTCCTGGGTTTACTCCTCCAGTCATGCATGAGTAAGAGGGTATGTAATTAGAAGTAAAAAAAAAACCTGTAAAAATATCAGAAACAACCATTTTCAGACATTGGACAAGAGGCAGTACAGGGGTCCCTAAGAAAAGGAAAACAAAGTAGGCTCTACCATTTCAAGACTTCCTGCCAAGGGGTAATTTCCCAACTGTAGTACAGGGAAGGAGAATCTAAACAAAGCCCAATCTTTTGAGCCCATCTCATTCTTTTGAGGAGACAGAGGAGTATGGGGAGGTTAAGAGCACTAGAATTCATGGGGCAAGATATTAAAAGGAAGCAGTGATGCAGACAAAGAATTCCAGAAATTTACATCAGCATCTCCTTGAGTCTTTGACTGAATGCTGATCCGTGTATGCATAGGGAGAAACCTCATGAAGTTAAGCAGGAACCTGTGGGGAAGACCAATTACCAGGTAGATACAAACAACAAGAAGCCAAATTATTCCCAGATCCAGAAATCATTCCAGTTTCCACTATGCGAAACATAGAGACATCCATGGATACACAGGGCAGTCAGTAGAGATACCAGAATGGCCATACCTTAGAAGTGTAGCTTCAGGGGCGCCTGGGTGGCTCAGTCAGTTAAGTATCTGACACTTGGTTTTGGCTCAGGTCATGGTCTCACGGTTTGTGAGTTTGAGCCCTGCATCGGGCTTTGCACTGACAGTGTGGAGCCTGCCTGGGATTCTCTCTCTTCCTCTCTCTCTCTCTCTGCCCCTCCCCCACTTTCTCTCTCAAAATAAATAAACTTAAAAAAAAAAAGAAGTGTAGCTTAATTTGGGGTGCTGGCTGGCACAGTTGGTAGAGCATGGGACTCTTAATCTCAGGGTTGTGAGTTCAAGCCCCACGTTGGGCATAGAGCCCAGTTTAAAAAAAAAAAAAGGAAGAAGAAGAAGTGTAACTAAATTAGCCCTGAAGGTCTCTAGACCTGACTTAAAGAACTTCATGAAGGGCCTTGAAAGAATCAAATTGATCTGCAACTAACTAAACTGATCGACAGGAAAAAAATCAAATATTCTGTAAAGAAATGTAACAAAAGATAGAACTCACGAATATAATATTCATTACTTCCAGCATCCAATTAAAAATTTGCCATATGTAAGATGAAGGAGAAAAATGCAGTTTCAGGACAAAAACAGTCACTATAAACAGATCCAAAAATGACAGAGATGATATACTTAGCAAATAAAGACATTATAGCTGCTATTATAAATATGTTCCATATGTTCCATAATGTAAAAGAAAGTATGAACATAATGAGGAGGGCAATGGAAGACATAAAAAGGAACCAAATAAAACTTCTTCTAAAGATAAAAATACCATATCTGAGAGAAAGTTCACTGTGAGACTAATATTAAGTTAAAAACTACAGAAGAGGGGTGCTTGGGTGGCTCAGTCAGTTAAGCATCCGACTTCAGCTCAGGTCATGATCTCCCGGTTCATGAGTTCAAGCCCCACATCAGGCTCTGTGCTGACAGCTCAGAGCCTGGAGCCTGCTTTGGATTCTGTGTCTCCCTCTCTCATCTGCCCCTCCCCCACTTGCACTCTGTCTCTGTCTCTCTCAAAAATAAATAAACATTAAAAAAAAAAACTACAGAAGAAAAGATCAGTAAACTTACATCCCAATAGAAACAGTGCAAGATGAAGCACAGAAGGAAAAAGGCTGGAAGAAAACCCAAAGCTTTAGGAATTTGTGACATAATTATCAAGTGATTGAATGTACAGGTAATTAGAATCCCTGTAGAAGAGAGAGAAGGGGAACAGAAAAGGTATTTGGAAAACTAATGAGCAAACAGTTTCTAAATTTTATGAAATTATCAACCCACATATCAAGGAAACCCAATGAACTACAAGCAGGATATAAACACACACATATCACTTACATCATGATCCAGGTGCTAAAAAAAAAAAAAAAAAAAAGAGAGAGAATCCGATAAACAGAAAGTTTGAAAGCAACAATAGGAAAAGACACATCACATACGGAGAAACAAAGATAAGAATTATCATAGATGTCTTTTCAAAAACTGTGCAAGCCAGAAGACAATGGGATAATATCTTTAAAGTTCTAGAAAAATTGTCAGCCAAGAAACTTATATCCAGTGAAAAATATTTTTCTTTCTTTTTTTTTTTTTAATTTTTTTTAATGTTTATTTATTTTTGAGACAGAGAGAGACAGAGCATGAGCAAGGAAGGGGCAGAGAGAGAGGGAGACACGGAACGTGAAGCAGGCTCCAGGCTCTGAGCTGTCAGCACAGAGCCCGACGCGGGGCTTGAACTCACGAACTGTGAGATCATGACCTGAACCGAAGTCAGATGCTTAACCGACTGAGCCACCCAGGTGCCCCAAAATATTTTTCAAGAATAAAGCTGAACATATTTTCACTATAATTATCACTTAGGTGTTTCCCTGAGTGAATCATAAACTCCTGAAAGACAGATCTTCCTGTAGGCACAGAGTAAGCCCTCAGAAAATGTTTATTCTTGACCCAAATTACATTTAATTGCTCAATTGATTTTTTTTTACCATTCTCTTTCCCATTCCTCCCCACACCCCACAGCTTTTACCCCTTACTCTTGACAATAATGACAGTCATCTTTCTAAAGTCTAAAGGTCTCATCATGGCACATTTTTTGCTATATTTATACAGCAGATATATAAATATACATTTGTATATTATATGTATTCTAATATATATTTTACGTTATATATGATAGTAACGTTATACATTGTATTTATATACATATATTTTTATTACAGAAATGTAAATAAAAACAAGTGTAATAAGTAAACATCTTTTAAATGCACTTTTAAAGAAAAAGCCTCTCTCCACTGTGAAACTAGTTCAAGAAAAAAAACTCCTGAGTATTAATGCGGAAGTCCCTCTGATACAGTTTTTGCAGGAGTCTAAGAGTCTCAGTTTAAGTGACAACTTTTACCTAATTCCTTCTTAGCATTTCTACGTGTCTAAATTGGTCGATAAGCATCTACATCTGTCTGGCAATATAATATATTACAGTTGTGCTCTTTTTGAGAACAAAACGTGCACATTTTAAAGAATCAATTGTTTTCTCTGGGATTTATAACAGAATCAGTTTCACCTACTAGTCTATCAATCTGGTGATCACTAAACTCACTACCTGGGTGCCTGGCTGGCTTGGTCGGGAAAGCACATGACTCTTGATCTCAGGGTTGTGAGTTTGAGTCTTACATTGGGTGTAGAGATTGCTTAAAAAAATAAAATCTTTAAAAAAAAAGTTCACTCCCGAATATTTTATGTTTACAAAATAATAAGAAATCTCTCAATTTTTCTGCCTCACCAATCTTCTTCTCAAGGTGCCATCCCTTAGTTACTTAATTAATAATAATTGGAAATAATTAGTATCTCAAAATAAGATTCTACTTTGCAATAATTATGAAAACAATTTGCTTTTTCTGACTAATGGAAGATTATTAAAAGCCCATTTAATGCATATGTGAAAGTCAAATACCTTCATTAAAAGCCTACTATCTAGACAGCATTATATTAAGTCATATAAGTAAGTTATTGGTAATTTAAAAAGTAAAGGTGAACAGATAAAAACAATTAGGAGGATTCATCATCAGCCAGTGTGAACAAGAAATGTTAAACAAAAAAGGACACCAGGTGAAAATTGGATTAATCCACGTAATGAAAATGCTGGAAATGGTATATATATGAGTAAATATTAAAACAATTTTCTTTGTGTGGCACCTGCGTGGCTCAATCAATTAAGCGTCTGACTCTGGCTTAGGTCATGATCTCCTAGTTTGTGAGTTTGAGCCCCTCATCAGGCTGTATGCTGACAGCTGGGAGCCAGGAGCCTACTTTGGATTCTGGATCTCCCTCTGCCTCTGCCCCTCCCCTGCTCTGTCTCTCTCTCTCTCTCTCTCTCTCTCTCTCTCAAAAATAAATAAACATTTAAAAAAAATTAAAACAATATTCTTTGTCATTGTTTTATTTCTTTCAAAGATAATGGATATTGAGAGCAAAACCATTAACAATGTATTATGGGTTCTATAGCAAACATAGAGATAAAATAAATGTGTGATGCCAACAGCACAAAGGATAGGAAAGCACCCTGTTGTAAGGGTCAGACATTATTTGTGAAGCAGGATAATAGCATTCTAAGGTAGATTATAATAAAGTAACAGTGCATGTTGTAAACCTTAGAGCAACCCTTAACAATGACAACAACAAAGCATAGCTAATAAATAGTAGAGATAAAGTGGAATTAAATTCCTGGGCATACAGTAGGTATATTTTTATAAGAAACCACCAAACTGTTTTTCACAGCAGTTGCTCTAGTCTGCACAGCCACTGGCAATATATGAGCATTCCGGTTGCTCCACATTCTTGCCCATACTTGTTACTGTCAGTATTTTTTAATTTTAGTGATTCTATTGGGTGTATGTTGATATCTCATTATGGTTTTAATTTTTTCCTTTTCTAGGAACTCAAGATATAGAGCATCTTTTCCTGTGCCTGCTGGCCATTCATGTATCTTCTTTTGCGAATGGTCTGTTCAGATCTCCTGCCCAGTTTTATTAGATTTTTGTCTTATTACTTAGTTGTAAGACTTCTTTATATATTCTATACATGCTTTGTTGGATATATATACTGCGAATATTTTCTCCCAGCCTGTGGCTTGCTTTTTCATTTTATTCAGTGTCTTGTGAAGAGCAGACATTTTAGAGGTTTTGAATTTTGATGAAGTTCAATTTTATTGTAAATGGTCTTGTCTTGTTTAGTGTCCAAACTAGGAAATCTTTGCCTGCCACTGAGTCATGAGATTATAGCTTTACCATACTTACTTAGGTCCACAAATAAATTTGAATTAAGTCTTGAGTATGGTGCGAGGTAAGAGCTGAGGTTGGTTTTTCTCCTTACAGATATAAAATCATTCCAGCACTCTTTGTTGAAAAGATTATCCCTTTCTTATTAAATTGTATTGCATCTTTGTGCTGAGATAAGGATCCCAGATATGAAAGAGTACCTTCCTTATGATTCCCTTTATATGAAATTCTAGAATAGGCAAAACCAATCAATAATAATAGAAATAAGAAAGTGGTTGGTTTAGGGAGGAGCCAAGTTGGCAGAACAGCATGGAAGTTTTGTGTGTGTGTGTCTCGCATCCGTGAAATACAGCCAGATCAACACTAAACCATCCTGCACACCTAGAAAACTCATTTGAGGGTTAACACAACAATCTTCACAGCCTGAACCACAGAACTCAGCAGGTACACAAAGTGGAGAAGTGAACTGGGGGAGAGAGAAGCCGCAGAGGGCAGGAAGCTGTTTCTGCTTGTGGAGAGAGGACGAAGTGGGGGAGGGGGGTAGAATATGGGAAAAGCACCCCTCCCCCCCAAGCATCCGGAGAAAAAATGGAAAAATGGAAACAGCCGCAGGGACTGAAAAAAAGGGAGAAAGGAAAAAGGAGAGGTTTAAATTCCATTAAGACTATGAACAGGGGGAGTGCAGAGTCTGAAACTCCACAGCTCGATATCTGGCAGTGCTCTGGTGGGAAGGGTGAATCCCCAGGAGCAGAGTGGGATCTGGGGCTCTTTGGGCAACCCCGGGAGAGGTGGTTCCCCTGCTGGGAGGACATCTGGTAGACACGGTGTGGCCTCCCCATACAGGCAAAGTCCCTAGTGGACCTGGGAGAACAACCACATTTGCTGGTGCTGGAACAAGGTCCCTGGGGGTGAAGCCTGGCACCAGATGCGTGTTGCGATTTTCCATAATCCCTGAAATGCTGCTGCTACACCATCACGTGAACTTTTTCTGGTGCGGGCTGGCACTGGCCACAGTCTCTGGGCATCAGCAGGAGCACGGTCTTGCAAATGTTCCTGGGCGCGACCGACCAGCACCCGGCCAGTGCTCGGTGAGACCCTCCCCCAGAAGGTCTGAGCAGTCAAAGCCATAGTCCTTCAGAAGTAAGGAGTCAGGAAAAACAGCTGCATCTGAGATAAAGCTCAGGAGGGAGGTGCCACCTGGCAACCTGACGGCTTGGTCACGGACAGTGTAAAAGCGGGGAGCCAGACGGAAGCCAGAGACAAAGGACGGGTGCACGATTGCTGATCAGGAAGAACAGTGCTCTGTTACTAGAGACTGGGTAGGTGGGTGACGCCATTTTCATGGCTCCCGCGCATGTGCATACACACCTACAAGCGTCTGAATAATCCACCCCAGTAAGCTGAGCAGTGCCATTTAGTGGAGAATGGAGCCATTACACTAAGCCCCACCCAACTGGGCCAACCTTACTCTTCAGGAACACAAGTCTCTCCGCCTGCTTAGTTTACAGACTATAAAGTGCTTCATAGTTTGACTTCAAGGGGAAAACAAAGTAATTTCAATCGTATTTCAGTCTGTTCACTATTCCATCTATTCAATTTTTTTTCTCTTTTTCATTTCCTTTCTTTTTCTTGAATACAGAAAGGCAACTAATTATTTTTATTTTCAATTTTTATTAAACATTTTTTTCATTACTTTTTTCTACTATATTTTTTACTTTTGTGTAATTTTTTTCAAGTTCCTTTTACTTCCATCATTCATTTTATTGTATTTCAGTGTATCCATGTTTTCAAATTTTCAAATAATTTCCTTTTTTTCCCTTTCCCCTTTTTCTCTAATCTATCAAGCCATTTTCAAAACCCAGACCAAAACATACCTAGGATCTAGCATCATTTATTTGATTTGTGTGTGTGTTGTTTTTAATTTTTTCATTTTAATTTTTTTATTTTAATTTTTTTATGTCATTAATTCCTTTTCTCCCTTCAAAATCATGAAATGAAGGAAATCACCCCAAAAGAAAGAGCAGGAAGAAACGACAGCCAGCGACTTAACCAACACAGATATAAGCAACATGTCTGAACCAGACTTTAGAATCACGATAATAAGAATACCAGCTAGAGTTGGAAATAGATCAGAATTCCTTTCTGCAAAGATAAAAGAAGTAAAATCTAGTCCGGATGAAATTAAAAATGCTCTAACTGAGCTAAAATCTCAAATGGATGCCATGGCCCCAAGGATGGATGGGGCAGAGCAGAGAATCAGTGATATACAGAACAAACTTATGGAGAATAATGAAGCAGAAAAAAAGAGGGAGACTAAGGCAAAAGAGTACAATTTAAGAATTAGAGAAATCAGTGATTCATTATAAAGGAACAACATCAGAATCATAGAGGTGCCAGAAGATGAAAAGAGAGAAAAAGAGGTGGAAGGGTTATGTTAGAAAATTTTAGTGGAAAGCTTTCCTAACTTTGGAAAAGACACAGACATCAAAATCCAGGAAGCACAGATGACTCCCATTAGATTCAACAAAAACCAACCATCAACAAGGCGTATCATAGTAAAATTCACAAAATAACTCAGGTGAGGAAAGAATCATGAAAGCAGCAATGGAGAAAAAGTCCTTCACCTACAAGGGAAGACAGATCAGCTTTGCAGCAGACCTAGCCACAGACGCTTGGCAGACCAGAAAGGAGTGGCAGGATATATTCAACGTGCTGAATCAGAAAAATATGTAGCCAAGAATTTTTTACCCAGCAAGACTGTCATTTAAAATAGAAGGAGAGATTAAAGATTTCCCAGACAGGGGTGTCTGGGTGGCTCAGTCGGTTGAGCATCCGACTTTGGGTCAGGTCATGATCTCACAGCTCAGAATTCAAGCCCTGCGTTGGGCTCTGTGCTGACAGCTTGGAGCCTGGACCCTGCTTCAGATTCTGTGTCTCCCTCTCTCTCTCTCTGCCCCTAACCCACTCACATTCTGTCTCTGTCTCTCTCAAAAATAAATAAACATTAAAAAGAATTTAAAAAAAAAGTTTCCCAGACAAATAAAATTTAAAGGAGTTCGTGACGCTAAACCAGCCCTGCAAGAAATATTAAGGGGGACCTTCTGAGGGGAGAAAAGATGCAAATGAATAAATAAATAAATAAATAAATAAATATAAATAAATAAATACCAAATGCAACAAAGACTAGAGAGGACCAGAGTACACCACCAGAAACTCCATGTCTACAAGCAACATAATGGCAATAAATTCGTATCTTTTAGTACTCACTCTAAACGTCAATGGACTAAATGCTCCAATCAAAAGACATACGGTAACAGAATGGATAAGAAATAAGATACATCTATATGCTGTTTACAAGAGACCCACTTAGACCTAAAGTCACCTTCAGATTGAAAGTAAGGGGATGAAGAACCATCTATCATGCTAATTGTCTCCAAAAGAAAGCCAGAGTAGCCATACTTCTATCAGGCAATCTAGACTTTAAAATAAAGACTGAAGGGGAGCCTGGGTGGCTCAGTCAGTTGAGCGTTTGACTTCAGCTCAGGTCATGATCTCATGGTTCGTGAGTTCGAGCCCCGTGTCAGGCTCTGGGCTGATGGCTCGGAGCCTGGAGCCTGCTTCCGATTCTGTGTCTCCCTCTCTCTCTGCCCCTCCCCCATTCATGCTCTGTCTCTCTCTGTCTCAAAAATAAACATTAAAAGAAATTAAAAAAAAAAATAAAGACTGTAACAAGAGATGAAGAAAAGCATATCATAATTCAGGGGTCTAACCACCAAGAAGACCTAACAATTGTAAACATTTATGCTCCAAATGTGACAGCACCCAAATATATAAATCAATTCATCACAAACATAAAGAAACTCATATGGTATATAATACCATAATAGTAGGGGACTTCAACACCCCACTTACAGCAATGGACAGATCATCTAAACAGAAAATCAACAAAGAAACAATGGCTTTGAATGACACACTAGACCAGATAGACTTAACAGATAGATTCAGAACATTTGATCCTAAAGCAGTGGAATACACATTCTTCTCCAATGCACATGGAACGTTCTCCAGAACAGACCACATGCTGGGACACAAATCATCCCCCAACAAGTACTAAAAGATCGAGATCACACAGTGCATATTTTCAGACCACAATGCTATGAAACTCGAAATCAAGCTCAAGAAAAAATGTGGAAAGATAAGAAATACTTGGAGACTAAAGAGCCTCCTACTAAAGAATGAATAGGCTAACAAAGAGGTTAAAGAGGAAATTAAAAAGTACATGGAAGCCAATGAAAATGGTAACACCACAGCCCAAAACCTCTGGGACACAGCAAAGGAATTCACAAGAGGAGTTCATATATAGCAATCCAGGCCTTCCTAAAGAAGGAAGAAAGGTTTCAGATACACATAACATAACCTTACACCTTAAAGAGCAGGAAAAAGAAGAGCAAATAAAACCCCAAACTAGCAGGAGACAGGAAATAATAAAGATTAGAGCAGAAATTAATGCTATTGAAACAACAATAAAAAAAACCCACTGGAACAAATCAAAGAAACCAGAAGCTGTTTTTGAAAGAATTAACAAAATTGATAAACCACTAGCCAGACTGATCAAAAAGAAAAAGGAAAGGACCCAAATAAACAAAATCAGGATGAAAGAGGAGAGATCACAACCAACACAGCAGAAATACGAACAATAATAAGAGAATATTATGAGCAATTATACGCCAATAAAATGGGCAATCTGTAAGAAATGGACAAATTCCTAGAAACATATACACTACCAAAACTTGAAACAGGAAGAAACAGACAATTTGAGCAGACCCATAAGCAGTAAACAAATCAAATTAGTAATCAAAAATCTCCCAAAAAACAAGAGTCCAGGGCCAGATGGCTTTCCAGGAGAATTCTACCAAACATTTAAGGAAGACTTAACACCTATTCTTTGGAAGCTCTTCCAAAAAATAGAAATGGAAGGAAAACTTCCAAACGCTTTCTATGAAGTCAGCATTACCTTGATTCCAAAACCAGACAAAGACTTCACGAAAAAGGAGAACTAAAGACCAATTTCCCTGATGAACATGGATGCAAATATCCTCAACAAAATATTAGCCAACCGGATCCAACAATACTTTAGAAAATTATTCACCACGACCAAGTGGGATTTATACCTGGGATGCAGGGCTGGTTCAATATCCACAAAACAATCAATGTGATACATCACATCAAAAAAAGAAAGGACAAGAACCACATGATCCTCTCTATAGATGCAGAGAAAGCATTGGACAAAATACAGCTCCTTTCTTGATAAAAACCCTCAAGAAAGTAGGGATAGAAGGATCATACCTCAAGATCATAAAAGCGATATATGAAGGACCCAACGCTAATATCATCCTCAATGGGGAAAAACTGAGAGCTTTCCACCTAAGGTCAGGAACAAGATAGGGCTGTCCACTCTCACCACTGTTATTTAACCTACTATTGGAAGTCTTAGCTTCAGCAATCAGACAATACAAAGAAATAAAATCATCTAAATCGGCCAGGAGGAGGCCAAACTTTCACTCTTCACAGATGACATGATACTCTATATGGAAAACCCAGAAGATTCCACCAAAAAACTGCTAGAACTGATTCATGAATTCATCAAAGTCACGAGATATAAAAACAATGCACAGAACTCAGTTGTATTCCTATACACCAACAACGAAGCAACAGAAAGAGAAATCAAGGAATCGATCCCATTTACAATTGCACCAAAACCCACAAAATACCTAGGAATAAATGTAACTAAAGAGGTGAAAAATCTATACACTGAAAACTATAGAAAGCTTACAAAAGAAATTGAAGAAGATAGAAGAAGAAGAAGAAGAAGAAGAAGAAGAAGAAGAAGAAAGAAAGAAAGAAAGAAAGAAAGAAAGAAAGAAAGAAAGAAAGAAAGAAAGAAAGAGATTCCATGCTCCTGGATAGGAAGAACAAATATTGTTAAAATGTCAATACTACCCAAAGCAATCTACATATGCAATGCAATCCCTATCAAAATAACATCAGCATTCTTCACAGAGCTAGAACAACCATCCTAAAATTTGTATGGAACAAGAAAAGACCCCAAATAGCCAAAGAAATCTTGGAAAAGAAAACCAGAGCTGGAGGCATCACAATCCCGGACTTCAAGCTGTATTACAAAGCTGTAATCATCAAGACAGTATGGTACTGGCACAAGAACAGACACTCTAATCAATGGGGCAGAATAGAGAACCCAGAAATGGACCCACAAACGTATGGCCAACTAATCTTTGACAAAGCAGGAAAGAAGATCCAGTGGAATAAAGACAGTCTCTTCAGCAAGTGGTGCTGGGAAAACTGGACAGCAGCATGCAGAAAAGTGAACCTGGACCACTTTCTTACACCATACACAAAAATAAACTCACAATGAATGAAAGACCTAAATGTAAGACAGGAAGCCAACAAACTCCTTGAGGAGAAAGCAGACAAAAACCTCTTTGACCTTGGCCGCAGCAACTTCTTACTCAACACGTCTCCAGAGGCAAGGGAAACAAAAGCAAAAATGAACTATTGGGACCTCATCAAAATAAAAGTCTTCTGCACAGCGAAGGAAACAATCAGAAAAACTAAAAAGAAACTGACGGAATGGGAGAAGATATGTGCAAACGACATATCAGATAAGCGGTTAGTATCCAAAATCTATAAAGAATTTATCAAAGTCAACACCCAAAAAACAAATAATCCAGTGAAGAAATGGGCAAAAGACATGAATAGACACTTCTCCAAAGAAGACATCCAGATGGCCAACCGACACATGAAAAAATGCTCAACATCACTCCTCATCAGGGAAATACAAATCAAAACCTCAAAGAAATACCACCTCACACGTGTCAGAATGGCTAACACTAACAACTCAGGCAACAACAGATGTTGGCGAGGATGCGGAGAAAGAGGATCTCTTTTGCACTGCTGGTGGGAATGCAAACTGGTGCAGCCACTCTGGAAAACAGTATGGAGCTTCCTCAAAAAATTAAAGATAGAACTACCCTATGATCCAGCAATTGCCCTACTATATCCAAGGGATACATGTGTGCTGTTTAGAAGGGGCCCATGCACCCCAGTGTTTATAGCAGCACTATCAACAATAGCTAAAGTATGGAAAGAGCCCAGATGTCCATCACTGGATGAATTGATAAAGAAGATGACATATATATATATATATATATATATATATATATATATATATATACATACACAATGGAGTATTACTCGGCAATCAAAATGAATGAAATCTTGCCATTTGCAACTACATGGGTGGAACTAGAGGGTATTATGCTACATGAAATTAGTCACAGAAAGACAAATATCATATGAATTCACTCATATGAGGACTTTAAGATACAAAACAGATGAACATATGGGAAGGGAAGCAAAAATAATTAAAAAAACAGGGAGGGGGACAAAACAGCAGACTCTTAAATATGGTGAACAAACAGAGGATTAATGGAGGGGTTATGGGAGGGGAGATAGGCTACATGGGTAAGGGGCATTAGGGAATCTATTCCTGAAATCATTGTTGCACTATATGCTAACTTGGATGTAAATTAAAAAAAAAAAAATAATAATAAAATAAAATAAAATAAAATAAAATAAGATGGGTCTTTTGTAGACGGCAAAAAAAAAAAAAAAAAAGAAAAGAAAAAAAAGAAAATGGTTGGTTTAGGACTGAGGGTGGAGAAGGTTGGCCAGAATGAGGAAGAACAGAACACTCTGGGTACTGGAAATGTTCTTTATTTGGATCTTGATTGTGGTTATGTGAGGTAACCATATTTGACATTGTTAATTAACCTCACTAAACTGTATACTTCAAATGAGTGCTTTTATTATATGTAAAATGAATATATAATATACATTATATCCTAGGGGCACCTCATTGGTTTAGTTTGTAGAGCATGTGACTCTTGATCTTGGGTCATGAGTTCAACCCCCACGTTGGGCCTAGAGCTTATTTATATATATAAGTGTGTGTGTATACATACACACACATACACACACATACACACACATATGTATTATCGTATATAATACACATGATGCCTCAATATATGATATATAAATAAATTATATATAACAAATAAATAATACATATTATCCCCGATATATAATATATATTTTACCCCAATACATAAGTAAATTATATATATTTATAATATATATCATATTACATATTATACCCCTATGAAGCTGATTTCAAAAGTATATGCCTTACCATGGGTTGTAGAGCTGTACATAATCTAGTTCCTGCCTCTGTCTCTAGCCTAATCTCATACCAGCTCTCCACCTAGCTCATTGTCTTCTCTTCAGCCACAAGGGGTCTCCCTTCTTCAACAAAGCATGACCTTTCCTGTGGCCAGGCTTTTGCACTTGCTGCTGCTTTAACCCAAAGTACTTGCCCCTAGCTCTTTTTTTGTCTGGCTCATTCTCATTCTAAAGATCTTCCTTCAAATGTTCCTTCCTCAAAAACCTGTTCTTGCTGGTTTAATATAACCACGCCTTACCCTAACCCACTCCCCTTTTCACTTGGCTTAGTTTTCACAACCTAGTGAAGGTGTTATCTTCCAAATACGACCAGGGACGTTTGAGTGGCTCAGTTGGTTGAACATCAGACTCTTGGTTGCAGCTCGGGTCATGATCCCAGGATCATGGGATCAATTATCTCTCTCTCTCTCTCTCTGCCCCTCTCCCCTGCTCATGCACTGTCTCTAAAAAAGAAACAAACAAAACAGTTTTTGAGATTCTGTTAACAATAATTTTACTTTTTAATTCAAATTAGTATTCCATTGTATAAATATCCCACAATATGTTTATCCATTCACTTTGTTGATAGAAATTTGGGTCATTTCCAGTTGGGTCTACTATGAAAAAAACTGCTATAAACATTTGTGTATAAGTATTCCGTGGACATCTTTTTCATTTCTCTTGCAATACTCCCACTCAGAAAAGAAGGATATCTGCAAAGTCTCATGTTACAGCCCACTCTTAATTATTTTATTCTGAACTACCAAGCACTTCAGGTGGGGGAAGACTACTTAGCTTTAAATGGTATCAAACAAATTATAATATTTAGATATGCAAGAGCTATCCCTGATGGAAATGGTGAGAGAAGAGAGAGAAATTCATACATTTAGTACTTCTTTCTAAAAGTATGACCTCACTATTTTATTTGTTGTATGGCAGAATAAACAAGCATTTTAAATACCAGTTTGAAAGGCATATTCTGTATGAATGTCTACCAAAATATGGATAAATTAGAGTGTATTCATATAATGTACTATTAAACAGGATGTGCACAAGCTAGAGCTACATGGGTCAACATGGATAAGGCTTTTTAAAAAATAGTTCGACTTTTTATTGAACAGGTTACAGAAGAGGCTTGGTCAGAGAAACCAAAGCATATGTCATTATCAGACTCCTCTGATTCTTCTTTCTTTGCTTCCACTTTCTTCTCCTAGGTGGCGGCAGGGCAGCCCTGGTGGAGGGAGCAGGACTTTTGCTGGTGCAGCATCAGCTGCTGGGGCAGGTCTACCAGCCCCTACATTAAGGATGAGGCCCCGGTGTTGATACTGGCCAGGGCCTTTGCAAGCAAGCCTGGCCAGAAAGGTTCAACATTTACACCTGCTGCCTTAACGAGGGCATTGATCTTGGCCTCTGTGACCATCACCTCATAGCCGTGCACGATGAGGGTCAAGTAGGTGCAGGTGAGCTCCGAGAGGGAGACCATGGTGTGGGCGAGGGCTGAGCAGAATCAAGTGAGGGCCTCACCCCAGTGCGTCCTTCGCTTCCCTGGAAGGATCGAGCACCTTAACAGCAGCTGGGGAAAAAGCAACATGGGCAAATCTTATAGGGAAATCATCTTATATTTTAGGTTCATCATATATTTAGTCATCAATGATATATATGTTGTCTACTTTTCATTAAGGGAGGGAGACATCCATAGGCCCCTAACTAAGGAGTAGCCCTGTACAGTCATGTTATATCATCCCTCCCACTGCACTCCTACACACATATTTTGGACAATAGATGTATGTCTGACCCATGAGCAGCCAATCCATAATTAAAACTAATACATACAATTCCATGCTCAATACAATTAAAACAAACACATGCAATCTGTGCTCAATAAATTCCATGCTCAACGTGAATGGAGATAATAACAAATTCTGTCTTCAGAAGCTTCTCAGGGTAGGTATATCTAAATGGGGCCCTGAACAAGGAAGAAGAAACAAAGCATATGGAAATATGACTGAGACTAAAAGTGAAACTTACTGACTCACATCACTAAACAAGACTAAGGGAAACAAAGTATACTTCAGAATAAGATACATAACCAGGATTAAAGAGGGATATTTGTAATGATAGAAGGCTATCATATCTCAAGAAGATATAACAAGCCTAACTGTATTCATTTAATAACAGAACATAAAAAACTGATAGAACTGAATGGAGGAGTGGATAAATCCACAAGTATAGCAGAGATCAACACCCCTCTCAATTGCTGGTAGAACAATTAATGATAGCTTTAAAAACCACTATACCACAGACTCCACCAACCACCAGTAATAAGGCTTTCATACCCAGCCAAAGGGCTGGTGATCCAGTTCTGAAATCCGTTTTTAGAGTCTGTTTCCTAGGAACAGTCTCAATATTTACTCTTTTATCCATATTCCCTGGGAAAGAGATCTGAGACAGGGATTAGCTTTGCAAGACCCCACCTGTAACAGGAGTAGAAGTGGGTCGGACAGAGGGAGAAATGATCCAGGTTTGACAGAGGCCTCAGTTGATCCCATGTGGAGCTGGATGACTCTTACGAGTTGTCTCAGGGGCACCTGGGTGGCTCAGTTGGTTAACTGTCCGACTTCAGCTCAGGTTATGACCTTGCAGGTTCATGGGTTCGAACCCTACATCGGGCTCTGTGCTGACAGCTCAGAGTCTGGAGCCTGCTTCCGATTCTGTGTCTCCTTCTCTCTCTGTCCCTCCCCCACTCACGCTCTGTCTCTGTCTCTCAAAAAAAAAAAAAAAAGCTGTCTCAAATTGAGGCAAGGGGACTAGGTCTTTGTACCTCCCACATCAAGCAGGCATTGGAAGGAAGCATTGGAAGGAAACTCCAATCAGGCAAGACAGCTCCTTTCAGCTGAGAGCAATTCCTAGGCAGGGGCTTTGCTGTGAGCTAATGGAATGGGAGCCTCAGTCCTGAAAGGGGAGTGCGTCATCTCATTCATTGCAAAAGATCTGAAGCTTAGTGTTGTTAACATTTGAGGTGTCTATATGACATTCAAGTGGAGATATCAAGCAGCCAGTGGGGTATAAGAGCTTGGAGCTCAAGAGAATGGTGTGGGCCAGAGACAAATTTGGAGTCAACAGCATTTAGATGACATTCTAAAACTGTAACACTAGGTGAGATGACCAGAGGTATTAGAAAATAAGTAGTTCAAAACCTGGACCTTGGAGCACTTCCAGTGAAGAAGTCTGAGAGGAAGTAGAGGAACCAGCCAAAATAATGGAGAAGGAGCAGCCATTGAGGGAAGAAGAAAGCTAAGAGTATGTGACCAGGAAGCCAAGTGCAGAAGGTGTTCCCAGGAGGAGGAAATGACCAATCGTTGCAATTGCTGTAGATAGGTCAGGGGAGAGGACTAAGATGTGCCTATTGGATTCAGCCATGTGGCAGCTGATGACCTTGACAAGGGCAGTCTGAGTAGCATAGTGGGGGTGAAAGCCTGATTGGAGTCAGTTTATGAGAGAATGGGAAGAGAGGAACTGGAAGCATTAACAATTAGCTGATTGAAGCATTTGCTATAAAGGGAAGCAAAGAAATGGGGTGCCGCTGAAAGGGAAATGGCTTTAAGAAAGGCAAGAAAGTTTTTCTTTTTTTTTTAATGTTTATTTATTTTTGAGACAGAGAAAGACAGAGCATGAATGGGGGAGGGTCAGAAAGAGAGGGAGACACAGAATCTGAAGCAGGCTCCAGGCTCTGAGCTGTCAGCACAGAGCCTGATGCAGGGGTTGAACTCATGGACCGTGAGATCATGACCTGAGCCCAAGTTGGACACTTAACCAACTGAGCCACCCAGGTGCCCCGGCAAGAAAGTTTTTCAAAGATAAGAGAAATAACAATGCATAGGATGAAAATGGCCACACAGGACAATCGATAATGTGGAAGAAGAGGGGATAATGCTGAGTGATGGCCTTGAGTAGACGATAGGGTGTGGGACCCAGTGCACAGGTGGGGGTGTTGTTCTAGTTGGGAGAGTGGGTCCTTCAGTTGGAGGAACAGTCAGGAGACAGAATACATGAAAGTTGGTAGGAGTACGGTGAAGTTCCTTTGATTACTCCAGTTTTCTCTGTGACATAGGAAGTACCAGGATCGGCTGAGAGTGAGGACTGGGGAGATGCTGGAAATCTGAGGAGAGAAGAGTTAATGGAAGGGAATGCAGTCTGATAGCTGGACAGCATTAATGCCCACTTGAGGTCTGTGGTCATTAGTTTAAAGGGACAGTGATGAGCATGACTGTTTCCTCATCACAGCTATTCAGCTGCCAAATGGGGCACATCTATAAAAATCAGCGCCTCCTTCATCGTGTTGTTGGAAGGATTTGAGGAGTCATTTTAATACACATAACACGCTTGGACAGGGTATCACTTAACGGTTCTTAGGATCCTGTAGGGTACATTGTTATCTTGGGTACATATCTCAATTTTGATCACAAATGAGTTGACTCATAGAACCTCAAGGTTAAAAGCCATTGAGCCCAAACACTGAATTGATACTTGAATTGTATCCACATCGCCATTCAGCTTTTGTCTGAGCTGCTCAGGGACAGCGCATGTGTATGTAGTCATTGGACATCTGGGAAATCTGCTCTGTAGTAACTTTCACCAGTGTCTACTCATTCAGGCCACACTGAAGAAAGCATCCCTGTGTATGCTGTCTCTCTCTTCTACAAGTGGTCCTCATCAGGTTTGCCTATAGATGGGACAGCAGCCCACACAGCTGCCCTGGAAACTCAGTATGTTCCCAACCTTCCGAAACTTCCTTATAGGAATCATTAGCATTCACAGACGAAAACATTTCTGTTTTTTAATTCCTCTCATCTCCTGCAGCCACATCCCTGTCAAAGCTTCTGACTTGGTTAGCTTGTTTATCTCCTCATCGAAAAGTGTGTGATCTGCTTTTCTCTAGTCTAGAACAATTCTTCATTACTGTGCTCTGGAGAACTTCATAAGATCCTAGTGATTATTCCATGAAAAAATAGTTTCATGTAGTCAAATAATTTTGGAAAACTGCAGGCATAACTAAACAGTTTTCTCATGTAAAAGTATGCTAACATGTACTATAAATTCCCAAAAGGGAGCTGTAGAAATGCTGTAGTGCATTTCCTAAACTTATTGGTTAACAAATGCATTTTGTTGTGGTTGCTTCTTTTCTGGGACTAGCATTCCATAAGACGATCTTTGGGAAATCTCGTCCAGAAAGTATATCTCAAACTTAACTATTATATGACCTATAAAATATTGCCTTAGGGACGCCTGGGTGGCTGACTCGGTTAAGTGTCTGACTCTTGATTTTAGCTCAGGTCACAATCTTGCAGTTCATGAGTTTGAGCCCAGCGTCGGCTCTGTGCTGACAGCTCGGAGCCTGCTTGGGATTCTCTCTCTCCTTCTCTCTGTCCTTCCCCAGCTCACTCTCTCTCTCTCTCAAAATAAATAAACATTTACAAAATAAAAGATAAAACATTGACTTAGATGACTGTATTATAAAATAAGTATGTACAATCATAAAAATAGGTATAAACTCCACTCCTTGCACTTACAGCTCTTATATAAGCAACTATAAAACCAAATCAGTTTACAAATTAAATATAAGCAAACCCAATAAAATTCCAATTGACCACATTAAGTTAATGTGACATGTAGTACTGCTTTGCTTAAGCAAAATCGCCAGTGTGGAGTTTATCGATAAAGACATAAAATCCTATTATTAACTTGATTTTTTTTTGGCTTTGTGCACAGTAGACTTGCACTTGAACCATCAAATCATTGCTGATAAATTTCTTTTTGAAAAATGGAACTCATTTAACCACATATTTGTTTTGGGATGGGTCAATCAATGCCAGGGTGCACCCCTCCCATATAAAATAGTATATTTTTAAAACACTCTTTTAAGCAAATTATTGATTTATTTTCTGTTATTGAACTGTATGTAGTAAGTTAGTATGAACAAAGAATACAAGGCAAACACTTAAAATAGGAGTAGCATTCAAATGTGGTGCTCACTGATGTGCACAGATGCTTCCAGGTTTGTCCTTCCTGTATTTTTCTGTCACGTGGTAGTGATGACAATTCTCCCAGCGCTTGTATTTTCCTGAACTAGCAGAAAACTTCATCTACAGATGATCTGGAGGCATTATTTGGCTTTCACTTGACAGGAATATGATCTCAGGCAGATACAAAACCAGGTACCCAAACTAGGAGGCCATATTCAGTTTTTAAGAGAATCATCTATAATTCAGAAAATGCTTGTATTCATTTTTAGACGTGATTATAAAAGTAGAACAGATTAAGGGAAAGTAGAGACTGAGTGGTGCTGAAATGCCTACATTGATTTTTGCAGAGAGAGTTGGTCCACAGACTCTTTTCTTGGCAACAGGGAGGACGAGAAATCGGTTGGCTGGAGTTTCCAGTTCCTGCTTTTCTCCCCTATGGCTCCCTCCCCTGTCCTCAGACAATACAGGAAAGGAGCTATTGGGTATGTTTTGACATTCATTCACACCAATGTGCTACCTCTGTTGGCAGTTTTAAGACTTTTAATGCATTATTGTGGAAGAAAGACTTTCCCTCTCACCTAAAGGATGTTGGAATTCAGACTCCCTGGACTGGAGGAGGAACTGGATTTGGGGACAGAGAGGATATATAGGAGTGGTTCTCTCCTTAGAATTTAAGCCATATTGGGGCTCACAGGGGCCTCAGTTGGCTAAGCGTCTGACTCTTGACTTCGGCTCAGGTCATGATCTCACAGTTCATGAGTTCGAGTCCCATGTCGGGCTCTGTGCTGACAGTGCGGAGCCTGCTTGGGATTCTCTCTCTCTCTCTCTCTCTCTCTCTCTCTCTCCCTCTTTCTCTCTGTCCCTCTCCGCCATGCATGTGCACACACACACCCTCTCTCTCTCTCTCTCAGAATAAATAAACTTAAAAAAAGAAAAGCATTTAAACCATATTTAGGAATGAAATTGAACAGAATACAAATCTAATCTGAATTGTGATCTGAACTCACAGGCTTAGGCAGGTGGCATACAGAAAGCTGCCCCCTGCTTTAACCTGCCTCAAGACACCCTCAAGTCCCTTCTTCCCAGTGTCCTCCTCTTGCCGGGGACCATGGCTGTGTCTGGCTTGGGGCTCTCTTCCTGTTTGCCTTTCCTCTTTTTGAAGCCTGTCAGCCGTCTCTGTCCCATTCCACCACCTCTCCATCCAGGGAGGGAAAACATACTCCAGGACCCCCTCTGCTGGGCAGCTCGGGGATTGACATGGAAAACACATGAAGGGAACTTCGTGAGAAGGAATCCCAAGGGAAGCTCAGGTGGGGAGAAATAAGATGCATGCCCTTTGTCTTTCATCATGTGGGTGATAATAAAGATACTAAGATGCTAAAGATTGAACACCCAGGATATGGTCTCCAGGTGCACACCAATGCTCTTTAGCTAGAAGAATGGTGGATAGTGCTAAGCAGCTAAGTGAGAATGTATCTTGAGGATCTTCTCTGGCTAGCAATCTCACGACTTCAACTGGATTTCCTGATCTGGAGAACTCTAAATGACCAATATTCCACCCAAGTCAGGCATGGTAGGATTCTTGCCTTTTCTCGAAAGGGAGAAAAAGAAACATGACCGTAAGCTGGGATTAAGAGCATGCAACTCAGATATTTCATGCAAGTCATGCACCTAACTTATGTCTGTATAATGTTCATTGTTTTTCCTTCTTCTTTTTGTTTTTTTTTTTTACTTTTTTTCTCATGTTTTCAACAACTATTTATTAAGCCCCTGTGATGTGAGCCCTCTCTGCCAAGACTTTGAAAGTCCAAAGATGAAAGACTTGATCCCTGCCCTCCAGGGACTTTCAGTCTAGAAGAGGGAATTAACAATAAACTAAACAGCAAGACAACAGATAATTGCAATACATGACCATTCCTTTATTTAAAAAATTTTTTTAATGTTTATTTATTTTTGAGAGAGAGAGAGAGAGAGTCAGAGCCCAACCGGGGGAGGGACAGAGAGAGGGAGACCCAGAATCTAAAGCAGGTTCCAGGTTCTGAGCTGTCAGCACAGAGCCTGACTTGGGGCTCAAACTCACGAACCTCTAGATCATGACCTGAGTGGAAGTCAGACACTCAACCGACTGAGCCGCCCCCGTGCCCCAGGCCATGCCTTTACTTGCTACGGGCTTGTGAAGCCATCTACATTCCTGTTATCTCCACAAAGCAAGGCATACCCTGGTCTGCTGAGATTCTACAGTCCTTGCCTAATATCTTGTAGAGAAGGGCGTTCAGCATGTACGTTTTTTTTTTTTTTTTTTTTAATTTTTTTTTCAATGTTTATTTATTTTTGGAACAGAGAGAGACAGAGCATGAACGGGGGAGGGGCAGAGAGAGAGGGAGACACAGAATCGGAAACAGGCTCCAGGCTCTGAGCCATCAGCCCAGAGCCCGACGCGGGGCTCGAACTCCCGGACCGCGAGATCGTGACCTGGCTGAAGTCGGACGCTTAACCGACTGCGCCACCCAGGCGCCCCAGCATGTACGTTTTTGATAATGAAAATATAGACCCTTGTGTGAGGACAATCCATCCATGGGTTGCAAGCTCTTAGTGCAAGGATTGTAGCTAATTGTCCATTTCATACAGCAGGCAATTCACTGGAAAGAAAGTGTGGTAATACTTCCCTGCTGCCACCTGGTGCTTTATTTACACTAAATTAGCTCAGAGTAGTGGATAAGGCAACTGAAAATCATTTACCACGCTCAACTTTGAAATGAAATCCCAGCCCCATCCACCCAACACACATGTGGGGAACACGTGAATACACACTCACCATGCACACATATATCCTCTCCCTCATTGCTTCCATCTCTGCCAGCCCAGGGCGGGTTTTCTGGGAAAGTGCGTTCAGTTAAGACTAGAAAATGGGGCGTCTGATACAAGTTAATGTGTAGGGGGTGCCTCACCACTTAAAAAAAATTGTTTTAATGTTTATTTATTTTTGAGAGAGAAAGAGAGACAGAGCACAAGCAGGGAAGGGGCAGAGAGAGAGAGACACACACACACACAGAATCCAAAGCAAGCTCCAGGCTCTGAGCTGTCAGCACATAGTCCGACGCGGGGCTCAAACCCACAAACTGAGAGATCATGACCTGAGCCGAAAGTCGGAGGCTTAACCCACTGAGCCACCCAGGTGCCCCACCACTTTTTCTCATTTGTTTTACTTTGCCAGTTTTTAGCTTGGTTTTGAAGGTGTAAGCTTATCCTGTACATACAGGTTGTTTTTAAGCAAAGCTTTCCAGCCTTTAACGTGTCTAGTATTTTTCTAAGGATAATCGGAGAACTATTTATCATGGATTTTAATGTACGATGCAGACGGGTGATCTCAGCATGTTGGTTCCTGACCCCTTTCTATTTGTTGTCTGACTCTTGTAACTGTATGCCTGAAATAATTCAGTATTTTCAGATATTAGTATACCCTTAATCGTTAATGAAATAAAAAGCTCTTAGCTTCTCTTTGCAGTGGAGAAAGGGGGAAAAAAAAAAAAGACTAGAGAATGGGGCCAGGGTGCCATGATTGGACATTTTTTTTTTTCCTCTGGAGGACAAAGCACATGCTGGAGTGATGAACCCAACTGTGTAAAGAGTTAGTGAAGCAAGGGGTGCCTGTGTGGCTCAGTCCGTTAAGCGTCCGTCTTCAGCTCAGGTCACGATCTTGTGGTTCATGGGTTCAAGCCCCGTGTCAGGCTCTGTGCTGACAGCTCAGAGCCTGGAGCCTACTTCAGATTCTGTCTCTCTCTCTTTCTCTCTCTCTCTCTCTGCCCCTCCCCCATTTGTGCTCTGTCTCTCAAAAATAAACGTTAAAAAAAATTAAAAAGACAAAGAGTTAGCAAAGCAACCGTGACCATCAGCTTGTTGGTTAGCCCCTCGTCAAATATTTTTGAACACCTACTTTGTGACAGGCACAATTCAAGGCTCTGGGGAATCACTGGTGAAGAAGAGGAGTACGTTAGCTTACCTAAAGGGGATTAGTCTAGGGTGGAGAGTCCTGTTAACTCCTAAACAAATAAATAACATAATATCAGGCCTGCATAAGGGCTAGAAAGAACATTACGTGTGGGGATGTGACTAAGGTGTTTCAGTGACGTGGCCAGGGCTGGTTGCTCAGAGGAGGCCATGTTTGAGAGATGGAGAGGTGATACTGATGGTGAAAAAGAAAAATCTATGGGGGCGCCTGGGTGGCGCAGTCGGTTAAGCGTCCGACTTCAGCCAGGTCACGATCTCGCGGTCCGTGAGTTCGAGCCCCGCGTCGGGCTCTGGGCTGATGGCTCAGAGCCTGGAGCCTGTTTCTGATTCTGTGTCTCCCTCTCTCTCTGCCCCTCCCCCGTTCATGCTCTGTCTCTGTCTGTCCCAAAAATAAATAAACGTTGAAAAAAAAAAAAAATTTTTAAAAAAAAAGAAAAATCTATGGGAGGAGAATCTAAGGCAGAGAAGCCCACACAGGCCACGAGAAGAGAAGGACTTGGGTACCTACAGAACAGAGGAAGGCGAGGGTGGGAAGAACCACATGAGGTGAGTGATGGGCAAGGGGAGGAAGGGAAAGCTGGCAAGAGTGGCGGGGCTGGATGGGCTGACACTGGGGGAACAACAGTAAGGCCTTCAGATTCGATTCTACGTGCAAAGGCAAAGCGGCTAGCTGGGTTGAAGCAAGGGCGTGATGCGACCTGCTCTGGTTTTGTGAATGATTGTGATGGAGGATGGGTTATAGGGAAATTATGAAAGTGTGAGACCAGTTAAAAGGCTGTGGCTGTGTCAGCTTTGAGATGTATTTTGCAGGTAGAGCCAAAGGGTTTATTGAAGCCCTAGATGCAGGGATATGAGTGAGAGAAAGGGATCAAATAGAGCCTTCAGAGTATCTAAGTCGATGGTGGTTCCATTTGCTAAAGTGAGGAAGGCTGAGATGGGGAAATGTATTTGGAGTGCGGAATCAGTAGCTCTGTTTGGCCATGTTACATTTGAAACATCTGTCCGATTGCCATGTGGAGTAGACAGGTAGGTGGTAGGCCTGGATTTCAGGGAAAAAAGGTCCAGAGGAGATGTGGGCGACATCAGCACGCGGATGGTACGTGAGGCCATGTTGGTTCCCCTTACTCTGCTTTATAGCCTCGAATAACATCCTTACCTAACACCGTCTATCCCAGCTCTCAGAAAAGCATCTTTCCATTGGCAAGAATAGCAAAGTAAAAGATCGGATGGGGTGGTAAAAATCTGCCATTTTAAAGAAGAAGCAACTCCAGACACACGCATAAGATGTCAGACTTTGCAAGGGCTCTGCCTCCGAACCCCTCATTTTGTTGATGAGAAGTTCTGTGTGCGGAGAGATAAACTGACCAGCGGTGTCACAGGTCTGGTGCACACACGGCAGAGCCAGACCTTGAACCTACGTGTGCTGGCTCCCATGTGCCCTCTCCGCACTCCTTCTGGCTGCCAAGATGGCCCGATGGCATAGAGTCTGTGGGGGTGCAAACAAGGCCAGGTGTGTGTACCTCTCACAGGTGAATTTAAAATCAACATTTCAACCCGTATTTGAGATTTTCGTTCTGTACCATTCAAGAGTGAGTGATAGTTCCAGATTCAGCATAGAACAAACGAGAGCAAATAATTTTTAAAAATAACAACGTTCTGGAAACCAGTCTCTTCACCTCTGTTTCTAGGGCTGCTTTGAGACATCTGTCTCATCTGTCTTGGTCATCAGTGAAGGCCTTAGGACACCTCGCTTCCAGATGCCCTGGGAATCTGCATCTTCCCTTTGTGAATATGGCAACGGGCAGGGAAGGAGCGATTCTGCGTCCTGCAAGGCACCGCTAGAGGGCTGCAGAGACTAGCGGTGACAGGTACAGACGGTCAGCGAGACCCAACCCAGAGAACCGGCCATCATCACCTAGTGGCCCAACACTCCCTCCCTTTAGGCGAGGGAGGAAATTGGAGCCTCAGAAAGATTAAGGCCACTGGCTGGTGAGTGACAATCACAGATCTATCACAGGTTCAAAATTCAGTGTGACACAATGGCAAGGGTGTGGGTTTTAGAGCCAAGAATCCCCGGTCGGTCAAATTGCCCAACTTGTCTGAACATCAATGTTCTTGTCTGTGTTATGGGTAATAGTGTTCCTGCCATATGCCATGCAGCATGTTACGTCAGTAAGTTGGAGTTGTTGAGAGGCCTTAGTAAACATTTGTCAAATGCCCAGACCTTTCTCCTCTTCTTGCCAAGGCGCTCGTTCCTCTCTGGACTAACTCACCCTCAGGAAGCAACTTTCAGTCATCAACCCAGATGATCCCATCTGCTTATAATGCTCTGCTGCATGGCCAAGTATGTAAACGGCACTATATAACAGAAACATAACAAGCAAAGCCACAGGATATATATGTGTATATATATTTTACATTTATCAAAGAGGCTGGGAAGGAGGGTGTCTTCCTTGTCAGTGTCCCAGAATTTGGAGGGGCAGAGAGAGAGGGAGACACGGAATCTGAAGCAGGCTCCAGGCTCTGAGCTGTCAGCACGGAGCTGACATAGGGCTCGAACTCATGAACCGTGAGATCATGACCCGAGCCGAAGTCGGACGCTCAACCGACTGAGCCACCCAGATGCCCCATCCTTGGTTTGATTTTAGAGATGAGGAAACTGAGGACCAGAGAAGTTAATTAACTTGTCCAAGTCCTACCAGCATGCAAGTGGCAATGCTGGAGGTTAAGTTCAGCTCTGCCTGTGTTTTCACTGTGCCCTTTTTCTGTGAGGTGCTTGCAAAAGGTGAAACCATGGAAAGTGCCAGAAAGGGAAGGCTGCCGGGAGTTCTGAAGGGAATAACTGTTCCTGACCGAGGGATCTGGAAGGAATTCTGGAGGAAAGCTCAAAGTGGCCAAGCCTAGAAGCAGGAAAAAGGAAGAAGGAATTCCCACACGCCTATCTGTAGTTAACATGATGCATCGAAACATGGTGTATTTGGTGTATGAGAGAAAGACACACAGGAACGCACGCACGCATGCACGCACGCATACTTAAGGCTGATTGAATTCTCTAAAAGAACTCTTTCTGGAAGGAAGTAGGGGTCAAAAGCTGAAGTGAAAAAAAATCTAAAGGTAGAGTATTAACACCAGTGTGCTTCACTACCAGCTCGCCCAGGAAATTAATTTCACATTGAGTCGTTCTATTAAAAACCCGACTGAAGTGTCTTCACAAGGTAAACAATGGGAAAGCCTCCAAGATCTTCCTAAAGCCTGTAACACAGCCAGAGGCTGACCTGACCTAATTGGCAGGTGTAGATCAGCGGCCAGGGAAACCCAGTTCTCTTCCACCTACCACAAGCCTGGCCAGCTGCCACTCAAAGATGCTAGTCCAGTGGCCACACGCAGCAGCCTCGAGGCTACCCCGCCCCCACCTTCAAAGGTGCTGCCCGCCAGCATGCTAGTCACTGTGAGCACCTTCTGAACATGAAGGTCTAAACGCTCTTGCATAGCAGTTCTAGAAATAGCCAGGCACCTGAGTGTAACGTGACACAGGAAACATCCTTCCATCCGGTACAAAGAACGCTCCTCCAAAGGACAGGGAGAGGACGTCATAATTAGCATCATTCATTCATCCAGCAGAACTGAGCCCCCAGCTATGAGCCAAAGGTAGTTCTCAACCCTGGCTGCCCAGGAGAATCACCTGGGATCTTTTAAAAATACCGACGTCAGGGCTCCACCCAAAGCCAATTAAATGAGAATATCTGGGAGTGGAGCCCAGGCCTTGGTATTCTTTAAAAGCTCTCTGGACGATTCTCATGTGGTTGAGAACCACCACATTAGACATTGTGTACAACAAAACACAGAATCACTGACCAGGCCTCAAGGAGCTCACAGTTCCACAGAGCCCTACAGTCCGCGATGGGTTTTTTTCCTGTAGGTGACCTTGACTGATCTTCACACCAAGCCTGTGTTAGAAAGAAAACAACAGGCCCAAAATGGAGTCACTTGGGCCAGGCCCAACCCTGGGCCTAATACCTAACCTATTTGTAGTTCCCATCTTCCCCAGAAATATGTCTTACCATGTCAGTCAGGAATTTTCTGATGAACACCACTGAGGTGGTCTGTCACAAGGGCCCTCTCCATCCCCCAAAGGAAGATGAGGTAATTCACCTAATAAGGCCTAGAACAATTCTTTTCTTTTCTTTCCTTTCCTTTCCTTTTCTTTTCTTTTCTTTTCTTTTCTTTTCTTTTCTTTTCTCTTCTTTTCTTTCCTTTTCTCTTCTCTTCTCTTCTCTTCTTTTCATGTTTATTTAATTTTGAGAGAAAGAGAGAGACAGAGAGAGAGAGAGAGAGCAGGCATGGGGGAGGGCAGAGAGACAGGGAGACACAGAATTCAAAGTAGGCTCCAGGCTCTGAGCTGTCAGCACAGAGCCCGACTTGGGATCACAAGATTATGATCTGAGCTGAAGTTGGCCACTCAACCAGCTGAGCCACCCAGGTGCCCCAAATCCTTTCTTTTCTTTTGCTTATAACTTTCTTTCCTTACCAGCCTTCCCATAAAAACCTTCCATTTTGTATGCCTTTCTACTTGCCAGATAGAATGCTGCCTGGTTAACGAATTGTTTAATAAAGCCAATTAGATGTTCCAATTTCCTTCAGTTTTGTTTTTTAACACCTGGGAGGGTGTTGTGATTGCCCATTTTGCAGACGATGTAGCTGAGGCTAAGGGGGGTATATGTGCCCAATGCCACACAGCAGGTAAGCAGCAGAGTGGGCATAGGAACTGGGTTTTCTGATTCCAAGACTCTTGCTCTGCATCACAGAGGAACTGTACTTGAGAAACGGCATAGGTCACATCACAACTACACCAGGGCAGGGGCCAAGAGCCAAAAGGACACATGGGGACAAGAATTAGGTGGACCTACTTGTCATAGCAAATGCACGCTAACCAGCTGATGTCCATCAGTGTTCCTAAACTGTGTCTGTGTTGATCAATTGCTTGTTTATTTAACCATTTTCATTAAGGACTTTTCTAGGCAACAGAGCCTGTGGCCAGAATAGTAAGTAGATTTTTAAAAGATCACCTTGCCAGGCTCAACTCTTGGCCTTGGGATATGCTAACAACCCTTTAGAAGAATACAATTCATTGCACAAATTCTTAGGCTGTGAATAGTGGTACCAGCAGGTTTGCTGATTTGCTGGCCATTAATTAATAGTCAATAGGTATTTGAGGCGCAGCCTGTGTTAGTAGAAAGAAAGAGGGAGACAGGTGCAACATGTGGCTAAACTCAGGGGCTTTGAAATCTAATCCCTTCTCTGGATGGCAGGTTAGCCTTATAAAACCTTTGCCTCTTTCGGTTGCACACACAGTTTTGCCTACTCAGGAGTGTCCCGTAACATTTCCAAGGTGGCCTCAGAGATACTGAGTCTGGTTTCCCAAGGTCCTTTGGGAAGCAGGAACTACTACTCTTCATAACCAGATTTACTGGCGCTCTGCTTCTCCCTTCAGTATTTTGGCCTAGACTCAGCTCTGGTCTGCTCTTCCAACCCCTCCTCCTCTTCACTCCTGGGATCTGTCACCAATCAAATGGAACCCTCTCGTTTTGCAAACTAGGAGACCGAGGTCACAGGAGAGACCTGGCCAGAGCCAAGTGAAGAGTGGTAGAGCGAGGACCAGCCTGGCATCCTGGCCCCACCGCAGTGCTCTTTGCATGGGTTCAACCTTAGCCAACATCACCGTGTAAACAGAGCTAGTCTTATAGCCTCTCACCTTTTCCAGATCAAGAATAAAGAACTTAGATATGCTAATACGCATTATTAACACCTCAGTATAGGCAAAACCCATATCTCTTTTTTAAAAAGGATTTGCCTTGTATGTCAACTCTACTTCAATGATATATATGAATGAATGAATGAATGAATGAATGAATGAAAAAGGACCCATTAGGAGAAAAAAAGTCTCTAACAGCACTTTTGGTCTCTGACAGTCTGTATTCAGAACTTCTTGGCTCCTTTAGTAAGAGTAAAAGTAACAATAATCAACATACCATTTCCCGAGCACCCAGTATGTTCCAGGTGGTGTAAAAATCTGCTTTTATATATAGTTAATGCCCATGTAAAGCAGGTCTTTGTTTTTCTATAAGCAGATGAGGAAGCTCATATTCAGAGTGGGCACTAGCCTGCACAAGTTCACGCAGTAAGTAGCTGGGCAGGGTGAAGTGTGCTGCTCAAAAGACAGGGTCCTTGTACCACATACATAAACGACATGTACCCTCCTCCCGGACTGAGGCCTTATGGGAACGAGGGTCCGGAAACTGTGGACACGGCAGGGCCTGCACACGGATTCAAGGATGCACAAGGGAGAGAGGCACCAGCCCCCAAGGGCCGAGCGTCTTGTAGTTCCCTTCTAACTGCTCCCCCTTCCCTGCCCCCCATCGTTACCATTCATCTCCTTGTTAGTCACAGACCCTGGAGGCTGTGAGGGAAACAGGCAGTTTGAGCACAGCCTGGCCCAACCCTGGAATGGAGCCCGATGCCTGTGACATTCATCAACTGGTTAATTTCAGAAAGGCATCCATTTGCACCAGCTGCTTAAAAAGCTCTCTGCCCTCAGGAGACGCTCAGCCAATCACAAAGCAAAGGCAGGGAGTTTTTCTGGTAACCATGTTCAACCCAGTGTCTGTCTGCTGCTTGTTTGGTTGTATAATTTCAGTGAAGCTCAGGAGAGTGGAGAGTACGGCTAAAATGAATGATCTTATTTCCTTTAAATTATTATTCTTATATTTATGGCTCACATTTGTCCTTACTGCACAAGTGCCCTATTAACCTATGATGATGATGATGATGAGGATGGTCATGATGAAAATGAGTGCTATTGCTCTTTGCGTGGTGGGAGATGCCTGGCTGTTTCTGACAGATTCTCTCCAGGTGGCTGCATCTCATATGTGTGTTTGGAGGGAGGGGAGAGGGAAAGTCCCCACAAGTCTGGGGACTGTGCATGAGTTCTGTCAGTTCAGGTTCAAGCCTCAAAGTGAGAAAGTCCTTTTAGAAGTGATTGATCAACCAGAATGCAAACACATTCACGTAGAGAAGGAGAGATCCCTCACCCGTCCCCAGAATTAATTCTCAGGTCCAACCAAGAGACCAAATGCTTTGTGATCACAGATTCAGGATGTTGTCAAGGGTGGGTGTGGGTGGGGACTGTGGAGAGCCAGCCCTTGTTCTACAGCTAATACTTATCAAGCTCTCTAATTGTTCTAGGCACTGGACATGAATGGCCTCAGACTCTGCAAGAGCCCTAGGAGAAGGGTGCTAGTCATCAACCCCATTTTACTAGTGGTAAAGCAGAAACTTGGGAGGTCACCTTATTCATTCAAGTTCAGGTGCGTCCATCTACAAAATTGATTCTCAACCACCTTCTTGGTCCTCTCTTAGGGTTAGGGGCACTTAAAGAGTTAGCCTTATCTGTTCACTCTGGGACCACCTTCTCCCTGGTATAGTACTGGAGACTTCTTTTTTTTATAATTTTTTAATTAAGTTTATTTATTTATTTTGAGAGACAGAGAGCAAGTGGGGTAGGGGCAGAGAAAGGGGGTAGAGAGAGAAAATCCCAAGCAGGCTCCAACACTGTCAGTGCAGAGCCAGATGCGGGGCTCGAGCTCATGAACTGTGAGACCATGACCTGAGCTGAAATCAAGGATCAGATGCTTAACTGACTGAGCCACCCAGGAGCTCCAGTACTGGAGACTTCTGATTGATTTTTGTTTACATGTTCCTTTTTATGGTGTCTATGTAAGCCAGCTGTCTGGCTACATTTGACAGTTTGTATTTTTGTTTTGAGCTCAATGGTAGATTCGAAAATGAATTAAAAGTCAGGCCAGAAAAAAATATGTAATATATATACATAGTAGAAAGAAGTTGAAGGTGATGCTAGAAGGGGGTGGGTGGGAGAAGATGACATAAATATGCAGTTGTTGCATTGATTCATTTATTCAACAATAAATCTGTGCTGAATACCTACTGTGTGCCAGCTACTGAGTGCTTAGAGCTGACAATAAAAAGAACAGGTCTAGGCTATACCCTCAAGCTTCCCAGAGTGTAGTAGGGGCAGGAATGGGAAACACTAATGATCCAATGTTCAGGGTATTTGGAAGCAAAGGAAAGTGCATGGCCTGACCTTGCCAACGTCTCTGGGTGGGGAAGGGGGCTGGGAAGACTTCACAGTGCTTCTTAAATTATACCCAATATCTTCTATTAACACATCAATAGCAGCATAAGATCAGTTGAAGAAGTTCTTGTTTTAAGTCCATGTGTAGGGCAAAAACATCTTAATATGGTAAGTACAGCTGATCCTTGAACAACCCAGGGATTAGGGGCACCAGCCTACTGCCCAGTCAAAAATCCATATATAACTTTTGACTCCCCCAAAACGTTACTACTAATAGACTACTGTTGGCCAGCAGTCTCATTGATAAGTCAATTGACACATAGTTTGTATGTTATGTGTATTATATGCTCTATTCTTACAATCAAGTAAGCTAGAAAAAAGAAAATGTTATTAAGAAATTAAGGAAGAGATGGGGCGCCTGGGTGGCGCAGTCGGTTAAGCGTCCGACTTCAGCCAGGTCACGATCTCGCGGTCCGTGAGTTCGAGCCCCGCATCGGGCTCTGGGCTGATGGCTCAGAGCCTGGAACCTGTTTCCGATTCTGTGTCTCCCTCTCTCTCTGCCCCTCCCCCGTTCATGCTCTGTCTCTCTCTGTCCCAAAAATAAAAAAATAAAAACGTTGAAAAAAAAAAAAAGAGAGAGAAAAAAAAAAGAAATTAAGGAAGAGAGGCACTGGGTGGCTCAGTCAGTTGAGTGTTTGACTCTTGATTTCGGCTCAGGTCAGGATCCCAGGGTTGTGGAATTGAGCCCTAAATTGGGCTCTGCACTGGGCATGGAGCCTGCCTGAGATTCTCTCTCTCTCTCTCTCTCTCTCTCTCTCTCTCTCTCTCTCTCTCTCTCCTTCTGTCTCTTTTCCCTGCTCTCTCTCTCTCTCTCAAATAATATATATATATATATAGTATGTATACAATATATGTATACACACACACATATATATACACATATATAAATTAAGGCACAGAGAATACATTTACAAAGCTGTACTGCAAAGAGCCCCCCTATTATGTGTGGACCTCCACAGTTCAAACCCATGCTGTTCAAGGATCAACTGTATTTAAAAAAAAATTGACTGTATTTAGAAATATTAGCTTCAAATTGAATAATAAGATATGTGAAGTGGAATTAAAATAATAATAAACTAATGTGTATGAATTCAGGCAGTAACCTAAGCCATTGACATGATTAACTCAGTTGTCACTAGAACCCTAAGAGGTAAATATGAATAGTATTCCCGTTTTATAGACTAAAGAACTGAGTCCCAGATTGATATGAAAGGCCAAGTAGTACCCCTCATCTATGATGTGCCTAGTACTAAGGTTAAAGCAAGGGGTCAAGAGGAGACATCAAGTTTGAATTAGGACAAGACTCTTACACATGTGAGGTCTGTAGACTTGGGTCTTCATGGGTAAAATGAATGGGTCGGTAGATAAATGCTGAGATGCTTTCAATGTCAAACCATGAAAGTAATTCTTAAATTTATTTCCAATGGAATAAAATAAGGAAGGGCAAGAGATGAGAAACAGGAAAGCTGGGCTTTGGAAGATGCCTTTGGAACTTCATGGAACCTGTACCCACGAGGTAATCTAGAACAGAATGGACGTATGAAGGAAAGGACGTGTGGAGGAAAAACAAAAGGCTCCCTCGGAGATGGAAAAAGATTGATGCGGTATAGTACAGCAGAAAACAAAGTAAAAGCATCGTTCATGATGGATCGCCAGTGGGAGGGCTGAGGAGGAGCATGACCCCGACAACACTTCACGGGTAAGGTGGCAGGAGCGCCAGTTCTGGCATCAGACTACCTCAAGTTCAAATCCAGGTGCTCTGCTACTCTGTCGTGTGACCTCAGGCCAGTCCCCCAACCTCCTCCGTGCCTTGGTTTTCCTCGTCTATAATCTGGGGATAATACTAGTACCTTCCGCCTGGAGTTGCTGACTGATAGGCTGAGATAACACACGTGTGGCAAAGTGCTCCGTGAATTTAGCCGTTGTTGCTAATCCTAAAACAGTGGGAGACAGACAAGTCGCATTCCAGTCTTTGCATCACATCCAGCCTGGTTAGGCCCTGACAGAAGTCATGGCAGTGGCAAGAGTCAGTTGGGAAGGTCCCAGACAAACACTGAAGAAATGAGACCAGCCTTATTGAGAAGGGAAGGTCAAGGCAGCAGTCATTACCTGTGTCCACATGTGCATAAAGGAGTCATTTCGTGTGTCCACACACTACATGTGTCCACACGTGCGTAAAGGGGCTCCCTCAAAAATGCCAAAGAATTGTACCTCTTGATCTCATTTTGGGGCAGATCCAGAGAAAATGAGTTTCACACAGGAGGGAAGGACTTCCTGATGAGGGATTAGGTACAGAGTTCTAAGCAAGGAGGGGTGTCTGCTTGCTACCCTTTGGAGCATTAACATATAAATACATAAAGTCTTATTTTGCTGAAGTGGGGGCTTAGCCAAGGCCCGGGGAGTGATTAGAAGATGATTCCTTCCAAGTCTCGGGCCCAAGAACCTAGCACTGAACCCACTCGTGCGGTTGCTTTGGTTCTGTTTTCCCCACACTCAGTCACCCCTTGAGCTGCGCACCTACTGTGCGCCAAGCACCCTTCAAGGCCCCACATTCCATTCCTATTCCAGGCCTCCTTTCCTTGCCGGGCCTTTCTGAAGCACCACAATCGCGCACATGTGCGTTCCATTCCCATCCAATTTCAATTCTTGTCCATCCTCCAGGAGCTAATTTCCGACACACGTACACATACTCAAGTCAACCTTAACAATGGGTGCTTCCCTGGTGCCTGTGCCCGAGGATGGGCTGGTGGAGGCGGTGTGACGCTGGTTCAGACACTGAGCCTCCGCAGGGTCTGGGTCCTCACACTCACTCCTAGTAACATGGGCCCCAGAAACCGTTAGTGCAATGCACTGACTTCTCTCGGTTTCTTGGGTGCTGAGTAATGGGGGTAAACTAAAGAGAAGAATCGTATAAATAGACTACTTTAACAAATGATCATATTCACACATAGGAAACACAACAGCAAATCAGAACAACAGGGAAACGCAGCGCGCTAATGAGACCGGAAGGCTGTTTCGGTTTCTGAGCTCTGCTTGCTGGTGTTTTGAAAGGGCGAAGCAACTCCGTGGCAGGAATGTCCTGGGGGAGAAAATTCCACCAGGACCGGCTATTATCAGGCTGTCGTGGAGGAGGTGGGAAAAGGCTGCCCAAGAGAGTCTGATTCGTAGACTGCTCTCGGAAGGAGCCAATGCTGGGTCTGATCAGAGATCATCGTCTTAGTGCTGCCCGGTTTTTTGAGAAATAAACGCCCAGGATCACATCGCATCTTCGCAGGCTCCCCAGCCAGCCGGCCTGGGTCTGGGCTCGAGGGGGGGGGCGGGCAGGGGAGAGATGAGAAACGTGTAATCTGACGCCAGCACCTGCTGGCTGGCTGGAGGGCTGGCTGGAGGGCAGGAGGGAAGGAAGGCGGGTGTTCAAGAATCTTTGTGGAGGTTTTGCTTCCTCCCCCTCCCTTCCCTATCCTCCCACAGAATTGCTTATTCCTCTGGCAAAACCCTGATTCTCTGCGCCAAAGTTCTCCACGCACGAAAGGGGGGTGGGTGATAACATCTGGTACCCGCTTTTCCAGTGTCTTGCAAGGCTTCATATTCTAATATTTCTAAAGCATCTGGAAGCTCAGCAAAAGGTGACCATTTGTAAGCACCTTGAACTGTCATTGACAACTGATACTTAGTGAGCATAGACTCTGGACCAGAATATGTACTGGCTATGATAGATCATCCCATGCAAGGCTTCACAACAGCATGGTGAAGAAGGTATTGCTATCCCTGCCTTTCCGGCAAAGAAAAAAAAAAAAGAAAGCCCAGAAAAATTAAGTAACTTGTCTACATTTACACAGGTAAAAAGAGTCAGGATGGAGTCTGACCCAATATGTGGTTCTGCCTTTCCTGTGTACTTTGAATTGTGTCTCCTGGGACGTTCTGTTCATTTATCCTGTGAATACTCTGGGTATCCTTTATTTTATGTTTTTCTCCCTTCTGTATCTCTGTGTCTGTTTTTCTGTGTCTTCCTCTGTCTCTTGGTCTCACTCAGACACACACACGCGCACACACACACGCTCACACGCCCTGAGTGCCCAGTTAGGGGGCGGCCAGTAGTTCTGGGCCCTGCCCCATAGAGACGGTTTCCCTGTTCTCCCTCCTCCGATCCCACACCCCGTTTTCATCACACATTTCCCAGAGACCTCAGTGCCTGTCCCCTGCTAACGGGGCCAGTTCAGCTACATGAAGCCGGCAGTTTGAAATTCTTCCTCCCTAGGGTGAACCTTCCTTGGCAAGGTCTGAAGAAGTTTGTCCGTTCATCGTATGCTACAGTTCACTTGCCGATAAATCCTATATTGCTTTGTATTTGTGACAGCCCTCCTCTTGTTGCCTTTAACAATTGTTTGGCCCTTGAATCTTCCACATGTTTTCTGTCTTGTTCCTAGAAGCAGGAATCATGTCTTGTGTCTGTTTCATCAACACCCCCACGTGCTTGACACACGACAGGCATTCAAGAAATATTTGTTCGTTTTGTGTCCAGTTTCCTCCCCTTCCTGGGAATGGGTCTGCCAAGTCACCTCTGCGCCCACCCTCTGTCCTTTGCTGGATATTCCCCCATCCCCATCCTGCCCAGGTTTTTCATGCCTTCCTCTCCTCAGTTAACTTGGCATGGAGTCCTGTTTGCTTGCTAAATCGCCTTCTTTGTGTCCTATAGGCGGAAAGCAAACCAAATGCGGAGTGTTGCTAAGCTTTAGTTTCTTGTTGGACAACAGAGTTTGCTGGCCACATGACCAGAAGGACGACAGAGTTTGCTGGCTGCACGACCAGACTCTTCTGATCCTCTGTGTCTCTCACAGCTATCGTCTCCGGGCCTTTCCCTCGCTTGGAACATGCCATGACACATCCCTTGCAAGAGTTGTCAATGTTCTACCAACAGCTAAATCCAACGTACCTTTTTTGGCCTTTTATCTTGACCTCTCAGCCCATTTGTCCTTACTGACGGGTTTTTCGCAAACACTTCCCTCAGCTTTCGTGACATCACCCTCGTCTGATACCCTCTGGCTTCTCTGGCCGCTGCTTCCTCTGGTTATCATCGGTCCTACACTTATTAAACATAATTAACGTAATAGCTGGCATTAATGGATGCTTACTGTGTGCCAGGATCTTGGTAAACTTCATAGATATGGTTCTATAAGGTACGTACTGTCATTGACCCATTAGAGAAGAAGAGGCCAAGGCTCACGGGGTGACACAACTTCCCCAGAGACGTATGGCCAGAGGCGCCTGATCCGATTCCAAAGCTTATTCCAACAGCAACAAGATGCTTCATGTCATTGGTAGGTTTTCTTCTCTTCACTTTTAGAGCTCCTTGCAGCTCTGGCATGGCCCTGTTTCTCCTCTTGCTGTCTACTCTCCCTGGACAGTCTCACCCACTTGTCTTTAGCAAGGAAATAGTGCCACACGGCTACCTTCAGCCCACGCTCCTCTCCTGAGCTCCAGATCGTCTTCTCCAACTGCCCATGGGCCAGTGACACGTGAGGTCTCAAACATGACATGACATCTGTCCCTCAAGACCTGCTCTTGCTCCCAGACTCCCTCTCTCAGTAGAATCACACGATTATCCACCGATTGCCCGAGTGAGGAAACTTAGTGTCCTCTGTGTTACATCTTATTCATCCTCCTTAACGGGGTTTCCAAGGCCTTTTAAGACTGCATTCCTGCGTCTCTTTCCGGGATTTCTTCCCGTAGTCTTCACCTCGTTGCGATCACCCCATTGCAGTCCCGAGAATGAGCCAATCACTTCACTGCAATTACTTTCCCACCGTTGATGTAGTCTCGTCTGTTGCAGTATCTTGAGGATCCGGCAGAGCGCCGTGTACATCAGAGGCTCTCAAAATAATACTGAATGAATGAATGAACTGCAAAACAGCGTTAATTATAACTACTTCTCTGTTATATTGGGTAATTGTGAAAATTACATGCAATAGTATTTGTGATTGTGCTTTGTAAGCTGTAAAATTATAGAACAATAAAAAACTATGCATGGTTGATCTCTGCTTTTCCAGATTCCCCGTCCTCTTTCTGGACCCACTATCTCTTCAATAGTCAAGAGACCATGAGCTAGCTATCCAAGTCCTGCTGGGGACTCCAGCTGACATTTGCCCCGGGCTGTCTTGCTTGGAGGCTCCCTTCTGATCCAGGAGCTGCTAAGGTTGCATTCCGCATCATCCCTAACTTGGCGCAATCTGCAGCTGCTGCCAAAGCCTTATACTCACCCCACCACACCCACAACTTGACTCTCACCCAATCCAATTTGGTTCTTTAGGCCGGCTCTCCCCACCCTAAAGAGTATTAGTGGCCGCCTTGGCACTAAAGGCTAACACCTCTCTCCCCACACACCCTGATGGGACTTCTTGCTTTCCCTCTTTCCAGAAACTTTGCTAGAGGGGATATCCTGACCAAAGGTTCTCCTGGCATGGAGAAGATGATTTGGAGAGGAATAAAATGCTAAGAGAGTTTTAAAGCACACTCTCAATCATTGCTGGATTCAGAGGAGAGAGGTTGGAAAGAATGTGAGAAAGGGGAGAAATGAGGAGTAGATGAGAGGGTGAGGAGTTGCTGGGTGGGCGGGAGAACTCAGTCCTCCCTGATCATGCTCTGTTCCCTGACAACCACCCACTTTGGCAAAGCAGACGTCCTCTCTGGCCAGCTGCAAAGGTGTTCCATTCTCATCTAGTGTCACCCTCCACAAGACATGCCTTTGACCTCTTATGATTTAACTTAGAAATAGACTCATTCAGAATCATTGCTGACCTTAGAGGCCAAAATCAGAGGTCGTCACCGGTCGTCATTTTAATCAGTACATTTGGGGGAGGTCAATCACTGTATCCTCTGGTGGTTTCAAATTATAAAAACAACCAGAATCACAACAGCAATAGCCCCATTGGCTCATTCACACAAGGTGGGGGCATAGACATGCCCTCTTCTCTGTCTCAGCACCTGCTTCTTAGACTAACACCCCTTGTGACTTCTTGAAAACTGCCCTGGATATTCAGTAACCTCAAGTTATCTGGAAGGGAAAGCAGTGATCTGGCCCAGACCACCCATACCAGGAATGGACGAGCTTTTAATTCCATAGAAGCCTGTTTATCTGCAAATAGAACCACTGTGCATATGTTAAATTTCTTTCTTTTTATAAAAAAAATTTTCTTTTAATGTTTGTTTATTTTTGAGAGACAGAGAGACAGAGCGTGAGTGGGGGAGGGGCAGAGACAGAGAGAGACACAGAATCCAAAGCAGGCTCCAAGCTGTGAGCCGTCAGCACAGAGCCTGATGCGGGGCTTGAACTCCCGAACCGTGAGATCATGACCTAAGCTGAAGTCAGATGCTTCACCGACTGAGCCACCCACGCACCCCAATTTCTCTTTCTTTTTGAAATGTTGGGTTCTTTTGGAATGAACCTCTCTAAACGCCATACAAAACGCTGATTGGATGCTCCAGGTGAACATTGCCCCCACCCCTTGTATTCACCTGCACGCAGGCCCCTTCCCTCAGCCCCTTTATGTCTCTCATCTGACATCGCTGTGCAGGACCTCTTTCCACCACGCAGCCCCGTCCTGGGCCCAGAAGCACATTGCTTGTATGACACTCAGGGTGCTAAGCTCACCTGCACCTTTTCCTGTTTTTCCTGTGCAATTTGGGGAAGTGACAGAACTGTCATAATGTGTACGTTTAAGTCTCTGAGTTTTCAACAGAGAAGAGAAGGAGGGGGATCAGGAAGATGAGTAGGGGGGCAGACGCATTTTATTACTTTTCGAGATACTAGTTCTGGAGCCTCATTTTTTTTCACGCTCCAAAAAAAATCCCTGCATAACAACTAGATAGAATGATGAGCAGTGACACCTTGGAAGGCAGCCAGTCTAACACTAACCGTATTAGAGAGATAATATAATTTTAGACCTGGAGGGGCCTCAGACCTGATTTAGTCCAGCACTCTCATGTGGAGATAAGGACAGGGAGGCCCAGGGAGGTGTTGTGACTTGCTCAAGGTCACGTAGGGAGCGTGGTCTAGAAACAGCTCTCTGGGCAGGCAAGGCCACTCTATCCAGACTCTGGCAGGGTGAGTAGTGCAGCAGGGTCTGTGCAAAGGGCTGGGGGTAGGGCGGGGGTAGAGGCAGTGGGAAAGAAAGTGAGGGAACAGGGTGTTGGAAGAAAAGAAGCCAGGAAGGGTCCCAGAGGAAGATGTTCCAGAAGCACCATTTCAAATGGAACAGTCAAGCCTGAGACATCTGGGCATGAGAGGTGCCAGGTGGGCCTGGACTGGGCAGCAGTCGGGCACCAGGAAATTCCCTGGGAGTCAAAGCAGTCGGGAGAGGCAGAGTCAAAAGAGGCTGATTTGCAAACAGCACAGGGCTCTGCAAACAGAAACTGCAGCTGCAGGACCCAAGGACAGAATTTAGATTTATGGAGTGTGGATAGGACTTTTGGTCAGCATCAGTCACCTCCACCCTGTGAATCACAGCCAAATCTGGATGAGTTGTATTATTGACCATGATAATAGGAGGATGAATGGTGGCTGTGATCGCCTGTACTGCCATCAACCTATAAGATGGCTAGAAATTTTGATCTGGCCAGCCCTTGGCCCAGATAACGATGTGCCAGAGACACCGTGACCGCCGTGAGCAAGACAAAGGCCACTATGCACAATCCTGCGATGGAGGGGCCCGCTCTGTCATGGGTCAGAGCCCAGGTGAACACAGACCTTGGTTGGGGAGGTTGGGGGCGGGAGAGGTGGGTGGGTGGGAGCAAGGACAGCAAAACCTGGAGAATGGAGAGGACCAAATCGCCTATCTTCCTCTCACGGGTTCAGAAGCCGTCAGTGAGGCAGTGCCCAAACGTTGGTGCTCCTAATGCTCAAAGGGCACACCTCTGAACAATTTCATTGCCAGCATATCCAGATTTTGTCACAAGCCTTGAGTAAGTCACTTAACTTTGCTATGTGTCAGGCTAAATCAACACAATGCAAAAAAACCACATCTGGATGAAAATGAAACGCCTCTGTCAGTTGTCTGGGTGTTTTGTCTACCTGACATCAAACAGCTGGATTCTTGTAAACATTTGGATGACGCACTGAATTCTTCATTTTTCATTCAGATCACAAAATCATAAACTCTCCAGCTTGGCAGGAACTTAAAGGTCATCTAATCCCTGATATTTGGCATAGCCTCAAATGACCTGTTTGGTATTATTGTGCAAATCAAACACTAAGATAGGGTATGTGTTGTGTCTAATTATACATATTGTATCTTATTTAAACACATGTTTATTTTAACATTTTGTTCTCCTTGGCTGTTTAATTGAATTGTAAATGAATCATTTACAGAGTAAACTAGATTATTATATGTATGAAAATACAATGAAATCCTGTAATTAGCCCAGCCTTGATTTAAAAAAAATAAAAAGCTGCAGGTGCATAAATGTGCATGAACCTTGATGCCACACTCAGCACGGAGCCAAGAGGCTGCGTGAGTTACCTTCCCTCCTGAAGTTACCCGCTTAGCTTGACAGAGAGTGGTTTGCAAAGAAGTTTGCTTCATCTCTTGTTCACTCCCTCACTTAAGGCTGCCATTTATTTTTTTTATTTTTTTAATTTTTTTTTTCAACGTTTATTTATTTTTGGGACAGAGAGAAACAGAGCATGAACGGGGGAGGGGCAGAGAGAGAGGGAGACACAGAATCGGAAACAAGCTCCAGGCTCTGAGCCATCAGCCCAGAGCCTGACGCGGGGCTCGAACTCACGGACCGCGAGATCGTGACCTGGCTGAAGTCGGACGCTTAACCGACTGCGCTACCCAGGCGCCCCTTAAGGCTGCCATTTAAAGAGCTCGAACCCGGTGTCCGTTCCTGGACGGAGGCTGAAGTGGAGTTGACGACCAGTTCGTGAGCTTGAGTCTGCACCGGGCTCTGCACCCAGAGCGTGGAGCCTGCTTGGGATTCTCCGTCTCCCTCTCTCTCTGCCCCTCCCCCACTCCCTCTGTCTCTCAAAATAAATAAATAAATAAACATTAAAAAAAAATAAAAAACACAGGGGCACCTGGGTGGCTTTGTCGGTTAAGCGTCTGACTTCGGCTCAGGTCTTGAAACCGTGGTTTGTGGGTTCGGGCCCCGCGTCGGGGTCTGTGCTGACAGCTCAGAGCCTGGAGTCTGCTTCGGATTCTGTGTCTTCCCGTCTCTCAGCCTTTCCCCTGCTCATGCTCTGTCTCTCTCTGTCTCTCAGTAATAAATAAATGTTTAAAAAAATTATTTAAAAATAAATACATTAATTAAAACGTTCATCCAAATGCAGCTTCACAGAGAAGATGTGCTAAGGAAGCTTTCTCCCCCACAGATCCGGCTCCTGGCCTCAAGTATGTATTTCATTTCCCTGACAATTTGCGTGGAGCTTTTCATTTTTCACAAGTGGTTCTTTGAGCCATTGACTCATTTATCCTGGTAGGCTCTGTAGAAATGGGTACAACCAAATTAAGATATAGGAGCACAGGGTAAATATATTCCAAAACCAAATAATGTGTGCACTGAGTTAAAATGAGGGTCTGGGGGAAAAACCAAGTCGTGAAGGTCCGGGAAAAGGAAGAAAGGGTGAAATGAGATGGTGAGTCAATGAGGCAGGGAGATGGGGGAAGACTGTTCTGGATGGCAGGAGACGTAGATAAGGAGGTTCTTATATTTGCAGTGATGAAAGCTTATAACGGGATGGAGGGAAGGTGGGAGTAAATCAATCAGCCGGCCAGCCAGCAGCGTTTGCGGGTACCCACTGTGCACAGAGCGTTCTTGGTACAAATAACGGTGGGGAGTTAGCCAGGCTGAAAAGACCTTCCCGGATGAGCTTAAAAACTAGTGGAGGAAACCACCACAGCAAACAACACTTCTGTGAACTTCAGAGGAAGCAGGGCCATATCGAATAATGAAGATAGCTGTAATCTAAGCAGGTAGCAATACAACCACATGCACAAAAGACAACTCAAGCAATCTAGATAGTATAGATTTAATACATATGTATGTCAGGGCTAACATTTATCGAGTACTTACTATGCAGCAGATATTGTATTAAGCACTTTATGCACATCTTATATATGGGAAGTGTGGACTAGCCTGGGAAATCGAAACATCAAGTAATACGCCTGTTCATTTTGGTATGAAAGGAAATAAATGAAAGGGTATAGGGAAGAGGTGTGGGAACAGACTTTGGCATTCCAGGATTTGACATAACGAGCAGTGACTATCGAGGAGCAGTCCTTAAAGTGCAGGTCGTGGATTAATGTGCAACGTGCTCAGATAAGAGTGACTTATGTTGGGCGACGATTCTCTCTTAGCTTTGGGGGAGAAAGTTTCACTGCCCACTGGTTGCATCTCAGTACAACCTCCTTGTTCTATGTATTTCATTGAGTTTGTAGTCATTCTTCTGAAAGGATGCTTTACTGCACTTCATGGGGGGAGACTAGAAACCACTGTTTTAAATGCGAGTTTGAAGACTTGCAAAGATGTTATGACGTGCACTTCATAAAGGCAAGGGGTCTCCTGATTTCAGAGTGGCGTTCAAGTCCCCTGTTGGGCAGGGGTAAGTTCTCTGATGCCTCCCTGTGGTCTAATTCCAGTGGAATCACCGGGGTCTGTACCAGTGGTTCTGTCAGAGCCACTGCTGTGACAGCTTTGCCATTCTTGTCTCCTGGGAGTAACACCTCTGTTTTGCTCAGGGTTTGGGGGATGGAGAACTGTAAAATGTATTTCGGATTGGCCAACCTTCTCTTCAAAGGGTGCCTGGCCTCGACCCTCCATTCCCTGCTGTGCTGCGGGACAAGGCCCTGGGCTGCTCTTGCAACCAGGGTGGCTATGTTCTCTGCGAGAGCCTGCGCTCTGCCCTGTGATCGAATGCATAGTTGGATCTCGATAGAAAGGCAGCCAGGGCGCCTGGGTGGCTCAGTCGGTTGAGCAACCAACTCTTGATTTGGGCTCAGGTCATGATCCCAGGGCCATGGGATTGAACCCACGTTGGGCTCCACACTGAGGAGACTTCTTAGGATTCTCTCTCTCTCCCTGTGCCCCTCTCCCCTACTCACATACTCTCTTTCTCTCTTTCTAAAAAAATGGGGCACTTGGGTGGCTCAGTCGGTTGAGCGGCCGACTTCAGCTCAGGTCATGATCTCACAGTCTGTGGGTTTGAGCCCCGCGTTGGGATCTGGGCTGACAGCTCAGAGCCTGGAGCCTGCTTCGGATTCTGTGTCTCCCTCTTTCTCTCTGCCCCTCCCCCACTCATGCTCTGTCTCTTTCTCTCTCGAAAAAAAAAATGAATAAACATTTAAAAATTTTTTTAATTAAAAAAAGAAAAGAAAGACAGTCAGTCTGAACTGTGTGTCAAGTGGGCTCCACAGAAGTGATGACATAGGGCAATAAGGTTCTCTAGAAATTTGAACCGGTAAATTCCAAAAAGGAATCGGTAGCACAAAAAGCGTCAAGAAGGTCAACAGGGAAGGGCAACTGGGGAGAATAGCAGGTCACGCTTGTGGCGAACAGTACAACGCTGAAGGGCCGCCTCCTGGGGCAGATCCTCCCTGCGCCCATCAGACACTTCCCTCGTTGAGAGGCTACTGTTGCCAGATGGTTCTGGGATGTGTCCCTCTTCTATTGCCATAGGTATGCCTCAGTAAGCCCCCACCGACTGAGGTAGAGTGAGGTGGTGTCTGTTCCTGGGAAAGAAGATATCCCAGGACTGTCAGCCAGTTAGGGATCGTTTCATCAGTGCTACCTGAAGTACGGCCCAAGGACCAGTGCACTCCACCGCCGGGCCGGTGCATGCGAACCAAGAACAGAAAGTGAGAGTAAGCATTTGATACTTGAACGGGAATTTGACTGTGCTGCAACATCCAGTTTTATGGCTGTTGAATCTACCGATAAAAAAAATTTGAGCCTGCGTTTAGTAAGTCTGGGGGTTTATTTTTACTTCATTTTTCTAGTAATTTATTTTTATTGTGTTTTACAAAATTATCAGTAACCGAAGGGCCGTAAATGGTAAACAACAACAACAACAACTTAAAAACAAGTCCTCTGGAACAGATAGCCCTGATCGATCCTTGATCCATGAGTGGATATCAGCAATAACAAATAATAGAGTAGAAAATATTACAGCACATTGCATATAGCAAGGCTGAGTATGCATTTGTTTGTTTTTAACTCGGCAAGTATGGTTTTGTGAAACTTTTCTTTAAGTATAAGTAAATACACACACACGTATTTTTGTATACGTATACTGCAGGGCAACGAACCTGGGATCATCATGTTTGTTTGTAAAATGGGCCTCTGCTTTTTTCATAGGTATAGGGAAAAATATGTACATCACTGGAAAATTATGTAGTATCTATAGGATACTCTTTTGCATTATCTGATTTTCACTCTATGGGATCTATTTGACAACTGTATAAATTGCAGATCACTGGGGCGCCTGGGTGGTTCAGTCAGGTAAGCATCCGATTCTTAACTGTGGCTCAGGTCATGATCTCACAGTTCATGAGACTGAGCCCCACATCGGGCTCTGTGCTGATAGTGCAGAGCCTGCTTGAGATTCTCTCTCTCCCTCTCTCTCTCTGCCCCCTCTCTCACTCATGCTCTCTCTCAAAATAAATCAGTAAACATTTAAAAAAAATGATAGATAACTGATAGCATTGCAAAATAATTCCTGTCTATAGACATGCAAATTCTATCACTTTAGGGAGTGGTTCGGATGACTCCCACCCCCCCATGGAAGAAACCAGTTTTGCCTCTTTTTGTACATTCTTTTCAGTATTCCTGATGTAGAAACATCCCTGTTCTCTGGATTCTCTTTGATCCAGTTGTAACATCCATCTAGTTCCCTCACTGGTTGAATTAAATAAAGTCTCTAAGGGGGCGCCCGGCTGGTTCAGTCGGTACAGCACGTGACTCTTGATCTCAGGGTTGTGATCTCGAGTCCCACGTTGGGGGTAGAGATCACTTTAAAAAAGAAAAAAGGCAGTAAAAAAAAATCTGCAAGGCATGAACATTCTAACTCTGTATGAGCGTCGAGTCTACCTTTTCTTAAGGATGATCTTTCAACAGAGGTCATGGTAATGCTTTCATGCCAACATCAGGTTGTGGTGTTCGTTGAGACTGAAGTCCATTCTGATGAAATGGGACCCCTTGACAGGAAGCAAAGCCTGGGACCCCAGCAAGGCTGAGGGGCTTCCTTCTGTGCTCACGTTCTGCAGCTGCCATTACAGGAATTGAAAGGGACTTCGATTGTGAAAGACCTTTGCGAAAGACCAGGTGCTGTCAATGACTTTGATTGCTGCTCCATAATATCCCTCCCAGACCTTATTCCTGTGATATTTTAAAATACACATCCCTCTTATTATAGTTCAGAAAAATGTCAAGATGCAATTGAACGTAGACTAGGTAAATTTGAAGTATAAGGCCTCAAAGATAGCAAGAATGAACAACAGCCTGAGAATCAAATATCTAGATGCTAGCCCAGGGGCGCCTGGGTGGCTCAGTCAGTTGAGTGTCCAATTCTTGATTTCGGCTCAGGTCATGATCCCCTGGTCAGGGGATCGAGCCCCGTGTCGGGCTCTGTGCTGAGCATGGAGCCTGCTTGGGATTCTCTCTCTCCCTTGCTCTCTGCCCCTCCCTAACTCAAGCATGCTCGAGCTCTCTCTCTCTCTCTCTCAAAATAAATAAATAAACATAAAAAAATAGATGCTGGCCCAGCTTGATCTCTAATTAGCTGTATGATCTTAAGAAAGTTACTTAACCTCTGTGGGCCTCAGATTCCTTATCTGTACTTTGACCTAAATTAATAGCTTTGATTTGGGGGTGGGGCGGAACGTGGGGGTAACAACAGTTTTTTCAAAAGAAAGCTTGCACACAGTCCCAATTTGCAAAACAATGACAGACACTCTCTCCAGTTGGGTGTCTGCTTGGTTTCAGCTCCCCACACTGTGGCCGGCTCCACTTCCAGGGGCCCCTCAGAACCCTAAGGATTCCAGAATAGCACAGCCTCCGAGACGTGGAACTCAGTTGCATGAAAGCCCTTCCTAACGCTGTGATGTTACAGTCAATTATTTTGTCTCCGAGTGTCCCGACCTTTGGAGTGGTGTTTCTATCCCCAGTTCCCGTAACCCCTGGGATTCACCCCTCAGCTCTAGTTTAAAACATGTCTGTTGTATTCTATGGGGCACCTGGGTGGCTCAGTCAGTCAAGCATCCGACTTCGGCTCAGGTCATGATCTCATGGTCTGTGAGTTCGAGCCCTGTGTCAACCTCTGTGCTGATAGCTCAGAGCCTGGAGCCTGCTTCAGATTGTGTGTCTCCCTCTCTCGCTGCGCCTCCCCCGCTCATGCTCTGTCTCTCTCTGTCTCTCAAATATAAGAAAATGTTTAAAAAAAATAAAATAAAACATATCTATTGTATTCTAATAATCTGTTGAAATATCTGCTTCCCACACCAGCCTGTGAGTTCCCCGAGAGTACAAGCCACATCTTCATTCTGGGCCACCTCTCTGAGCTCTCTCCTCCACCCTCCCAGTGACCTCCTGCTCAGAGCTCGCTCCTGAGCCTCAGGCTCCCACGTGCAGCTGCGTGCCAGACAATTCCACCCTGGGGACCTCCCAGGCTCTTCAAAAGCAACACGTGTAGAACTGGCCAGAGCTTCGTTCAGAACCCTCACCCCATCCTGACGTCCCATCTCGATGAAGGATGCTGCCATCCACCCGCTGCCTCACTTCATTGCCACATCCAACCTGTGACGTGTCCCTTAATTCCACCTCCTCCTATTCTTGGTTCCACATGCTTCTCCTCCAGTGGGACACTGCTATTGCCCAAGCACCCATGGCCACAGGGATAACAGCAGATAATTTTGATGGAGCTTTCGGGGTGCCGAGTGTTGTGGTAGTATGTACGTATATAAATAAGTGAATTAAGTAAGTTGCTCTTCATATGCGAACTCCTTCAATGTCCGCGCCTACTTGGTAGCTTAGTGCTCATTACCAGTCTCTCATTTGATGGTTAAGGACATTGAAACTCGGAGAGAATAAATAACTTGCTGGAGCTGGAACGCGAGCCCCTCTTTCTCTAATGCTAATGCTCCAGCCCTTGACCGTTCCATGAAAACTGAAATGTGGGCTGGTGTTCTGTCCCTACCACCAGCCTTGCCCTTTTAAGTCCTTTCTCCCTTCTTATAGCCCGGGGCATTTTTAAAAATAGAAGTCTTATCATGTATCCTCCACTGACAACTCTTCATTGTTTTTCCTTTGCCCTGGATACGGTACAAACTTGTTTCGAGCTCACTGGGCCCTTCACAATCTGGACCACATTAACCTCTCCGACTCTCTTCTTGCCTCTGTCACCCTGGGCTCCAGTCACATTGAATCATTTGCAGTTTTGAGCACACACCTCACAGTGTCTCGCATCTGTCCATACCGCCTTTTGCTTGTGCCTGGCAAATTCTTTGCCCCACCTCTTTACCCAGCCGGCCCCTGGGCCCCAAGTCACACTCTAGGGCTCAGCTCAGAAACGTTCACTGCTAAGAAGCTCTCTGTGACCCACTCCGGTTGCCGGAGCCCCGTGTATTTCCTGACGGTATCGCCGTTACTCAACATGGGAAGTCCCTGTTTATTTGTCAGTGTCCCCCACCAAAACCAGCTCCCAGAGGGTAGAGACTGCTTCTCATTCATACATTGTCACCCTTTGCCCTAAGTTGGGTTCCTTTGAAACAGGTGAGGATTCTTGGCAGGTGATCGATTTATTGAGGGAGTATTTATCTCAAGCTGGTCCCAGAGGGAGCTCTGGGTCTTGATGACAACACAGATTGTCCCGTCTCCAGTGAGCAAGTGGGCTGAACTTCCATTCCCTCAGAGAGAGAGAGGGAGAGAAAGAGAGAAAGAGTGTGTCGGGGACATAACCCCCTGGCATCACTGGGGACAGTGCTTCCCACCCATAGGATTCCAGAAAAGGGCAGCTGTGAGTCCTTAGCAGCTAGCAGGTGGGTACGCCCTCTGGCTAAGAGGATTTGCTACTCACCCCAGCAACTGAATGCAGCCTGCCACATGACACTCAATAACTGTCAGAGGAATAAACGACATAACTTTTTTATTCATCTATTTCTCCTTTATTCCTGGCTTAATGGTTTTTCTCGTGAATTAAATCCCCTTAAAGCTCTCTAGCTTTTTTCCCCTTCCCTGAACTCTAACCACTTTACAGTGTTCCCAAACTTGGGTAACTCTAGTTTCTCCCTTAATGTGTTTTGTTAAGTACTAGCCAAATGTGTACACGACTGTTCAAATTTCTACAACTTAATTAGTTGTTAAGGGTCTAACTGCTCCCCAGTCAGACTGTACACATCTTCTCAAATCCAGGAGGATTTGCGGGGGAAAAGTTTCTGTCATACTGGCAATTGTGGGCAAATTTGATTTTTAAAAAAATTTTTTTAATGTTTATTCATTTTTGAGAGAGAAAGAAACCGAGTACAAGTGGAGGAGGGGCAGAGAGAGAGGGAGACACAGAATGCGAAGCGGGCTCCAGGTTCCGAGCTGTCAGCACAGAGCCCGATGTGGGGCTCGAACTCATGGACCGTGAGATCATGACCTGAGCCAAAGCCAGACACTTAGCCGACTGAGTCACCCAGGCGCCCTTGGGAAAATTTGACTTTTAAGCCATTTGCTTAGAATGATCTGCTCCAGAATATCTACATATATCCTGCTTGAGGGTCTACTCAAATATATCTATCAATTCTCCATAATTTGTGTGTGTATTATCAAGGGTAAGGGCCCTTACCTAGCAGTTAGCTGCTGCCTGTTCAGAGGGCCTGACATCAGCAGCCCCCTTCCCCAGTTAGGAAGCTGGGGAGGTCCTCTGTGGAAGGAAGGTGGATTATTCCTACAAGAAGTTTGCTTCTGCCCAAGAGGGCCAGGGCCCCGACTTTGTTCCTCAAAGACATTTTCTCTCTGGGAGAAATTCAGCCCCATCAGACCCAGCCAGAAGTTAAGAACCTTCAAGGTAGAGACTGAGTCTTGTTCGTCTTTACATAAACTTAGTAATACTTCACACTCAACTGTTTAAATGTACTTTCACATATAGTATCTCATTTGACCCTCACAAAAATCACAGTGAACAAAGAACTATTGGTCCCATTTTACCATCAAGGAACATCTAGACATCAAGACATCTAGAAGTCAAATGCCTCCCCTACGATCACATAGCTATTAAGTGATGGAGCCACGATTCAAACCCAGGATTTCTGATGCCAAATGCGATGGTCTCTTCAGGGCACCCCCCTGCGTCCCTGAGTAATGTGAGGCTGGCATGCCATATGCCCTCATTAGCTGTTTGTTGGGTTGAATTACCTAGGGCTTCTATTATTCATGTCCAGTGCTCCCCTTCTTTGGTCTAGATAGCAAAGAGTACACGATGGGCTCGTCTGTGTCAGTGGAAGCATTGTGCCAATAAGGTCAAGGGCATTGGTTCAGTTCTCAAAAGAACAGTTACTTCTGTCCCAAGACAGTAGCAATCTTAGTTCCAGAGATAGAGATCACTCTCCTAATCAACCGTTTTGCCTGAGCGTCATGGTCAACAGCAAGGAATGGACAAAATAATTTGAATAGGGAGGGGCAAATCCATTACTAATTCCAGGGAGCCTGGGAAAGAAAATCTCGTTATTTTAATTTTTCTCCTAGGAAAAGGGGTAGAGAATCAGTGGAGTTACCCCAAGAAGACTCTGGGTCAATATTCAATGATTCAACTGGATCTAGCCCTAAAATGTTTAGGAAGGAGGGGGTGAGCCAGGCTAAAGTGAGAACAACGGCACAGGAAGAAATGACCAGCTGGGACGTTTGGTTCCAAAACACATCATGTCTTCAAAGAGGAGGTCAGAGGGTACATTTTCTGCTAGAGATACCTCGAAGAGTTTGAGGAACAAGAAAGTGTCATGCTTCCACTGGCTAAATTTTAAATCCAGAAACTCAAATAAAACCTTCACCCAAGTTCCCAACTTCCATTCCTACCACTTAGCTTATAACGACAAGAAAGAACAAACGCTTTCTAACAAGTACTTGAAAACTTCAGAGCTCTTATTGCTAATAAAGCTCACAGCCGTTCAATTTTATGAACACTGGATGAGAGGCCTGTTGTACGTCCACAACCCTACAAGGCCCCGGGAGTGGGGCGCATGAAGCCTCTGCCCTTGTTATCATCCAAGGAGTAAAACCATTGTAGTGCGTTAGTAACACAAGTCAAGCAAAAAGTAAGCGCTGACTGGTGCATGTGCTCTAGGAGATTCAGGGGGAAAGCTGGCTGTGATCACATTCCTTTGGGAAATCTTCATGGGAGAGGACTGAACTGAACTTTGAAGGATTGTCAGGATCTGATTCTGAAGGCAGAGGGGAGGGGAAAGAGACTTCCTCTTTCGAATCCAGTGCCCCACCTACATTCTCCGGGCCCCCTTTGCTAGTTCGGCCATTGCTGCAGCAACCAGCCACAAGCAAACAAGATTTGGCACTTCGGGGCCCGGAGCAGTGCTCGCTTTCCCTTCCTGGCTTCCTCCACCCTCGCCGTCCCATCCGCAGGAACCAGCTCAGCTGCTCTGATACACGTGCAAACCTGGCAGCTCGTGGAAGTTAACACCCAATGGACAGCACTCGATCAACGGGGAGCAGAAGCTGGTGGACCGATGCCTCCGTCTTCCGCCCTGCGGGTTCCCAAGTCTGAGATGCCTTATACAAGGGCTCTTCAAAGCGTCCCAACTAGCACTGAACACGGGTTGCCTGCAGTGATAATCAGATAAATAAAGTCCGCATGGATTGGCTTCTCTTCCTTTCCTGTTTCAGTCTTTACAGACCCCAGGCCCCCAATCCTATTCCTTAGAATCACTTCCCAAAACTAACTGCCTGCACACAAGCTCTTGACTTGGAAAGAGTCTGGACTAAGGTTAAGAATGAGCTTGTTGCTTTTTCTTGACCTCCCTGAAAAGCAGGTGTTCCAGAGAGAGGAGAAAGTCATGCAATACGGTACAGGGAGGGAGGTACCGAATCTCTCTACCAAACCTCACAGGCGGATGACCTGCTCCTTCTTTTGGCTTGGTCCTACAGGACTTCACTTAGAGCCCTCCTGGGGGTCTTCGGAGAGCTCCCTGAGGCCTGAGTGATGGAGAATGCCACCTCTGTGCAGTATAGGACACTTCACTGAGGCTGCAGCAGCCCAGCCCCGTGCCCTCCTCTTTCCCCAGTTGTCAGCGAAAGCTGAAAGGGGTTCTTGTACTCTGAGGCCCAGCCTTGTGGAGAGGGCGAGAGCTGGACCTCAGCCTACCTGCAGCACCCTTGTGGCACTCCTGTACATTCCTCCCTCCCTAAGCCACCAGGTCTCAGCACCCTCCAGACCCCCGACCCATCCCCAGGTTGGCATTTGCTCAGTCTGCACGCAGCCAGCCTCCCCAGACCGCTCGGCCCCACTGTGTCCTCACCAGAAAGCATGCTCGGAAGGGCCCTCAGACCGGCTTACTCTGATCTTGGCAGTACGCCTGATCCTCTCTGAATGTAGACCATGTTGAGTTTTGTGCCTCACAAGTGAAGCATGATAATAAGAGCTTGGAGAGGATCTCACAGGGATATGGGTTTGAGAAAAAGATCTAGACTGAATGCCGAGAGGAACAGGGTGACTTAGCTCAGTGAGAAGGAAGGATGTGCAACGTGCCAATGGTCCCAGTGATTCAGACAGACCGACCCATGCCAGAGGCATGGGACATTGCCTGAAAGACTGAGGTTGGTGGGAACTTCTCCCTCAGAAGGACCGTGAAGGCCTTGCATTAGGTGGGAAGGTGGGGGCGGGAAGATTGTCAGGGAGACTGAAGAGAGGTAGATGGCTGAGTAGGGTTTCTGGTAAGACCAACAGGACTCAGGGTTCATTTAAGGACGACTAAAGCCCAGTCATTGGTGGTGGGAGGCTTGTTCTCCTCGACAATCTCTCTGGCCCTGAGTGATGCCATCAGGCTCAATTTTACCCGTGTGCACTTGAAGGTGCAGGAAAGCAATGTGGAGAGGAGGGGAGAGAGGGCGGTGGGAAAGGCAAGAAGGAAGGGGGAATGGCATCTGTAATTGCTGTCGGAACGCTTCCGCATCAGCAGCCAGCCCTACAGGTCTTCTGGACCCTGTTCAGGAAAGCCGCGTGGCCCAGGGGTCAGGATCCTGGCCTGGGCGACAGACCCGAGGGTCCCAGCGCTGCCTTAGGCAGGCTGAACAGCCCTTGCTCCACACGTACCTCCCAGCACAGCTTCCTCAACTAGAGTGGAAACCTCGTGAGGACAGGCACTTTGCCCTATTCATAGTGATAGCCCTGGAGCCTCGTAGGGCACCTGGCAATACATATTTTCTGAATGAATGCAGAAACCTATGAAATGGGAGTAATGTGACCACTGCTCCATGGGCAATAAAACATCATGACAAAGAACATAGAATTCATCTGAATTCAAACTCAGCCACTTCTAGCACGTAACTTGGGCAGGTTAGTGAATCTCTCCATGCCTCTCTGTGCCTCAGTTTCCTTATCTGTAAAATAGAGAAAATAACAGTACATCTACCTCAAACAGGTATGGTGTAGCTTAAAACAAGTTAATTTAATGTATGTGAAATGTATAAAATAGTGCCTGGTTATATATTTGTTAGTTATTATCATTGTGATGAGGATTAATTGATAAAAGGCAGAGAAATGCTCAGCCCTTGTGTTCTATTCTATATACTCCTGAATGATTCACCTCTCTTACGATGAAAGGTAATCAGATATTGTTATTGAAAAAAAAATTTTTTTAACGTTTATTCATTATTGAGAGACAGAGAGTGTGAGCATGGAAGGGCAGAGAGAGAGGGAGACACACAATCCAAAGCAAGCTCCAGGCTCTGAGCTGTTAGCACAGAGCCCGACGTGGGTCTCGAACCCACAGACTGTGAGACCATGACCTGAGCCGAAGTCGGACACCCAACCGATGATGGAGCCACCCAGGCGCCCCGAAAAAAATTTTTTGTTTATTTATTTATTTTGAGAGAGACAGAGACAGCACCAGCGGGGGAGGGGCAGAGAGAGAGAGAGAGAGAGAGAGAGAGAGGAAGACAGAGAATCTCAAGCAGTCTCTGCACCATCAGTGCAGAGCCCAACACGGGTTGGGGGTGGGGGGGAAGGGCTCGAACACATGAAGCCGTGAAATCATGACTTGAGCCGAAACTGAGAGTCAGACAGTTACCCACCCGAGCCATCCAGGCACCCCTGAAAAATTTTTAATATAAAAACATTAAAAAAAATTTTTTTTTAATGTTTATCTATTTTTGAGAGAGACGGAGACGGAATGTGAGTGGGTTGGGGCAGAGGGACAGGCACAGAATCCGAGGCAGGCTCCAGGCTCCAAGCTGTCAGCACAGAGCCCGACACGGGGTTTGAACTCATGAGCTGCGAGATCATGACCTGAGCTGAAGTCGGACACTCGACTGAGCCACCCAGGCGCCCCTTTAATATAAAAACATTTTAAAGCCCGCGGCTCATCATCCGCCACACTGTAAGCTCTCCCTAAATGTTAGTAATTGTTACTGTTGCTATCGCTTTTGGTATAAGAAAATCATTCTGATCTGACCGGATCTACAGGCTGAGTTTCATCCTCAGGATCCATTTGGAACAGGAGCAGGCAGTGGCAGGCATTAACGGAGGAAAGATCCCCAGGAAAACTGCTCTTGGCATTGAATAGGATGGAGTAGCGGGAACTGAGCTGGTTGTAATGTTTAGCCGCAGGCTAGAGAAACAGACTCGAACAACAGCAGAACAGGAGAAAAACAGTGATGTGAAGAAGCACAGACACCGAGTAGAACTTGTTGTAATTCACCAGACCAATTTCTTCTTCTGTACAGTTTGTTACTTCCATTACTAGTCAGAGAGGCTGGTTCAATTCCTCAAGAAGTATTTACGAAATTTGTACTATTATCATTTTTTTCGGCACTGTGATCAGGGTTGTGAGAAATAGAAAGGCAGTATATGGCAGCCTTTGCTCTTGGGCTTATAATCTCTTGAAGAGAGAATACAGTAGACACATTAAGATCGTATATGAATACATCCCTAAGTGGACAAAGCAGGTGACTGCTGCAATACTTTAAGACAAGGGAGACATTGATTCATTTGTTCATTCTTGCAAATACTCACTGCCTCATTGTTTAACAGACATTTACTAAGCAGCCACTGTGCTGAAGGTCATAAAGGATAGGAAGTTCAGGAAACTACATGCCTGCCCTCAAGGAACCTGTACTTTAAAACTGAAGGTGGTCGAGGGGGCCTGGGTGGCTCAGTCAGTTTCAGCTCAGGTCATGATCTCACCGTTTGTGAGTTCAAGCCCTGCATCAGGCTCTGTGCTGACAGCGTGGAGCCTGCTTGGGATTCTCTCTCTCCTTCTCTCTCTGTCCCTCCCCCCATCTCAAAATAAGATACATTTTTTAAAAATTAAAAAAAAAAAAAAAAACCTGCTGGCGGTCTGTATGAGGACAGCTCCAATACAGGGCAGAACACAGTCATGTTTTAGGGATTTGCTCAGTGTTAGCATTACCAGATGTACCTGAGTGGTCTTGTGTGGCTTTCTGAGGATGGTGGAATTTGACGTGACTTGAAGGCTCAGTATGACGTAAACGTATGGGGGCAGAGATGGCATGCCGAGGAGGAAACTCGCAGAAGTAGAGATCAGCCCGGCTTGTATTTCGTTGATTCATCAATTCATGGAACAGACTTTATTTTTGGAAATATCTATTATAGGTCTTAAAGAGGAATAAGAAATTGTTCCTTCCCTCAATTTGTAGGCTAACGGGGGAGGCAGGTGCATTTGTAAAAAGCATATTACAGTGTGGCATGTGTAACAATTGAAGTATGTGTAAAGTAACGTGCAGAAGGCTATAATGACGTGGGGACTCAGCAGGTCACAAGGGAGCCAAGACTGCAGGAACAAGGGCCAGCGTGTGCAAAGGCTCTTTAGGAAGCCCATTGGAGAAGCCAGTGTATAAGGGCAGATGAAGAGTGATGGGAAATCAGGTAGTTAGACAGGTAGAGATCAGGTCATAAGGGCACTAGAGGCCATTCAATGGAATTTAGGCTTTGTTCAGAGGACAGGACGATCAGTAAAAGTTTTCGGGGGAAATGACCTACCACATTTGTATTTTGGAAAGATAATGATAACTGTGTCTTATATTATTTAGGGAGGGCCAACTGTGATTTATAAACCTCAACCTCACACTAATCTTTATCACCTCCAGAGAGATGCACAAACTTGCCCAAGTTCACTCAAGGGGTGAGGAGCTGAGGAGGCTTTCCTGTCTTAGCCCTACATGCTGCTGCTACCTCTCTGCCGCATGGAAGGGACCAGAAGGGAAGAGGCAGAGCTGTAGTCAGAACACAAGATACTAAGCCCAGAACTGAAGCAGTGGGGAAGGAGTGTAGAGAAAGAGACAGAGTCCAAAAGTATTTAAGACGTAGGCTCTCCTGGGCATTGTGAGAGATTAGATGTGGGGAGAAAAGTGGGGAGGGGCTAGAGCGACCCCCAGATTTCTGCTCCTACAACTGTGTTTCTTGTGGGGCTGTCTGCAGGGGTCGGAACTGTAGGAAGTGAGGGAGGCAGGGATGGAGGTGATGGGGAAGGCAGCTGTGGGACATCCAGTGAGGACCCCCGTGGGTGGGGGATGGGTCCAGCCAGGCTGGCTGGACGAAGTGACACGCAATCTGACAGACTGGCTGGACGGGCAGGGCTGATTGGACTGTAGAGAGCCCAGATGACAGGATAACACACGGATGTGAGTTTGAAGGCAGTAAGGAGTCACTGAGGCCCTTTGATTAGGGAAGCAACATGGTCAGTAACAGCTTTTTAAATGTCAAGCCTCAAGTGACAATACAAGAACTAAACCAGAACTCCATTCCACTCTGTGGTGAAAATAACGCATCAGGAAGGATCGGCCAGCACCTCCCTGGGCGGAGACCAAGTGCTGTGCAGCTTAGCAAACCCTGGAGAAGGGGCTGGCTCTTGGCCGTTGTCACCCTCCCATGTGGCGCCCCTGAGACATCTCGCTCCCGAGGTCTGCAGGCCTGCTCCGAGCCACGTGCACGGGCGTCGTCGGGACTGCGAGGGCTCTTCCCTTCTCTCCCGGGGAAAGGCCAGAGGACTCCCAGCTCCTGTCTTTGTCTTTCTCATTCCTGCTACCACATGGTGACCGAAGGGTAAAGGATGAAAAGAAATGTTGGGAGATGAAATGGAGTGGGAAATATTAATTTGTACCTTGAGACACTATCCTGCCACATAATAAGAGTCCTATTTTGGGAAAACCAGTTCACGACATCGGACAGGGTCTGGTGGAGTGAGGAGACAACCGAGGAAATGGGGAAGCCAATTAGGAGCCTACCGGGGTCACGGGGTGTTGTATGGGCCACACAGAGTTACTCTTGAGCAACTCGCGTAGGAACCGCGTGGGTCCACTTACACGCGGGTTTTTTGGGATGAGTACCGTACACAACTCTAAATGTATTTTCTCCTCCTTATGATTTTTTAAATAACATTTTCTTTTCCCTAGCTTCCTTTCCTGTAAGAGCACAGCGTGTAGTGTATATAACGTGTAGAATATGGGCTAATCAACTGTCTATGCTATTGGTAAGGCTTCCGGCCAACAGGAGCTTTCGGGGGAGTCAAAAGTTATGCTTGGGCTTTTGACTGTGCAGAGGCGTGGCGTCCCTAACCCCCACAAGCATCAACTGTAATTTATAATGGGCTCTCCCCTCTCGTTTGATGTTCACAGGGACTCTGTCATTTGGTCTCGTGATCCCCATTTTACAGATAAGGCAACTGTGCGAAGTTAAGCAGACAAAGCCACCTTGCCAGCTTAAATTAAACCTCGGTCTTGCATCGAAAACCTTTAAGGGAAGGAGCAACCCTTGTGCCCTCACAACCCACGCACAGCCCACAACACCTCCTTGCCTCTCCGGGAATCCGACGCCTAAACATCAGAGCCCAAAGGTGCATGTGGTGGCTCTATGTTGAGAGACGATCCCCCTGGGAAGGAAGGCTGCAAAAGCCTTAAAGCATTCCTCTGGGCTTTGGAGGGACTTCCCACAGAGAGCTGCTTGGAGCAGCACCACACAGCCTTCCGCAGGCCCCGGTGTAACTTCGCTGTTGAGGCTCAGCGTACAGCCGGCTCTGACAACCGTCCTCTGATCCATGCTGAATGAATCCCGGGTACGCACTGTCAGAATCTAAGAGGCAGGTGTGGCTCCCCTGACACTTTGAATAGGAGCTTGTTCAAATCATGTAGCCTCTCTAGGAATGGTTTTTCAAAGGAGTGGTTTATAATTTCTCCTCTGCAGCAGGAGTCAGGGGGTGGGTTGGGAGGAGGAAAGAGGAAGTACTGATGGGGGAGGCAGGGAGAGAGGCACCTTCCTGGATCAGAGCAGCAAAGATCAAAGGAGAGGGGTGATCCCGGCTTCTGGAGATGAGAGGCGGGGAGAGAGTGCCTGAGTAGGTAAAGGAGAGAAAGAAATGAGATGTGGCAGGTGGAGTCCTCTCTAGAGAGAACGAGAGGAGGTTTCTGTTTCCCCACAGGAGTTTGCTATTCAGGGCTCCCTGGCCCCACCCTCAGCCTCTGTAACCACTTCCTCTTCGTCCAAGCTACAGCTTCTGGTCCCTACTCTTCCTGACCTTCCTCCCCAACGGCACCGTCTCCTCCTCTCCTCCTGTGGTTTATGCGTTCCTACCCCTATACATCCACTCACCTAGATAACCCCCAACCCTTCACCCTCTCTCATTGATCAGAACCAAGTTTAAAAGCTGAATGCCCTGTGAGTCTGACCTGAGCCTCCAGCCCCAGAACCGAATCGCCTACCCCTGTGCTTTCAGGCGCTAGCCCACCTCAGAATCACCTGGGGGGCTTTATAAAACACAGACTGCTGGGACACCCCCCCCCCCACCAGTTCCAGATTCAGCACGCCCGAGGTGGGGCCTGAGAACCGACATCGCTAACAAATTTCTAAGTGATGCTGAGCTAGTGGTCTGAGGACCACTAATCTAGATCATTCACGTGGCCTTAATCACGCACTGGCCCAGGGGCGCCTGGGTGACTCAGTCGGTTAAGCGTTGGACTTTGGTTCAGGTCATGATCTCACAGCTCGTGAGTTTGAGCCCCGTGTCAGGCTCTGTGCTGACAGCTCAGAGCCTGGAGCCTGTCTCGGATTGTACGTGTCTCTCTCTGCCCCTTCCCTGCCCACGTTCTGTGTGTGTGTCTCTCTCTCAAATAAATAAACATTTACAAAAATTTTTTAAAAATCATGCACTGCCCTGTATTGATACCTTAATTGAGTGTGTGTATCCTGCCTCCCGGATGAAACTGAACAGTTCAAAGGCAGCGGTAAGTACATGACTGTCTCCTCCCCCTACCTCCCGCAGTACTGAGCCGGCAGACTCTGAGCAGGTACCCAGATCCAATAAAATTTATTAATTGGTTGTGAAGGGTTAGTTTTGATTTTGGGTAAAAGTATGAAATAGGCAGTTTGTCCACAGGAACCTCCCACTTTCTTCTCCTCTTTTTCTCTACTGATTTCTGTGCCATTCACTCTTCCTCTTCCAGGCTGAACCTGCTCCCCGAACCATATGACCGTCCTAAAAACCCAGGGTTCTGTTGTTCGCCCCCTTAGCGTCTATCAGCAATTCTTATAAGCAGTTGGGCTGAGAAGGAGAAAAGTGAGACCAGGCAGTAGCCATAGAGGATACGGGGCCCAGGAGGCCTGTATTTTTATTTTATTTTACATTATGTTATGTTATGATATGTTATTTTGTTTAAGGATGAGGGGAACTTGAGCTTATTTAAAGACTGACTGAAAGAAGCCAGCAAGGTGATGGTATGAAAAAGACAGTATGATGGACAGAGGGTGAAGATTGAGGGGGGCAGGGGGATCCAGAGGAGGAGAAGGATTGACGCAGACAGGAGCAGGGACTCCTCTCTCACTGTAGATAGAAAAAGGAAAAGGGTTTAGATTCAGGGACAATGAGGCTTTGGACTTTAGGTGACTCCTCACTCTAACATCTTAGGATTCCACGACATTAAATTGCCACAGAGTCAGTGGCTTAAGGGGCACCTGTCTTTGGCCAAGCTTTTTTTTTTTTTTTTTTTTTTTTTAAAGATTTTAAAGTAATCTCCACACCCAGTGGAGGTGGGTCTCGAACTCCCAACCCTGAGATCAAGAGTCACACCGTCCATTGACTGAGCCAGCCAGGCAACCTTACTTCTCCTTAGCTAAGCTTTAACCCAAAGAAAAGAATTTTTCCTGCAGAAGTCTCAGGCATAGGAGGCCTGGCAGTGGGGCCTCCCAGTGGCCTCAAACACCTGTTGTCCTACTCCATAAGGTGGGGTTGGAAAAGCAGGCCAAATATGTCCAACTGTGACAATGTAAGGTCTAGAGCAGGGTCACAGTGCCAAGCAAGTGCTGGAACCAGATTTGGAACCCTCCTCCACCTGACCCCAGAAGCCATCCAGTCCACCCCTCTACACTCATGCGTTCTCTGACCACCTAAAATTGCAAGGAAGTGGGGGCAATTTTAAGACAGCTTTTCTTAGCCCTCGGCATTCAGACTGGAGATCCACGCAGCCCTAGCCCATCTCTGAGAAAGAGAAGAGTAATTGCAGCAATAGTAACAAGTTGTAATACATCCTCAATTACGTTAGCATGCCAAGTCCTGCTACATTGTAGCAACAGGTCAATAAGTGTAGGTCGCCATCATCTTCTTCCTCCATCCTTCTCCTTACCATCATCGTCACCATCATCATCATCATCACCATCACCACCATCACGGTGTGTCCAGGCACCAGGCACCATACCATGCTACGTACTTATGTGTTTATTTACTTTTAAAGTATATGCTTTTCCTGATTACAAAAGTAATCGATGGGCAGTGTTAAAAAGTTCTAACAGGAAATGCATAACAGAAGAAGGGCAAGTGTGGTGTCCTGGGAAGAGGGAAAGCCCTGGGCTCAGACTGCCTGTGTTCATATTAGGGCTCTACTGATGTTGGCTGTGTGATCTTGTTTAGCTCTTCCGTGCCTCAGTTTCCTGATTTGCTAGGTGAGGGCAAGAAGAGTTCTTAACGTCATACAGTTCTTAGGAAGTTTAAGTAAGATGTTGTATACATAAAGCATTGATCACCGTGCTCGGTACATAGTAAGCAGTCAGTAAAAGGGGATTGTAATTGATATTATTATTTTTTTTAATTATTTTTTTAATGTTTTTATTTATTTTTGAGACAGAGAGAGACCGAGCGTGAGCAGGGGAGGGGCAGAGAGAGAGAGAGGGAGACACAGAATCCGAAGCAGGCTCCAGGCCCCGAGCTGTCAGCACAGAGCCCGACACGGGGCTCGAACTCACAGACTGTGAGATCATGACCTGAGCTGAAGTCGGATGCTTAACCGACTGAGCCACCCAGGTGCCCCTGTAATTGATATTATTATTATTGCTGCTGTTCTGTAAATGAAGCTCCCCACAATTCACATCTCAGAAGTAACCAGTATTGACAGCTCTTTGCATATCTTTTCAGGTTTTGTTTCTATCTATCTATATCTATCTATCTATCTATCTATCTATCTATATAATGTGGGGCCCAAAATATGTATACTATTTCACATCTTTGTTCACATGACAAATATTCTAGATGATTCTCAAACAGTCCTACAAAGTACATATTGGTAACACCATTTGTTATGGATATCCATCAGTTATGGATAACTGATATACCCTCTCTGAAGGTGGCATCTTCATATCGCAAACGTTCCAAGGAAACCTTTGGAGGCTGAAGTATAGGGTGTAGGTCAGCAATCTTTTTCCGCAAAGGGCCAGAAAGAAATAGTTTGCACTTTGCAGACCATATGGTTTCTGTTGCAACTACTTAACTCCATGGTTCTAGTATGAAAGCAACTGTAGATACTACATGAAGGAATAAGGGTGATTGTGTTGCGATAAAACTTTATTCATGGAGACCAATTTGAATTTCATCTAATATTTACATGTCATGAAATAGTCATCTTTTAAAACATTTTTCCAGCCATTATTTTGAAATGTAAAAACCATTCTTAGATTGCAGGCTATACCGTACAAAAATGCTACAGGTCGAATACGGCCCATGGGTCCTAGGGAGCACCCTAGATTGCCATGCTGGAACGTGGTTGAAAACTAGAGAGGCAATGACGTGTAGAAGTAATACCTTAATATGACCTTCCTACCTTCTCTGTAGTAAGTGTCTTTTCCTCTGCTTGAAATGCATGAGCCCACCAAATCTCTTCAAATCCTACTCCAGGTTTAGATCACACAGTGCATCCTCTGTGAAAGTTTCCCAAAATTCCTCTGAAGAAAGAAATGCTTGTTTCCTCCCAAGATTCTCTTAACACTACTTTCATAGTACTATATATGTACTTTTCACCTACCAGAATCCCTACTAGGCCTCAAACTCCTTGTGAGTTCGATTTACTTAACGTGCATCTGGAACAAGTATGCTGCTTGGCATCTAAGAAGGGTTGAACTGAGTTACTGAGCTTCATTCTCTCTACTGGGGGCAAGAAAGAGAAACCTGTTAGAAGTAGTCTGGGGGGAGAGCTGGAGAGGGGTTATTTAGTGTCCTGAACATCTCAAGGGACCTCAATTCAGGAAGCCTCCCCCAGAGCAGACAAGCAAGGATACTTTCTCTCTCTCTCTCTGTCAAGCCACATGGATTCTCCTCTCTACCTCTCTGAGTAGGTTGATTTCATTACTTTTCTTCCCCCACTCAGAAGTTCTCTCAATCCAGGAGCTAAGAGAGATCAACTAGCTTCTGTTAAGTCCTGATTCAATTTCTTAGAGACAGAATGTTACTGGCCAGGGGAGCTGGTTGCATCGTATAAACATAAGTGCTCCAGCTTTTCTGAGCAGGTGGCCTGGGTGTCATACTCCAGGAATGGAGGACATGTTTTGGGCAGAAGCCTCAAAATATGTCCAATACCTGGGTTCCTGGCTGGCTCTGTTGGTAGAACACACGACTCTTGATCTCAGGGTTGTGAGTTCTAGCCCCACATGAGGACTTCTTTAAAAAAAAAATGCCTGTGACACCTGTTGGCTTCATTTACCTTGTGATGGCTGGTGTTTTCACTTGGAAGCATCTCTCTCTCTTTTCCACTATCTAGAGGGTATGTTCCTTTAGAACAGAGGCAGTCTTACTCATTTTGGTGGCGCCAGGCCGAGCACAGTGTTTTGCACACAACAGGTAATAGCAAATGCTTATTGAATTGGACTGAAAATACCACCTTCTATTCAGTCTTTACTTCATCTTTCATCTTTATGAAAGGTACACATTCCATTGCTAGGCAAAAGACAGGTGGCATGAAAGATAAATTTCCTTTTCCTGGCTTCAGGATTTTTTTTTTTATTATTATTAAATTGTCTTAAGCTCAGATAATTGCATTATTTCCATTCCAGGTTTTCAGAGGTCAAACGACCTCGGGTCCAGATGTACTGTGAATGCCACTATCATAGTTGCAGAGCAATTATCTCCTTCCAGCTCTGCAGGGCGGAACAGCTCCAACTCTGGAGCCAGTCTAGGGAGAGATCCTTGTGTAAGTACCCCTCTCAGAGTGAGCGAAAAGCGAACTCCCAGCCGCTTGGAACAGAGGATTACGTGGTTGTGGCTGGTGGCCGAGGCACTGGCTGCCTGAGCTGGCTTCTAAGCAGGCCCCGGAGCAGCTGAGGGCCTCAGGTCACACCTGAATCCCTCTGCCATTAACCAAGGCCAGGGAGGCCGAGCCTCCAAGGTCAATCAGGGGAAGCAGTCCTTCCCTGGCTGTCTCCCTGACTGCTGGAGAGAAGCTCTCTAGCCACGTTACTACATCGCCTCTGATCTGTTCCCTTGGGGGAGAAGTTGGCTCATTGTTTACCAAAACCTGCAGCTCCCATCGGTACCTCTGCTGCCTCTTTCTGTGCTGATGAGCTACAAGCTTTGTATATGTATAGAAGCAGATCTCCGGGAAGGGGCATTACAGATAAAGCCCTCGGCAAATGCAGCATGTTCTAGTTTGTGCCTTCCTGGCCTTGGCTAATATCGATTCCTCAGGCCTTCTAAGCTCCCTTCCACATCTAGCTTAGAGGAGAGGGAGACGGGACACAGTGGCCTCTCTGTCCCACTGAAATGCCAGTTCCTAACAGACACTCTACAACCTGCATAGTTGGGGTACTTAATCATGCAGATCCGGGCCCACCTCTCTCCCAAGACGACTGTGTGCGTGAGCACGTATATATGTGCCACGTCCCACCCCCCCCCCCGCCCCGTGAAATGCACAGAACTCCAAATTATCATTAGTTAACCCACTTAAACGACAATTATAAATACGAAGCAAATACATATGAACTCCAGCAAATCTCCAACTATCCTTTATCTCCTTTATCATTCAATTAGGGTCCTCTACAAGCATGCATAGGTCCTTTGCAACAATTAGAGCTTTTTCAGAAAGTTGCCTGGAAAAAAAAAAAAAAGATGAAATAACTCGAGCTTAAAAAATGGTGTGTGAAGACCTTGGGGCATTGAATCTGTTGGCCGCTTCCAGAATGGTTATCCTGTCAACCTCCCCACATTGAGCCTGTTCTTCTGATTTATTGTACTTTAAAGAGAAGGAAGAAGCCGTATTCGTTCACTCTGCAGGAGAGGGGTTTCTGTTCCTCACTACGTGATGATCTGTGGTCACCTGCCATCTCTCACTGGAGCTCAATTATGTGAATCTCTCCTTAAGATATAAACTTAAGTTGTGCTCCCTTTAAATATTTTTTGCCTGTAAAATGGATCTTCTCAAATTTCTATGCATCTCTCAACATTTGGGGTGGGAGCATACTATGATTTGTAGATTACCTACATGCTTTGTTCTTTCTTCTTATTTTTTAAAAATCTTTTTAATGTTTGTTTATTTTTGAGAGAGACGGAGACAGCCAGAGTATGAACAGGGGAAGGGCTGAGAAAGAGAGAGACACGGAATCCGAAGCAGGCTCCAGGCTCTGAGTTGTCAGCATGGAGCCCGACGCAGGGCTCGAGCTCAAAAACCGTGAGATCATGACCTGAGCCGAAGTCGGATGCTCAACCGACTGAGCCACCCAGGCGCCCCTGTTCTTTCTTCTACACTATACTTTTTGGCCACTTATGCTCTTTTTTTGACCTGAAGCTTAGCTGAGAAGATAAAATTCAAACTAATAATTTTTAATTTCTAAAACACGAGTCTGCCACAACCATTTTCTGAGATGCTCGTACTCTGTTCCAGGATTACTTGGAGGGATCCTTCCAACGAGTGTTTTCAAATAATAACATCATTTCTCTAAGATGTGCTATATGGAAAATATTTTCCTTGAGTGTTTATGTTTACAGACCAACAGTTCACGTGGGAAAGCTAATAAAGGGTAAAGCAAATGATGATGCCATTAACATGTCCTTTCAATTACCTGCGGTTCAGAAAAATCAATGGCGAGATAGACAATATAAAAGAACAGTAAAGAGCAGGGGCTCTGGGTCCAACAGGACCACATTTGGGTGCCTTATATGTATAAGCCGTGTGACCTTGAGCAAAGCATTTAATCTCCCCACGTTTGTGAAATGAGAACAAATATAACATCTAATGTCTGCTGATTACTTTTCATGTGCTGGGCACTGTGCTAATTATGTCACATGCATTCATTATCTCATTTCTTCCTCAAAATAATCCCATGAGGAAGGTACTGTTGATATCCTCATTTTGCAAACGAAGAACCTGAAACTCAGAAGGGTTGAGTAGTTTGTCCGAAATCACAGAGCGACTGTGACTCACTGTAACACGATACCATGCCCGGCTGGCTCTAGAGACCCAGTATGAGCACGAAAGCACCGTGCTGCATTGTGTTAGCTGTACTTTTCTTACAGGGTGAGTTGTAGCAATTAAATGAGATACTGCACGTCAAAAGCAGCCCTGATACATAGTAGGGCTCTTATTGCCACAAATGTTTACCTATTACTTGCTAAAATTTGTATAGCGCTTTACTCTTCATCAAGCCCATTGACACAGTAACTCATCACTTCATGATATCATGTGAAGTATCATCAAACTGTGGCTCAGAAAGGTTAAAAGCCTTGGCCAAGGGCATTTAGCTTATAAGTACATCACATCGGAACTCATATCTTTCAATTCCAGAACCCAGAAACTTCACCCTGCCTTTTAATCCTGGAGGAGGTAGCTATATTTTTATGTAACGTGATTTATTTAATTTATTATTAGGAGAAGTGGCTATTTTCAAATCAGGTGAGTTCTAATCTTGCCTGCCCTCTAAATTGCTGCTTTATCTTGCTAAATCTTGAAACTTGGTTCTTGATTTTCTGCTTGATTCTCTCCTTTATGTCAGACAGTTCGCCTTCCAGAAATGCGGAGAGAGAAACCTCTTTTGTCTGACTCCCACATTTTTTCCCACAGTCAAATACATACAGGTAGATGGATATCAAATTATGAATGGGCTGGGTTTTGTAACATTAATTTGTGAGTTGGGTGTTTGGAGGGCTGAGCATTTTTCCCTCATAAAAACCATGTTTGAAATGGAACTTGAGCCCCATAGGGACCCCGCAGGGACCTATTGTGAGCATGTGTCAGGTGCAGGGAAAGGAGAGTGTGGAGGATGAAATCAGGGTCCCTCTTCCTGTATGTATGTATTTATTATTTTTTAATGTTTATTTATTTTTGAGAGAAAGAGAGAGAGTCAGAGACAGAGTGTGAGTGGGGGGAGGGGCAGAAAGAGAGAGGGAAACACAGAATCTGAAACAGGCTCAGGCTCTGAACGATCGGCACAGAGCCCGACGCAGGGCCTGAACCCATGAACTGTGAGATCATGACCTGAGCCGAAGTCAGATGTTTAACCGACTGAGCCACCCAGGCGCCGCAATTTTTAAATTTTTTAAAAAAGATTTTATTTTATTTTTTAAAGTTTATTTATTTCTGAGAGAGAGAGAGAGAGCTGAGCAGGGGCAGAGAGAGACAGAGACACAGAATCCAAAGCAGGCTCCAGGCTCTGGGCTGTCAGCACAGAGCCTAACGCAGGGCTCGAACCCATGAACCGTGAGATCACGACCTGAGCTGAAGTCCAGTGCTTAACCAACTGAGCCACCCAGGCACCCCTAAAAGATTTTATTTTTAAGTAATCTCTACACCCAACATGGGGCTTGAACTCACAGCCCTGAGATCAAGAGTTGCATGCTCTATGGACTGAGCCAGCCAGGTGCCCCGGTCCTTCTTCCTTGAATTCCAGACTCGCCTCAGATACAATTTTGAAACTATTTGCCTTTATTGTGTTCTCACCTTCTCATAGTTAATGCCATCCCCTCGTGGCCCTTTATCTTCTCCCGCTTCGAGCAAGCCCCAAATCAGGCCTGTCTTAAACCAAGACGCTTCTCAATTCTGAAACTATCTACCTGCTTCCCCTAGTCTTTTCCACTTCACTCTCTAAGCTAACTGGCCATTTGATATGAATTAAGTATTTGGAGGAAAGTAGCCTAATGAAATAATTCACACTAACCTAAGAGTGGCTGATTTTCCTTATCCCCTCTAGAAGCATTTGTTTTTTTTTAAGATTGTTAATATTGCAAGCGAATGTGCAATTGTTGGAAATTCTGGCAGTGAAAGAAAATAAAGTGAACAACAGCTAACACGGGGTAGGTATTTGGGGGAAGATGTGCCATGATTTGGGTAGATCCGCCCAAAGAGTCTTCCTTGCTCTATCCCTTCATGCCATGACCCTCTCCGGCACACATGTACACACGTACCCAAACACACGTCTCATCAGCTACCTTGGGTTTGACCAGGGAAACTTACCAGAACGATAGCGTTTTAGTGCTAGACACGGCGCTAGGGCTGATGGCGTCAGCTCATTTTATAACTGACGACACCAAGCTCGGACAGAAGGGCCTGGTTCACATCCCCGTGAGTGGTAGAATGGCACTAGGATCCAGATCTTCCACTCAAGAATCCAGGACATTTTCTACCCTACTCCATTCTTAGCATTCAGAAGTCTCCTAAAATAAACTGAGGAACACTCACACCGTGACCTTGCTCACTTGCCTATTTGGATTTTCTCTTCTTGGCTCTTTGGACTTGGCAGGTGCAAACCATCAGTGGTAGAGGCAAGATAGTACAACCTGGCGTTCCTATCAACATGTGGTGACCCAGGCGCTGGGGAGTCTCGGCCCTCTGCCAGGTGGGACTATGGAGGAATTGGAAAACTGGGGCTGTCGGGGGGGACCCTGGCATAGGCTTTCTTCTCCATTAGCCCCTCCTGGAGATGTCACGTGAAGACATCAGCATTGTTATTGCCTCTCTCCTCTCTCTCTCTCTCTCTCTCTCTCTCGCTGAGCATTCAGATTGTCACTCTAATAACTGGAAGGGGTCTTCGCTCTCCCACTACTGTGCAGCGGTAGAGATCACAGTCTCTGGAGAGGAGGGCCGCCTGGGGCCACATCTCAGCCAGCACTTCCTGCCTCACTGAGCTTGGCACCTTACTGAACCTCCGTGCCTCAGCTTCTTCATCCAGGAAATGGGAGCGGCAACAGTTTATACCTTATGGGGTTGTCTAACAGACGGAGGAGCTTAATAAATGTTAGCTACCGTCATCATCATCATTATCGTCAACACCTTGCGGGTGTTTTTAGTTTGCTTTTATTCTTTTTTTAAGGAAGGGAAGCCTTCCTGGCCTCAGCTGCCTTTCTCCATTGCCCGGCAATCTGTAAATCGTGTCGTCATTAAAGGTTAAGTTGACCCTTTATGCAATTTTTGCCTAGAAGGCCCCATTGTGTATAGTGAGTCATCATGGCTTAGAAGTGGACGGTGAGTCAGTAGCCTGTTAAGGGGAGGTCAGAAGGTCCCCTGGCTCAGAGTGAGAGGACTCAAATCCAGTTCTGAGGTGCAGAAGGAAACAATGCATTTGTATGGCCGAGTGGGGTGTTATGGAGAACCCGAGCTATGCAGGTGAGAGGGCATAAACTAGTGGGCAAATGCCGGGCCTTTGGAATCACACAGACCTGATTTCAGGGTCTGATTTCAGCTCCACTCGTACCTTGCTGTGTGACCTCAGGGAAGTTAATTAACCTCTCTGTGCCTCATTTTTTATCATCTGTAAATGGAGATGGTCTGAATAGAAATGCTTTCATGGTACAAATGCTTGGACAAGTGCTAACAATTAAGTAAATAATCAAAAGTAGTTACTATTCTGGGGCACCTGGGTGGTTCAGTTGGTTAAGTGTCCAACTCTTGATCCTAGCTCAGGTCTCAATCTCAGCGCTGTGAGTTCAAGCCCCAAGCTGGGCTCCATACTGGGTGCGGAGCCCATTAAAAAAATAATAATAAAGTGGTTATTATTCTTATGATCACCACGAATGGGAGTTGGGACAGAAAATTCTAGGGATCGGCCCTAATGGAGAAGCAAACTAGGTGATGAAGTAACAGGAACAAGGATGTGCCTTTGACCTGGTGAGTTTTAGGCAGTGACAAGCCATGTAGTCAGCATTAGGTTTAAAGAGCCCTAATTTCCCCTTTGTCGCACCTCTACGAAGAGTGAGTGATGTGCGTCCACGTAATTTGCATTTTGTAGAAGATTCTGAGAAATAGAGTCTAAGCCACCTTCCTGTAAGAATGCAGGTCTAGATCAGCTCCAGTTAGGAGCTAAGCTTCCCCACAGACCCCGCGTGCTGGGGGGTCACTTCCTGGCCTAGGGGGAGACCCTGTCAGGTCTGTGACTGCCCAACACAGTAAGCATATGAATGTCACATAATCATCCTGTCCTTCTTCTTGATCTCAATCAGCCCTCCTGATTTCATGCCATCTGCAAATTCGCACATCTTTTGTGCTCCTTCTTGTTCACATTTTATGCCTTCGTTTGCCATCTCATTTCCCCCACATGTTTCAATCTCTGGGCTTCCATTTTTCTTCTTCCTTTTTCAATGCAGTCTCTCTCTCTCTCTCTCTCTCTTTCCCCCCCTTCTCTTCTCCCCTTTACACCCCCACCTTCCTCCTCCCTCCACACCAATCAAATTCCTGCTTGCTTCATGCCATATTCATTATCCTACCTCATTCCCCCCTCATTCCTCGAAAACAGCTCACTGAGACTCACCCTCCCCCCCTTCCCCCTTCCCCGCAACTCGCAGCGCCCACCCTCCATACATTCCAGCCGCCTGGCAATCAGTAACTGTAGCATCACACTTCACAGCTCTCGGAGTTTACACTACTTGTTACTACTCTCCTGGCTACTGCTCTCTAGGGTTTCTGCAAAAAAACAAAACAAAAACGAAACAAAAAACAAAACCCAAAAAACAAAAAAAAACAAATCCACTTTAAAAATATCCCGGGTACAAGTTGAACGCACAGTTAAAGTTTACTCGCACCTTGACATGTTTCATGGTTTTATTTTAACTAGTAGCTCAGGTCTGGGCTCAGTTACGCAGTGAAGAGAGACCAGCTCCTCAGGGGACCAATTTTTGTCTACCGGAGAGAAGAAAAGGCACCTATAACATTCTACAGACGAGCCGGAGCTGGGCCCACCTACCCTCTCACGTCCCCACTCCCCCAGTGTGGAGCTGACGGGACCTTGCTGTTTTGTTTGTGGAGTCATTTCTTTCACTCTTCCTGGAGCTCAGGCTACCCCCCGGGGGTGGGGGGGGGGGCGTCTCTGTGCACACGTGTGTGGCCACTGCTGTTTTTCCAAAGGGCTCACCTCTCTTCTGCCATTTTACCAGGACACAGGAGGCTCTCCTGCTCTCCCGCTCCCTCTCTCTTTCTCTCCCTGCCCCCAACTCAGCCTAGTCTTTTTCCTGTCTCTTAACTCCACCAGTGCAGCAACTAGCTGAGCTGCTTGCGTGTGAGTGAGAGAGAGAGAGAGAGAGAGAGAGAGAGAGTGTGTGTGTGTGTGTGTGTGTGTTTCTGCCTGCGCAGCTAGGCCAAGCCTGCGAGCCTGCCTGTCACTGGAGAGTTTTAGTTTGCATTCAGAAGAAAGGAGGAGGGGAGACAAGGGGGGAGGAGGAAAAGGTGGAGGGGGAGGAGTGGGGGGGGGCGCCCAGAAGGGAGGGAGAATGTCTTGTTTGTGGCTTGTCAGCAATTGCTTGAGACAAGCTTCCATGTGTGAAAGCTACTTGGCATGAATGCCTGGGCCGTACCAAGTGTCACCGCAGCAAGAGGGGGAGTCAGAAGAAAAACAGATCAGACCAGAGCAGACAATAGGCCCCTAAAGTGTTCCCCCTAAGTTGCTTTGATGTTGTCCTAGTGTCTTGATACCAGGAGGCCGGGGATTGCAGGAAAAGGGCCTTTTTTGTCTTCATTCACTTTCCCCCCTCAGTTTCTGAAATGATTCTCCAGAATTTCTCCTCATAAAAAAGGTAAGAGCCCTAACAATTCCTTCTTCTGTGGCTGGCTCGTTCGCCCGTGCCTGGAAGTGGGGGTCTCATTCCTGCGCTGCTCAGGAGGGAGCGCTGGGGTCCTGCCGCTGGAGCTCTTGCCTTTGCCCCTAGAAGTGCTGCAGGGCTGGGGATGGCCCCTCTTTCGAGGGAACCCCAGTAACACGATCTGTGCCTCTGGGTTGGTGGGGGAGAAGGGGTGGATGGAGAGGGGCGGGAGGAGGGTGTGAGGGTGGAGGTGTGAGGGGGAAAGAGAGAGAGGAGAGAGAGAGGGGAGGCTGAAAGAGAGGGAGAGAAGGGCAGAGCCCTCGTTCGGAGCAGCCCCAGCCTGGAGCCCAAGGAGGCCTTGCAGGCTGGGAGCTGTGCGTTCTCAGGCAGGGCTAGGGCTGGCCGGGGGGCGCCTGCAGAGATGGCCTCGAGCTTTGTGTGTGCGAGGGTGTGCGTGTGGACTTCCCCCACATGGCCCTGGCCCCCCTTGTGAAGGGGAGGCACCCCAGCCCTCATCACCCCGAGCCCAGTCTCGGAGGCAGAGCGGCAAGCAGACGAGAAGGGAGAGCAGGAGAACTCTGCTGCGAGACAATCCAGAAACTTTTCCAGTCTCGGGGATTTCTCTGGTGGTAGATGCTGTAAAGGAGTTGTGGGGGGGGGTGCGGGGGGTGGGGAAGGGGGCGTGCCTCAGTTTCCCCTTCTGTACAATCCAGAGAGCTGAGTGGGGATGCCGCAGGTCTGCCTGGGATTTGGCGACACGGTACAGATCCTTGTGTCTAAGAGGCATGGAGACATCTTCGAGCTGGCAATCCTGCAGGATCCCCAAGTAGAACTGTTATCATCATCATCGTCAAACCATCATTAAAGACACCCCGAGACAAAAAACCGGGGAACACAGATCAAGTGTCTGAGCATTTCTAAGGAAACAAAATGCCTTTTTCCACCTGTTGGCTTCTGTCCTTTCCTCTTGTGTCTTTTCGTTAGATTTATTGGCCGATTTGTACAGAGAATGGGGTGGGAGGGCTTAGGTTTTCCCCTTTCCTCCTCCCTTGTACATATTTTTTTTTTAAAAGAAGGTCCCTGTAAGATGCTTGAGAGAAAATGTGCCTCCTGTTAGAGTAGTTTATTCAAGACCTTGTGTTTTCTGGCTCTGGTAAGGCTTGTAGACACATCTGTAAACTCTACCTTGGAGGTTAAAGATTTTTATTGTGGCTTTTAGAGATTAAATGAGATTTATTTACAATTGCTGTTTATCAGAGAGTAAATGTCTTACTGTGTGTGTGAGGGTAAGAATGTGAAGACTGTTTACTCGCTGGTGGTTTTGTGGATAAAACCTTTTGCTTTTTAAAGTGACATCTTGAGAGATGGGAAGAGAAGGCGAAATTCAGTGCCTAATACTCATCTTAAAAAAATTTTTTTAAGAAAAAAAATGTCTGCTTATTTTCTTGAACTGTGGATTTCCTTTCTTCTCTTCTTACGCGGCAAGGCTCTCAGTTGTAGCTCTCTTTGAATTCTCTGGGGGAATTTCGCTTTCTTACCTAATTCTAGGTTTTCTGTGACTCTGCTAGTTGTCCCCCCCCCCCCCCAAGAAAAAAATCTGTGAAAGTCTGGGAGGCTGTGCCTCCTTCCATTTGAACTGCAAATGTTTATCAGACTGACTCCCTGTGATAGCTGGAGATTGAAGCAAAGGGCCGGCCCTGGTTCAGAATATTTATGTTTTTCTCTGGGAGGCCTGGAGAACCTGACTTCTGGGTGTGAGAAGGGCTGAAAGAGAGATACTAATTGGCCTGGATCAGGCAAGAAGCGCCCTCCACACACCCATATAATGTTTCACTGGAATAGAACTGAACTTCGTATTTAAAAACTTAATTCTTTTCCACTTCGTAAAGCGGAAGATCTTACCATGGTTTGGTTCCGGATATCTTCCTAAAATGTTAGAGTTTCAGAACTGCCAGGGGAGAGAAAGGGTATGTATTCCTCAGGTCTTAAATGAGAACACCAAAGGCCTGGAAGGATCAGCAGTGATCTGAGCGGTTCAATGAAGCTGCCCTGGGGTTCTGGGTGCCCCGATGGTGTCACGCTGGCCCCCTTCCCTGGCCTCCACGCTGGACCCTGTACGGCCCAGCACTCGGGTCTGCCAAGAAGATTGGCACCTTTTGGCTTCTGCTTGCTGTGCTGGACTAGAGCGGCACACCCAGCCCTGCTCACGGCACACGGAGCGGACAGGGCGACCCCGTGTGACAGCGTGACTTCGCAGGAATTCATTCATGTATTCACTTGTCTGTTCAAGTGATATTTGAGGGGCATTTCCTAGGTACCAGGCGCCTTGCTGGGCACCGAGGACACAGGGAAGGACCAGGCTCGTGGTCCCTTGCTTTTGGAGCACTTGGTCCTGGTGGCGTAATCAACATTCACCACACAGTTAAATTATAATCATAATACCGCTAATTCACACCGAACAGCATGCAGATACCGTCGTAGGGCAGAGCATAAAGGCGTAGAAGTAACTGCCCTAAATTTGTAGCTAGACTTAAGCTAGCTGTCCTTTTCTCTTGGCTGAGTTCTCCCCCCAGCCAACTTCCATTTCACTGGAGGCATCCCAACTCAGGTAGAGTCCAGTGTTTCCAGTAAGAACCCCTCCCCCTACCTGCCCACAGTGCAACAGAGATACAAATAGTATCTATTAACCCTTTACACTTGTACTATTAAATAACTTCACACTCATTGTGAGTTGGCCTCCGTGGCAGCCATTGCCCGGGTGACTCACGTTAGCTGTGGCCTCTGCACCCTGTTAACCTCTAATGGGCATTGGGAGAGACATGTGGTTCATGAAGCCCTTGTCTCATTTCACTTATTCCATAGTTTCTCCAGTTGATGCCAACTAAACACGTAGCTGTGGGAAACCCCGCCATTAGCACTGTCCCCTCACAATTCCAAAGACCATAGCGTAATGACATGGCTTTTCCCATTCCTCCTGACAAGGACGTGTATCTACAAAGGGCAAAATATTTTAAAGCCTCTTCATCTTACCATAGTCCCCTTTGGCCTGGGTTATTAAAATCTGACTGGCTTGATCCCCCAAAGTAGGAGAATCTCCCGTCCCCATTTTGGTCTTGCTTGGAGGGAACGTATGGTTGAAATATCAGTCTCTTCCGTGCAGGCAGACTTGTGCTCACGCTTGTATCCCCATTTCCTATATGGTATGTTTCTCTAGTACTCAGAGGAGTGTTGTCAATCCATCTTTTTTTTTTTTTTTTCCTAGGCTAATTTAGTACTTTAAAAGGAAGACAGACATGCCCACCCACACATAAATCATAGGTTTGGTGCCTCTACTTGGGGAACCTACACAGGTCGTGTGGTTAAGTCGTGTGATGAGTCATTTCTCTGCACCCAACGTTGTTACGCGGTGAAGTACCGGCCTACATTGTAGCGACAGCCCTATCCACAGCTTGCCATCGTCATCTGCATTTGGCACCTGTGGCCATTGCCTTCTCCTGTGAGCTGTACGACTTCATTTGCAAGTATTTGATCACTTCCGACACACTCTGCCCGCCCCCCAATGTGTTACTCACTGGGGCGCTGCCTCTGGGGGAGGCAATCTGAGTCCGCTTTGGAAGAGTAATCCAAGGAGGGGAGTGGGGAGCTAAGATGTGGATAGAAGGAGGATCTGGTTGAGGGAGAAATTTAACAGAACTGGGAAGCCAGACAACAGTCATCAGGTCGTCCTTAACTCTGGGGGAATAAAAATGAAGACTGATGACATTTAAAAAGTGCATTGTTTGCGCACTGTGTGTAAATAAAAGTGCGAGAGCTTCTAGTCCCTCTGAAGGTAAAACCGTTACTACGTGCGGGACATTCCCCAAACTCCTTGGTTACAAATGCCGATTTTGCATGTAACTTTAGTGAAGGGAATTGTGTGTGTGTGTGTGTGTGTGTGTGTGTGTTCCCCCAAAAGATACAAATATAAGGTGTAAAATGGAAATTTTCTCCATTTCTTTTAAGCCTTGACATTTTAATGCACTTTAAAATATCTGCTCAGCCCTCTCTTACAATAGCCCTATGAATTAAGTAGTATCGTTATCCTTCTGTTATAGTTGAGTAAGGTTATGTGACTCACACAAGGACTCACAAGAAAATAAGGGGCACCATGGCTAGCTGATTAAATTTCCGTTTTTCCATTAGGCCAAATACCTTCAAGAGATGAGAAGCAGAGACGTGAGGCAGTCACCATTGATATTCCAGACAAATTTACTCCTTTCTTGAAAGACAAGAGTTAGAATGTTCAGGTACCTGGGTGGCTCAGTCGGTTGGGCCTCCGACTTCGGCTCAGGTCATGATCTCGTGGTTCGTGGGTTTGAGCCCCGCGTCTGGCTCTGTGCTGACAGCTCAGAGCCTGGAGCCTGCTTCCGATTCTGTGTCTTCCTCTCTCTCTGCTCCTCCCCTGCTCATGTTCTGTCTCTCAAAAATAAATAAATGTTAAAAAATTAAAAAAAAAAGAGAGATTTAGAGTGTTGATCAAAAAAGAAGGGGCCCCAATTCTAATTTAAGCTTTACATGGTTTTTACGAGTGTATTGGACCAGTTTTTGGTTTTGGTTTTGCCATTCTACGACCCAGGACTCCCCATTCTGCTCCCCTGGACCTCTTTCAGAATGAGGGGCTGGGCTGCCTCATATCTAAGTTTCCTTCCTGTTGTTCCCTATGTCTCGAATTCTGTGAAGAGAATGTTCCATGGATCTGGTCTTTTGGTACATTTTACAAAGCCCAATTCAAGAACTGTGGTCCCCAGAGGGGAGATGTGAGTTTTGTGGGTATATGGGATTCATTCCTACACATCCAAACCACGTTGACGTTTTGAAGTGAAAAGCACAATAAGCAAAAGTAGGATTTTAATTTATGGATTTGAAGAGAATTGGCCAGTCAGCATGCAGGCGCATGTGCAAGGAGACTAAAGAACCAGTTCCAAAAGAATAGGCTGTTTTGAATGCACATCTTCCTATAATAAGTATGAATTGAAAATGGACGGGCCCCGGGTACATCTCTTAGCTTCACCATGCTTACTGCTTCCTCCCAGAAATTGTGCTGTTCCTTTTCGTACTATGCTTGCATACTGTTTCGAGGGCGCAAGGGACCAGTTTAAGCAACGGCAGTGCCGATGACACACGCTACGTGTTAAACACCGTGCTTTGGGGGATGACAGGGCTACTGACGATCTTTATGATCAGCAGCTCCTGGAGGATATTGCTGAAGACTTGCTGATATGATGTGTGAGATATATATATATATATATATATATATACACACACACATACATATGTGGAATATACCTTTAGGACGTGAGTGAAAAACTGCCTCTGAAACGTGACCAAGAGAGACAGATAGGGTGGAGACTGAATGATGTTTTTATTAATCATGTTTTGTGTGAGTAATTCCAAGCACTAGTCGCTTGAAACTGGCTAAATCTTTGAAAAGATAGAATTTAAAAATTTCACATGGTAGCTCTTAATGCAATTTTCGGAATCCGGAGTAAGAACTTGTACCATATTTTAGGACTATCATCTTACTTGTGGCAAGGGAGACTAGTTCAAGGCGCTTTGAGGATCAGTAAACCACTGACTCTCTTTGAATTGGTCTTATTTCTGTCTGCTAAAAAAAAAAGTATCTAAGATATAATTACTTTTAACTGGGGAAGGGAATTTGGAAGACCATATTTAATAATATTTTGACTTATACCTTTATTTTTGGTTGCTTAAAATTCCTAACATTGGGTATCTAGCTTAACTTCATAAAATCCTAAGAAGTAACTATGTAAGAGAAATATATTATTGACTTTATAGATGGGAAAACACGAACAGGTTTGTGAAATGATATACCAGCAAGCTTTTTAGAACATAAGACTATGCTCTATAGGGGCTCCTGGGTGGCTCAGACGGTTGAACGTCCGACTTCGGTTCAGGTCATGATCTCACGGTTCGAGCGTTTGAGCCCTGCGTCTCGAAACCTTCTTCAGATTCTGTGTCTCCCTCCCTTTCTCTCTCTGCCCCTCTCCTGCTTGTGCTCTATCTCTCAAAAATAATTAAATAAACTTAAGAAAAAAGACTATGCTCTATAGAAATATGTGAAATGTGGTTATTGTTGAATGCTAAACTTGAGGGAAAAGAAAAACATATTCTATATATCAGTGTAGCCAATCTAACTTTTGATGATCAAGATAATTATCAAAAGTATTTTTTATGTTATATGTTAACAATACTGGAATTAAAATAAAAATCTTAAAGTATTTTTATTTTGTTCGTGGAAAGGTTCGAAATGCCTCTAATCAAAAGCTTTGGAGAGCTTTAGTAATTTACGTGAAAACCATAATCGTTGGGGTGCCTGGGTGGCTACGGTTGAGCATCTGACTTTGGCTCAGGTCATGATCTCACGGTTTGTGGGTTCGAGCCCCGCGTCGGGCTCTGTGCTGACAGCTCAGAGCCTGGAGCCTGCTTCGGATTCTATGTCTCCTCCTCTCTCTGCCCCTCCCATGCTCATGCTTTGTCTCTCTCTGTCTCTCAATAATAAATAAATGTTAAGAAAAAAAAAATTTTAATAAAAAAAAAAGAAAACCATAATCATTCTTTTCCTCGAAAAATACATACACAAACTCAAAATGAACAGTAATGACAGTTGAAAGGAACCAAGCCATCATTTGCTCAGAAGAGAAACTTGGGAGCCTTGCAGTAGCTTTACCTTGTCTAGTACTAGCTACGTTGGATTTTCTGCTATCCTTGGGGGTGGCGTAGTTAACGTATGTTTGGGGAGAAAAACTTTGCTTAAGGTGTATGACTAAGGGACTTTTTGAATGTGAGTCAAGGGCACACTTGCCTTTTCTAAAGACGCCTGGATTGGTGGCTTATTGTACAGAAGTCCATGATATCCCGGGGTCTTTAAGGCAACTGTGGTCTAAAGGATGCAGAGCATTAGTGCCCAGGTCATTACCTTCGCCTGGACATCCTTCCGCCTCATCTTTTCCAAGCCAACTCCTGCCGCTCCTTCAAGACTTATCCTGGGCATTTCTTCTGGGAACCTTCTTAGATCCTATCTCTGTCCCACTGCCTCTTCGGCCGGGCGTATGCTCATGTGGCCTTTATGACACTGCGCTGGAATAGGATACTTCCTGCTCTGGGCTGTAGCCCCTTCAAGGTTTGGGACTGTCTTTAGCTTTTGTGCACCTGTTGCCTAGCACAGGGTGAAACAGCAGGTGGTCATTTGTTGCTGTCAAGTGAATAGGTAATTCACAGTGAAATGTAGCTTATTAAGAAATTTAACTAAACCGGGGCACCTGGGTGGCTCATTCGGCGACTCTTGATCTCAGCTCAGGTCTTGATCTCAGGGTTGTGAGTTCAAGCCCTGCACTGGGTTCTGTGCTGGGCGTGAAGCCTACTTAAAAAAAAAAAGAAGAAGAAATTTAGCTAAATGCAAAAAGAACAACAGGTAAAAATCTTAAATTATACAACCTTACATCCCAAGTTAAAAAAAGGAAGTTTCTTGTATTAGGATATTCACCCTTCTCCTCCTTTGCAGAGTAAACTATACCTTCATAGCAAAGTATTTTGTGAATCCCTGAATCTTTCCTCTTCTTGTGCTCAGCTTTTCTCCTGTAAAGTTTGTTAGTTGTGTTTCTCATTGGTCTAAGAGTTTACTTCTTATGTCAAAGGGTCATAGGCGATAAATGAGTGGTGCGGTCTGTATTGATATTTAGGTAGTAGCTAAACAGGAGAAGTTTCTCCTATCTCAGAAACAGGGAAAATAGATCTTTGAGGAAGTCTGGACAATCAGAGGGTCGTCAGGTGAACGAATGCCTGACTTCCAGGAATCTGCAGCTGAGACTCACCTGAAACAAGAGAACAATACAATTTAAACTTCATTTTCTAAAAGAGGTTTTAAGTGCTGAACCCTCAAGAAAAGGCCTTCTGGTTGCAAAGAACTGACTCATGGAAGTTTCCTCAAGGAAAGGGGTTTCCCTGTGGGGATGCTCAAGAAGGAACCTGAAATCAGAACTGAAGTCTTTCAGGACCTGAGGCAGCTCCAAGGGCAACCTCTTCTTTTATATCAGTCTCGTTCTCTCACTGTGTGTTTGCCTTACTAGCTCCTTTTGCTACATGCTGATTTGGTCTTCCAGCTTTATTCAGCGTAACCTCTCTCCATCTCATAGCTTTTGCTTACACCTAGTGTTGCTTCTTTGACTTGCCAAGACCTCCATGTCCAGAACTCTACCCCCTCTACCCTGCTTCTTTTGTTTCTTCTTCCTCGTGCGTTCTTTCCCTACATTTTTCATCTGTAATTTTCCCTGATAATTGCTTCATTCTCTCAGGTTTTCCTAATTCAGATACCCAAGAAAGAATCCAATAACCCAGCTAGCCTTTTCCTTGCCCTTCTTCTAAGTCCCTAACCAGCCTTGCCCGAGGGTCAGACGCAAACCTCTAGCCTAGAGTGCCGCGGTAAAGGGAGGTGGGTGAGGGTGGGGGGGGGGGTGTTAATATAAAATTGGATTGCCGTTTAGTAGGAACTATGGAAGGGCCATCTTCCCTTCTATGTAGGTGGCAACAAATGTATTTGACATATCTAATATAAGTCCATTATGGAAATTTAAAGAAATTAAGGGTAACCAGATTATTAAAAATTAAAATGTTTCATGGTTGACAGTATACAGAGATAAGAAGACTGTGGGAACAAATAGCAAATTTGTAACCAGGAAAGAAATTAGGAGAGGGAAATGTATTAGAGTTAGTTCTTAGATGAGTGACATCATTTCATACATTTATTAAAAGGCTGGAGTGTGTGAATAGTGAAAGTGAGAATATATTGTGTCAGATCCCAGAGGCTGGCTTAAAAAGCAAGCCTAATCGAGGCACCTGGGTGGCTCCGTCGGTTGAGCATCGAACTTCGGCTCAGGTCATGATCTCACGGTTCGTGGGTTCATGCCCCGTGGCGGGCTCTGTGCTAACAGGTGGGAGCCTGGAGCCTGCTTCAGATTCTGTGTCTCCCTCTCTCTCTGCTCCTCCCTTGCTCGCACTATGTCTCTCTCTCAAAAAAAAATAAAGATTAAAAAAATAAACTAAAAGCAAACATAATCCAGGGCGCCTGGGTGGCTCAGTCAGTTAAACGTCCCACTTTGGCTCAGGTCATGATCTCACAGTTCATGGGTTCAAGCCCCATGTTGGGCTCTGTCCTGACAGTTTGGAGCCTGGAGCCTGCTTCGGATTCTGTGTCTCCCTCTCACTCTCTCTGCCCCTCCCCCAGCTTGTGCTCTGTCGTTCTCTCTCTCAAAAATAAATAAACATTAAAATTAAAAAGAAAAAAGCAAGCATAATCTTGAAACTGGGGATTAGGGTGGGGATAAATAGGCTTCTTAGGGAGTTTCTGCCTATACTTTCTGCCTGTATTTTCTTTCTCTGCTTCCTATTCTGTTCTTGATCCCACTTACTTTAGCTTCTGGAACAATCTGTCATGAACTAATGATGTGACCTTGGGCTGGTTATTTATTCTCTCTGAAACTCAATTTACTCATCTGTAAAATAGGGATAATGATTATTATCTCGATAGCTTATTACAAGAATTAAGTTAGATGGCATAATATATTTAAAGGCATAATATATTACCTAGGATAGGTAATGAGCACATAGGTGCTCAGTCCATTGTAACAATGATTCTAGCACACAGGAAGGAAGGAAACATTGACTGAATGTGTTGGGTAAAATTTTGCTTCTTATATCATTTATCTCTTGTAAGAATCCTAAAGGGTTTGTATTATTATTTCTACTTTATGAACAAGGCTACAATTTTAATAATTAATTGAGTATTTGCTACATGCAAAGCACTGACCTGAACCTTTTCCTGTGTTGTCTTATTTAAATCAAGTTAGGTGCTCGTTATGTTTCATGTCGTAGTTGAGGAAATTGAGGTCTAGAGAGTTTAACTTGCCCAAAGCCGTACAACTGGTAAGCGCCACTCAGAGCTTATGTGTAAGTCTGTCTGAACTCAGGTCCATCTGACTCGAATGTTTTCCAAAGTCACTTAGTGGCTGAATGTGAATGTGATGGAATCGAGATTCTGGTCTTGTGTAGGGCAGCGTTCTTGAAGTTCACCACCAGAAGTATGCACTGACTGAATGACAGATAGTGGTAAGCACACACACACTTACGCTGCATCTGAGTCTGAATACCATGACTAGACAGACAAGGGCAAATTTTGGAAAGAGTACAAAGGAAAAAAAATTTTTTAAATTAAAATATGTCCAAATAGGCCTCCCAGACCTGATGAAACGATTTAACAAACATGTGTTGAATGTCTACTGTGTGTCAGGCAATGAAAAATGATCTTGGCCTTGTGAGAATGCAAGGCAAGTAAGACTGAATTCCTTCCTTTAAGGTGCTTTCATTCTGGTGGAAAGAGATAGATGCTCATACAGTTAATAAAGCATGCCGCGCTGGATCAAGGAACTATGGGAGTCAAGGGAGAGAACGGTTAGTTTGGTGGGTGAAGGAAACGGTGGTAGAAGGAACAGAGGAAGGCTTCATGCAGTAGACAACATCTGCGGTGGTCTTTGAGGGGACAGATACAGAAGGACAAGAAGCCTCCTATAGTTTCCTTTTTCTTGATACCAATGGTTTTACAAAGGGTGGTACAAAGTAACTACTTCAGTAATATATTGAGAGTTAGTAGTGTTTTTAAAGCTTAGGTTCGTTGAGTGTGAAGAAACAGCTACTCTTGTTAATCATAAGAATATATTTGGGGCATCGGGGGGGCTCAGTTGGTTAAATGTCCGGCTTCGGCTCAGGTCATGATCTTGCGTTCGTGAGTTTGAGCCCCGTGCTGGGCTCTGTGCTGACAACTCGGAGCCTGGAGCCTGCTTCGGAGTCTGTGTCTCCCTCTTTCTCTGCCCCTCCCCGGCTCACACTCTGTCTCTGTCTCTCTCTCTCCCAAAATAAATAAATGTTAAAAAAAGTTTTTGTTTTTGTTTTAAAGAATATATTTGTGTTTTCCTGGTCTGCACTTACATGTGTTTCTATTAAAAGGACCAGAAAATGGAATCCTGTTTTCTATGCATTCTAGTTTGAAGATCTCAAGTTGTCCAGCAATCCAACAAGAAACTACAAATCCCCCAAGTGGCCAAATGGTACACCAGTGTCCGCTTTCAGCTGTATCGTGAGACTTTAAAAGTACTAAGTTACCGGCAAGTGGGTCACCTATCCATTTAAATTTGGAATGGAGATTTTAGTCTGTGGTTGGGAGTTCTCAATTTTTCTTACATACAATACTAGGTTTTCTGAAAACAAAAACAAAAACAAACAAAACAAAAAAACAAAACGAACAAAAGAAAGCAAAATACCAGTCCCAATTTAAAACGTTCTTCCTTCGCTCCATAAGTATATTCATGATTGGTAATCTATGTGTTCTGATTGTAATTCAAAGTCATCAATTAAATGTTTGGAGAGGCCTGTAGACATCTTCTGCTCACAGACTTTGTCCCTTGTTTTTGTTTGGTTCTTTGCTCAAGTCCCTTTTTTCCCCGATCTCTGTTGATGGACATTATGCTCACCCTTCCTAGAGCCTGAGGAGTCTCTCCATCCCCAGAGTGTCCATGTTATCTGGTTCCTTTCTTGAAGTGACCGTAAGAGCTCTACACGTTCACCATCACAAATCCCTTAATAGGCGATAAACAAGAGGGCAGGTTTTAGGTGCCGTTCACCTACAGATCCCTGTAAACACCCAACACGGCCCCTGCCTTACGAGTAGCTGGCGCTCAGAGATGTTTACTGAACTGAACTGAATTGAGTTCTGGGTTTTGTCGGACTGGGTTTTTCAGAGCTATTTATTTATCTTGAGAGACACAGAGACAGTGCGAGTGGGGGAGGGGCAGAGAGGGAGAGGGAGAGGGAGAGAGAGAATCCCAAGCAGGCTCCACGCAGCCAGCGCAGAGCCCCACGCGGGGCTCGAATTCGAGAAACCATGAGATCATGACCTGAGGTGACACCGAGAGTCAGACGCTTAACCGACTGAGCCACCCAGGTGCCCCACGTCGGGCTGGCTTTGGGTCTAGTAACGTTGGTGTCTGACCTCCAGTTCCCTTTTGGAAAAGAAACGTTGCTTTAAAAAGAAAGCCTTTTAACTGATTTTAGGATGAAAGAAACCATGTAGTATAAACAGTAATTGTAATTATTATTAATACACATAATTAAAATAGCATGAACTGGTAGAAGTGCTTCCATGCTTACTCTTGCTGGCAGAGTGGGCAGGCCTGATGAACTAACTGGTCTTTTCCATCTGTAATATGTATGATTCTTTGAAATTTTATGTAGACAAGTGCGAGCTAATGTACACTGGAAGGAACAATTGAAACAGCTCATACTCACTGATGGGCTCTGAATTACTCCACTTGTAAGTGCCCAGGAAAAAGATCTCGGATTCATTGTGGATTGCTCAATGGAGACATCTGCTTGCTGTGCAGAGGCAGCCAGAAGAATGAATGAGATATAATAGGCTGTATTAACTTTGAGAATGGGATAAAGAATGATGCAGAAAATAATATAGTGCACATAATTTGGCATTGACTAGTTCTGTAATTACAATAAAACATTTTAATGACATACATTGATGTCATGACTTCACCTTAAAATCAGAATTCGGCATTGGGTCCTTTCGTCTCAAAGAAAACAAAGCAGAAATACAAAAGACCTAGAGAAAAACAACAGACCATCTCCAAGACATGCAAAGGATTTGCCTATAATGAGAGACTGAAAAGACAAGGACATTTTAATTTGGATAAAGGGGAAGGGGGGGAATGACATTGTATAAATTTATTTAAAATTAATGAAAGTTTCAGAAAATTGCTTGAGCTCGCTTCAGATTATCCTTGGTAATGGAGGTCAGAGATAGGCAGGATAATTGAAATCCTTGATAATCTCCAACCCTCATTTGAGCTATTAGTTGCAGCCTCCCGTCCTATGAAAAGTTTTAGCAAATGAACAAATAGGGACATTGCAGCCCACGGTTTGTGAACTAAACGGCCGACAAGAAAGGCAGCCAGGGTGTTGGGAACCTCACAGAGTTTGAAATCAGGTGACCAGGGTTCTGGTCCATATTCTGTGTTTATCATCTGTCCAACCTTGAGTGCTATGCTTGACTTCTAGGAGACCCAGTCCCCTCATCTGTAAGATGGAGATAATAGCAATACTTGCTTTGCACGCTTGTTGGGAGAACCAAATGGGTCCATTGAAAGTGGTGGGTGAGCCTTGATGTTTGATATTGCGGATTGGTTGTTAAGAGTATTGGCTTGCCGGTCTCCTGGCACCTGGGAACTTACATCACACCTTCCCTTCTCTTGAACTTTCTCCAGCTTATGTTTGTGGCAGGAAATTTTAGAAGAGGTGTGCCACATTTCTTTAATCTCCAGGATCATCCACAGATTGTCTTACTCCCTTGCTCCCAGTAAGCCTTAAGATAATTTTGCAATGTTTTTATTAATGCATGATTATCTAAAGGTCATCTCCTGTAATTTTCACAACAGTCTGCTGAGGTACAGACCCACAGTTGTCTTCATCTTCCAGATATAGACACGGAAGCACACACGACTTGCTTAAGGACACATAGCAATGACTGAACAGAGTCAGACCTGTGTTGTCTTACCTCTGGGTTGATTGACAAAGTCTAGAAAGCCGACTTTTGTGACTATGCTGATTCCTCTCCTGGGGTGTGACTGGCTTACTTATTTCCCTAGGAACGCCTACTCTATTCTTTGGCACCCAATTCAGGACTAACCTCCTCCATGGAGCCTGTCCTGAGCCCTCCTTTCCCCAAGAAGAAGTCGTCTTGTATGCCTCAGCCCCCCATATTGTAGCTTTAAACATACTATTATGTTAACAGTGGAAACTCTTATGCCCTATGCAATGAATAGTTGGTGATTTGGTTGAACAAGTTAGTTAAAGCAGGAATCATACAAAATGATGGAATCGTTCCTTAAGCTTTTATTTCAACTTAAAACATCCCTCAAATTTTTGATGTAAGGCCAAGGCCTCTCTTGTCTTTTGAGTTTCAGGCCTCCCATTAGAGTTCTGTGCCCTATTTCTCATATAAGCCACACCTCTGAGGCTTTTGCAATCATTTTGTCTTGGTTTCCTTTAAAGTAGAGCAAGATCTTAAAGCCATTCTGTGAAGCAATCAGATTTTTCCAGATTTTTTACAGGTGGCTCTCCCACGCATACACTGACGGCACATGTTTTTAGTAATTCACCTTTCCTGTGCCTTTCCCAAACATTCACCTGAGCTCCGGTAGAAACAAATTCTCTCTTCTTTATTCGTATTCCTTATGTTACGTACATTTACTTAAATTGTGTAATAACAGTGATGGGAGGAACTAGACTAAGTAGGTTTGGAAACAAACATGCCAACTTCTGGCGGGCAGACAACTCTACTGTGGGAATAGCAGAGGGCAGGCTCCTAGACGAGCCCACCACTGGCCGTGATCACCCCGCATCATGGGCCTATGTCTGTACCTTTACAGATGGAGTGGAGGCCACAGATGAGTCAGTGAAGTGTCAGTCACTCAAGGGAGCCCCTGCTCAGTGTGGCTTCTGCTCCATGTCTGGCCTCGAAGATGAATGCCTTGAAGGTCTAGCATTTATCTTTCTGGTTAGGATCTAGCACAGTGATGGGTATATAGTGAGCCCTCAATAAACATCAACTAACACGCCAACTAGCCGTGCCAACAGAAACAAAACATAACTTTGCCACTGTTCATTTTCTGCTGGGAGTACTAAACAGCGACCACCTGTCCAGAAGTTGGTTTAGGGAGAGAGAAGAAGATCTAGCAAGTGAATTTCAAATATTAATGGAAGATAAGATAATATGTACCATTAAACAGTTAAATGTGAGGCAGCTATAAAGGATTGGATTTTGTTTAGGGGCGCCTGGGCGGCTAAGTCGGTTAAGCGTCCAACTCTTGATCTCAGCTCAGGTCTTGATCTCAGGGTCGTGCGTTCAAGCCCCATGTTGGGCTCCACGCTGGGCGTGAAGCCTACTTAAAAAAAGAAAAAAAGGAAAGAAAGAAAGAAAGAAAGAAAGAAAGAAAGAAAGAAAGAAAGAAAGAAAGAAAGAAAGAAGAATCGGGTTTTGTGTAATATGTAATTAACCTGTGTAACTCTAACACAAAAAAATAACATTGAGACAAGCATGCTTGATAACATTTTATAAAAGACAAGATATGTCCTTACGTGAGACAAAAATCCACACTTAAAACCACAGTATCTGACTACAAAGAGCCTCTCTGGTGATTATGTTCAGGGCCAGCCAGGTCATGAAAAAATTTCCCTTACTCATATATCATTGGAGCATGGAGTTGATTATACGCTACTTGTGACAAAGTAAAGCATCTTGAATTGAGCACCAGAAGAGGAAAGGAGTCAGATGTGAAGGATATTAAACTTGACAAAGACATTCTGTGGTAGGTGATTGGTTTGGAAGACGGTGGTAGACTTCTGGTGAAGGCAAGGATATCCTCTTTCCTAAGATAAAGTAGGCAAAACATTTAGCCTTGCGCTCAATAAATGTTGAACCAAAATATACTCACTAAGCAAAGTTGGAAAATTATAGAAGGTTTACGTGACTACAGGAAATGGGATGATAAAAAATACACACACATATATATAAATATATAAAGAATATATATAAACATAAATTTATATAAAGTATATAAAGAATGTGTGTGTGTGTGTGTATGTGTGTGTAGAATAGAATGGATTCTCCTTGGGATCTAGTGCGAACTTTCTCCTTAGTTTACCATTGTGAGAATCTGTAGACCAGTACCAATTATTAATTCTTGAGGACCTCCCTGTTTCTCAAGAGGTTGTGAAGGTGTTATCTATCAAAGGAAAAAGGGAATTAGCAGGACACTGAGCTCTCGTGGTGTGCCAGTCATTATGCTAAGTGTTTAATATGTGTTATATTCCTTTGAATATAAGTTGCCATTGATTTTTGTAAGACCCATATTACTTTATGTGCCACTATGACACAAAATAACACTCTCAATTAAACTATGGCACACTACCAGTGTTCAAGTGCATCTTGAGGGGTTGGGGGAGAGGGGAAAGTGGGTGATGGGCATTGAGGAGAGCACTTGTTGGGATGAGCACTGGGTGTTGTATGAAAACCAATTTGACAAGAAATTATATTTTAAAAGAATGCATCTTGATTTGCGAGCTATTAAAAAGTGAAAAACTACCCATCTTAGAATTGAGGCGATATGGTATCTCATTTAATCCTCCCAACGACACTTGAAATAAGTATTAATATTGCCAGATGAAGAAAGTGAGGCTCAGAGGAGTCAAGTAATTGGCCTAAAGGCAAATAGCTGGCAAGCTCCAGGGCTGGAATTTGACCCCAATTAGTGTCTCCAAATCCAGTCCCCTTTTCATAGTCCTGTGCTGCTGATCGAAATCAGGGCTTGCTACAGAACTCAGAGATTTTTTTCCCAATAAAATGTGTTCTACTAAAAGTATTTACCTTAGGACCTATCTCCCAAAGACGTTTCCTTGAGGGAAAACTGTGAGCGACACTGGGGTCAATGATGGCCATGGATTTCTAAGAGTAGAAGGAAGACTTGAGTTCCTCTGGTGCATGAACCCCTGATGATAACATTCTCCCAAGGAGCCACGCAGCCTCTGAGAATCACCAGCAGGACAGTCACTTGGGCGGCCCAGTGCACCTGTTGTGAGCTCGGCTTTCATCTACTCTCTAGTCCTCGTTCTGTCTGCAGAAATATATAGAGTTGGCTTCACTGTCTTAACCCCTTGTGGCCCCTTCCCATGTTTGAAACAGCTACGAGGGTCTCTCTAAGGCTTCTTTTCTCCAAGTTGAATACTCTGAGTTCTTCATAGGACATGGTATAGAAATCTTTATCTTTGGCCACTCTCCTGAATGCACCTCAGTTTGTCTGTGTTCCTTTTACAGAAAGGTATGCAGAATTGATCATTTTGCTCCATAGGAGTAGAGAATGATCACCTCCCTTGCTTTAGGTACCATACTTCTCTTGGTACAACCTGCAAGTACATCCGATTTTTCCAGCATCTCATCAGAGAAGTGTTAAGCTCTCCTTCCCCTGCTCTGTCTCCTTCCTTACTCTCCTCTAGAGCCTCCTTTTTTTTTTTTTTTTTTTTTTTTGAACACATGCTGCTATGTGGGCAACCTGGACTTTTTGGTAATTTCTGTGTTGGACCTAAGTCGTTTATGCTTTGGTCACTTTGAAAATTCCTTTTGTTAACACTGACATTTTGAGGATTTTTGACTTTGGATTTTTTGTTTGTTTGCATTTAATGGCCATGACTCCCAATATTGTAACATCCACAAATGAAAACATTTAAAAACATCTTCTATAGCTTTAAATCATTGCTGTACAAATGGAGCAGGACAGGGCCAAAGACAGAGTCCTTTGGGAAGTCATAGTTGTTGAGTTACCAATCTACCACATTTTCCCGTTGTGCCCCCCATATGTCTCCATCTTGTCTAGAAGAATATAAGAGGCTTCACATATGCCATCCCTTGTAACCTGGGAAGATAATACTGCTCCTCTTTAACAGCTGGGCAAACTGAGCTTCACCAGGGGCCAGTGTTGGAGGAGGGGGTTGCTTGCCCAGGACTGCCCATTTGTTAGGAATAGAATTGGCATTTGCACCCAGTTTCTCCCATCCCATCCACTCTGCATGGCTGTACCCATTATGAATTACTTTGCTGCGATCCAAAGATGCAAATGTTACCCCATTTTCCTGAGCTACAGGAGAGCCCTTCTGCCCTCAAAGAGCCAAATGTTATAACAGAATCGCACTCTCTTCCTCCTTCCCCTAGAGAACCACAGGCAAGAGTGTGGATACCTCAGTCCTCTCTAGGCATAGGACTTACGCCCTCACCTTCCCATTGATGTCTCTTAGAAAGAGGTGTGAGAACAGTGTTTGAAAAAGATTTCCTGGACATTCTGGGCAATTTGAGTACGTGGGTCCTGAAGGTGAGAAACTAGTCCCAGAGAAAACAGAGGTTTTTAAGAAGCTGGAAAAAGGCTGTTTACCTAAACTCTTGGTAATAAAGTCACACACACACACACACACACACACACACACTCTAGAAACCAGACTTAGAAAGCCTTGCTCTCACTCCTCACCTTAGGACATGTTACAAGGACTTCATATTTCAGAATAAGTTACTATTGTGATGTTTAAAAAGAAAAGAAAAACAACAGAAATGATACAGGGAACTACTCCTGGGGCTCAAATCCCACAACTGGTATCCAGCTTGCTGGTGGGTGAGAAGCTGTGTTGGCGTGAATGAGATTCACAGGGGGTGGCAGCCCAGGGTGAGGTAAGACATCCTGAGCAAGTATCAACCTTCACATGTCTCAGTGATGGACTGACCTCTGGTGTATCCCTTAATCTTCCAGGAGGAGTCTGTTAACTCTTAGGAAGGAATAAAAACAGGTACCATTGCTTCGTGAGATCTTCATGATTCTCAGCTCTAATTAATAACAGATGGCTCACAGTGAAACCATGTACTAACAATATGCATAGCTTAAAAAAACAACATGGACATCTAGTTTTCCCCTTTCATGAAAAGGGTCAAGATCAATGCATGACACCCAAGATAGTCGTGAGGAAAGGTTATCTTCTTGCTTCCCCAGCAAATGTACCCATTTTCTACATAAATAGGGGCCTTTCCTCCGTGGGGACATTCATTCAGTACTTTCTTCCAAAGCAAAGTCACTTACGATAAGTGAGCTCACAACACAATTGATTGAGGTAAACCCCAACACACTAAGTCAGTCTTTCTGGAATGCTAATATACTAATACTACAGTGAAGAATGAGGGAATTAGATGAAACTTTTATCTTTTTTTTCTGAAAAGGAACTGCTTGACTCAAAATTAATTGCTAAGGGAAATGGTTCTACATTATTTCCCTAAACCTACCTTGGGGATTGAAGGACTATGGGTAGTGGGGAGCCCCAGACATGGAATCTATGTCCTAGGGCACTGTTAACACAGTGCATAATTTTCAGCAACTCCCAAGTGACTTTTTCTGACATCCATTCCATGTAAAACAATGGAAACCTATTTCCATGCTTATTTGTGTTTCCCGGGAGCCCTGAGATGCCATGGTGAAGATTAAAGGGCTAGACCCTTCTTCTTATTCCCTCTTATGATTATTCATAATTTTCTAAAATCATCTCATTGAACAATGCCGCCTAAAGATGAATTTTAGGTATATTTGTCTATTCATTTGTTCATTCATTCAACAAATATTTATTAACCACCTCCTGCATGCTATGTTCTCTGCTAGGGACTAACAAGCATAAAAAATGAATAAGCTTCAATCATCATCCTCAAGGAGCTAATCATTTAGTAGAGGAGTAAGACGTACGCGGATAGCTGTAATACAAAGAACAGTGGAATAAATGCCTTAAAAAGGTTCCGACAGAATCCTGTGGGAGGTTCGCATCTAGTCAGAAAAAACAGAGGCAGCGCGAAGATGGTATCATTCGACTCTGGGGATAGAGCAGCATAGGATCTCAACAGATGTGACCGGAGGGGGCATGCATTCAGACCCAGAACACCACAAAAGTAAAAGCAAAGGCATGTTCCAAGAAGAGCCAAGTAGATCAGTTTGGCCAAAGCATAGAAGGGAACTGGGTGAGTGTGGAGAGAGGCACAGTTTAGGATACATGCTGTAGGATCTTGAATACTGGGTTAGAGAATTACAACTTAGCTTCGTGGGCAGCGGGGAGCCACTGAAAGTTCTTGAGCAGAGAGGTGGTGTAAGCAGATCTTTAGTTTGGGAAGATTCATTTGGCTGTGGTATGTGGGGTGGGCTGCAGAAGGGTTAGATGAGAGTCCGGAAGACCAGTGGGGGAGCTACCGAAGTCTTTCTGGCGTGAAGGCTTGAGGACTAGAATTGCGGTGATGGCCGTGGAAAGGCAAAGGGGGGGTTGAGTTTCAGAAACACTGGAGGCAGACCTGGTAGGATTTGGCAACAGATTACACGGGGGTGGGGGTTGACTCACACATGACAGAAGACTGGGAAAATGACGCCGCTCTTAAGAGGAACTGAACGCGTGCACTTGCACACTTGCACTTACGTGTTTGGGCGAGGGGGTGGCAGGATTAGGGGGAACCTTTTTAAAAGGCAAATCAAATCTCATTGCTCCCCTGCTTAGTAATATCCAAATGGCCTTCCACTGCATTTAGAATAAAATCCAAACTTCTTACCACTGCCCGGCGTAAGCTCCACGTGAGCTGGCCCTGATCTGCTCCAACCTTATCTCCCAGCACTCTGTCCTGCTTCCGTTTTAGCCACATTGCCCACCTGGCAGTCCCTCAAATGTACCAAGGTCATTTCTGCCTCAGGGCCTTTGCATTTAATATACACTCTGCCCACAACGCTCTGCCCTCAGATCTTCACCTACCTGGCCCTTTCTTGCCAGTCAGGACTCAGCTTAAATGTCACCTCCTAGGAGAGGCCTTTCCTACCCAATCCATTACCATACCCTTTGCCCACAGCCACCCTTTATCACATCATCCTGTTTTTTATTCTTCACGGCATTTACCATAATCCGAAATGCTCTAATTTATTTGTTCCCTTTGTTTGTGTCTGTTCCCCTCTACCAAAAGCAAGCTCTAGGAGTGCGTCTTGTTCGTAGCCATAGTCTATAAAACCAAGCCTGGCACGTATGAGGTGTTTCATGAATAGTTGTCACGTGAATGAACGAATGAGAATCTGTTCTTCCGGGGGTATGTTGGCTTTTTATGCAGGTGTCACATTCACGTAGAGATGGACAACGAGGACTAGGGTATGTGGGGTTAGAGCTCAAGAGAGGACCATGTTTGCTATTTGTCTCACAGGAGTTGGAAAGTCAGGAAAAGTCAGCTCCTGGGCCACTTTGAGCAAAGGCATCTTTTCACTGCTTCTGCCTTAATCACTGATGCTAAACTTATAGTCTCCAACTCAACCTGTGGTGTCCAAGTGAGTGTCTGTTGCCCTCCAGAGATTGTCTACTTGGTAGACTTTAGCAAAAATGCTACCTTGTCTGAAGTAGTTTTTGAAATTCCTGTTTTAGAACTGCAGACAGTCTGCAGCATCTCAATAATATTGTGAAATATTAATAACGCTATTCACTAAGCACTTGTGCCAGGCACTGATACTAAGTATTCTTAGAAATTAGTTCACTAAGTCCACCTCAAAACCTTGTAAGGCAGGTAAAAAGATTCCCCGGTTTTGCATTGAGGAAACCGAGACCCAGAAACGTAAATCCCGTGAGCAATGTCAGATGTGAGGTTCACATGGAGTCTGGGGGACTCCCAAGCCTGCATGCTTACCTGCTGTACAGCGTCCTCTGGGATGAGGTGTGGGAGGGCAGGCAGGGGGTGGGTGTCTTCCTCGTTTTTGAACGTGAATGTGACTTTTATAAACAGCCAGGAGCTGTAGCATAGAATCCTGGTTATACCACTCAATAGGTGTGTGATCTCAGACTAGGAACTTTCCCAATAATACAATCTTGCTGAGATGCTCCTCATAGAAGTGTTCTGTCAACTCTAATCTGCAAAATGCCTGGCACATAGTGGGACTTCATTTTGTACTCCTTTCTCTCTTATAAGACACACCACTAACTCTTGGTTTTTTCAGGGTTTGATTATCTAGATGGTAGATCACCGAGTCCCTTGCTTTCTCCCCATCTTTCTTATTCTTATCATGTTTAGAAGGATTATATAATTTGTTTCCACTTCTGTTGGTGAAGTTAGGTGAGAGGAAGGATTGGAGGTTGTACTGTCTGAGAAAGGAACTGGAGAAAATGCGGTCTGAAGTGATGGCTTCAGATTTCTACTTCATTTTTGTTTGAAGCCTGTGACCTTGGGCAAACATCCGGGTCTCAATGTCCTCATCTGTAAAATGAGATCATATGACTTGTCTTCTACATCACGGGGTTATTGTGAGGATCAAATTATAGCCATAAAAGAACTTGGGAGAGCATAGAGTTATAAACAATTGTAAGATATTGTTATCATTGCCATCCTTACAAAATGAGAGTCCATCCTTCTTTTCAGAGGTCTAATACAATAATAGTGCTTGCTCTGTCTGTAAATTGCCTAAATTAAACTCGTGCCTTTCTTTATTCTTCAATTGAAACAATTCCCAAATCACTCCCTTAATCTTTTATCTTTATACTTAAAGTTCTTGCTTACAATGCAGTTGATATCTGCCCTATCCAATATGGCGGCCAATATCCACATGTAGCCAGTTACATTGAAATTAAGTAGAATTAAATAAAGTTTAAAACTCAGTTCTTCCATTACACTGGCCTCATTTCAAGAACTTAGGAGCCACATGTAGCTAATGACCACCATTTTGGACAGTGTCACTAGAGAACATTTCCAGCCTTGCAGGAAGTTCTGTTGAACAGCACCATTGTTGATTTTCCTGAGTTGCATTTTTCCATGCTTTCTCATAACTCTATAGCCACAATAAAACCAAGCTAGTTGTTCTTCAGATGAGGACATTGAAACCTAATGTATTTGCCAACGTCTATATGAAGAATATCAAGAATCGTAAGCCATCGCCTACTCCAACTTTCTAATTTTACACATGAGACAATTGAAGCCCAAAGAGGTGAGATCACTTGCTCCAGCCCATACAAGTCTTCAGTGGATTTCCACTGCTCTTCACACAGTGTAAGCGTGGACACATGAGTAATAGAATAGGCTGATATTCCTTTTGCAGGGCTGCTAATACCATCCATCTCAGAAGAAGATATGCCTGAGACAGAATTTACAAGTAGCTTGCTATTGTCATTCAGCATCCTTCTCTTGCCTGGCTAAGTGAACCCCCACTCGGTCACAGTGAAGATGTGCTGAAAGCTGGAGAGCATGCCCCTTCCATGCTGTCTCTAAGTTACAAGTGCCCTAGAAAATGGCTGCCCTGCAGACCAGAGTATTCCATGATGCAGAATTTGAATCAATTCCCCAGACCAGCTCAAATTACTGAGATTGGCTTCACTTCATCTTTGCACTTATTTAAATCATGAAATATTGATCTTTAAGCAAACTGCTAGGGAATTTAGAATGGGCATTGTTATTCCCCAGGCTTACATGCAATATGGATGTAAAATGCTAAATAGCGCTTGGTACCTAGTAGGTGCCCAATAGATGTTTAATTCCATCCCTCCAGCTCCACCCATTTCCACCCCATCATCTCACCAGCTGCCAGCCCTGTCCTAGATAACCAACACAATACTTGTAATTCCCAGTTTGCTAGAACCCCAAACAACTGTTTTTTAAGTCTTATCGCTCTCATTAACCTTCAGAGAGAGACTACAACCAGTGTATTAACAATTTGTAAACATATGGGGGGAAGGGGGCACATATTTTTTTAATTTATCATCAAGACAAAGGATCTGATTGGTTTAAAGCATTTCTAGAGGCAACAGGGAGTTGGCATTTCTACAGCCAACTTCCAATTGGAAGTAGGAAGTGTGCCAGAAAATTTGCACTGTGTGGTTGCTTTATCCCTCCGTATATGTGTGTGGACCAAGCAATATCATTAATAAGTTTAGGAAGAGAATTCTACCCTGGCCTGCTTTTCACGGTTATAGATACCTTATTTCCAAAATATTCTAATTGAGTTGACATTTCACACACATTTGGTATATGCCTAAGGGAAATTTAGGAGGGAAAAACAAAATGGAACCTGTTCATTTATTTCTGAGTCAAGTAAAAGCAAGGAGAAAATATTTCATTTTGAAAAACCAAATATCCTCAACAATTAATGATATAAAAATCAGTATTTTCCTAAAGCATCAAACTTGGCATGTAACTGAGCTTCAGTGGGGAATAATGCCTAACTCTGTTAGAGGAGAATATGGGTGGAAATAATGAGACCGTAAGAAGTGAAAGCAAGTAGTGTTCCTGCATAATGAAGCCTAAATCCGTTCTTGTCCTAGGACCACCCCCCCCCCCCAATCTCAGGAACCAATCTCTCCTTCCTCCTAAGGCAGAGATCCCCTTATCTACTTTGAGGGTGGCTTTGCTAGTGACCCAGCAGGTCTGACTGCTTTTCCACTCTCTATTTCAAATTTTATGTTACATCTCAGCTCTAATAATTGCACTTTCAAATTGCACACAACCTACTCTGCAACGTGGTTGCACACACGGACACTAGCAAACCCCTTATACTCCCCTCCACGGAGCAAGCTTCATCCTCCCAGGAATGGAAGCCTTTGCCTATGGAGCTTTAGATATGCTAACGAGCCCACCTACCTCTGGAGCCAATGCCTTATCTTTTTAGACGTCCAAGGCACCCTCTCATTCCAAGAAGGTTCTAGTCATGCTGCTTCTCGCCAATAGCGCTCTGTCATAGGATTGAAGTGTTTTAGGGCACAACTGTGATCAAACGAGACTTTAAAACCCGACAGAGCAAATTCTTCGTAACAATGCCCTGTTGACACACACCACACAGAATGCTGGACTTCGTGGCACTGGGAAGTTTCAGAGACGAGATACCATTTGGTCCAACTTGTAACAATGCTTAAATCCCTTCTCTCAGTCATTTCCTACCTGGGCAATGCGGAACCAGAAAGATGAAAAAGAAGCAAAACCAAGCAACTTTCTTAGTCATTTTACTTGGATCCAAACAGAACAATTAGTAATCGTTGGTGATTTCTTAAACCCTTACTTGAGCCTTTCACTTTTTTTTTTCAAGTACGAGAAAGATGAGATGAAAAAAGGAGGACAAATTCAGGCAACCTGTTAGCAATCTTCTTTTACCTGCTTCCTTCCTTCCCACAGATCTTCCTAAAAGACTTAGTAAATGAAATCATTAGACTTGAGGACATCTTTGAAGAAAGGCCTCTTTCTGTCTAGGCCCAGATCAGAGGGCAGTTCAAGAGAGGATGCATTTCTTTATGTGTGTCCTTGTGCACATGTTTCCATTTTCTATTTTTTTTAAAGTTTTATTTGCTTATTTATTTACTTACTTATTTAATTTATTTATCTTTAAGTAATCTCTACACCCAACGTGGGGCTCGAACTCACAACCCTAAGATGAAGAGTTATGTGCTCTTCTGACTGAGCCAGCCAGGGGCTCCCCCCGCCCCCCACCATGGCTCTCTTGGTCACCTGTCCTGTCTCCCTCACCATTCTCATTATTCATTTACTTATTCAATCATTCCCTGAGTACCCACCACTGTGTCAGGGGCTAAGGATTCCTAGAAATCATAAGATAAATGCCCTCCCTACAAGAAGCATACTGTGTTGTACAGTGATAAATAAATAGCCCTATATAAAGTAGCAAAAAAAAAATATTAATTGGAGCCGAGAGGAGGGAAGGTGATGACTGGGCAGCTGGGGGAGGTAGGGGAGGAGAAATTCTTATAGGTCTAGAGGAGTCTTCTGGGTGAACAAATGGGGAAGAGAGGCAAGTAGAGGAAAGGCACCCAGTAAGAGGGAACAGAATATGCAAGATCGTGGAGACATTTGAGACCCAAGTCTTCTTAGTAAATAACTACTTTCTCGAGGAGGATTCTTTTTGGAGAAAGTAGAAGGACATGGGCAGGGGGTTAGTGGAGGAAAAAGTCTGTCACATGATAAGGAATTTGAACTTTATCCTATAAGGTCATTCTGACAGTACTTTGGAATAGGACAAGACTGGGGACAGAGATATCAACCAGTAGACTGTCACAGGGAAACAGGAAAGAGGTGGTGAGGGTTGCTGGCAGGTAGAATGAGGAGGAAGGGGCATATTTAAAACATATCGGAGGGGCACCTGGGTGGCTCAGTAGGTTAAGCGTCCGACTTCGGCTCAGGTCACGATCTCATGGTCCGTGAGTTCGAGTCCCATGTCGGGCTCTGTGCTGACAGCTCAGAGCCTGGGGCCTGCTTCGGATTCTGTGTCTCCCTCTCTCTCTGCTCCTCCCCCGTTCATGCTCTGTCTCTCTCTGTCTCAAAAATAAATAAACATTAAAAAAAAAAATAAAACATATCGGAGGTAGAATCTGCAAGATAGTGTGGGAATAAGGAGTGGAAAGGGTCGAGGAGATGCTGTTTTCTGGTTCAGGCACTTCGGCATTAAAGGTGTCACTTTCTGAACAAAAAGAACAAATAGAGGTTAAAAAAGGAGGATTGACCACAGGAGATTAGTTCTGTTTATGTTGAATCTGAAGACTCTGTGGGACTCTATGGGCATGGTGATGCCTAACGGGGCTAGTGTTTGGAAAAATCCAGTTAGAACTCAGCTCATTTCAGCAAACAGTTATGGTGTGCTTTCTGTGTGCTCCCCAGGATGTCCGGGTTAGAGATATTGGTGTGAGAGCCAGCTGTTTGTAAGTGGCAATTGAAATTATGCACAATCACCCAGGAAGGGCACGTTGGAAAAAAAGACAGGTCTTGGGATGGAATGGTGGGGATCCCTGATCCCTAATGAGAAGGGAGAGGAGAGCTGAGGAAAAGTAGGGAGAATGAGAAGTAGAGAGGTGGTATCGTGGGAGCCACGTCAGGGAGAGAACCGCACGAGGCACGGAGGAGTCAACGGTGCAAATCCACGGGCAGACAAGGTGTGGGCTGGAAAGTGCTTTTTCCATTTGACAGCTGGAAGCCATTTGTGATGTAGGGGGAAGCAGTTTGTCTGAAGTGGGGCAGGCAGGGGATTTGCATCCTCATCGTCTTTGGAGTAGGGGTTGTGTTTTCAAGTTCTTATATATTTATACTCTCTACCATTTGCTGCTCTCTGTCACCCTATCCCTTGGCCCATCCCCGCTCCGTAATATAACATTATTGACTGATTTCTCTCCCTAATTCCAGACACATTCTCAACTGCCCACAGACACTTCGATGGCCTTCCGTGGGCACCTCGAGCAAAACAAAACACATTCGCTTTCATCTAAAAAGCCTGAATCTCCTCCAGTATTCCCTGTCCTAGTTAAATAATACCACCTTCCATCCAGTCCCTTAAGCTGGATACCTTGGCCTCATTGAATTCCTTCTCTCCCTTACCTTCTACGTCCAAATGGTCATGAGGATCTGTTGACTCCACCTCAAAAATGTCCCCAAATTCAGCATTTTCTTTCTCCACCGAGCACCATGTCCATACTCCTTTTCGGACTTCTTTCGTTCTGTTATAATTTTGCATATGTGCATGTTTCCTCCTTCAAATCCAGAGATCCTTGAGAATAAGACCATTCCCTTATTTAATCTTATATCCCTATGCCTAGTACAGTGCCTGGCACCCGACTGACTCTCAACACATACCGGATGAGTGAATGAATAAGATCTTTTCATATGTGACATTCGCCATCCTGTCTAAAAGCTTATGGAACCATTTCTCTGCCTGTGGTTCTGACCTTTGTGCTCTCTGATCTGCCCACCAACCTACCTGCTTCACTTTAGCTCTAGTTGGGTGACACGTGACCTTTGCCTGAGGAAGATCAGATGCATTAAACCAAGCAGTTATAAATTTGTCCCTCTCCAGTCCTCCAATAGGGGAAAACATTTCTCAGAGAAGAAAAATGGTAGACAACCCGGTCTTTTTTTTTTTTTTTTTTTTTTTTTTTTTTTTTCCAACGTTTATTTATTTTTGGGACAGAGAGAGACAGAGCATGAACAGGGGAGGGGCAGAGAGAGAGGGAGACACAGAATCGGAAATAGGCTCCAGGCTCTGAGCCATCAGCCCAGAGCCTGATGCGGGGCTCGAACTCACGGACCGCGAGATCGTGACCTGGCTGAAGTCGGACGCTTAACCGACTGCGCCACCCAGGCGCCCCGACAACCCGGTCTTTAGGGGTGGAGAAGTGAGTGTTTACCAGAGAGTAATTACTCCTTCATTGCAGGGCTACTAACTTCTCAAAGCTACCCTCATGTCAGACTCAGAATAGGAGTCCAGTAAGTGCCAGCTGAACAAATGAATAAATGAATGAGCCGAAGCTTGAATGCAGAGGAGAAATGTGAATCAGACCCCCAACTTTATTTTTTTTTTAATTTTTTTTGTGCTAAATTTTTGTAATATTTATTTATTTTAAAGGAGAGAGAGACAGAGGGCAAGCAGGGGAGGGGCAGAGAGAGACACACACACACGTAGAATCTGAAGCAGGCTTCAGGATCTGAGCTGTCAGCACAGAACCCAGTGCAGGGGCCTGAACTCACCAACTGTGAGATCATGACCTGAGCTGAAGTCCGACTGAGCCACCCAGATGCCCCACAGACCCCCAACTTTAAACAAGAACCACTTTCATACCTGCAGGAAAGATTAGCTTTAAGGAAGACCCATTTTAAAGGTGGGCATGATGATGAGGTCCTTACTAGGAGCATTCTAGCCCTTCAGCCCCCCAAATGTGTCATCATGTTCTTTTTTAACAAATACTTGGCATGATAGTTTCGGGGACAGGCATATTCCTTAAAGGGGACTGGATGGACATATACATAGCCTTGAAGCAACTGGCCCCCTTTGGGGCTCATCCTGGCCAGATGGGGTAAAAGAACAGGCAGGACATGAAGTCCCTGATATCTCTGCCTCAGGTGACTTCCCAGTACCTCTGTCATTTGCAGGAGTCAGTCCTGGGCTGCTCAGAGCTTCATATCCACTGGGTCATTTCTGATGCCTATAAATGGGAAGCCTTGTTTTTTGGCAACTTCGTTGACTTTTTCCCCCTAAAGCAACAAATGTACAAACGTTTTTGTTTTTCTTTTGCCTCAGATGAGAAGAGCTGGTATGTTTTCTCAGGCAAATATCCCAACATGCTGTCTTCAGAGGAGCATAGTTGTGTGCACGCGGGCACGTTGTGTGAGCTTTCTGGGCCACAATTTTCTCATCTGTCAAACGAAGGGGTTGGTTGACTTGCCCACGTTCTCCCTTAGACCTAGTGTGCTGTGATTTGAGGATTCATAATATTTCCCTCACCACCCTCACCTCTCTGTCTGGCACGTCCTAGAAGCACAGGAAACTGAATTATCTCAGCTATATTAAGGAAACAACATATAAGGAAAAACTGACATATTGAAACTCTGTATTCATACAAAAGACAAGAAGAGAATCAGGAGAATGGCACCACGATCCTTATAAAAGGTGTCTTCATTTTGCGAGAGCATTTATTTATTCATTAATAGATGTGTTCATTTTTCATCCTCTTAGATTAATCACCAGTTAGGTTTACTATTATTACTATTATTATTATTATTATTATTATTTTATTTACTGTTGCTGTTCTCTTCTTCTGGAAGCTCCACACCCACCCGAGGCTCAAATACACACAACCCTGAGATCAAGAGCCGCGTGCCCTGGCCACTGAGCCAGCCAGGTGCCCCATTCACCTGTTCGTTTCTAAGGCCAGTGCTAAGAGACAGGATCCTGCTCTGTTTCAGGATTCTTTATAAGTGTGCTCTTGTAATATGTCACACTTGGGTTCCCTGGGACCAAGGCCTCTCCCTGAGTCCCTCACTTGTCACGGCTGCCCATGGTCTTAGCCAGGGTAAGGAACCAATCCTTGTGACCCATAGCAAATGAGCAAGGAATCCTTAGTTCCTATAGGTGCTCATTCACATAAATCCATCTCTAGCAAAGGAAGGAATGGAGGTCAGGAATACCACATGTGTGTCATCTGCTGCTTAGGTCCAAAGCTCTAGAGCCACCCTGCTGGCTGAGCAGCCAGAACCAATCCCTGGCAGAGACAGATTGGCACTTGGTCTCAGGGAAGCGGCCTGCACATTCCCCATCCACCAGGCTGTACACACCGGGCCCACTCAGGTGCCCCTGAGGACACAGTGGGTCACGAACATTCCTAAGCGTATCCCACTACAAGGAGAGACAATCAGTGGGTGAGAGGTAGTCACTCACCGTTATATGACATTTGCAGGGTGCGATCAGTTGTGGTCCTCATGGTCTCTTTTGGCCCTTACCGCTCGGACGTAAGGCGGATTGCTCTCATTATCCCTGTTTTACAGGGGAAGAAAGTGAGGCTGCTGGTTCAAGACCTGAGTTTTCTGATTCCAAGTCCATTATTCCTTTTCTCCTTTGCCTTCTGATGCCCCAACCCTGCAGGTGAGGAACGAAGCTGACAGCACACCCCGGGGCAGAGTCCTGCAGACAGAGGCAAGGGTAGTTCTGTTTGTCAGTCTCCTAAGAGTCAGCTGCAGACAGAGACCCCCTCTTCCATCAAAGCCAGGCCTCCGGGTTGGGAGGGGCTCAGTGATCCGGGGCATTCAGACAGGGTTTACCCCCCTGCCCCTTCCCAGGTGACACTGAGGTCCCTGCTTCCTCCTCAGCAGGTGAGAAATCCCCTTCATCCCTGCATCCCACTCCTGTTCCCCTCCGCCCAGAGGAAGTATAGCCACACCTCTGCAGGTTGAGGACGTGCCACAGGAAGGACGCTCCAAAGGCAAGGCACCTTCTTTGTTCCTAGGTTTTGCACCCAAACTCCTGCATTAACCCAGTACTCTAGTCATTGGCTCCACATACATTTACTAAGCATCTACTAAATTGAGGCCCTGTTCTGAGTACTAGAGATGAAACACCGTACAAAACCACTCTCCTCCTAGAGTTTATATTCCAGCGGGACACAGGCCAGAGGCCAGGTTGCCACCAAGGCTTTTGCTGCAGAGGCTCCTAAGAGTCAGGCAACCAATGTGTTTCCATTCTAGACTTTTCTAGCATCAATAGAAATCACTTCTGGGATAGGCTGCAGCTTAGGTAGCTCAGGAAATTCCTGACCCGCACCGACCACAGGTGACCAGCCAACACTTTGATCCCATTAACACCTTTCTAGAAGAAAAAGTCCACAGGTTGAAGGTTTCAACCCTCTGTAATATTTAAGAACAGAGGTTTGGGCTTTGTCTGTTGGTGTTTGTTTTCCCCTGGTAGAGCATTCCAGCAAAGAAAATCTGTGTGTATGTGTACCCACATATTTGTGGAGTCTTTTATTAGACTCTGAAGATAAGAGACAACTAGAGAATCCCTAGCATTTTTTTCTCAGAAGGAAAAAAAAAGAAACAACAAACTAAAACCCAAGTGCTAGCACTCAGATAAGATAGTGTAAAGACTTTCCACAAATGGATGCAAGTGAGTTCTGCGGTGAAAAGAGTTAAAATATGTAATTCTGATAGGGGCAGATGTCTATCACAATATAGGAATTCTAAGGCAAGTGGTCTAATGAATATGCTTGTCAGGGGGTTTGTGTTGGGAGGGCATCTCATTTTCCATAGGGTGGAGCGTGTATTAGACACGCAGTAAAGACTCCTTAGCTGTTGATGGTTGCTGGCTAAGAACAAGGTTGAGAGGCTCACCCCTCGGAACAGAACCAGAAATTCTTAGCCAGAAGTGACCTTGGAGATGTCAAATGGGAAGGGAGAATAAGGCAATTCAGTGTAACATCTAACAAGAGGGTACATGCTGGAGTGAGACCTGGGTTCAATTCCTGACCTTGTCCTTTGATAGCAGTGAGGGTTGTTGTACTGTCATTTGTTTGTTTCTGCTTTTGGAAATCATTTATTCCTTTTTTTTTTTTTTTTCAAAAAAATGTTTAGTGTTTATTTATTTTGGGATAGAGAGCAAGCAGAGAGAGAGCGTGACAGAGAGAGAGAGAGAGAGAGAGAGAATCCCGAGCAGTCTCTGCAATGTCAGCCCAGAGCCCGACGTGGGGCTCAATCCCATGAACCACTAGATCAAAAGTCAGATGTTCAACTGACTGAGCCACCCAGGTGCCCCTGGAAATTATTGATTTAGGTCTCAGTTCCCTCATCTCTAAAATGGGGGCATATTGTATAAAGGTTAAGTCTGAAAATTCATGTGACCTGGTCCAGTGCATACAGCGAATGTCATTTTTCTGGAAGAAGAAGTGATTTGCTCAAGTCGCACAGCTAGTTAGAGACAAACCTGAAAATAACAACAGTCCCTAACTCCCTGTCATGTGCTTTTTTCCCACTACCCCTACACTAGGCCAGAAAAGAGAAGCAGAACAGGTAAAATGTAGGCTGAGTTCAGAAGTGAGTATGACGGTGCCTTGAAGAAAAAAAAATCCCCACTGCTTACTGAGGGCTGCTGTGTGCCAAGTACGTATCCTGCATTCCACGTGTGTTATCTTACTAATCTTTGCAGAGACACTACATGGCATTATCATTATCCCTGTACTAACGACACAGAACTACAGCTTAGGTGGAATAAATAATCTACCCAAACCCAGATCTGTCTGCCTGACCTCCAAACTCGTGCCTTACTCTTAGCCGTGAAGACTGTGGTAAGAATATTGAGGCATTTTAAACATCAGCGCAAGGCAGACAGGCCCCGCCGGGCTGCAGGTGGATCCCCCCTTTACTGCTGTCACTGCTTTCGGTGGCCACCTTTCGTGAGACTGTGATTGTCATTTGTGGGAGGACACAGTGGGTTTGAGTGGCCGCTGTTTTTATATTATTTGTTTGACTCATAGGATCTGTATAGACAAATGGAGATCCTACTGCCATCTGGGACCAGAATTCCGGAGGAACAAGCTATCCGTGCACCTTGATGACAAGGGATGGTGTTGTATCTCCAGTGTGAAATGCCAAATAGTCCAGGAATGATAAAATCACCCTAGTTTTTCTTATGAACTCCTAGAAGTCATCTTTGTTGGTATAAATGAGATCATTTAGCCTAATTAGTTCCAAGCTTAATTAGCAGTAATTATCCCAACATGGGAGTAATATCCAAGCAGGAAGTGCCGAGTCCTCGATTAGATAGATCTCTAATTGGTGTTACAATATTGTAATTAAAGCGTGTTTGTACGCCTCTGCCGCAGCACGCGATTTGTTTCATGTCTGATTAAACAGGGAGACCCAGCAGCCTTTGAGGGGGCCAGGACTCTGGATCTGACTCCTATAACATGTTAACCCTGTGACAAAAAAATAATAGGGCCCCCTTCACGGTCATGGTGACTGTGCAGCCCTGAGCCAAAGGCCTTCCTGCTGAGAGGACGTGTGCTTTGTCTCCCCGCCGCGTCCACTGCCCTGCAGTGTGTGCAGGAGAACAGAAGCATTTAGCAGAAGGACGATTTTGTAAGTTGTATACTTTTGGGGGCCGCCTCCTATGTAACCCAGAGGAGACGCTGCAAAAAGAGCAAACAATAACAGCTATCGTTTATTGAGCATTTACTATGTGCCCCAAACTCCTAAATGCTTTAAATACCAGACGTATTAAGTCTTCAGAGTGAACCTCTGAGATAACTACCACGATCCCTGTGTTACACGCAAACACCTGAAGATGAGATGAGCTTAATTACAATTAGCTTCAGCTAACTCCGAGGTCACGGCCTCCGGTCTCAGCTTGAACCATCAATCACCCCTCTAGAAGGCTCCCTCCGACCCAAGACAGGTTCCCTCCCCTGCCGAGCTCCTTGTAGTTTTCCTCACTCGCTGTATTATGATTTTATGTCCCTCTGCCCCTGCTCTGTGCCCAGTGCCCAGCACCTGGCGACGAGCCAGGACCGGACAGGTGTTTGACAAACAGGAGTTAAATAAATTGTCAGAATGGTAAGTTGGGTGATTCGAACTCAGCTCTCTGTGCTGGCGTAGACTGTTTTCCACTGCATCATGCTTCTTTTTCTCGTGTTTAAAATTCTGGGGGCTCCTGGGTGGCTCAGTCGGTTAAGTGTGGTCTCTTGATTTCGGCTCAGATCATGATCTCACGGTTCACAAATTCAAGCCCCACGTAGGGCTCTGTGCTTACCTGCAGAGCCTGCTTGGGTTTCTCTCCTCTCTCTCTCTCTCTCTCTCTCTCTGCCTCTCCCTGCTCGTGTTTTCTCTCTCTCTCTCAAAATAAATAAACCAACTTAAAAAAATAAAATTCTGAAATTAAGCTTCCAGGTAGTACACATACAATGAATATTTATTTGGGCAAGGGATCAGGGAATAGATTTTCTTTCCTCTCATTTCAAAATGCTGTATTACAATTTTGCAATAGATCCCTTAACCATTCACCATATTTATCTATTTAATGCTTCAACTTATGGTACAATGTAGAGATTTTTGTCCATACTCACATAATCGATAATTGGATCTAATAAGCACAAGAGAATTTGAGTAAACCAGATAGAATTTATGTGCATTTATATATCATTGGATTCTGAAAAGTTTTAAAAATGTGGCGAGCACTTTCAGAATCTGTATTTCAGTGATTGCCAGCTATGGTTTTGGCATATCCCAAGAATGTGTAGTTATTTCGATTGGCAACACAGAATTCTCATGAATTATTATTTTTTTAATTCCAGAATAACTAACATACAGTGTTATATTAGTTTCAGGTGCACAACATAGTGATGCAGCAGTTCTGTACATTACTCAGTGATCGTCATGATAAATGTCCTCTTCTTCCCCATCACCTGTTTCTCCCATCCCCCCATCCACCTCCCCTCTGGTAACTATCAATTTGTTCTCAATATTTAAGAGTCTGGTTTTTTGTTTGTCTTTTTTTTTCTTTGTTTGTTTTGGTTCTTAAATTCCACATATGAGTAAATCATATGGTATTTGTCTTTCTCCGACTGGCTTATTTCGCTTAGCATTATACTCTCTAGCTCCATCCATGTTGTTGCAAATGGCAAGATTTCATTCTTTTTTATGGCTGGATAATATTCCATCGTATCTATATACCATATCTTCTTTATCCATTCATCTATCGATGGACACATGGGTTGCTTCCCTATCTTGGCTGTTGTAAATAATGCTGTAATAAACATAGGGGTGCATATATCTTTTTGATTTAAGTGTTTTCATATTCTTGGGGTAAATACCTGGTAGTGGAATTACTGGATCATATGGTATTTCTATTTTTAACTTTTGAGGAACCTCCATACCATTTTCCACAGTGGCTGCACCAATTTGCATTCCCACCAACAGTGCACGAGTTTTCCTTTTTCTCCACATCCTTATCAACACTTGTTGTTTCTGGTGGTTTTGATTTTAGCCATTCTGACAGGTGTGAGGTGATATCTGATTGTGGTTTTGATTTGCATTTCTCAAGATTCTCAGGAATTAAAAAAAAATTAACTTTGCTGCCGGGGTGCCTGGTTGGCTCAGTTGTTAGAGCATGTGACTATTGAGATCTCGGGGTTGTGAGTTCAAGCCCCATGTTGGGCATAGAGTTTACTACAAATAAATAAATAAAATAAATAGACCCTAAGGTGCAACTTTTAAAAAATGTAACTTTGCTGGATGTTTAAAAGAAAGTGTGACAACCTTTAAAAGAAAGGATGCATTGTGGAGGAATAAGGAGCAGGCTAGATTGGAGTGGAGCCAACACCTTTAAAACTTTGGAACTCAGCTGCTATTTAATCTTGGTCACTGCTGAAACATATTTAGGGATTAAGAAGCTCAACAGAAATATTTGTTTATTCATTAAAAATTTTTTATGCAAATAACTTTTTTTTTTTTTTTGCAAACGAGATGATACACAAAGTATAAAATTCACAAAGTGTTTAAGTGAAAAGGTCTCCTTCCACCTTACCCCATCCCCCAATCACTTCAGAGGTGGCCAGATTTGCATATACCTTTCTGGAGATATTCTATGCATATGCAGATATATCCATTTTGAAAGGCATTATTTCTTGACCCAACTCCGTAGCACACACTGAATCATAACAGTGAATTAGCTCACTTCCTAGTCTAGGCCAAGACAGGAAGTGAGAATGAGACATTCAGTACATAGAAACCAGAAGCACAAAGCTCTGTGAGTCTATTTTTAAACAAAACTACTACTAAACATCGTGGCGATGTATTGAAATTTGAATGGTACTAATGGTACTGGGCTAATGAATGAGAAATGCTTCTTGACTTATGACAATAATAACACCATCACGTGTGAGTCCTGAATCTTCCTGGGTTTTTCTGTTCTGACTGACTCTTAGGATGATGTTTCTACAGGGCTGTTCATTGAGTACCGGCATAATGAGGCGGAGGTGATGGGTTCCGGTCTCTGTTAGCAACTTAACTTGCTGCTGGTCTCTGTCACTAAAGGAGTTAGGTGAGAAAGTGAGGATGAATTCATGCAAATCTAGTCCCACCAAGAGAGAAAAGTCTCTTTTATATAAAGGACATCATCATTACATTATTTTGTGTGGACAGGGCTTGGTTTATTATCTTGGATGACTATTTTAGTGCAAGAATAATTCACTAAGCTTCCTGTAGTATTGCAGTACTTGGGGCTTTTTTTTTTTTTTTTTTTTTTTGGCTTTTAAATAACCAGGAATGATCTAACCATGATATGAAAATAATTGGATTTGCATTTATACAAGTAACAGGTAAACCAGGTTAAAATTGTTGCGGTCCGAGTATCTTATGATACCCAAGGAGTACACTAGGCAAGGTTGTCATCAGCTTGTTATAGTTTATATTTAGAATTCATGGAGCCCTACGCATACAGGCTTTGTAGAAAACCTGGTGCCCTGGGAACTGATTATTTATCATCTCATTTTGTTTATCAAAGACTTGCCTAGAGTCCCTGTGGTTTTTCTTTTTCACGAAGGGCTCACCTTGGATGGAGATAGACTCTGATGCTTCTTTTACGGCTGTGGAAATCTCTCTTGACTCTGAGTAGGCTGTTTTCTTCTGAATGTGCCTTTGGCAAACAAAAAGACCAATGCGATAGAATGTTCTGGAAACATCACCCAGGAGCACTGTAACCTTTTGCCTTTATTTTAAATATTCTCCCCCTTATGCTTATAAATGCACTTGTATTTTGTGTCCCAATTTTTGGCTTAGACAATATAGCCACTGGAACTGGAACCAAGTGGCTCTAGTTTGGGGGCCGACCCTTTTTGCTTTCCTTGGTGGAAAAATAAGTTTTTGCTTTGTTTCTCTGGACCTTGATCTTTTCATTTGTAATGAGATGTTGGATCAGTCTCTAAGGTACCTTTTGTCTTTGAGATTCAACCAGTATGAGCTTGAGCAGTGCTTCCAAAGTTGTGTGCGTATGTGTGTGTGTGTGTGTGTGTGTGTGTTTAATGTTTTCATGATATCAAGTTCTGAATGAATCTAGCTATGTAAGTCATTATGTCTATAAGGACAAACTCCAGATATTTTGGAAGTTAATTGATTGTTTCCCTTTTACCCAGCTTAAATCTAGAAAACCTTCCTCCTCTGTGACACTTCAATGCATTTTGAATTCTCCCACTCAAAGTATATCCCCTCCTGGTTCCTGGCCAGTTTTTCTTTGCCTTTACAATATTTCCAAGAATCTGCCTTTCTCCTCCTGCTGGCTGATAACTGTGTGACTTCAGTTACTCCCCTTCTACCATTAATAAACTTAGTGGTACTCTTGTCTTTTAGAGCAGGGACCATGCGATATTCATCTTATTGGGCTTCCTTCTCTCTATGTCAAGTGCCTCGTACATATTGGGCTTTCAGAAAGGGTTGTTGATGGAGCTGAGTTTCTGACAATTGCTACCCATCACATCCTTCAGAACTTCCTCCAAAGAAACCTTTCTGGACTAACTCAATTCAGACTTTGCATTCCCTTTATTTGCATGCCATACTACTTCTGTACATGTGGCTTGCATCATATTAACTTGTGCAGTTCTGGGTTCTAGCTATTCCTTCTGAAGTATAAGTAAAGTATGAGAGAAAGGTCCTCAGTCTTGGCATTCGAAAACTTGGGTTCTGTCTCTGCAAATTTTCTAATTGAGTGATCAAGGACGGTCACTCAGCCTCCCCAGGTCTCAATTGTTATTGTTGCTATTTAACCTAAAAGATGGAGGGAGAGCAACCGTGTGGCTGGATCTAACGGTTCTAGCCTTAGAATCCCGATTTTGGGCCCACTGGTTCCCTAAAGAGATTATAAACTTCTCAAGGGCCAAGGAATTTCTTTTTTCTACAATTTGGAATAGATAACAGGCTTGACATAGATGGTACTTAGTAAATTCTTCCATAGAAAATGGTGGTTATTTTACCCCTTCGGGAAAGAAAGCTAAGCCCAAGAGTGCTCTTCTCATAACATAGCCCATGACCTAAAGTGGCTCTTGGATCCACTCTAGGAAATGCTATTCTGGACTCGGACACGAGCCGCGAAGACCAGCACAACATGTTAGTCATGCAGTTGAGGGGTACACCTAACAGCTTTGCCTTTTTAAGTAAATGTGTTTATGGTTTGCGCTGCTTTCCTCAGTAAGATCATTTCCTTCCAAGTAATGAGAGCTGTGTGTGATATGGTTGAAATCCTGTCCCTCGGCTGAGATGGAGAACTGACGTGATGCTTGAGTGGGGCCCATTATCCCAACGGCGCTCATAGGAATGCTAAGTCTGGCAAATATTAACTCGGGAACCACAGCAGCAGTGAGGAGACAGCTGTCTGCCCACCTTCCTGAACCTACCACTTTGGGGGTGTTTTCTGATTTTCCTTTCCTTGGCTTGAGCATTGCATTTATTTCCCCCTTTCATTCATTTCTCCTCTAAAAACAAAACAAACTTAGTGGTACTCCCCCTTCTTTCTCCTCTAAAAACAAAACAAAACAAAACAAAACAAAACAACACACACACACCAAAACAAAACAAAACAAAAACAAAAACAAAAAACCCACCAAAAACGAAAAACCAAAAAACCTAAACCAAAACAAGGACATTGTATTTCCTCCATTTGTCTCCAACTGGAAACTCTGATGTTCTCATTCATTTCAGAACAGAAAGCTTTTCCTCTTTTGCCTAAGTGAGGCACAGTACATTTATTCATCCTCTCTGCCTCCAAGCCACAGGCCTGGGCATCGGAAGAACTCTGGAATCTTCCAGGGGTCCCTGGGAACAGACTCCCATGCAGGCAGCTATAGAATGCATGGGTTGTGAGAGCAGCTCAAAACCATTCCTGTGTGCTGGAGACACTTTCTTCGGAGGAAGAGAAGCATATGATCTTTATCCATATGGCAGGGAAGGGAGTGACATATTAGGTGGGAGAATGCTAATGTACATCTGAATGGATGTAAAGAAACGACTTATAGCTAAGAAGGAGGAGTTTGTGGTTTAGGTTAAAACCACAAAGGAAGTGAAGGACGTTACCACCTTCCTCTTTGTGGGTAGAAGATTCTCCTTCGGCTCATCTCATGGGCTCTGTGAGACGGAGTCTTCCTACAGGAATATGTTTATTGCTCCTTCTCTTCCAGAAAAGCACCCTGCGTAGTGGTTTGTGGTCTTAGAGAGTTTACGCTTGATTTTTAAAGTATAAACATGCTATAAATTACCCCCATTTCCAAACCTGGTGTCCCAAACATGCTTCCCTTATCTTAAATAGAAAAGCAAAGAATTAAGGATCTCTGGGAAATGAAGGGAAGAAAAAGCCTTTTCCCCAGTTACCTAAGGAATTTCCTGACTTTAATTCTCTTTTGTTTTCCTGGAAGAGACCTTCTGACTAAGCTTTGACTTAGCAAAAAAATAAAAAATAAAATACAGATATACAGATATGTATGTGTGTGCGTGTGTATACATATATATGTAGCATATATATATAGTGTATATATATATAGCATATATATATGTAGTATATATATGTAGCATATATATATGTAGTATGTATATATATGTAGTATATATATGTAGTTGTGTTCTCTTAATAGCAACCATTTATTGAGGACTTACTATGTACTAGGTATTTTCGTTATATTATTTTTGAACTTGCAAAAAGTCTGAGAAATAGGTTTTATTATTCCCATTTTTATAGGTGAGAAAACTGAAGCCAAGAGAAATAAACTCATGCTATGATCTTGAACCTTGCACTCTGTGTGTTTGATGGTAATACTTGTGCCCTCCCCGCCTCTCCTTACAGTCTGGTAGTAGAAGTATTTCAGCCACTGATGCCGAAAACTTAGAAGTAAGATTTGAGGGGCGCCTGGGTGGCTCAGTCGGTTAAGTGTCTGACTTCAGCTCAGGTCACGATCTCACGGTTCCTGGGTTCGAGCCCCAAGTCGGGCTCTGCGCTGACAGCATGGAGCCCTGTTTGGGATTCTTTCTCACTCCCTCTCTCTCTGCTCCTCCCTTGCTCGTGCTTTCTCTCTCAAGATACATAAATAAACTTAAAAAAAAAAAAAAAAGATTTGAAAGCTGGCTCTGCCTCTTATTACCTAGATGGGCCTGGGCAAACACTTGGATCCCTCCAGGCCTTATCTGGTACGTCTTGACTGCTGTGACACTTGCTTAACATTGGGAAAAGTTCCCCTCGTTGGCTTCTTCTTGGAATTAACTGAAGCAACCAATATAAAGGTGTAGTATATTGACTGGCAGTAAACTCCCGAGAGGATAGACACATGCTAATTGTGTATGGGTCAGGTTCTAGACCAAACTGTGAAACTGTTAAAGTGTGCTTGGGGGAACTTTCCCTCTCTTGTTTAAAGACTGCCCTAACTCCTCTCTCTAGCAAAAAGATGCATCTAGGTGTAACACTTGGAAGAGAGAAGCCATACCTCTTCCACACTAAAACAAAAGAAGCAAGCCTTGGTTGTAGAATTCTGTCCTCCCAAAGCTTGAGGCAAGGGCTGTTTTGTGGTTAATTGTGTGTGTGTGTGTGGGGGGGGGGTGTCCAGGGGTAGGAACAAGAAGCCATCTGTGTCCCCACTACCAGCCCCATGGAGCACAAGGACCCAAGGCCGCCTTTTCATCTCTTCTTCTCTGGATGTGTTCAGTGCAGGGGCAGTTGTAGATTCCGAGTCTCAGCTGCTTTTGATCAGAACTTTTTTCCCCTCCTGTGGTGATTTTGCATGAATTTTAGACCCTGGCAACTTTCAGTTGCCTGGATCTGGTTTTCATTGCAGATTTTGTCAAGATTTTACATTTAGGTGGCATTTGAAAGGCTTTTCTTTTTTTCTTCTCTGAATATTCTATGTGAACTTGAGATTCTGGACTTCCCCCCTGCTGCCCAGTTTATTCTATTTTAAATGTAATATTGGTGAACTTTCTTTTTCTAAAGGTTTTATTTTTAAGCAGTCACTACATCCAATACAGGGCTCGAACTCACAACCCTGAGATCAAGAGGCACACACTCCATCCACCGACTGAGCCATCCAGGCACCCCAGTGTATTGTTTTAATTACAAAATTAATAATGATTCATCGTAGAGAATTAGGACAAAAGAAGAAAGAAAAACGTAATGACCCACGAACCCGGCTTTTAGAACGCTATTCACATTTTAATTCATTTCCTTCATTCTTCTATGCACATACATGTTTCTATCTCTGTAAATTGTATTACGTATGTTTTGAAAAATTAGGATGTATACATTTTGTATTCTGCTTTTTTCACGTAGCTTTATATCATGAGCATTCTTCTCATGTCATACATTTTTTTAAAGATTTATGGCTGTATAATATTTCACTGTATGAATGTACCAGGGAACACTTAACCATCCCTATTCGGCTGATGTTTAGACGCTTCTTTGTAAAAATTTGAGTGTCCACACTTTCTTTTTCCTTATAAATAATTCCTAGAAAGGGAATTATTGGGAAATCAGGGAATAGAGTATATACTTTTAATTTTTTATTTAAAAAAGTATTTGTACCTGATTACTTTAATACTGGCCAACCTGTGTACAGTCAAAGCCTTGTCAAAGTCTCTTGATATATAGTGTTAAATTGATTTCCAAAAATGTTGCTCTAGGACAGGTCAGTCTGTGAACCATGGGCCACATTTGTCCCGTGACCTGTTTTTGTACCACCCATGAGCTAACAATGGTTTTTACACATTTCAATGGTTGGGGAAGAAAAATCAAAAGAAGAAGAATATTTTATGACAAGTTAAAATTATATGGAATTCACATTTAAGTTTGCACAAAGAACGCATGTTGGGGACATGGTCATATTCTTTCATTGACGTCTCGTCTGTGGCTGCTTTCGCCCTACAGTGGCAGAGCTGAATAGTTGCAACGGGGACTATATGGCCCACAAACCCCAAAATATTTACTGTCTGCCCTTTACGGAAATAGTTTGCGGAAACAGTTTGCTGACCCCTGCATTAGTATGTGATCCTACAAATTGCCAGTGGGATTTTCTTACTTCTTGTTAATCTGAACAAGTCAACAAATAATTATGAAGTGTTTACCATGTGCTGGGCCATCATAGAAAATACAATTGACTTCCTACTTCTTCAGTCATTAGTTAGAATGATGTGTTCGCGACTTCAAGTGATTTTTTTTCTATTAGTTTTCTGTGGGTGTTAAATGGTAAATTTTGAAATGTTAAAAATTGAAATGTCAAATTTTAACTCAGGTGTTTATGTTTTTCATATTGCTTTGTATGAGCTCTTTATATACTAATAAGGTTAATTTCTTTTTCAGTCATATTTGTTAAAATCCTATTTGTTGGAACTACTTTGTTTCTATTAGGTTGTTGGTCTTCCAGTTTTATGAATTTTTTTACAGACAGAATTTTACATTTTTGTGCAGTCAAATCTATTGAATTATTTACTTATTTTTCCTTTGATTTTATTCTGAGAATATCCTTCCCTGTCCCCAAGGTCAGATAAGTATTCATCTACATTTTCTTCCAGTTTTTTTTTTAACCGATTCGTTTTTATATTTATCTCTTTAATCCCTCTGGAATTTCTTATACGATGTGAGACGAGGATCTTAAATTTTTCCCAAATTGCTGGCAATTCGATGCGGGGCTCAAACTCACAAAACTGTGAGATCACGACCTGAAGGGAAACCTAGAGTCCGAAGCTTAACTGACTCGAGCCACTCAGGCGCCCCAATGTGTACGTCTTTTGGTATTCTGTTTGTGTGTGTGTACGTGTGTGTTTTGTTGTTGATTTCCTACAGACGTCCACTTTGTTGTTCCTGATTAGGTCTGTACAGTACACAGATCCTAGTGGATTTTGGCATTCTATTTTTTTTTTCCCCTCCGGTGTCTTACTCCTTTACGGTGGTAAATTTCAGTAGCATCGCCCCTTCTCATGGTCAATTTGTCAGGCATGCAGTATAAGCTTATCCCCTACAAGTACACAAATCGTAAGGAAACTTCCTACCAACAAGAGGTAAAGGCCACAGCCAGGCCTCACACATATGTGACCCATGAACCGTAGTGCTCGTTCATAACCACTCCAGGTGACAAAGCCTTCAGCTTTTGTAACCTAGGAGGTTGGAGGTTTTCTGGCTGAATAGTATCAACTGGTATAAAAAGAGCAAATCTCTGAAAAGGGTTCCCAGAAGAGCTGTTACATGATGCACAGCCCCTAACCTTCTGTTAACGGCTTACCCCAACCCGACCTTGGTTCACAGTGGAGTTATTTCATTTACCAGGTGTGAAAATTGGATTTTACCACAGAGGAGGGGAGTTATTACCTATCAGGTCTGCTCTTTAGGGGGGCAGAGATTGGTGTGGGATTTATTAAGAGATATGCTTATGCACAGAACAAACCATTAGAGATGTGTTCCTTTAAAATGGAACCTTTTGCAACCTTTGTCATTTTAGGAGTGCTATTTTTTTTTCTTTTACTTTTTCTGACAGCCTCCTTTCCCTTTAGATTGCACACATCCCACCTAGGATGTGAATATTTTATATGGCACCATTCTGCTAAGAGAGGGACCTCAGGGGTGTGACAGAGTGCAGTTGGGGGTGGGGGTGGGGACTGCCTGCCGTTTGGATGCTGATATTAGTCACACATGGATACAAAGGATGGGAGGTGGGCTGATAAAATAATTTTCATGTTGATTCACTGCAGTCTGGTCCAGATCTCCGTTTGATGCAGGTATTAGGGTCACTCAGATTCTCCAATGAGGGAATTCTTGAAAATCGAGAGTTTACATTTCCCTACTTCTTGTTAGAAGCCACAGACAGCCTCAAAGTTAGTATCTGGATAACCGCATCTGTTTTTGAAAGAAGACACCTTGTTTACTATCATGGTGGAGGAGGTGGCTGAATTTATTATTGTTTAGCATTTCTAGCACACTTTGTTCTCGCAGAGTGCCTTAAACTTATTTATGTATGTATATTGGTTGCTCTCCAGCACTCCCAGGAGATGAGTGGGTGATAAGTTTTATTATCACCTGCTTTTCCAAAGAGGAAACAAGAGCTCCTGAGAAGAGAAGGGGCTGGCCTGGGTTTACAGCTCAGGGCTCCTGTCACCCCGTTGGGGGACTGGGCCCTCAACAAAATGGTGATAAAGGCAGGCAGGCCTTGCTCCGCCCCCTCCCAGTCCTGGTGGGCCACCTGGGTCCCCTCCCATATCCCACTGAGCACCGAGTGCCCTCCCTCAAAATAAAAATCTACACGGTTCTTGGCCTCTGACTCTGCCAGCGCTTGGCATCTAAACACACAGGCTTCCTCACAAGGGCGCCTTACCCCCCTGCTTTTCTTGTAAAGGTCCTGCTGTTTTCCTCACCGCCCAGCTCCAGTCCCTGGAGTCATCTGTGACTCAGCCCCTCCATCCACTTTAGTTGTCCGGTGTGCCATGTAGATTCTGTCACCAAACATCTTCACATTCGTCCCTTCCCACTGCCACTGCCTGGACCCCTGTAATAGCCCTTTTCCTGGGTCCCCACACTTCCCATCCTAAACTCTTCAGTCCCCTCACACTCCCTTAAGCAACCTCCGCTCCACAAACACTGTGCTTCCTCCGGGTCCGTTCTCAGCTCAGGGTGGCCTTCTAACCCAAGTGCACACTCCTAGCCAGCACTCAAGACCCCACCTTCCTAAGGAGCCATTTCTCCTACCCAGTCCCTGAAGATCACCTTTGATCCTGCGCATCAAGATCACCTATGGCGTTTGGTAAACAGGCTCCAGCCAGAGAGGGTCTGACCTGGTGGGATGGCTCTGGGGCGAGGAACGTGTGCGGTGGTCACGCTGCCCTGCCCGCCCGCCCGCCGCCTGCAGCCAGGTATCCTGCACCCCCCCCCCCCCACCGGGTGTGCCGCTGGCCCCCATCCTGGGCCGCTCACCTCACTGCCGCGTGGTTCCCACCAAGCCTTGGGCTTTCGGCCCCTGCTGGCTCTGCTGTTCCTTTAGCCTGAAGCCCTCCCTGGCCGCCCCATCCCCACCTGTTGAAATTTTTCCAGTGCTTTAATGGCCCAGCTCAACTATGAAGGCGCTGCTTCATGAAGACTTTTCTGATTGTTCCAGAGGGATGGGGTGCGAGTTCCTCCGCATTCAACTTAAGATCCTTTCACAGCACAGCTTGGTCTTACCATTCTAGTCCCCATCTTTCCTGCCTGGCCCCTTCGCTGTCCCTAAACTCTCACTTTACAGGCATCCCCAGAACAGGCCCAGGACGCATACCTCTGCCAGGAATGCGGTGCCCCTCCCCCCTCCCCTCCCCCATCCCCCTCTCTTTTTAAAAAACTTACCCTACTAGGCTCAGCTCATGTGTCATTTCCTCCGTGCCACATTCATCACAACCAACAGTCTTTCTAGACTCTCCCCTGCCCCCACCGGCCCTAAGTCACTCCCTCCTCTGTGCTTTGCAGGCCCCAATCGAGAACTCAACTGCCCTGGCTTTCTTCCTGCTTTGCTTAACCTGGTTAACGCCACCCTGGGCAGTGAACTTGGCCAAGGTTGTACTCTGAGGTCCATACTCTGTCAGTCCTGGAATGCGTGCCTGAAGGAATCTGTTTGCTCCGAGCCATTCCGTCCCAGAACGAGCTCTGCTCCCTGCCCTTCTCCCCTGCCATTTGTCACCTCCTGCCCTTTCTGTGCTTTGTTTTATTCCCCCCACTAGATTGCAAGCACTCTTGAGAGGAGAAACCTTAGAGGATTTCCCTCTCTATCCCCAAGCCCGGTTCCTTACCCGTGGCAGGAGCTCAATAAATGTTTGTTTAATTGAATTGTAGGGTGTTGTGCTCAGCTAGCTGGTAAACAACCCTATTTAAGGGGTTAACAAATAACACGCGGAGAAGTTCTTCTCCTTTGGGGGCATTTGCATTTTAATGGGAATCTTAAAAACCCGAAGGAAATGTTCTCTAATGGTGGGATTGCCTGCATTGTAGGAAGGCTCATTTTTGGTGGTGCTGGAGAGGGACTCGGGTAAAGTTTTCCAGCCCTGGAGTCCTTCAACTCTTTTGGGACATGGACGCACTTTGGGCAGTCTGGTGAAACCTATGGTTGGAATTGTAATTTTAAACACATAGAATGAAATGCACAGTGTTGCAAAAATCGTTACAATGAAACATGATCAAAATGCCAAAAGCATCAAATCCGCCATACACTAATATATGTGCTTCTTTATTAGAACGTTAATAAAAAGGTCTACTGGCAAATTTAGTAACTACTGTAATTGTGTCATCGGTGATGGGTTTAAGCGATATTTGGGATGTCTGCCACAACTGAAAGGTGATACAAAAATCCCTGTGATTCTATTGGTGAAAAAGTCATGGGTGGTTCATACGCCTTGATCTATTGCCTGTGTTCCTGTTTGAAGGAAATGATAAGTTCCAGTTAGAAGTTAGTGCAAGTAAACGTATATTTTTTTCCTCCATCCAAAATCCAGCCTTAGTCTCCAGGTAAACCTGGGATTAAAAGACCCTGCTTAACTGCACAACCCGCCCCCCCCCCCCCATGTGATGTTGGTGGTGGGTGGTTCTGAACCCAGGGTCAGTTGGCTGGCCCTGGGCTTCCTTGTCTATACTCCACAGCCTCTATCTGGAGATCCTAGATTCTTTTCTTTTTCCCCCTGTATTACACAACCAAGGGCAGTAGTCTAAATTTGTTTCATTTTCACTGGAGACGTGAAAGGAGAAACATAAAAGGATTGTCAGGCTTTGGGGGAGGGAGGGGATCTTTTAGTCCCTAGCCTGGGAGGATCCCTTTCCAAAGTCCTAGACTTGGGGTGGGGGCCAGAGGAAGAAGGTCATTGTATGTATGTATGTATGTATGTATGTATATATTTATTTATTTATTTATGAGAGCAGCAGAGAGAGAGAGAGAGAGAGAGAGAGAATCCCAAGCAGGCTCCATGCTCAGCATGGAGCCCCACACGGGACTCTATTCCACGACCCTGGTATTATGACCTGGGCTGAAATCAAGAGCCCGGAGGGGCACTCACTCAACCGGCTGAGCCAGCCAGCCAGGTGCCCCGGGGTCGCTGCATCCTGGGGAAAGCAGTTGCAGAGTTTCCCTGAAAATCACTGCTGGCTCCTTCTGAAGTCAGAAGTCCACATGGAGGCCAAAGAGCCTGATTCCCGGGGGGTGGTCCAGCATGATATCCACCCCGGGTGTTGGTTAGTGACTAAGTGAAATATCATTGCTCTTGAAACACCGCACTCCCTAATGCTGATGTTATTTCTAATTTGGGTGAAAGTGTTTGTGCAGTTCTCTTTTTAGCAGCCAAATGCAGGGAACACGTTCAGTCCATTCCCACTCTCCTTGTGTGTTTTAGTCACGTACAGGCAATTTCCCCCCACACAGACCGACCCTGCCGTTTGCCGTGACTTGGGGCACAGACCTCTGTTCTCCGGGGGGGGGGGGGGGGGGGCGGTGCGAGCTTAGGGAATATAAGTAAATTTTAATATTAGTGGGACACGTGGCTACCAGAGTGAGCACCCTATCAACCAAGGCAAAGCATCATCCCTGCCCCGAATGGTAGTGACACCAAAGGTTTTGTCCGCAACACCTTTCTTTCCTCTTGTGTGCCTTTTCCTTGCCACTAATCTGCTTTCTGTCTCTATAGATTTGCCTTTTCCAGGACATTGCGTATAGAGGGGATGATGCAGGCTACAGTCCTTGTGCGCCCGGCTTCTTTCCCTTTGTGTAGCGATTTTGAGGTACAGCCACATTATAGTGTGTGTCAGTACCCCATTCCTTTTTATTGCTGAGGAACGCACCACATTTTATTTATCCACGCATCGGTTGATAGACATTTGGATTATTTGATAGACGTTTGGATTATTTCCGCGTTTTGGCTGTTAGAATAATGCTGCTATAGAACATTCACACACAAGTCTGTGTGGACCTGTTTTTCTTTCCCTTAGCTAGACACCTAGAGGTGGAACGGCTGCTGGGTCATATGGTCAACTTACGTTTAACTTTTTAGGGAACTACCAAACTGTTTTTGAAGGTGGCGGCACCATTTTCCGTTTCCCCCAGCAACCTGCGGGGGTTACAGTGCCCCCCCCCCCCCCCCCCGCCGCCGTTCTCGCAACACTTGATGTCGCCTGTCTTTTCTCTCATGGCTGCCCCTGGGTGACATGTAGTACGTCTCACTGTGGACCAGCGTCGGTTTTGAACTATGCGCCCCCCCTTTCTGACCACAGTGCTCCCCCCACCCCCACCAACCCCGCCACTTCCCCCCCATTTTAGGCTAGAAACCAAACTGGAGCTCTTTTCCTTCCTCTTACGTTCACACGCTTCAGCAATGAGCTTCTCTAGCCTTCCTCAGGTGGCGCCTTTTCATTCACCTTTATGTTACCCTCTCTGGGTCTGCATCACCTCACACCGAAATTTCTGCAGCCTTCCATCTGCTCTCCTGGCCCGCTGTGGGTCTACCTTCCTTCCTGGAACTGCAGATTGTTAGAAGAGTAACATACAAAGGGTGTGCGTGGATGTGGAGCCAGGGGAGCTGTGCCCTCATCCAGGAATCACACTTAACTGTCACATGACCTTGTATGAGTTCTGCAACTTAGCTGAGCCCAGCCTCCTTCATGAAGTTATTTAACCTCTATGAGCCATGGTTTCTTCGTGTGCGAGGTAAGATTGATAATAGAGCCTATCTTATAGGGTTGCCGTAAGCCAACCATACAATCCATGTAAAGCCCTCCGCACAGTGCCGGTGGTATGGGGAACACTCAGTGCTGCCTAATATTATTACTTTAAATTTTTTTAATGTTTATTTATCTTTGAGAGAGAAAGAGATAGAGTGTGAGCAGGGGAGGGCAGAGAGAGAGGGAGACACAGAATCTGAAGTAGGCTCCAGGCTCTGAGTTGTCAGTACAGAGCCAGACGCGGGGCTCGAGCTCATGAACCATGAGATTATGACCTGAGCTGAAGTCAGACGCTTAACTGACTGAGCCACTCAGGTGCCCCGTAATATTATTATTTTAATTATTGTTATGACTGTTATTATTATTATTCATTATGATGCAGGTTTCTTCCAAACCTAGCACATGGCTATCATAAGGATCAGGTGTGGCTGCGAGTATGAAAAGGCTTTGAAGAATGCCATGCAAATTGCAGTAGTGTTATTTTTACCCAGTTTTTCCCGTGCTCAAGGAGGGAGGCAGGCAGGAAAAGCAGCGGGAACACACGCTTTGCTGCTGGCCTAGTGTTCAAATCTGAACTGTGTGCTATGTAACAGCCGCGAGGCTTGGCCAAGTCATTCAACCTTACCATTTTGACTTTCTCATCTGTAAAATGGGTATAACTATAAATCCCATTCTGGATGATGCTGTAAGGAAGGTGCCTATTCCATAAGCAGCGTTTGGTAAAGGGTGGCTTTTTCGTTTTTTTAACGGTGTTATCATTCGTGCATGCTTCACTGTTGTGTTCTGTGTAATGAACTCCTACCCTATTTATTCAATTGCATTTGTCCCTGCACCCAACACCTGCTTTCACCTCAGAATGACTTGGGTTTTAATCTCAGCTCCCACTCAAGTTTCAATCTCAGCTCCCACTTAAACTGCATGATTTTAGGACAGTGACTTATCTCTCAAAGTATCTGACCCCTCAACTGTAAAATGGGAACAATAGTTCATACTTTGTGGGGTCGTTGTGTGTATTATAAGAGACGATATAAATTTAGTCCTTAGACTATTGCCTGGCACATGCATATACCAAATACTAAGTAAAGGCAGCGGTCGTGTTGGCTTGTAATCACCATTACTATTATCGTTTTCTGTCCACACATACACTGTTCTCCTTTCAGCCTCTTGCTTGGCTCCTTGTCTCTCCCTCCTGGGTCACTATCCCCACCTGGAACTGCTCAAATCCTATTCAAGGCCTAGTTCAACTTCTGGTGCTGCAGATAATTGCTCCAGACTCTACTCATTGTTTTCCACCCCGCCCCCTGCCCCTAACCAAAGTCGAGTTTGTTTCCTGTCTGTCCAGTCTGTAACACAATTTAGGAATTAATTGTTACTAAACTTTTTGTGTTTTCCCAACTGAACTGTAAGGTTCATGACAAGGACTATTTCTTCACCTTCTACTGAAATTCTCACTCAATTTAATTTGGCACTAAAATGCATATTAAGTGTTAATTTAACTTCTCATTGATAAACAATAACTAAGAAAGCAAACATGTAAAAGTCATTATGAAATTTTAAAACCAGGGTTTTTTTGATCACCTTTTTTGATAGTGTTCTTCATTGATACGATTCAACTTTGATCCTGAGTGAAATTATTTATTCTGAAACACAGAGTAGAGAAAGTGGAGAGACCCCAAGTCAAGGTCAGCATTGTCTGTTAAGTTAGTAAAGCTTGTTTTTACTGACACAAATGACCTTGTTTTTGTTTTCACTGTTACATCTTGGCATCTCTGTCCAATCCGACCCTTCCCCTAATCCCAGAGGACCTACTGCCTTCAGAAAGCCCTCTGAGCATCTCCTGGCTTTAATTTTTGGGAAGGTTCTCCAAACTCCAGAATTAGTTTTTCCTTTCTTCTCCACAACATTCCCTCCATACAGTTAACAGTTAAGGAGGACAGAGGTCTGGCCAGATAAATTATTAAAATAATTTGTTGTGTTACCCTTCCCAAGGGCTTGGGGAAGGGACATCTTAAATCCAAAGGTATGAATTTCTAATGGCAGAGTTTAAAGGAGTGTGTTAGGAGAGTTGAAGAGATCCCAGTGAGAGAGATTTAAATGTGAGAATAAGTGAGGTATTGAGGAGGTAACCTTCTCAGTGCTCCTAAAATCTCCCCCTAAAGCCAGTCCCATTGTGGATAATCCAGAGATGATGAAATGTAGTAATAACCAACATTTACTGGGGACTTACTATGTGCCAGGCACTAGTCCTACATGTCTACATGTGGGCGCTCATTTATTCCTCACGCTACCCTGGGAGGAAAATATTAGTATCGCTCCACTTTATGAAAGAAAAGACGAAACCCTAGAGAGGTTAAGTAATTTTTCTAAGATCACACAACTCTCTGATGGTGGAATTCAACGCCGGGCAGTCTGATGGAGGGCCCCTCTACCCAGAAATGGCTCTGCTGAATCTTCAGTCTCCCCTTACAAGCATTCTAGGAAATCAGAAGAGCCAACTTTATGAGCAAGACTTAGATACCATCATCATCATTGTCATCCTCGTGGCAGCAGACAAGGTGTGGTGCCATTGTGCGAGGGTGCTGCATAGAATGTGGAGAAGACATTGATTTAGCCCCACTGCGGGTCTGAATCAACCTGTCTGTTGCCCCCTTTGGGTAGTCTCAAATGCCTCCACTTCCATGATGCATTTTTTGCTCATCTCACCCAGCCCCCGGATAATATATCTCCTCTGATTGCCATTTTACTTTTTGCCTCTGCTCTGCCACTTATTTATTACTTTCTATCTTGTATTGTGGTTATTTATATACACTGTCACACAGCTGAGCCGTTGCACATTGCTGAGTCCTTTGCTGGGCTGACTCCTACGCGTTCTTTGAGATTCTGCTCAGGTCTGGTTGCATTCCGTGACTCTCTTGTGTGGATTAGATGCCTCTCTTCTGTGTGCCCCGGACACCTGGTATTTATCCATTTCCTAGCATTTATTATACTTGATTATAAAGGTTCACTTGTCAGTATTCTTAACTAGATTGATCCTAGGTACCAACATGAGGGGACTTGTCATATACTTACTTGAATCTTTGGTGCTTTGCACAATACCTGGCACTTACTGAACCCTTCCTTCCCCCCTTTTTAAATGAATGAATCATCTGTATAAGTCTGATTAGACTTTGAGGACAAAATTTGATACCTGATTCATATTTGTGTGCCCCCCCCCCACCAAGATGCCCAGCACTTAGTAGCTGCTCAGTAAATATAGCAATGACTAAATGATTGCAAAACACAGAGAGGTATATGATTTTGCTCTCCAGATATAGGGCAAGACTAGGAACTACCTTAAAAGGTACTACAGAGTGTTAAAAGTTTGCATATCCATGCTATGTTCTAAAATTGGAAATATAAACACCTCCTTCTATAACGGATGAGAAAGAAAAGAACATTTCTTTTTCTTCATTTTGAAGTTACTTGGTTAGTAAACTGTAGTCTAACATTCCGTCAAACCCAGGTCCAGATGACTCTAAAGGCAATATTGTTCCTGTCACACCACACCATTGAGATCTTAGGGTAGAAGGGCCCTAGTTGGGCCCAGAAGAACCAGTAGGGCTGAAGTAATCAGACAGGAATAGACACTGCATGAACTGTAATATATATAAACAAGTCTTTTAGGAAGACCTATCTGGAAGGAGCATGGAGAACTGACTGACAAGGGGAGAGGCTAGAGGCTGGAATGACTATTTGGAGGCTATTACAGCAGGCCCAAGTTGGGACCAGAAAACAAGAAATTGATTTAAGGAGGAATTTGTGGACACTGGTGACTGAGAAGAGATAGATGGATGGAGATTTTGAGTCAGGGTTACACCAAAGTTTTGAGCATGAGTTAAAGATAGTAAATTCAGAGGTGAGACTTAATTTTGAAAGATGGTGAGTTTGTTTTTTGACATGTTGAGTTGATTGTAGATAGGCAGGCTGAGTAGACAGAAATGCAGGATTTAAGCTCAAAGGCCCTAGGATGTGTTGGTCCTCTGCAAAGGGGCAATGGCTGTAGTTAGAAGAGTGAGAGAGGCATCTTACGGAGACTTGGAGAGGGGAAAGATTAAAGAAGCAAGGACTTTAAGGAACATTCACAATTAGGAGACAAAAAGAGGAATTTAAATCAATAAAGGAGACAGACCTCTAGGTATCTATGTGAAGGAAGTGAAATCACTGTCTCAAGAGACAGCTGCACCACTAATTACAACAGCCAAGACATGGAAATGATCTAAGTGTCCATCAACGGATGAATGGATTAAAAAATGTGTTATATATGTACAGTGGTGTATTATTCAGCCATAAAAAAGAAAGAACCCTGCCATTTGCAAAAACGTGTATGAAACTTGAGGGCATTATGCTGAGTAAAATAAGTCAGAGAAAGAGAAATACTGTATGATCTCATTTATATGCAGAATCTAAAAAAACAAAAAAAACAAAAAAAACCCAAACTTACAAGAACAGAACAGATTGGTGGTTACCAGAGGCAGGAAGTAGGGGGTCGGGGGGAAATGGGTGAAGGTGTTCAAAAGGTACAAACTTCCAGTTGTAAGATGAATCAGTTCTGGGAATGTAGTGACTATAGTCAACAATACTGTATTGTATATTTGAAGTTGCTGAGAGAATAGATCTTAAAAGTTCTTATTACACACAAAAAAATTATAACTATGTGAGGTGATGGATGGTAACTACTCATAGTGTGGTAATCATCTCACAGTACATACATACATCAAAGTATGTTATTGTATACCTTAAACTTATACAATGTTATGTGTCAATTACATCTCAATAAAATTGGGGGTGTGGTGGGGGAGACAAAATCAGAATAACATTCTATCTTGCGGTTCAAACTATAAGAGATTCAGAAAGGAAATGATATTCATTGGATGCTTTGGGCGATTAGGTTTGGCCATGTTGAAGAGAATTCTAGTAGAACGCTTGGGTTAATTACAGAGGAGGAAAATGGATGGTGAGAATGTAGGTTACCCTTTGGATAAATTGCGAATAAAAAGAAAAGGGAAGAAGAGTGTTGGAGTAAGAAAGATTTTACTGAGATACTAAAGCAAAGGCGAAGTAGATGGAAGAGAAATAACCAAGTAAAAAACTCCTTTAGAGGTGGGGTGAGATGACAAGGTAGGTCTTGCAATGTAGGAGGAGTAGTGGATAAAATTTGGGATAATTGTTGCAGGAAGTGTTATAGGAGGTGATGACGATACATAGAAGAATTGCCGAGTAAATAGTAACAAAGTTCAGTTGAGGCTCTATCGCCTAAATGTTGGCTGGGACCCACTGTCTCGGTTTTGTGGGTTTTTTTCTAATAATGTCTGGCAGCCCAGGGGTGGAAACAAACATCTTAGATTGGGCATTTTCACTATTGGAACAATAGGTGGCCAGGCACTCCAGAAAGGCATCGTGGCACATGAGAGTAACCTGGATGCAAACCATGGAGGTGTGGTCCAGTTGCAGTTCCAGAGAAGCCAGGGAGAGGGTGATTGTGGGAAGTGGGAGGCCTCCAGCTCGGAAGGTGGAAACCCAGGAGAAATAAAATAGGTGTATCTGAAGGGCAGCATTTCTAGAGATATGTCTGGGAGAAGAAAATGAAATGAAGTAGTAGAAATACTTAGAATTATTGCTGGGAAAGAGGTGAAGAACAAAATGAAACAGGAAATTAATGGCAATTAAAGAGGAAAAGGGTTGTGGGTCTATAATGGCAGATGTGAAGGACTGGAATGAAGATGAAGAGATTTGGGGAGACATGATTGGAGCACCTAAAACATCCCAGGTGTTTCTCGTTAAGCTATGATGGACTGTGGTCCAAAGACTGGGGAAGAAGATCAGCATCTATATTTTATTTTTTAAATGTTTATTTATTTATTTTTGAGAGAGAGAGAGAGAGAGAGTACAAGCAGGGGTGGGAAAGAGAGAGAGGGAGAGAGAGAGGGATTCCCACGCAGCCTCCACACTGTCAGCAGGGCTGACTCAGGCCTGACTCAGGGCTGGATCCCTGAGTGAGATCATGACCTGAGCCCAAATCAAGAGACTGGGCACTTAACCGATTGAGCCACCCAGGCACCCCGAGGATCAGCATTTATATATCAGTCATTCGGGGCTCCGGAAGGAAATAGCAGGCTGAAAGTCACAAGGCTTGACCTTTAGATAGCAGACATGAGGTTAGGAGACACAACCACACAGGTCTGAGTATGAAAAATAAAAGGGAAACATCGATGGTAATTTTTCAAAGAATCTGAGCGTCACACCGCAGATCTGTCAGAGCTTTCACAGAGAGGATGCTTCTAATTCCCAGATTGTGGACAGCAGGTTTGTGGTGACAAAGAGCAAGACCCACACTCACATTCAAGTGCCAATGGCTCAGGTGGAGTGGCCAGAAGGAAGGAGGTGGGAATATTGATTTCTTCCTTACAAAAGAGACACTTAGCCCTAAGTTTTCCCAGTAGGGATGAAGCTCTGAGACTCCCCATTGACTTAAATGGACTGGTGAAAGCTGGGTTAGGGAGATTTGATTCTCCTTCATGGGCACCCTAGCAAAGAAATTGCCTGCTGGGTATTTTATTACAGCATTGGGCAGTAGACTACAAAGGTTAAGACACCATTCCATCCTAACCCTTCATTTTCAGTCACAAATGACTCTCTTGGTAGTATTCCTTTGGGGTTGAACCTTGCCTGTTTTGGTTTGGACAATGGAGTAGATGAATCGGTAAGAAACAGTATAAACAGCAGGAAACTAGACAAACTGAGGGCTTTGACCAAGGCAAGAATTTGTTAGGGCCTCTGAAAGCCCTAGCACCAGCTGGCTGAGTGGGCTCAGCCTTTCTGAGTCTTACTTTCAACATCCCGAGGTAGAACTTCATGTTCTCTTCTACAATGATAAATATTAGTAGGAATGAACAACGCTTGGCAGTTAGAACAGTGCTGAAGAGTGTTGGACTTCAATTCTACTCCCTAAAAATGGGTATAATCTTGGCAAGTCATTAAACGTCTATGTCTTAGAATTCACCTCTGTACAACAGAAGGGGCTTCTTTCCAACCCTAAAATTTCAGTCTAAGTTTATCAAGAGCTGGGGGAACAAAAACATTTTGAAAGCGGAATTTACAGGTAAAAAAAAAAAAAAAAGACGGGAGTCAAACTTAAATAAAAGATACTGTGAATAGTTGAAGAACTAACAGGCCAAATTTATACCATCCATGTTTACATCAGAGTCAGTGCTTTATCATCATTATGAGAAGCAAATTTCAAAAAGGAAACAACAACAACAACAACAAACCCAGGTCTCTTCAGTGTCAAAAGCCTCAGTTTTTAACATTGTTAACCATTTGGATTAAAAATGATTTATCTTAGAATTTCGAGAGGAGCAGAAATAGTTTGAAGCTTTTATTTATAGGATGCTTTTAAAAATGATTCCATCATCATCCATTAGTATTTATGGATATACAGCATGCTAGATCTCCATACAGCAAAATAGAATTATTTCTCAAGTGAGATGGAAATGAATGGAAGTTAGAAAATTCAGAAGACAAAAATTCTAGTAAAATAAACGATTTGATAGAATAAATAATATTTTTAAATGCATTTCAATCCCATGTGCAATGCAGGTAATTTAACATTACTATGGAGACTCTAACCTTTCGATTTCATGACTTTTAGCACACGTTATTCTTAATATATTGCTCCGTTACCCTAGTGTTGCACATTTAGTATTCATTTACATTTTTCTTCTGGTTCAGTAAATAATTTGAATTTTGACACATAAAGTTGAGGGCGTAATGCCTAGTGAAACGGTTAAGAGTTTTTTGTATGTATTATTGTTATAGTGAGCTTGACTTTGAATAGAAATGATCAGGCCTGGAACACCCCACCCAGGAGCTTATTTTAGTAATGGTTTTCTCTTACAGGTACCTTCTGTAAATCCTTTCTTTCCACCTACATTTGCAATCCCAAATGTTTCTTGCGTATTCCTGGTTTTAGCTGTCTTTTCACAAGTGCATACCTTACTTTTCCCCCCTGTCTTCTTTTTATAGAGGTTCTCACCTACCTCCAAAACTTGACAGAAAAGCATTTTAATTGTTTCTCATTTGGAATCCTTCAATTGATCTTAGCTTTGTATTGTTTTTTTTTTTTTTATTTTTTTTAACGTTTATTTATTTTTGAGACAGAGAGAGACAGAGCATGAATGGGGGAGGGTCAGAGAGAGGGGGAGACACAGAATCCGAAACAGGCTCCAGGCTCTGAGCTGTCAGCACAGAGCCTGACGGGGCTCGAACTCACAGACCGTGATATCATGACCTGAGCCGAAGTCAGCCGCTTAACCGACTGAGCCCCCAGGCTCCCCAGCTTTGTATTGTTTAAACATACTATTGTCTTTTTTTCTTTATTTATATCCTTAGTCATAATGGAAGACAAAGAGAAAACATCTTGCTATGAAAAAACAGGTTTTCATAGGATCTAGGCTGGGGAGACACGGAATAGAAACTTACATGGCCACCCAAGACTTCTAAGTGGTTTCCAAAGCTTCATCATTCAGGGTTCTCCTTTACAACCGGCACCATTAGTTAAAAGATTGCCCCAGGGTAGGTTTCCTACTTTGTAGACAGGGAAACTGACTACAGAATTAAGCATCCTGCTTAAAACTATGGGTGGTAGAAGCAAAACCAGAAGAAAATTTATCTATTTCTCTTGGCCATGTTGCCCCTCTTTCTTCAGGGAGACTAGGCAGTACATTGTAACATAGGCAGTCTTCACTTAACTGATTCAGAAAGGCTGTAGGGCCAGTGCACGAAGTTGCAGAGAAACGTCTTAGACCAAGATTCTACAAAGCACAAATACAGAGATGTAACAACAGTGTGTTCCCGGGAGGACTGTGGAGTAGACGTGTCTGTAATAACAGTTGGTCACGGCAGCAACGAGGGCCACAAAGATAAAACAGGAGTAGCCTTAATCTGAGCTTTATTCAGCAACATGCGCTCACCAGGATGCCGTCATTTTTCCTTCTGAGAAAAAGTGCAATCTAAGGGGTTACCTTCCCACTCCACAGGGGACAGTGCCGGGATGCCTGGGCTTCGAGCCCTCCAAAGCACAGGCCTCTCGAAAAATCAGGGGAGCGATACTTCGATCAAAAAGCGGTTGTGAAGCCATTCGAGGATCTGGGCATTAAGTCCTCTAGGGCACCAGGTTGCGACGCGCGAGCGGGGCTGGGCTGGGCTGGGCTGGGCCGGACGTGGAAGGAGAGACCCGGCACCAGCCATCGCGTCTGCAGGACCCGGGCGAGAGTCGGCTTTGGAGAGGGTGGGGGAGAGTGCAACCCCAAGAGGGGCCTGCTCCCCTGGGAGGGGAGAAAGCAGGCAACCGCTAATGCAGTGCACAGATTGAGAGGTGAAGACGCGGGACCTGCGCTAGTGGCATCCTGGAGGTGTGAGGGGGTCGCCTTGAAGACTGACGACTAGGCCGGGACCAGGGCAGCAGGGAAGAGTGAGGGAAAGACCCCCTCCTTTGGCAGCTTCCAATTCGTTTCTGTCAAAGATGGCCAAATTCCACGCTGCCCTGCCCCCCTCCGTGCCTTTACTGGTCCCCTGGGGTTGCTCCCCGGTGCTGCAGCAGGCGGCGGGGAGGTCCGGGTGAGTGTGTGCGCGCGGAGGACGGCTCGGGGAAAGAAGAGACCCTCCCCGGCCGCACCTCCCACCCCACCGGCCCTTGGGGAGGTGCTTTCAGTTGAGAAACAGGGCTCTGCCGCTTTAAGGTGGGGAGTAGGCGTCACCTCTGGCCGGGTGACGAACCGGGGCGGGGACCCCGTGGGCGTGTCCATGCAAAACAGGAGGTGGTGCTGGCGGTGGGCGGTCCCATAGTAAAATGTTCCGGGGAGGGGCGGGGTCGAGGAGGCGAGGCTACTTGGTGGGCGGGGCGCTGGGGGCGGTGCCTCTCCGGGAAGGCCGGGGAAGGGGAGGAGGAAGCGGCCGGGTTGGTACCATCGCGCGCGTTCCGGGAGGGGGAACAAGTGACATTCCCTTGGAGGGGGGCGGGCCCTTCCCGGCGGCGGGCCCAGCGCCGAGGCGGGGAGGGGCAGTCCCCAGTCCCCCGCCGGGCGGGACGCCGGGGCCGGGGGAGGGGGCACTTCTCCGCTCGCGTCCGAGGCGGGGCCGGCGGTACCTTTCGTGGCGCGGTGCGGCTGGGGGAGGGCCGAGGGGAGGGGGAAGGGGCGGGACCGGGAGGGGGGAGCCGGAAAGGGGGAGGCGCCGGCGGACAATGGAGCCTATGTGTGCCTGCGGGAGTGGGACGGCGCCGCCGCCGCCGCTGCCGCCGCCGGGGGGAGACGCTGCGCCGCCGCTGCCGCTGGCCCCGGCCCCGGCCCCCCGGGGCTGAGAGCCGCCCCGGACCGAAACCTCCTCCCCTACTCCGCTCCTCCTCTCCCCTCCCCCACTCCCGCCTCGGGGGTAAGTGGCACCTCGGGGGGGAGGGGGAGGGGAAGGGCCGGAGTCGGGGGTGTGGGGGGGCCGGGTCCGCGTGTTTTGAGCCGGTTTGGGGGCAGGGGTGGCCACAGCCGCGAAGAGCCGTAGGGGTTGGGGGGGAGGGGAGAAAAGGGGCGGGGGTCGAGGTTGCGGATTTAGTGAGTTGAGTCTGGAGAAACCTGTGGGGGAGGAGGGGGGACGTCCTTTGCCCACCGCTCACTGAGCAGTGGGAAGAGACCGCGGCATCTCTCGATTTTTTAGAGGTTGTGTCCCAAGCGGTGTTTGGAGAGGCTGAACGAGGAGATGGGACGGTCCCAAGGTCCGGGGATGGAGGGGCTTTGGAGGGGGGAGATGGAGAGCTAAATAAGGGAATTCGGGTTGAGTTTGGTGGGGTCTGTAAGACCCCGGAGGTGGATAGAGAGGTAAAGGGGACTTTGCAGGCCAGGGACTTGTTGAAGGGTGAGGGGAAGTGAAAGCTAAGAAGCATGTATGAGTAGTAAAGGGCTCCAGTAGGTGAGGTGGTGATGTCTAGGTCACTGAGTCATTGTGGGGGTCGTGGACACAACAGTGATTTCCAAAGTGGAGCCCTAGCCATTGACCTTTGAAAGTTGCAAAGACTATTAAGATGTCACTGGTTAGTGTTGGGTGAGCCTGGTGAAATGGAGATATCCTAAGGAGAACAACAGCAGGGTTGGTTATTATGTTCAGAGGGAAGGGCCAGAGGCCTGTAATATTGTCGCTGGGGGCCTTACCTGGTGGCTCCCAAGCCTGAAGGAGGAGGCCTCAAATCTGTCCTCCAAGGGCCCCCTGGTCTGTGATAAAGAGGAAGGACTTAGAGCCTAAATTCTAGTCCAGTTAGGGATGAATAAAGTTACTGGACAAGGTAGAGAAATAGGCATAAGTATCTCTTGGTGGAGAGAGACTCTAAGGTGGGATGGAATTGGTGCAAAGTTAGTCTTTGGTTAAGGCAAACATGGATTGCTCCCTGGCCGTGACTTCAGTGGGAAAGTGATTTGGTGGCTGTGTAAAGAGATACATTTTGATCAGTGTTGTGTGGTGGATAACTAGCATTCGAAATATTCAAGAATTAAGTGTTCATTCTTAGACCAGAGATTTGGACTGTTGTGCACAGAGCACAAAATGATGAGTCCGAAGTAGCAGGTAGGAAGGATGAGTAGTAAAATAGTTGAGAGGTAGGGCCTGGGAGGGGCAAAAGGTTATGGGTGGGTAACAGTCATGTGTGAGTTTGACTCTGCATGGAGATTGTGCAACATGATTGCCCTGTTGATTTTGGTTTTTTGTCTTGGTACTAGTGGTTCGGGATTTTAGCAAGAGATTAATGCTACTGCGAATAACGTTTTGGTCCTAAGTACAAATGTAAGAAAGACATGCTTACTAACTATGGAAAAAAGACCCAAGCTATTAAAGACAGAGATGAGTTCATGAAAGGACAAGTTAGATGATGTAAGGATGCTTTGAAGAATGAGGATTCCAGTAATAGGTGGTTTGAATAAAAAGAGAAAATCTAAGGCAAAGTTGGGGCTGGGGTGACATCTCACAGTTTTAGGACCTAGGATCTGTAATGGAACCATTATAATGCTATTTTGTAGTAACAGTGTTGAATGTTAGATGATAATAGTTCCACAAGATATGGTAGGTTGGTAAGGAGGTCATTGACTAAAAGGTGAAGGAACGATTCCACACTGGTCTCTTCTTAGAAGGCAAGTTGTATGTAACTTGGCTTTTGAGCTCAGGATCCCTGACCTCGATTTTTAGATGACTAACATAGGTGAAAAAGTACTTATGCACATTAGAATTTGTTCTATGGGATATTTGCCCCATAGCCTTCAGAAATGTCTGCTGCTGTGAATCAAAAGAAAATGCTCTCTGGCTTATAGGGGGGAAAACGTACAGAGGTTTCACAAGCATTATAACCAACTAAATTATTTGATCATGGTGACTTGGGATGGTGGTTAGAGCCATGAACTTGGAATCAGGAAGCTGGCTTCCCATTGACTTCTGTGACTTTGAACCAATCTCTCATATTTATTCTCCAGTTTTCCCATTGATGAAGTGGGGATCCCACTGCCCTGACCACTCATAACACATTGTATTGCTTAACAAGTGAATGCCTATCTGTAAACTGCTTTGAACACTTCTGAGAATGAGAGATGATGTAGCCCAACTTTTTTCTCACTTCTAAAAGACTGCTCTCTCGGGAACAGACCACTTTCAGCTTTTGTAACAATCATGGCAGCATAGTTGATCAAGGAACAAAAAGGAGTACCTTATGCATCTGTCTTGTTCTATCATCTGGGTTTTGGGTTCCTACTGATTTTTTGAAAGGTGATACCTCTTCTCCATTTACGAGGAAGTAAGAGTGGTGACAATCGGAGAATGTAAGGAGAGGTCCCCATGCAGAGTAGGAATGTACATGCTGTGAATGCTCACCTAGACTGATGCCTGCCCTAAATTTGTGTGATCTTGGACATGTTACTTGGCTTCATGGTGCCTTAATTTTCTTCAACTATGAAATATTGTTGGTGGAATAACCCACTTGTCCGTCTGCCTTGGTTGACTGCGCTGTTAGAGTCTATAGAAACTTCATTTGTCCCAGAGCAACTTTATTTGTTCCTAACCTCCTATGTCCCACATACGCCTTTGGCAGGCTAATGAAATATAGGACCTCTTTTGGGAACTGTGTTTTTAAAATGCATAAAATGAAACACATGGACTTACAAATGACATGGAAACAGTTATCAAAATGTTCATCAGTTACGATATAGTAATACATATGCTTCTTTCTAACACATTAAATAACAAAATGTAGCTGCAGGTCTAACCATACTGTAATTTTGAACTAGCGATGAGTAAATATTGTGTTGAAGTATCTGCAGCGAGTATAATGTGACATGAAAATGTCCTGTGGTTTGTCTTGGTGACAGTCACAGGGTTGCTAATACTATCACGGGTCGTTACCTCCCTTCACAATTGAAGGCAGTGCTGACTTTTGCTGAAGAGGTGAGTGAGTACAAACGAAGATGGACGTTTCCCCCCAGTAAGTCCACAGCTGCCACCAAGTCTCTCCACAGACCCAAAGTGAGGCAGTGGGTCCCAGGTTAAGGGCTCCTGCCCTAGACCAGCTGATTTTTGAAAATTAAATGATCTTATGGCCACTCGCGGTTAAAGCTTTGCAGTATTTTTTTCGACATCTCCATCATGCCAAATCCAAGAGCGTAAAGAAGGTATGAAGTAAAAGTTTGTTTTGCAGCCTGTTGGTGACTACTCTTGGTTGTGGAGAAAAGTAAAAACGATGATTAGCATCAGGCTTTCACGTCTGGCGGATTTTGCTTTGCAAAACAGCCCCGTCTTCAGGGGGGCGGATTTGGGCTGTGCTGCTCCGTCTCCTTGCATTTTGAGTTTTAGTGGTTTGCCTTCATTCTCCATTTTTGACCTAATTATTTTCTCACTACTCCTTCCAAATACTCTGTTGGCCACAGAGCATTGGGGTATGGGTGGTTTTCTTTGCAGTTGGTGTGAATTGGGGTATGAACTTCTCCATTCTTCTTGTCTCTGTAGGACTCAATGTGGGACTAGCTGGTGTCACTCCACTTTGACCTAAAAATTCCCTTCTGTTTGGGGCAGAGCTCATTCTTGGAAAGTTCTTCCGTGTCCCAATGTAGAAGAGAGAGCAGATCGGACATCTTGAAAGGTAAAGAACCTGATGATGAACATGTAACTTCTGCGATTCACTCTGAGTATTTTAGAGTTTTGTTTCTGTTTCTGTAGGGTCTCTTATACCTTCCACTTGTTCATTATTGTAACAGTTCCCAAAGCAAAGGTCATCAAGTCGAATGCAACTCTAAACTGTAAGCGTAGTCACCTTATACTTTCCTGTGAGCAGGGACTTCTGCAATTGCTCACCTCATGGGAAAGGCAGGTGGGAAGACGTTAAACAGGTGTTTAGCGTGTCTTCATTGGTCTGTGTAAATACAAGCCAAAGGTAGCAAAACTTAAGCCCCAAGCTCATTATAATCCTTGGATCACTCAGTATTTATTGAGTTTCTCTTGGGCATCGGGTGCTGAGATGATGACCCTTTTTCTCAGGGGGCTCTGTGTCTCCATATAACAGGGATAGTTTATAAGGTGTAATAGTGTTGTGACTATGACGCTGAAGGGCCACAGAGGACATGCCTAGGGATAGCTGGGAATCAAGGAGAATTTCACAAAGAAGGGACATCTGTGCTGACATTTTACTTTGGGTGGCCATCATTCCAAATGATAGTTGAAGTTCATTTTTGAATGTTTACATTTTGCCAAGACTCTTTAGTTTGGTAGAAATGTTTATTTGCTTGCCTAAGGTCTGTTGGCCCATAGGGCACTAGAGGCATTTTGACCCTTCGAGTATGAAAACACAACGTTTGTATTTTGTGTGGACCAAGATTTTCTGCACATGCCTATCGCCTAGTTGTCTTTCCCCCACATGTTGGAGAGAGAGTGGTTCTTCCTGTTGTGTACTCTTTCTACAAGGAAGCCTGTTAGGAGTTGGCATGCCAGAAGTCAAGAATGAGCTAGGAATGGAATCCTGCGGCCTTTTCGTTCCACATTCTAAGTTTGATACTCTGCCTTTTATGGAGCAGTGGTCATAGTGTAGAAATGAAATTTGTTAAACATGACATAGTTGTAATAAACTTGACTTCTTAGAGCAGGAAAATGGGAAAGGATCATTGGAGGAATGGAAATTGGAATTGTAGAGGTGGTTCTGAGCTTGGTCAGATTAACTTGTGAATTTCTTTACAACATTGTGACCACCTTGTAGAGTCTCCTTTTAAAGATTCCGAGGTAGTGTGGCCTTAGAACAGTCTGGAACTTGGTTCTTCCTTGCAATTTCAGAACTATGAAATCTGGGCAAAGGGGGGAGGCTCAGGGTTCTAATTCTGTTTTACAAGGACTCACACTGGAAATTGTCCTGCTCGACCAGTAGCTTGTTTTATTGACTTACCTAGCTCAAGTCAATGTAGCCTTGTGCCACAGTAGGCACTCAGTCAGAGGAAATCATCTGGCCAGGTCGTTTGGCCCCAAGTTCTCCCGAAAGTATGTGAACCGTGCTTGCTGAACGCTTGTGATGCAGAACCCGGTTGAGAAGGGGGAGGACTGCGCTGCGTCGCTCTGTGCCTTTGGCATCATGTCTCCAGTTGTGTGTCTCCCGCCTTCCCAGCCAGCTCTCACTTCTCCCTAATAACAAGGACTGGACAGAAGCAAAAATGGGAGGGGTGTTTTTCTCCTACCAAATGCCCAGAAATTTAAAAAAATAGAAACATTGATTTTATTTGCTCTTAGTATTTCACCAGTCGCTGAAAATAAAACGTGCAGTTGGGGAAGAGGCAGAGTCCCAAGGCCTAGGGCCTTGAGATGTCTGCAGATTGGATAACACACTCTTTAAAAAATTGGAAGTTGATTCCCTTTACCTGGGAGGTGACAACAGCCTCTCAATGTAGTATTCTAGAATAAATAGGAAATCTGTTCTTCTCTTAAGGTGTTCAGTGACAACACGATATAGTGGATTTAAAAAAAAAAAAAAATCCGTTTAGGGGTGCCTGGGTGGCTCAGTCGGTTAGGCGTCTGACTTCGGTTCAGGTCATGATCTCACAGTTTGTGAGTTCGAGCCCTGCGTCGGGTTCTGTGCTGACAGCTCAGAGCCCGAGCCTGTTTCGGATTCTGTGTCCCCCCTCTCTCTCTGCCCCTCCCCCACTTGTGCTCTGTCTCTCACTCTCAGAAATAAATAAATGTAAAAAAAAATTTTTTTTAAATCCATTTAGAAGTTTTTCTTCTTCATCCTCATCCAGGTGAGGGTCACCTTTGAGAAAGGGGTTCCCGGACTCCCCCAGCTCCTCACCTCCAGGATGAGCACTGCGGTATCGTGACCCTTGGGGTTTCGGTGAGTAGCCTGATGGATGGTGGCACTAGAGAACCTGGCTGGCTTAGAAAGATGATCTTGGGGAAGAACTTCGGCTTTTGTTCAACAGATATTTTTTGAGCAGACACCACATGCTGGGTGCTGTAGTAAGCGCTGGGAACACAGAGGTGACCAAACAAATCACCCTTGACCCCTGCCTTCCCTTCCTGAAGAAGAAATCCCGAAGCCGAGCTTTCAGGCATTCGGCAAAAATATTCAGACTCCATACGGAGGGTTGTGGTGAGGGAGAGACATGTCGGGAATGACTCCCGTGTTTCCGGCAAGAACCGACTGGGTGGACGAAAGTGCCATTAACCACAGTGTGGAAGACTGAGGGGCAGGTGCGTCGGGGAGGGATGAAGAGTTCCTCTCCCATCTAGGGAGACGTCAAGGTGGTGGCTGCGTGTGCAGGTCTGCGGGGCGCCAGCTGAGCTAGAGATGGGCAATTGGGAGTCATTGGCTCCGAGAGAGCTTACAGAATGGGGAGAGAAGAGTGCCGAGGAGCTCTGAGTCGTAGAGGCTGAGTGGAGAAGGGGCTGGCACAGGGCGCAGGTGGAGAGCGACTGGGGAGGCAGGAGGGAAACCAGGGAAGTGTGGCGGCCTGGAAACCGAGAGGGGAGAGTTCCAAGAAGGAGGTGATCAACTGGCAGACTAAGAGGTGGAGTCCGATGAGGTTACAAAAGTGGCCAGTGGTGACCTTAACCAAAACAGTGGTTTCTGTGATCCGGGTGGGGGTGGGGGGTGGAAGTCAGTTTAAAATGGTTAAAGGGTGAACGGCAAGTAAGGAAGGGAAAACCACGTGTCTTGTCAACTCTGTGGAGAGACTTGGCTCTGAGAGGGACTAAGAACATGCTTTGTTTTCCTGTAATTTTTTGGTCTCTGTTCAACGCTGGAAGACATACCACGTGTCTGCGTGGTGGCTGGAAGCACACAGCAGATAGCGGGGAAGACCCAAGGGGAGAGAGAGAGAGAGAGAGAAAGCGTGCTCGTGGAAAGCTGGAAGGGATGGGGTCTAGACCGCCTGTGGCGGGACTGACCTTTGAGGAAAAGTGGGCTATTTTCTCTGTTTCGATGATAGAGAAGAAGGAGGGGGTGGGTACCGTGAAAACAGGTTTGCAGACTTGGTGGTGAGGACGACGTCACGTCCTGCCTGGTGACTTCTTTTCTCCTTGTTAAGTCCTGGGCAGGACCGTGCCCTGAGAGAGGGGAGGGCGGGGTGGAAGGGGACAGTTGGAGAGGAACAAGATATGAAATGCCATTGGGCAGGATAAGCGAGTGAGCTGGCTAGACAGTGATGGTCGTCGTAGTACCAGTTAACCCAGAGGCTGATACCATGCCGCCAAGCACTGTCTTCCGGGCGCTAGCTCACCTTGTCCACCAAGTCCCCATCTTGACAGTGATGAAGAGCACAGCCGGGGGCCTGGCCGAATGCCAGCTCTCCCACTTACTAGAGTATGACTAACTCGCATATGACTAACTCACGTATGACCCAACTCGCTCTGGCGAACGGCTAAACGTTTCAGAGCCTCAGTTTCCTCACCTCTCAAATAGGTGGGGGCACCTGCCTCCCGGCGCTGTGGTCAGTGACTTAATATGTACAGGCCTTGCCTGAAAGAGTGCCTGATACCTCGTTAGGGAGAATTTTAAATATGAGCTAAGAAGAAAAGGGAGAAGCATTGAATGAACAGATCTTCAAGTTGGAAGCCTGAGTTCTATTGGAGGAAAAAGTCTCTCTGTGGCTGTAATGAATCATCTTCTGTGGAAGACCTTTTCCAGTCCTTAAAATGACAGCTGAGCACCAGCCTGCAAATGTAGGCACCAAAGAGCCAAATTGTAGTCTTTGGAACTATATGATGAGACACTTGGTGGATTCTTTTGCCAGGCTGAGGCTAGGGTGACTGACTTCAACTACTCCCCTGGCTCATCCAGGGGTTTTGAAAACCCGGGATTTTGTTCCCCGTTAGTCAGGGAGTCCACATGCCTGCTTCAGCCTTCGTGCTGTCTCTCCGCCCTTAAGGTCATGGTGAGGAGGTGGCTTCGATGAAAAGTAGGGTTGGGGAGAACCGATTGCAAACCTGGGAAGAAGCCATGCACACCGTTCACATGTGCTCCCTCCATTCACCTGTAAAATGCCAATCCATCAAGGCTGAGAAACTCGTGAGAATAAGAACCTGTCTTTAGGAGTACTTTGAAGATAAAAGTGTTGTGTGCTCACAGTATTATTATCAGAAATCATCTTTGCTACCAGTTCATCAGAAATGCCTGGCAGACTGGGGCACCTGGGTGGCTCAGTCGGTTAAGCGACTTCAGCTCAGGTCATGATCTTGCAGTTCCAGAGTTCGAGCCCCGCATCAGGCTCTGTGCTGACAGCTCAGAGCCTGGAACCTGCTTCGGATCCTGTTGTCTCCCTCTCTCTCTGCCTCTCCCCTACTTACACTCTGTTTCTCTCTTTCAAACATAAATCAACATTTAAAAAATATTTTTTTAAAGATAGGCCTGGCAGATTGAGGCGATTTGATATTTGTAATATGTTTTGAGTTCCTTTGGAGAAAGTGTACCACAAATGCCAGGTGTTTCTGTTCTGGGAGAAGCAGACAGAGTATGTCACTGAGGGTCCGATCACATCTTAGTACATCATGCTGAGTATTATAGACAAGCCAAAGAACTTGAAAACAAGATTCTTGTCTTCAAAGAACATAGTCTTTCTTCATAAGGAGATAAAACATACACATAGGACTATTCAGTATGACATATGATTGAGTGCTAGAATGTGTGATGCAGACAGAAAGTACCAGAAGTTACAGAAGGAGACTATTTGGTGGTAACTACTTTTCTGTTCCTGAGGTAAATGTTTTCTGATGGCTTTGTCCATGCAAGATTCAGTAGCTACTTGTATGTTACCAGGGATTCCTGATGTTTAGTGAGAGGTTACAAAATGGTTTATGATTATGCATGTCAGACTTGACAACCACGATCAATTTTATAGTTCAGACTGAAAAAAAAAAAAAAGCTGAAGGTGGTGGGGGCTAAAAGTACAACCTTAAATACCATCAAGACCAAAATGTTTTTTTTGGGATGTTTCTCCCCCCGAGGTCGGCATAGAAAACATTCCATACCATTTTCTTCTGGTTGTTTTTCCTGACTTCATCATTTAAAAAGAAAAGAAAAAAAAAAAAAAAAAAGTAATTGTGTGCACTGAGAACTTCCATAAATTCCTTTTAGCGTCTCAGGTAAAATAGCTGGGACTATTGCAGATTTCCAAAGGAAGACATGGATGTTTAACCCTTGACCGTGATCAGACTCGGCGCCAAAACCTGTAACAACTCCCAATCTCCAGTCCGGTTCTGGAGTCCCACAAAGTGTGTGTAAGCGGTAACACCCGAGCTACTTCTGGCTCCCTGTGATTCTTCAGCCACAAGTCCTGCATCTTACATCCTTCTATCTCAGTCCCAGGCCCCTTCGCCAAGCTATCAGAAGTCCCGCCAAGCTATCAGAAGAGAGTAGAGGGGACAGCGGTTACCAGAAAACCATATTGGAACTGCCCTGGAAGGATCAGTGACTGAAAGTGGGTTTTGGTTGTCCCTGAACTAGTCCAGGCGTCCTGAAGTAAAGGGCGTTCTCATTTGCTCTCTGGCTAGGTTTGGGAATATTTTCTTGACCTTTATGCTTCAAATTAGCCTTGCAAATTGGCTCAAAAACTATCTTAGCTTCCAAAGATGTTCTTTTACCTTCAATATGATGGATCATTCCTATGCTTAGCCATGCCTACGGTCCCTGTCATTAAACAGCGAGAACTCCAGACACATCCTTGGCATAATTTAATAGAAAGATCGTGGAAGTCAGGGGGCAGAACTGATTGTATTTGGTATTGGCTCAGCAGCCGATCTCAGAAGGACCTCCTCCAATGTCTCCCCACCCTGAAGCCCCGAGAATATAAACAGAGATTAATTTGTTTCGTGGTTTGAAATCGGGATGGGTTTGCTACATTTCAGTGCCGTTGTCTGCCATCAGAGGCGAAACACCGGATAGTTGCTATGGATTTGGGAGTACCCTGTGGTTTCAAAGCATTGTTTTGAAAAGAGCAGATAAACCTGCGTTTTGGGCGGGTTTGTATCTGGAAGTGGAGAAACGTAAGGGAGAATATATGGCTGAAGATGAAATGTTTTTCTCGTGTGCTTGCCGACGCCCGGTACATGATACTTGGTGGGAGGCCCGTGTGCTTGGCAGAGAGTCCTGTCACTCTCTAGCTGCCTTCTCGCCAGAGCATGAACACCGCTCCCCCTTTGGCCCTGTTGGAAGCCGAGGAGTGATGTTGCCGCCGCGTCTAGTTGGCTAGACTGTAACCTTGATCCTGTTGTAAGGGTGTTTTATGTCTTTCTGGGTGGCCTTTTCCCGTAGTGTGCCCTGGAGATGCGAGATTTTCCTTTGGCAGCAGGAGGCACACACCCAGAGGATGCCGGAGCTGCAAGGGGAAAGGACCCACTTCCACAGCAGAGAAAAGCAAAGAGGAAAAAGGCATACAGGTGGCCAGCGCTGAGGGCCGCGCCCAGCAAGCCGCCGGCCGCCGCCACTGCCCTCAGCAGCTGTCTGTGCTGCAGCCCGAGAGGAACTCGGTGAGCCCGTCCCTGTTTGTGACTGCACGCTCAGGATTTCAATCAATGCATTCCAGTAACCCCAAAGTGAGGAACTCTCCATCAGGAAACACACAGAGGTAAGGGCTAGAGCCTGCCCGGCTGCCCCCTGGGGGTGTCGCAGGTGGACCATGAACACTCCTTGAGGGAACGGTGTGTTTGGGTTGGACGCAGATGAGACTCGAGTGGGGAAAAGAGGAGAAAACAGAATAATAAACGGGCTATAGTACCATCGGGCTTTCTGTTAGAGACGTCCGTTGGTGTTCTTCCGCCCATTGTTCTCCCACCGCGCCTCTCCACCCCCCGCCCCCTCCCCAAAGCGCAAAGGAGAGGACCTTAGAGTTCACCCAGCACCATGTGCTAACCTTGGCGAGTGAGGAAGCCGAGGTCTGGAATGGTGAGGAGGCCTGAGATCCTAGGACTAAAACACCAGCCCTGGACTGGACTCCTGCTGTGAAGCTTTCTCCTCTGTTCCACAGTACTTAAATTGAAACTTTTTTTTCTTTGTTTTGAGAGAGAGACAGAGAGAGCACAAGCAGGGGAGAGGCGGGGGGGGGGGGGGGATCCGAGAGGGAATCCCAAGCAGGCTCCACACTGTCAGCACAGAGCCCAACACGGGGCTCGACCCACCAACTGTGAGATCATGACCTGAGCCAAAACCGAGAGTCGGACACTCAACTGACTGAGCCACCCGGGGGCCCCTTAAATGGATATTTGAAAGAACTTTTTCCACATCCCTTGGGGCACTGGTTAGCATATCTGCTCTGGCGTGCGATACTGCTTGTTTGAGGGACTCGTGTCTGGCAGGGTTTCCCTAACCTGCCATTCAGCAGCGGGTTTCCTCGTGTACTCTCCGGGTCTTGCTCGTATTTTCCAGCAGGGAAGCTAGGCTCTCGTTACAGCTGTTCCTTGTCATCAGCCAGGGGGTGGGTAGTATTTTGATCTTAACGATGCCTGTTTGTTTACTCTGAGCTAGTCTTAGTGTGAGAGTCACTTCTCTATGTACATAGAAACCATTGTCCTTTATTGACAGAAGCCCTAGAGATGGGTCCCCATGTGACTCTAGGGTTCCTGAGACCTGGCAGGCCACTCTGCCTGACCCTCCTCTCTGTCGATAGCTCCGAGATGAGAGTGGGGTTGGAGGGGGTGAGGAAGGAGCCGAGGTGAAAGGTGGGGTAGTTACTTAGTCCTCTGTGTCTCCTTGACCCGCTCCTAGAAACTGCTTCTTCCTGATTTGGGCTGCCCAGCTGTATCCGGCATCTGATCTCTCTTTATTATTTGTCTCTTTTAGTAGCCCTAAGTCAAAGCAGGAGGTGATGGTCCGTCCCCCTACAGTGATGTCCCCATCTGGAAACCCCCAGCTGGATTCCAAATTCTCCAATCAGGGTAAACAGGGGGGCTCAGCCAGCCAATCCCAGCCATCCCCCTGTGACTCCAAGAGTGGGGGCCATACCCCTAAAGCACCCCCTGGCCCAGGTGGGAGCATGGGGCTGAAGAATGGGGCTGGAAATGGTGCCAAGGGCAAGGGGAAAAGGGAGCGAAGTATTTCCGCCGACTCCTTTGATCAGAGAGATCCTGGGACTCCAAACGATGACTCTGACATTAAAGGTATGTCTATAAGATCTTTGAGACTCAGAGGGAAGTAGGTATTCCCGAGGGAAGGCCTCCGCCATTGCTGGATGCCGGAGAGCCTAATAGCAGCCGAGTGGGGAGAGTAGGTATCAGACTCAGGCGTTGTCACGGCTTATTAAGAGGGAACCATTTCTTCTCATTTTCCTGCTCACTGTGAAGAGCAGTGTGGAACCACTTTGTTGAGGAGCTCTTGCTCTTGATGATGCAGGTGTTCTGGGGGTTACAGTAGGACGTTCCGTGGTCCTAACCACGTTCTTATGGATGTGTCTGGCCTCCGTGCTATTTATACTCCAGAATCAAACCAGCAGCTCCAGCCTGTCGACCCCAGTGGCCCGCACTCGAGCAGTTTTCCTGGCATCCCTTCCTTTTCTCTGTCAGATTCGCCCTCTAAGACGTGGGTTTTGTGCTCTCTGGCTCCCACCTTGCCAGCGTTGTAGGCACGAGGGTTAGCGCTGGCACTAGTGTGGGTTTGTCCCGGCTGATTTCAGTGTGGCAGGATGAGTGGCTACGTTGGGGGAGACATAGGGGAGGCCCCGCAGTGGGGCCAGCCAGGAGAAATGTGGGACCAATGGCTGTGGTTTTAGTTGTTTTTCCTCCTAGTGTAAAACCAAAAATCCTAACTGTAGGCAAGAGCATGAAGTTAGCATTCCAGGAGAGGAAGTGTGAGCCCCTAACCCAAATTAGAGATGAAAACCTGGTGACTGTCCCCCGTCTTTCATTCCTCCCTCGGGTGTTTGTGGGGAGGCCTGTCATGAGTGCCAGCGCTGTGCTGGGTGCTGGGGGGCCACGGTCAGCAAGACGGATGCAGCTGCTGTCCCCGAGGATGTGAGCGCACCTAGATGGCACATCGTTAAACGATTACAATCAAATTGGACAAATGCTGAAATCAGAGAATGTGGGGGCTATGGGTTCAACCCACAGGGGCATCCAGTCCAAGAGGTTCCAAAAAGGTTTCCAGGAAGGAGGGATGTTTGCGCTGATATCTGAAGGATGCGCCCTAGAGAAGTAAGGAGGTGGGGGAGGAGTGCTTTGTAATTCATCATTTCGGGGCAAGTGTGTTGGAGTTTTTAAAATTAGAGGTCTCCTGTTAGCAAGGTGCCTCCTCCTTGAAATTCTCAAGGTGGGCTTGTGCTATATAAATGCTGGCAGAAGAAGTTTTATTCTCTCCGTGACGCGGATCTTTTCATTCTTCTAGAATGTAATTCTGCTGACCACATAAAGTCCCAGGATTCCCAGCACACGCCACACTCGATGACCCCGTCAAATGCTACAGCCCCCAGGTCTTCCACCCCCTCCCATGGCCAGACTACTGCTCCAGAGCCCACACCTGCTCAGAAGACTCCCGCCAAAGTGGTGTATGTGTTTTCTACTGAGATGGCCAATAAGTAAGTTAATGGCTGTGTCTTGCTGTTGGCATGGCTTGTGTGTTTGGATACCTAAGTTCTTATTCCCACTGAGGACTACTCCTTCCCCCCTCCCCTGACCTGTGTTACGATCACTTAAAGTTAACAGGACAGAAAGGGGTAAAGTAAAATAAAATATTAAACCTCCCTACCCTCTCTCCCCAGAGGCAACCGCTAATGATACTTGGGCTTTCCTTCCAGAAGTTTTTTATGCTTGTAATATACATCTAGATCTTTTTTAAACATAAAAGAGATTAATTACACAATATACACTTTTCTGTGATTTAGCATCCTTTTTTAAATAACACAAGTAATACAGGTCTATCTTGGAATAATTAGAAAATATGAATAACTAAAAAGAAAAATCTGCCTGGAGTTCATAGAGGTAACTACAGTGAACGTTTTGGTACCTATGTCTCTGGTGGATGGACCAGCAGATTTTTTACTTATTTAATTTATAAAAAATGTGACTATACCTTACATACATACAAAGTGAATTTTGACAGCCTTAGAGTATCATTAGGTATTGTGAGATTTCATATTCGTGGTTGGGATTTTGAACTAGGATTCCATAAAAACACACCTACCACAGGACATTGGTTTGAAGGAGAAAATCTCAGGTTTTTTACATGCCTCTTTTGAGATTTGCTAATGGCTGTCATTAGATTTCAGAAGTCTGGTGGTAAGTGATAGACACAGATAATGAAAACCCTGTGTTTCTCGATTCTTATTCAACATTTCTGGTGGCTGTCTACACGGAACCGCCTTCCTTCCCCTTGTACAAGTTCAGTCTGGGGTTAAAACGTTTTGGAATTACAGGTAGTGAAATAGAAGCACGTCCTAGCGTATACGTCTCTTTCGTCTCTGCAGAGCTGCGGAAGCTGTGTTGAAGGGCCAGGTTGAAACTATCGTCACTTTCCACATCCAGAACATCTCTAACAGCAAGACAGAGCGAAGCACAGCCCCTCTGGTAGGCCATTCTGGAAGTGGAGTGTGGTTTAAAGGCTCTACAGCAGCTGTACAGGTGGGAGACGGTGAATGTCATTGGCAGGGAGGGTAGTCTTGATGGTGTAAGCTGCATTCTGGACACCTAGTCCTGGCGCTGTGTGGCTTCAGGCGGATCACACTGTACTGGCCTTTTCTTTTCTTTTTTCTTTTTTTTCTTTTTAAATTTTTTTAACATTCATTTTTGAGACAGAGAGAAACAGAGCATGAACGGGGGAAGGTCAGAGAGAGAGGGAGACCCAGAATCTGAAACAGGCTCCAGGCTCTGAGCTGTCAGCACAGAGCCCAACGCGGGGCTCAACCTCACAGACCGCGAGATCATGACCTGAGCCAAAGTCGGACGTCCAACCGACTGAGCCACCCAGGCGCCCCTGTACCAGCCTTTTCTATCAGCATGCTGGTATACTGATGGATTACTGGGAGAAAGACACAATAAAAAAGGAGTTATGTGGAGACCTTAGATTTCCTTCATGTTAACTCACCATCTCTGGGAAAAGCTGACTTCAGACCCTGTGTACGGGGCAGGTTTCTAAAAACTGACAAATGTTCTTGAGTTAGTTGCAGAACAGAAAAGGAATAACTAAAGCCACAGTCCTGGAGCACATGCTGATAATACCATAATTACAGTCTCAGTGACTTTCAGAATGATCCTCATGTATTTCAGAGTGAGAGGACCATTGAGTGCTTTTAATCGCTTGATATTTCCAAAATTATAATAAACGTTAGTCTGTTTCCTGTCTGGAACTTAAGTGCCTGCTGCAAACCACATTAGAAAAAGCATACTGTGGTTGCTTCAAGACAGCATTCCAGATGGAACCAAAAGTTATTTCTTGGGACAGGTGTTGGCGAGTGCCGTGGGGACACTAAGAGGTTCCAGACACAGTCCCTGCTTTCAGGAAGCCTAAGATCTAGCGCTGGGTTGGGTCTTCGACATGGGAACAGTTAAGTGACATTAAATGACTGGAGTGGCAATTCAAGATAAAATAAAGTTTTCATCTGTGTCGTTTATCAACGAAGCCCCTCTCTGTTGACATAGCAGAGCTTGGGCTTTGCTAGACTTGGAAAAGGCATTTCGCGCTGCTCTTACATTTCTGCTAGTCAAGAAGGATAGAGGTGGACATACATAATATTTTTTGATATATGTATATGTTTTTTTAATTGACACTTAAACCTTTTATACACATATACAATGTTTAAGATTTATATTATCTGGAATGCACAGGGTACGTTGTAGTACAGACTAACATTTGATCGATTGGATGACAGATTGTACCAGTTTTCACCTCCACCTTCTCCAGTACTGAAATGAGTCGGAGAAGGAGCTGGAATTGGGAATAATCAGATTGCCGTTGCTCCAAATCTGAAATCGAAAGTGGCACTGAAGTGCTTCCTCTGTTCTGGTCACATGACAGAGTCCATGCCCACCCCCTCAACAAACAAACAAAACCTGGCCACCAAAGGCAAACTTAAAATGGCCCTGGAAGGAGGATGAAGGTGACCTCCACGCTCCAGTGAGGGAGGCGGGGACATGGAAAACACTCGGAGCACACAGAGCCCTCTCAGGTTTAGCCAGCCTTCCCCGAACCGGTCTCTGTCTGCAGACATATGTGTGTGGCTACCTGCAAGCGAAACATTTACATACATATTCACAGAACGGGAACACCCGAGGATAGTCTTTGTGTTTATGCAACACAAACTGTTCCATGCGGAGATACACATGATGAGTCGTGTACAAATGTGCACACAGGGAACCATTCCAGGGAGTCAGTGGGGAGGCAGGGGTTTGGAAACGCAGACTGGATTGAGTGAACAAGTAGGAGTGAATGAACATCAAAAAACGGATCGTGCGGCTCCCTGGAGCCTGGCGAAAGATCCCTGAGCTGGGGTTTGTAGGCAGGGCCCTTCGGTTCTCCTCCAGTACCTCCCGCAGCACCAGGGTGTAGACCCAGGACACACACGTCCCTCTTCCAGGCACTAACAGCATCCTTGTCACCTATTGCAGGACTTAGTGTAGCGCTGGTACTTAATAAATAATAACGAGGCTATCATCCAGCCTATAGAAAGGGCGGTCTGCCGACTATTGGAAAGAACAGACCGAGAGACACCATGAGCTAGATAGCCTCAGATTTCTCCACGGACGCTTCCTGCCTGCGGATTATCTTACTACAGTTAATGTACAAATTCTTATCGAATATGGAATCAGTGATCACAAACTGAAAACAGAAACCAGAGATGTCAGGCCCCCTGGAAACTCAAGGAGAGGAGTACTTAGGTAGTCCCCCTGCCAGAGGAGACGCTGACACTGAGCGGCCTTCCCTGCTTCCTCCAGCTGGGAGAGTACAGAGCTGTCAGTGACAGGGACTTTCTCTTTCGGTTGAAAACATCAGCCCTCTTGATTGACAGTGAGAAGTCTGCATACCCAGTTGTACTTTCGGGGAAAAGAAAAGGTGTTAGGTACAGCCTCCCACATACCAAGAAACTAATCTTTCTTTGAATCAGCAACACACGGTACATGCGATATCAAACCTGTTCCTCGAAATAGATACTCAAATGTATTCACTTTGGCAGAGTGGCTCTCCCCCTGGCATGCTTATAAAGTTATTGAAACCTGATCTTCAGCACGGGAAAGAGGATGCCATTTGACAGTAAAGGGAAAGAAAAAAATCAGAACGTCCCCATGTCCAGAGTGGGGCTGTACAGCAAATGTCAGAGTAGATTTATGTGACGGGGACAAATCCTTTATAACGTGCCTTGCCTTTTTCATCGCCTCTTTGTACAACTTACCAATGATTTTTTAAAATCTCGTTTGTTTTCAGAACACACAGATATCTGCCCTTCGGAATGATCCGAAACCCCTCCCACCACAGCCCCCAGCTCCGGCCAGCCAGGACCAGAATTCTTCCCAGAATACCAGGCTGCAGCCGACCCCGCCCACTCCGGCACCAGCACCCAAGCCTGCTGCACCCCCGCGTCCTCTGGACCGGGACAGTCCTGGTGTAGAAAACAAACTGATCCCTCCTGGGGGCAGCCCCGCCAGCTCCACGCCACTGCCCCCAGACGGTACTGGGCCGAACTCGACACCCAATAACCGAGCGGTGACCCCTGTCTCCCAGGGGAGCAGCAGCTCTTCAGCAGATCCCAAAGCCGCCCCACCTCCACCAGCGTCCAGTGGCGAGCCCCCCGCGCTGGGAGAGAACCCCGATGGCCTGTCTCAGGAGCAGCTGGAGCACCGGGAGCGCTCCTTACAAACGCTCCGAGATATCCAACGGATGCTTTTCCCCGACGAGAAAGAATTCACAGGAGGACAAAGTGGGGGACCCCAGCAGAACACTGGGGTATTAGATGGACCTCAGAAAAAACCAGAAGGGCCGATCCAGGCCATGATGGCTCAATCCCAAAGCCTAGGGAAGGGACCTGGGCCCCGGACAGATGTGGGAGCTCCATTTGGCCCTCAAGGACATAGAGATGTGCCCTTTTCTCCAGATGAAATGGTTCCACCTTCCATGAACTCCCAGTCTGGGCCCATGGGACCTGACCACCTGGACCACATGACCCCCGAGCAGATAGCTTGGCTGAAGCTGCAGCAGGAGTTTTACGAGGAGAAAAGGAGGAAGCAGGAGCACGCTGTCGTGCAGCAGTGCTCCCTCCAGGACATGATGGTCCATCAGCATGGGCCTCGGGGCGTGGGCCGAGGGCCTCCCCCTCCATACCAGATGGCCCCCGGTGAAGGCTGGGGTCCGGGGGGCGCAGAGCCCTTTGCTGATGGGATCAGCATGCCTCATTCTCTGCCCCCGAGGGGCATGGCTCCCCACCCCAACATGGCAGGGAGCCAGATGCGCCTCCCTGGGTTTGCGGGAATGATCAACTCTGAAATGGAGGGACCGAACGTCCCCAACCCAGCATCGAGACCGGGTCTTTCTGGAGTCAGTTGGCCAGACGATGTGCCAAAAATCGCAGACGGTCGAAACTTCCCGCCTGGCCAGGGTGTCTTCAGTGGTCCTGGCCGAGGGGAACGCTTCCCAAACCCCCAAGGATTGTCCGAAGAGATGTTTCAACAGCAGCTGGCGGAGAAGCAGCTGGGCCTCCCCCCGGGGATGAGCATGGAAAGCATCAGGCCCAGCATGGAGATGAACAGGCTGATCCCCGGCTCCCAGCGACACATGGAGCCTGGGAGCAGTCCCATTTTCCCTCGAATACCCGTCGAGGGCCCTCTGAGTCCCTCTCGGGGCGACTTTCCGAAAGGAATGCCCCCGCAGATGGGCCCTGGTCGGGAACTGGAGTTTGGGATGGTTCCCGGTGGGATGAAGGGAGATGTCAGTCTGAACGTCAACATGGGATCCAACCCTCAGATGATACCTCAGAAGATGAGAGAGGCTGGGACGGGCCCTGAGGAGATGATGAAGTTACGCCCGGGTGGCACAGACGTGCTGTCTGCTCAGCAGAAGATGGTGCCCCTGCCGTTTGGGGAGCACCCCCAGCAAGAGTACGGCATGGGCCCCAGGCCGTTTCTCCCCATGTCTCAGGGTCCAGGCAGCAACAGTGGCTTGCGGAGTCTCAGAGAACCAGTCGGGCCCGACCAAAGGACTAACAGCCGGCTCAGTCATATGCCAGCACTACCTCTCAACCCTTCCAGTAACCCCACTAGCCTCAACACCGCTCCTCCAGTGCAGCGTGGCCTGGGGCGGAAGCCCTTGGATATATCTGCGGCAGGCAGCCAGGGGCACTCCCCAGGCATCAACCCTCTGAAGTCTCCCACGGTGTGCCAAGTCCAGTCACCAATGCTGGGCTCGCCCTCGGGGAACCTCAAGTCCCCCCAGACTCCATCGCAGCTGGCAGGCATGCTGGCGGGCCCGGCTGCTGCTGCGTCCATTAAGTCCCCCCCTGTCTTGGGGTCTGCTGCTGCTTCGCCTGTTCACCTCAAGTCTCCATCACTTCCTGCCCCGTCACCTGGATGGACCTCCTCTCCAAAACCTCCCCTCCAGAGTCCCGGGATCCCTCCAAACCATAAAGCACCCCTCACCATGGCCTCCCCAGCCATGCTGGGCAGTGTAGAGTCAGGTCAGTACGCTCGCGTCCTCACGGTCGCCCCTTGTGAGCCAGAGATTGCAAAAGCCTGGTTTATGTCCTTTGAGGAAGCTGGTGTCCTGACTTGATGCAGCTGGTGCCCGGAGACATGTCTCTGAGCTCTGCACTCAGAGGTGGCCTCCACCGAGACGGACGTATCTGTGGCCGGGTGCATCGTCGGTACTTCCACGGGGTTAGGCACAGGCGTCCCATCCTGGCAGAGAAACACGGCTCTCAGGGCAGAGTATGTGTGTCAGATGGGACTGTTAAAAGGAAGAGGAGAAAATGGGAAGTATTTGTCATTTCACAGACAAATTTACATTTGCACGGTGAACATGTTGGTGAAATAAAATGCCTTAAGGGTGGGTAAATGTGGCTGCTTTAAATACTAGGCCCGCCCACTGGAGGGGGCTGCCCTCGCATCCACAGGCTCTGAGTATAATCCTAAGCACAAAGGGGAGGCCGCTGAGAGATTTGAGTGGTTCTCGTAAATACACGTTGGCCACAGAAGCAGTTCCCAAAACCTCTTTGGTAGACTGCTGTTCTCACAGATCAGCCGCAATTTATCAGTATTTTCTTCCCAGGAGAAGCTGTCACTGATGATGGTGGTTTTATGAATGGGACCAGAGGTGGTCCGTGGAAGATGAGCACCGAGGTGTAAATACTAGGTCCGCCTTGTCCCCACTTGAGAAAAACTAGACTCCGAGTAAGATAGAAAACGTATACTACCAAGTTAAAGTGCCCCTCTCCATTGGTTAGCGGGTCATGAAAGCAGGACGGTGGGACAGCCCCCTCAGAACTTTTTTGTTCAAACGCTTTGGTTGTGGGAATTAATCAAGAGCATGTGTAGGGTTGGTGGCTGGGGTCGGATCGCTAGTCTGGCTCCACAGCAGACTAAATACCGGAGTTGAATTTTGAGTTGTGATCAGCAAGGGAAAGACCCGCTTATGTCGTGTTCTTTTCAGTGAAATAGTTGTCCGTAAGCCGTGTTTTTCCCAAGCTTCAAGTTCTGTCTGAGCCATTCTTGGCGTGTTTGTCTTCACGTCTGCTGATTCGTCACCTCTGTATTGCGCTGCGGTCTGCCCTCTGCACACACACAGATCTTGACTAGAAGACTGATGATTCGTGTCCCGGGTCTAATAACACTGTCCTGTTCATCTGTCGCATCCCTGGCCTTGCTAGTTCATAATCATAGGCCCGATAGCCTTCAAGAGCAATCTAATTCCCTGCCTGTTTTTGTTTTATTTTGCTTTCTTCTAGGCGGCCCCCCACCTCCTACAGCCAGCCAGTCTGCCTCTGTGAATATCCCTGGAAGTCTTCCCTCTAGTACACCTTACACCATGCCTCCCGAGCCAACCCTTTCCCAGAACCCTCTGTCTATTATGATGTCTCGAATGTCCAAGTTCGCAATGCCCAGTTCTACCCCTTTATACCACGACGCCATCAAGACTGTGGCCAGCTCCGATGACGACTCCCCTCCAGCTCGCTCTCCCAACTTGCCATCAATGAATAATATGCCAGGTAAGCAATCAGGAAGGAAGCTAGGATACAGAGCCCGTGTTAGACAAAAGAGAGACTTCTCGCGTGCTTTGTCGACAGCTGCAGACCTCAACGGGTGGAGGTGCAACGAGTTGAGAAAGAATACCGTCGATAGAATTAAAGTGTCTGCACTAGAGGAAGATAGCAATTTTGTATTAGTTTGACTCAGTCCGTGCTTATTGAAAAGCAGATTTCTTGACAGTTCTTAGAATGAACTTATAGAAGTTCTGATGCTTCTGTGTGCCTGGATGGGTTCGTTTTTCCCTTTTTGTGGTGGGGGGGGTGTCGAGGGTCAGAGTAGGGAGGGTCCTCCTGGAGCAAGACTGAAAGCAGTTTCCTTTTAACATTCTGATTGGATGTCTTTAGTTTTTAAGTGTTTTTCTGGAAGGGCAGCCTCCAACCACAAGCAGCCACGGGATTTGAGATGGTGGAAAGCCCCCGTTTCCTAGCAAGCACCGTCTTTACCATACTCAGTAGTAATTCCACAGAGAAACCAAATACTTGAATGTCCCAGAGACTATAGTAGAAACTGCATGCTTTCCCTCTCTGTTAAAAGCTATGTTTCTTTAACGTTTCATACACCCTAGAGTGTGAAATGCTCTCTGAGTAAGGCAGTCTAAAAAGATAATGCTAGACGTCAGTTGGTAAAGGCCTGTTTGGTTTCCTTGCTATTATTTCTGATTCTTGGACTTGTAGGACTGATTAATCCTCTTTCTCCAAAGAGGACCATACTTACTTCAGACAGATTCTTTTTTTCTGTATGAAATGTCTCCAATGAAGAAGACTACACTGGTTTGCATATTAATTTGTAACTTTTCGCACAGGAGACTTTCTTCCTGGTTGTTTTCTACATACTCTTACGTCATACAGTTTGACACTCAAAATATAACCTCTCGTAGAGCTGTTGGGTGTCTGTGCTCCAGAATGCATTTCGATCTTGTTGAGGGCAGGGATTTCGTGACGTATGTTTTCCCAACAGAGTACCTTGCACATTTGGCTTTTTGTTGTTGCTGATTGGATTTGTTGTAGTTTTTCTAAGTTGCTCTCGGTTAAGGTGATTCCTTTGATATCTTTATTTTTCTAGGGATGGGCATTAATACACAGAATCCTCGAATTTCAGGTCCAAACCCCGTGGTTCCGATGCCAACCCTCAGCCCAATGGGAATGACCCAGCCGCTCTCTCACTCCAATCAGATGCCCTCTCCGAATGCCATGGGACCCAACATACCTCCTCATGGGGTCCCGATGGGGCCTGGCTTGATGTCACACAATCCTATCATGGGGCATGGGTCCCAGGAGCCTCCGATGGTACCTCAAGGACGGATGGGTTTCCCCCAGGGCTTCCCGCCAGTACAGTCTCCTCCACAGCAGGCTCCGTTCCCTCACAACGGCCCCAGTGGGGGGCAGGGCAGCTTCCCAGGAGCTATGGGTTTCCCAGGAGAAGGCCCCCTTGGCCGCCCCAGCACCCTGCCCCAGAGTTCAGCAGATGCAGCACTTTGCAAGCCTGGAGGCCCCGGGGGTCCCGACTCCTTCACCGTCCTGGGGAACAGCATGCCTTCGGTGTTTACAGACCCAGACCTGCAGGAGGTCATCCGACCTGGAGCCACCGGAATCCCGGAGTTTGATCTGTCTCGCATTATTCCATCTGAGAAGCCTAGCCAGACACTGCAATATTTCCCTCGAGGGGAAGTCCCAGGCCGTAAACAGCCCCAGGGGCCTGGGCCTGGGTTTTCGCACATGCAGGGGATGATGGGCGAACAGGCCCCCAGAATGGGACTAGCATTACCTGGCATGGGAGGGCCAGGGCCAGTGGGAACTCCGGACATCCCTCTTGGCACGGCTCCATCCATGCCAGGCCACAACCCAATGAGACCACCAGCCTTTCTCCAGCAAGGCATGATGGGACCTCACCATCGGATGATGTCACCAGCACAATCTACAATGCCCGGCCAGCCTACCCTGATGAGCAATCCGGCTGCCGCCGTGGGCATGATTCCCGGCAAGGATCGGGGGCCTGCTGGGCTCTACACCCACCCTGGGCCTGTGGGCTCCCCAGGCATGATGATGTCCATGCAGGGCATGATGGGACCCCAACAGAACATCATGATCCCCCCACAGATGAGGCCCCGGGGCATGGCCGCTGACGTGGGCATGGGTGGATTCAGCCAAGGACCTGGCAACCCAGGAAACATGATGTTTTAAGCTGCTAAGATTGGATGTGCCGATCCTTGTCAAGATGAGATTCCGGGTCCTGAGAGCTGCCTTGAGGGAGTTCCGGGAGTGCTGTTGGTCAGGCAATAGGAGAGCAGAGACCCGAGGGCTGCTTTGGGGGAGGGGGGAACTCGAGAATGTATGGATTTACCTGAACACAAATGATTCATTTAATCAACAGGTGTGTTTTTTTTAAGATTTATTTTTTAAAAATTATTTTTGTGGACTTGGGTATCCCATGATGGCACCTACTTTTGGGAATCTGTAGCCTGTGCTTCGAGAATTGCCATCGGTCATGTGTTGCACCGTTCTCTGTATGTTTACGTCCTTTGGACTGGCTTCTCCCAGGATTCTTTTCTGGTTTTGTTTTTGTTTTTTTGTTTTGTTTCGTTTTTTTGTTTTTGTTTGTTTTTTTATTTGCTTTGGGCTTTATTTTTTTGTGTACTGTACTATATTGTAAAAGGGATTTTAGCAGAGACTTTAGTCTTTGGGACAAGAGGAGAACAGGAATGCTGGGCCGTTTAGGTGGAGAATCCGTCTTCAGACCTTTGGACTATTTTCTTTCAACTCCAGTGTATAGAAAAAAACCAAACTACGACCTCAGAGCAGAGTATTAATGAAAAGCACAAAAAAAAAGGAACTAAGTTCAGCGAGGGGTGGGGGGAGGGGGGAGATTTTTCTTTTCAAAAATAATGAAGCTTAGGACGTTTGTTTTTCGGTTCGAGTGCTCTCCGGCACGGTCTGTCTCTTCCAGTCTGCAAGCCCACCTTCACGTTTTTCTCTCAGTTTCCCTCTCCTCCCCGCCCCCCACCCTGCCCTCATCTTCTTGGTTAAGTGTATCTCCTTCTCCCGTGCCCCCGCCCCCAACTGGTGACCCCTGCTTTCCTCCTCTTTCCCTTTGGCAGCTGCAATACACGGTGTTCTTTTGGGGAAGTAAATCTAATGAAAGCCTCGCCTTCCAGGCCGAGCGTCGTCCCGGCTCCGCGAGGGAAAGGCCTGTGCTTGGGATGCTCGGCGGTCTTCTGCTCCCTTTCTCTTCTTCCCCGACACGCCCTTCCCTGCCCACCTTGTTTTCTGTTCTCCTTTTCTTAGGAATTCCCAAGTGAATTTTATCGATGTGGGAGTGGAACAGATGCTAAAAGCTATCCAGGATTTCGTTTTTGTTTTTGTTTTTAATTTTGTGGTTCCTCCCCTGCCCTCCCCCTCCCATGCGTAAAACGTTCTGTGTAACCTCCATTAAATTTGGTACAAAACCACTCACCAGAGCTGTGGTGTCAGAAAAATAAAATATATTGTTTCTTACAAAATCCAATTGCCTTTTTTGTTCATTTGGGTTCCTGTGCTGTTCGGTATGGGGCATGGTGGCTGCCAAGTGGCCCAGAGGCTTCCACCTTGTAGGGAGTTGGCTGATGAGGAAAGGAAGGCTAGCAAAGTCTACAGCGGCCCAGGTGAAGCCTCTTCCCTGTGGACGAGGCGGAATGAGGAATAAGCCCCCGAGGATTTATCCTGCCGGACTGGGTCGTGTCCTAGTCGTGAAAGCCAGGCTGTCGGCAGAAGAGCAACCCCCGTCCCCAGTGCTGCAATTCACCTCTTTACCAGAATGGTCTTTCCCAGGAATTTCTGTGAGAGTCAGTTTAATGGCGTGAAGTAATTAAGGCTGAAGGTAGATTTGCAGTCATTTGCATAAGCTGTGAAATGTCCCTGGATCTTAAGGCAACGCATTCCTGCTGTCCCTGCAAATCGCGGCTCTCCACAGTCGGTGGGTTTCTGCGGTCCCTTCTGCCTCCCCTCCTCGCTGCCTGCTCGTCGGTGTCTTCCCCTCCCCCGGCCCTGCTCAGGCTGTGCTCGGTTCGATCCCCCACCACACACACAGGCCCCCCAGCGCAGCAGCGTGCACCCTGCAAGGTACTCGTCTGAGGGACTGGCTGTTTGTGTTTCTGTGCCTTTGGATTTGTTCCGGCGTGTGGATTTCTTTAGGTCCTAGGCGTTTTTAGCGGAGCGAGTGGGCGTCTGTGTGCGTGTTCGTTCACAGGTGAGAGAAGAAGTGAGGAGCTGCAGGTGCGGAGTCAGCTGCAGACAAACTTGGACAAATTGGGCTCTGCTGGCGTTCTACAGTCCGGAGTTTTTCCTGTGACCGTTTCTGTCTCCGGGAAGGGTGTTTGAGAGCCGTTTTTCTCTCCCACCGTCGGCAGCCCTGGCTTCTCGGTAACACTGGAGCCCCAGACAACAAACGTGAGAGCACCTCCCCCACGGTCCCCTCCATGTGTGTTCTCGTGCAGATCTTTGAGGGGCCTACGAAGTAGGTGGTACTCATCTCCTTTGCAGATGAGAAAGCTGAGCTCAAGTTTAAGGATTCTGGCGCAGATCTATTCAGATGGTCCTGCGTGGTGAAAAGTTTATGCTAGGGGAGCAAAAATGAGGGTTTTGTTTCATGAACTTAGCCATATTCCTAGGTCCTCTGGCTTTGAAGCATAGAGAGGAGAGCAGGGAACAGCGAAGCATGGGGAACGTGGGAGGAGAGCCCTAAGGAAGGCTGGGACCTGGCATTTGCCCACTGGACTGGCTTCTTGGGCAGCCCCACTGCCTGCTGCACCTGATGGTGCTGTGCTCACCGACAGTGCGTGGTCCCTTGCTACTGTCCCTAAGAGAGAGCCACGGGAGGGCAAGAGCGGGGTGGCCCCTGCTGGGAGGCGCTGGGAATGTGGCACTGCTCGCGCCGCCCCCTGCTGGACAAGTGCGGCAGTGCAGATGAGCTGCCCGCTGCAGAGCCGCGCAGTTTTGAAAAGCCCCCTTCATAAATCTTCATTCATTTACACTGTCAGCAGATACCAACAACATTTCATCACGATGATATCTGATAAACTAAGTTCATTTGGGGTTTGAACAGAACAATTTCTAATTTACTAAGAATGCTGTGAAATAAAATCACATTTGAGGGACTGGATGCTGTTGCACAGAGAACTAATTTTTAAAAATTAGCAAAAGGTTGATAAAGATATTTCATGTTAACATAATCCTGTGAAAGCCCAGCCCATCTCCCCGCAATTTCAGGGCGAAATGGAGGAAGTGCAATAATGATGGGTTACTTCATTTCAGGGGGTAAGTGGTGGGGTGTGGATCATAGCATTATTTCTTAAGGACTAACAGAGTGTGGTGTTTTTTTTCCCTAAAACAACGTGAAATAAAATAAGCTTTTTAAAAGGATCTGCACTTATAAATGAAAATAAACCACTGTGGGGGTCTTGTGAAGGGCGAGGCATGAGAAAATAGAAATTTTAAAACAAATTTGCAGATTTTAAAGCTACTTTTTAAAAAAATTCATCCAAAATTTCTCCCAGACTCCCTACTCCCCTGCTGTCACCAGGGCCAGCTTTCATGGATGGGAAACCTGTGCAGCTGCCCAGGGCTGGGGCTTGGTCTGCTGTCACCTTTTGAAATTCTCAGTAATCGTTGGATAGGGGACCCCACAGTGCCATTCTGCACTGGGCCCCACAGATGGTGTAGCCAGTCCTGACTGTTGTAAACTGGACAATCACAGCAGCTCCATAGCGGCGCTGGGCTCTCGGCCTCAGTCCTTCCTCCTCCCCAGTGGCACGGGTACCCCAGGCAGGGTGGTGGTGGTGTTCCGTTTGAACAGTCTACACTTTAGTCATTTCCTTTTCTGAGTACTTTCAAAGTGCTGCGAGGATGGGGAAGCTGTATTTAACACAAGGACTCATTGCCTTAGCAACCACCATCTAGAGAGCACCTACGGTGTGTCCAGAACCGTGCTGAGGCTGGGACGAGGGAACAGGTGCAGAAATTGATCATTACAGTACAATACGGTCATTACCGTGGTGAAGGTGCAGGGTGCAACAGGCCAGCGGGGAAGGTGATTTTTCCTGGTGGAAGGTGGTGGTGGACCTTTCAACAGGCCTGCCTGTTGAAATTGGATGGGCGCTATAGAGGAGGTGGAGGTAAGAAATGAGCAGAGGGAGAGAGGTCACAGAGAGCCGGGTGGGGCCCATGGAGGGGCCCGAACTTCAACATTTGAGCAAGGGACGCAGGTGATCAGCTTGGCCCTTCAGGAGTGTGCTGTGGTGTGGGAGTCAGGCTGGGGGTGGGGTGGGAGAACACAGGAAGGTCACTTGCAAAGACGTGCTTATTCTGCAAAATCCGTAAGTGCACAGACTCATCTCTTTTGCTTTAAAAAACATTAGATTGAACTGTATCTTCGGTGCTTGTTTAAACAACTTAAGGCTTACTGCTGCTTTCTTTCCTCTCACCTACACCAGTCATTGTTTTTCAGAGCCACAAACCCTTGTCTCTTAAGAACAGTCATGGCATCTCAGTTCGGTGGTAAAATTCGAACGATACATCTAAAGCAAACAGTTTGCAAAGCAGAAAGACCAGTTTGTGGCCAACTGGTATATTTTATACTGGAGGGAGTTAAATAATAAACGAGGTTAAAAAGAAGGTATGCTATGGGGACTGTGGGAATAAAAATGGTCTTGCTCTTTAACATGGCTCTTTATCTGGGTTACTGTAATAGACTCCATCTGTTTTCTGCCTGTAGGTGACCACACTTCAACTGTTAACTTTCTGGTTCAGTGCTTAGTTGTGTTTGGCAACCAATACTGCTAGAGAAAGAAGGTGAGTATATGATCACAGACACAGTAGATAAAGAGAAGGTGCTCGGTGCTAACCACCCTCTTCCTTTCTCCAGCAGCGTCTGGAGCTAGAGTTGAGGGCAGAAAGAACTTACAAATCTTAATGGTATTCAGTGTCTAATTAGTTAGCGTTCGAGATGGATTGAAATTTTAAAGTTTTTTGTTTTTTGATTTTTGTTTTTGCCGCAGCCCAAGTTCTTTCTGTTAAAGGCTCCTGGAGCCTGTGGTTTTTTGTTTTTTGTTTTTTTTTTTCTTTCTCATCTTTACCAAGCCTCCAGGAGCTTTCATTTTCCCAGCTTCCCACACAGAAACCCTCCGTGAGCTTCTTTGCCTGGAGACTCCTGCCCATCCCCACACATCAATCTGATCTAAGCACGCATGTTCAGTTCTCAGTGGTGCTATAAGAGCTCGAGAGTACTGGCCTCCGGTTGCTAGGTTCTCAGCATCAAATGCAACCAAGCCGGGCCCAGCACCTTGCTAGAGACTGAGTCATCCCCACTGCGTTCAGACCAAATATATTTGGTTACAGGGAATCCATGGACAACTGTGATTTCTTTCTTTCCCCAAATGCAAAAGGTCTCCCAGGCTTTGGTGAAGTTCTTTATTCTAGCTGTCAGTAGTTGTGCTATTAAAATTTTTTGCACACACGGATTTATTTATTCAAGTGTATAGGCACCTTTAATATACTAAGGTATGTAAATAATTAAATGCCAGTTTTGAAATGTCAACACGCTGCCGTGAAGATTAGTTTGTTTTTTCCCTGTCAATGAGGCTGGAGAATCCCTAGAATTCTCTTCATTCCTGCAAGGCCTTTAAAAGTAATGATACCAGTAAGGAAATACAAGGAACAGATCCATACAAAGTACCAGGCATCACTTGGCCCAGGAAAGAAAGGATCTGTGTAACAGAGTCCAAGGTTTCAGCAAGGACTGTTATAAGAAGGTCTTACCACCAGTGGAATATGAAGGTATGCAAGTTGCCTACAAGGAACGTGCATATGTCTCATTGAGAAGATACATGCTAGCAATGACTATAGAGTATGACCATATTCTATTCTCTGCATCACCATATTCATGTTGATATCACACCCCGAAATAATTACTGAATTCACCAATAAAGATGACTGGGGCTATACAGAATGAAGTTAGTGATCTTGTGACTACTTGTGACCCCCTTCCTGCATTATTAATCTCTCCCCTGGCTTTCCATCATTCCCATCAGCATACAAACAGGCCCTACATTTGGTCCTAGGCTTTCTGCTTAGTCTTCTAATTCATCTAGTCACCGTCTGTACGCTAACTCTAGAACTTCTATCTCCCTCTCTGCCTATTCACAGGAGTTCTAGACTTGCAGAGTCAACTGGCGCCTGGACACTGCCTTGTGGGTGTCTTGCAGGCACTTCAAACTTAACAAGTCCCACACTTGACTTCTGAATTTCCCCCACATCTAATCTTCATAAGTGATATAGGTCCATCCACTTAGTTCTCAGCTCAGACACAGGGAGTCATTCTTAATTCTTTACTTCTCACATGAAGCCAGCAGCAAATCCTTTTATGTCTATTTTCCATTCTTCTCTCCATTCCAGTTCAAGTTACCATCTTTCACCTGCTCTATTATATTCATTTTTTTTTCCTTAAGCTCTTATATGTTTATTGATTTAAGTAATCCCTACACCCAACGTGGGACTCAAACTCACAACCCTGAGATCAAGAGCTGCCTGCTCTTCCAACTGAGCCAGCCAGGTGCCCTACATTCACTTCTTTTTCTTTTTTTAAAATTTTTATTTTATTTTATTTTATTTTATTTTATTTTCTAAATATAATTCATTATCAAGTTAGCTAACATACAGTATATACAGTGTGCTCTTGGTTTTGGGAGTGGATTCCCATGATTCATCACTTACATACAACACCCAGGGCTCATCCCAACAAGTGCCCTTCTCAATGCCCATCACCCACTTTCCCCTCTCCTCCAGCCCCCATCCACCCTTAGTTTGTTCTCTGTAATAGTCTCTTGTGGTTTGTCTCCCTCCCTCTCTGTTTGTAACTATTTTTTCCCCTTCCCTTCCCCCCCATGGTCTTCTGTTCAGTTTCTCAATTTCCACATATGAGTGAAAACATATGATATCTGTCCTTCTCTGACTGGCTTACTTCACTCAGCATAATACCCTCCAGTTCCATCCACGTTGCTGCAAATGGCAGGATTTCATTCTTTCTCATTGCCAAGTAGTATTCCATTGTATATATAAACCACATCTTCTTTATCCATTCGTCAGTTGATGGACATTTAGGCTCTTTCCAGAATTTGGCTATTGTTGAAAGTGCTGCTATAAACATTGGGGTACAAGTGCCCCTATTTCTATTTTTAATGTTTTGAGGAACCTCCACACTGATTCCAGAGTGGCTGCGCCGGTTTGCATTCCCACCAACAGTGCAAGAGGGTTCCCATTTCTCCACATCCTCACCAGCATCTGTTGTTTCCTGAGTTGTTCATTTTAGCCACTCTGACTGGCGTGAGGTGGTGTCTCAACCTACATTCATTTCTTAACTTCTGCTTCCAGTCTTGCTGTTCTCCAGTCTACTCTCCACATGGTAGCCAGAGCGATCTTAAAAAGTATAGCCCAGATACATCAATTCCTTCCTTAAAAATCTGTAATGGCTTCCCAGTGCAATTTGTATAAAATCGAAGATCTTTCACATGACCCAGGTACCTCTCCAGTTTCACTTCATGCCCTTCTATCCTTACTCACTGTGCTCCAGCCAAACCACTCTAAGTCCAGTATCTCCAGTGTGCCAGGACTCACATACACTGGTTCCTTGGACTACATGCTCTTAACTCCAGCCACTCCCAGTGACTGATGCCTTCACCTCCTTACGTCCCAGATTGTCACCTCCTCAGGCCTTTTCTGATCATCCATCTAAATACCTGCCCATCCCTACCACACACACACACACACACACACACACACACACCATTTTGCATCACAACATCCCATTTGTGTCCCTTATAGCAAGGGTTCATTCTATTTCACCCACTCCATGAAGTCAAAAACTGAATTTTCTGGCTTATCACTTATTCACCAGCATCTAGCATAGTGCCCACCTTCTAAGAGGGATCAGTAAATATCTGCCAATGAGAGAAACGAAGGGTCCGTGTGAGTTTGGGTGGCCAAGACATCATGGTGGTTATGGTACATGAGGTGGTCTGTATAATAAAGCTGGGGGTGGGGACAACACACGTGAGGGAATGGAAGAAGGAATGAACAGGGGGAGACAATCAGACCACTTGACATTGAAGGGAACAGCTTCAGCAAAATAGTCATTTGGGTAACAGAATGAAACTGAAAAGAGAGGGAAAGAAGAATGGCTCCAAAAGCCAAGAAAGGTAATCTCATCTTGATATGGGAAGCAGCAGAAGCCACTCTTTGGTCTAGATCAGGGGAACTACACGATAAGATAATTAGTGTATAAAATGGGTAGGGTCTGGCGGGGGGACTCAGAAGGGACTGAAGCAAGGGGCAGCCCCAAAGCTGGGAGAGCTGACTGGCGGCATGTACAAGTCCTCCAGGGTGGAGGACGAGAGGCTGCTGGCAATGGAGAGTGAAGAGTGGAGCCAAGAGAGCTGTGAGGGAAGAAGCCCCAAGCTTTCATCAGACACGGGGTGGGGGGGAGGAGGAGGGAGGACTCAAACAAGACACCAAGATTTCGAGACCAAGGAACTGAAAGAAGGAATTATGGCGTTGGAAAGGACCTACCTCCTGCTCTGCAGTATCCCTGGCAGGTGGCCGTCCTGTAACAGGAGGCCATGCTGTTGAATAACATCAGTTCTAATATTTAGAAAATTCTGAACACGGGGGCGCCTGGGTGGCTCAGTTGGTTAAGCGTCCGACTTCAGCTCAGGTCATGATCTCACGGTTTGTGAATTCGAGCCCCGCGTCGGGCTCTGTGCTGGCAGTACAGAGCCTGCTTCAGATCCTCTGTCCAATTCTCTCTCTGCCCCTCCCCTGCTCATTCTCTCCCTCTCTCTCTGTCTCTCTCAAAATATAAATAAACATTAAAAAAAAAATTCTGGACACAATGAGTCAGGTTTCCGTTAGCTCTTTGGCCATCCCAATTTTGCCCTTAGGAATATAGAATAAGGACAGTCCTTACTTCACAGGCCAGCCTTCCAGATGTTCGAAAACAGTTATCAGGTCCCTCCTAATTTTCTTCTTCCCAGGCTAAATTCCCTGGTCCATCAATCACGACCAATGAGGTCTGGTTTTGGGTTCCCTAATAGCCCCCATAGTTTTATTCTGTTTCATTACAATTTATAAACCTCTTAAAAGTATGCCACCAAGAACTTAAGACAGTAGTATTTGGTGCCCTAGTAATGTCTGGTCAACACAGAGCCCAGTGAGACTGTTGCCCCCTTTTATCTAAACAAAGTTCCTCTCCTTGGTGAAAGTTCACCTTCCCCCCCCCTTTCTGTGGGGGGAATTTTAGGAAATGAAAACCCCAAGATCTTTTTCATGTAAAATTAACCCTTGCCCCTAATTCCGTATATTTTTTTACCCTGAATTCAGGATTTTACAGTTATTCCTCTTTACTTTCAAGTCCAATTCTGATCTATTATCCTAGAATCTTCAAGTCCTTAAAAACCTGTCCTAAAATCCTTGGCATTGGTTCTGATTTTTATATCAAAAGCAAAGATGTTAAGATTTTCATCCAAGTGATGAAAGGGTCCAGAATAAAGTCCTGAAGCTCACCATTAAAGCTACATTTTTTTAAAACCCGTTTGTTTTTATTGTGGTAAAAAAAAACAAAAACAAAAACAAAGTTTACCATTGTAACAATTTAAAGTGCATAGTTCTGCAGCGGTAAGGGCATCATTGCCATGCAACCGTCACCACCATCCATCTCTAGGATGCCTTTCATCTGGCAAAACTGAAACCCTGTCCCCTGTAAACAGTAAGTCCCCATTTTGCCCTTCATGTAGCCCTAGCAACCACCATTCTACTCTCTGTGTCTATGAATTTGACCACTCTACCTCATATATGTGGGAACATACGGTCTTTGTCCTTTTATGACTGGCTTATTTCCCTTCGTGTAATGTCCTCAAGGTTCATCCATGTGGTAGCAATGTGGCAGGGTTTCCTTCCTTTTCCAGCCTGTGTAATACTCCACTGCATGTATCTGCCACATTTTGTTCATCCCATTCCTCTATCTATGGACACTCAGTTTACTTCTGCCTTTTTGCTATGGTGAATCATGTGCTATAAACATGGGTGTACAAATATCTGTTTGAGTCCCTGTTTTAACTTTTTTTTTTCCTTAAACTTCTTTTAGTTTAACTTCTTTTCTCTTTTGACTTTCCTTTTAAAAAAAAATGTTTATTTTTGAGAGAGAGAGAGCACAAGCAGAAGAGGGGCAGAGAGAGGGAGACACAAAATTTGAAGTGGGCTCCAGGCTTCTAGCTGTCAGCACAGAGCCTGACAGGGGGCTTGAGCCCACAAACCGTGAGATCGTGACCTGAGCCAAAGTGATGCTTAGCCACCTGAACCACCCAGGGTGCCCCTCTCTTTTGACTTCATTACAGAGGTGGAAGTGCTGAATCCTATGGCAATTCTAAGCTTAAATTTTTGAGGAACTACCAACACAGTTTCCCACAATGGCTATATCATTTTACATTCCCACCAGGAGTGTACAAGGGTTCTACGTTTTCTACATCCTTATCAATACTCGTTATTTTCTGGGTTTTTAAAATCATAGCTATCTGATGGCTTATGGTGTGAAGTGGTATCTCATTGTGCTTTTGATTTGCATTTTCCTGATGATGAGCGTCTTCTCATGTGCTTATGGGCCATTTGTATGTCTTCTTTAGAGAAATGTCTATTCAAGTCCTTTGCCCATTTTGAACCGGTATGTGTGCGTGTGTGTGTGTGTGTGCGCGCGCGCGCGCGCATTGAGTTGTAGGAGCTCTTTATATATTCTGGATAGCAATCCTTTATCAGATATAGGATTTGTAAACATATTCTTCCATTCTATGGGCTGCCTTTTTACTCTGTTGACAGTGTCCTTTGATACACAAACGTTTTAAAATTTTGATGAAGTTTAACTTGTCTAGTTTTTCTTCTCTTGCCTGTGCTTTTGGCGTCATATCCAAGAGATCACTGCCGAATTCAAGGTCATAAAGCTTTTCCTCTATGTTTTCTTCTAAGAGTTTTATAGTTGGAACTAATCTTCAGATTGACATCACTTCAGTAGTTTGTTAATTTTTAAATGTACTTTTACAATCACTTATAAGTCCATTATCATCCAGCTCACATTTCCCATCTACCTATTAAGTGATTGATTCTTTTATTTGTTTTTTTAGTCAGAACGTACAAAGCTAGAATGATGGATATGGCAGCAAACTGGTCAGGGATGGTCACATTCTGATCCTCACCAAGCTCATAGTCTACTAAAGAAGTCAGACACGAAACAAGTGGTCACAAACACACATATGACACAACAGAAGAAAAGGAAGTTGCCAGTATGTTAAGACTGGGAAACATACACTGACTGGAAAGATTTTTTTTTTTTTTAATTCTTTATTTTTTATTTTTATTTTTATTTATTTATTTTTTTAATATATGAAATTTATTGTCAAATTGGTTTCCATACAACACCCAGTGCTCATCCCAAAAGGTGCCCTCCTCAATACCCATCACCCACCCTCTCCTCCCTCCCACCCCCATCAACCCTCAGTTGTTCTCAGTTTTTAACAGTCTCTTATGCTTTGGCTCTCTCCCACTCTAACCTCTTTTTTTTTTTTTTTTTTTTTTTCCTTCCTCTCCCCCATGGGTTTCTGTTAGGTTTCTCAGGATCCACATAAGAGTGAAACCATATGGTATCTGTCTTTCTCTGTATGGCTTATTTCACTTAGCATCACACTCTCCAGTTCCATCCACATTGCTACAAAAGGCCATATTTCATTTTTTCTCATTGCCACGTAGTATTCCATTGTGTATATAAACCACAATTTCTTTATCCATTCATCAGTTGATGGACATTTAGGCTCTTTCCATAATTTGGCTATTGTTGACAGTGCTGCTATAAACATTGGGGTACAAGTGCCTCTATGCATCAGTACTCCTGTATCCCTTGGATAAATTCCTAGCAGTGCTATTGCTGGGTCATAGGGTAGGTCTATTTTTAATTTTCTGAGGAACCTCCACACTGCTTTCCAGAGCGGCTGCACCAATTTGCATTCCCACCAACAGTGCAAGAGGGTTCCCGTTTCTCCACATCCTCTCCAGCATCTATAGTCTCCTGATTTGTTCATTTTGGCCACTCTGACTGGCATGAGGTGATATTTGAGTGTGGTTTTGATTTGTATTTCCCTGATGAGGAGCGACGTTGAGCATCTTGACTGGAAAGATTTTTATCGAATTTCTTGGGAATATTTGATTTATTGGTCTATTAACCCAAACAGAGAAGAGAGTTTGCTCACAGACTTTTACTTGTTAAAGAATCCACTCTAGGGCTTGGGTGGCTCAGTTGGTTAAGTGTCCAACTCTTGATTTCAGCTCAGGTCATGATCCCATGGTTCGTGGGTTCAAGCCCTGCATCAGGCTCTGTGCTGACAGTACAGAGCCTGTTTGGGATTCTCTGTCTCCCTCTCTCTCTGCCCCTCCCTTGCTCTTGTTCTCTCTCTCTCTCTCTCTCAAAAATAAATAAATAAACGTTTAAAAAAAGTTATACAGAATAAAAAACTCCCCTAAAAAAAAAAAAAAAGAACCAACTCTAGACCTACTGGGGACAAAGAAGCTCTTGGTCTTCAGATTCTACAGTCTCTCATTTTGTGGGTTTTGAAAAACTAGGACCACATTTGCCTTTATATTTTGGTTCTCTGAGATAATTATAACTTGCCCTAGGCTACTCTCTGAAGTAACATCTAGAACTTCTTCCTCTATCTCAGGGCATTATGCATCTGCACACGAAGATCTGAACTCATTAGAAGCAACCAGGTGCTATATGCTCATCTAAGTTTTTCATCCATCCCAACAATGCTTGGCCTTTTTTGGCTTGAAGATGGCTTCCCTTCTTAGAAAATCCTGATTAGGGAAGAGAGAAGGATCTGGAGTTAAATGGTTTCATTTTGTCTTTCCTCTACAAAATCCCTTTACCCAGATAGCAGCCCGTTTTTTACTTCTTCATTATTTTCTCAGACTGTAGCCTAGAGGCTGTTAGCTTCCCCTCCCTGCCCCGCCTCACACAAGCCTCTGGTATCATGTGTAAAAACTGGGGAAGTTGGGAAGCCAGTGCTTGTTGGGGTTGAGGAAGTGCTCAGTATGAAGGGATGGTTTAGCCACTATGTGCAGACAGTTGGAAATAAGAGCAGGGGGATGACAGGTTTGGATTAGCTATGGAAATGTGAATTCCTCCACCGGGAGCTGAGTATGGGTTATCTCTCCGTGGAAGTAAGAGAAGAGAGAACCAAGTGGAGGGCAAGGAACTAAGTCATGAAGGATTGGCACCATTGGAAGTAGGGGAAGAAATTCCAGAGAAAGAAGGCTGAAATTCGTAACATAGGAAGAAACCTTAGAAATGATCCTAGCCCACCTCTCTCATGTAACTGATGAAGAAATGGTTGTCCAGATAAAAAAAGAATCAATCCGGTCACTGGGGTAGCTACAAAAGTATAGAGTTGCATAAATCCTGAGGGGGTGGGAAAGTGGCTTGCAAGATCCAGGAGGTGGTCCACAGGGCCAAATGCTCCTGAGGAATCCAGGAAGGTGAGGATGCTAAGAATGGCTCTCAAAATTGATTGACTGATGCTCTGGTCCCCCAGAGGGTGTTTCTGGTTAAGAAATGGAAGTCAGATTGCCAGCGTAAGGATCAGGGGAAAGGGTCTGGGTATGAAAGAGACGGAGATGCTGAATTGTACACATTCAGTGGGTTTGGCAGTACTAGGCAAGAGAAACAGGATGCTGGCTAGAAGGAAAGCAGAAATACAGTTTGAGACAATGGTAATATTACTAAGTCAGGAAGAAAGGAAGCAATTAATTGAGTGGGAGGGACCAAGGATACGAGAGAACTTGTGCCATCCTTGGCAGGAAGACCTCAAGAAGGAGGTGAAGAACCAGAGCATGCGTGGAGGTAAGCTTTGGAAAAAGGAAGACACCAAAAGGAAGGAGGTACCACATGTGGGGAAGGAGACAAAGCCAAAGGGAAAGCAACATCCCAGGGGACAGATGTGGGGAGAAAAACCAAGCCTACCCCAAGGTCAAAGGTAGGGGGTCTACGTCCTGCCTCTGCCTCTTGCCAGATCATTCACTTTGAACTCTCTGAGCCAGCTGCTTCACATTTCAATGCCACTGAGTTTGTGAGACTGATTTCAGATAACATATGTGCATAGGTCTACTACCAGCTGAGTTATCAGAGCATTTCTGAGATTTACCCCAGAGCTCACAATGCAGACATCTGAAATGTCTCTGCTAGTGAGTAAATTCTAAAAGCTTCACAGATGTGCTGGTTGGACAATAAGAAAGTTCTATTTGGAGCTGGAAACTTTCTTCTTTCAGAAGGGAGACCCAGGGAGTCCTCTCGCTGCTCCCCTGAAAGGTAGCCCAGAAAAGCCTTAGAGAAAGCTGCACCAACTACAATGGACATTGTAAGATGGGATGGGGGGAGCAGCCCCAAGAAGGTGTCTGCAAGGGCTACTCTTCCCTGGCGCCTCCAAGCCCAATTGGGCCCAACATGGTGGACTCTTCAAGGGATTCTTTAAGGTTCAGAATCATCAAATTAGAGGACCAAACCCCATCCCTGACCACATGAAAAGAAAAATGAGGCCTGCCTCTGACTCAGACTGTTTACAGGGAATGAAAGATGCTGTGGAATCACAGAGCCATGGATTCTCAGGGTGGGTAGAGACTTTAAAACCATTTATTCTAACCCCTTGGATGGTGTATGAGCCTTTACAATAGTCTGGCTAAATGCCAGTGTAAACTCAAAATCCTTCCGTGACAGGAACCCTCCGAGATAGCCCGATTCACCCATGGCCAGCTCAGAGTATCTCAAAGGTTTTCCTTACATTGACCTCAGGTCTCCATGGCCCTGTAGCCTATATACTGGTCTGAGTGCGGTCCTCAGGGCCCATGTAAATACTGTATCAAATATGTCCTCAGCCCCTTTGATCCCTCCCCCAAGGGAGGTCCTTCTCCGGTTGGCGTGTTTGTCTGTTTCTGCTTAGCAAGTGTGGCTGCCAGATCCAAGCACAGGTCTCTGGGTTCTGCAGAGGGACAGCACCACGGCCCTCATTCCAGGCACCGGCACAGCCACAGCACATTTAGAACTTTGAGGAACACATCATACTCTTGATTCACACGGAACACATTGCTCACAACCACCCTTATCCCGTTGTGGGCAATTGATTTTGAGATCAAGAACTTTGTATTCATTCCCAGTAAGTTCCATCTCATAATATTCGGCCCAGCATCGGGGCGCCTGGGTGGCGCAGTCGGTTAAGCGTCCGACTTCAGCCAGGTCACGATCTCGCGGTCCGTGAGTTCGAGCCCCGCATCGGGCTCTGGGCTGATGGCTCAGAGCCTGGAGCCTGTTTCCGATTCTGTGTCTCCCTCTCTCTCTGCCCCTCCCCCATTCATGCTCTGTCTCTCTCTGTCCCAAAAATAAATAAACGTTGAAAAAAAAAATTTAAAAAAAAAAAAAAAAAAAATATTCGGCCCAGCATCAAAACAAACAAACAAACAAACAAACAAATGATATTGGCATGGACATATCTAATACACCTATCATTTATCCACTCAGTCATTCAGTCATTCAATAAGCTATTCCTCCCAGTTTTATGTCTTTAGTAAGTGTATCCAGCCTGCACACCCTGGTTGTTCAGTTGTATTTTTTACTCAGATTATTGACAAATATGTCCAAATGGGCAGAGGCCTACATATGCCACAAAACACGTCCCTGAAAAACGATTGACTATTGACTTAGTTACTTTATGAATTCAGCAAACACATTCAAATTAAATATATATTGAAACCCTCCTATGTACCAGGTCCTGATCTACGTGCTAGAGAAACATCCTGCAGTGAGCGAACCAGACAAGATTCCCGCTGATTGCAGAGGGGGAGACAGAGGATGATAAAAATAATAATGATAGCTGACATTTATTGAGTGTTTCCTATGTGCCAGGCATTGTTCTAAACACTGCACGTGTTTGTTCTTCACAAAATCTTGTGAGGTAAATACTATCACTGTTCCATTTTCTAGATTAAGTGTACAGAGACCCAGAGGAGTGAAGTTACTTGCTCGAGATCGTACAGATTCTAAATGATGGACCGTCAACCTCGGCAGTCCGGCTGCAGGGCCTGAGCGTCTAGCCACCAGGCTTCTAGTGTATCTCTACAAAAGTAAACACTAAATTAACCATACACATAAGCACATAAGGAAATAACCCACACAAGACAGAATCACATTCAAGCTGAGGTCTGAATCACAAACAGGAGCCAACATCTCAAGATCTGAGGGGAAAGCAAGGGGTAGGGGATGAGGTGGAAGGGTGGGCAGGGGTCCTGTCAGGTGGGGCCTTGCGGATTAGGGAATACTAGGTAGGGATTTGGGGTATAGGAATTCAACCAGTTATGAACAGACCTAATTGTTTCGGTATCTGGCCAACACATATCCATCTTGTCCACAGATATACTGTGAATGGTACCCTTTCCCGGGATTACCCTCATCCCGGATACAGGACACCCCCTTCACACACTGGCCAGTTCCCTTCCAGCTGTCACCCTCCGCGTGGCACCGCAAGACACACTCTGGACCCACAATCAGGACTCAGAGTCCATTAAAGCTCCTTCATGCTATGGGTCGTTGGCCAAGTCACAGGCCCTCTGATCTTTCAGTTTCTGGGGATTTTTCCCATTGCTCCGTAATGTTACCTCACTCCCAGAACAGAACCACCATGGTATTGAGCATCTGGGGACCGTCTGATTTAGGGAACACTCACTCAACCTTTCCCCTTCCTGATCTTTTCCACCCTCGTCTCCACAAGGCTCAGGTAAGCTGGATCTAAACTTATGCATCTGGCTTCCCTTACCAACAGCTCCAGGGACCGCTCTCTCATCTCCCAGAAGCCCCACTGGTTTGACCCCATCAAATTCGACTTACCCAAGTGTTATACAACCCTCCCCTTAATTACACACTCAATCAGTTCCTTCCGAGCTCAGCAATTTGTGGTCTCTGGGCATCCCCCGACTGCTTTTCTGGAAGGAGCTCCCGGGCTGGGCCTTGGCAAGCCTCGTTTCTAAGGCCACAGTGCCCAGAGTTGAAAGCTCTGCTGCTATTTCACACTCTATTTCCTTCCAAATTAATTCTCTGATGAATACTGTCCTTTGCAGTGATTCAGTGCAGGCCATTTCCTTACATCTCTCCTTTACCTTTGAGACGTTTAATCTCTCTCGAATCCAGAGTTTCCTCTGCAGAAAGCCTGCCTCAGAGAAAAATGCCCTGCTTTCCCAACCGGTACAAACAGCCTTATCACCATTGGCCCCAACCTCATGGCACACCTGCTTTACTTGTTTACCTGGGCCATGCCTTGGATTCCAAAGCACACACCTGCCTTCTCTAAGGATCCCCACACCACAAGGAGCGACTCACACTTCTGGGCCTATGGTGAGCCACTGAAGTCTAGTTTAAGGCCCAAACACATGAAGATGTAGATTCATTCAAGAAGCTGTTCTTGAGCAGCTACATGTTCCAGACCTTTCCCAGAGCTCTTTTGCTCTCACCCTCTACCACTTGCTCCCTCCCACTCACAGAGAGCAGCCTCCCCATCAATATTCTCGTGAACAGAGGCTCTGCAATGTTAAGTGGGTTGTCCAAGGTCATAGGGCCCGGGAGAGCGTTAAGGCTGGAATCCAAATCCCTGACTCTTTATCTTTACTCCAAGGTAGGCGTTTCTTTCCCCGTCCCACAAGCAGCTTAAACTCCCCCAAAACAGTCACCAGGATCTTCTCACCAACAGTACGCTATCCAGCACAGGGTGCCCATGCCTCGGGAACCCTCAGAGGAACGCTCAGAAGAGGTTTCTGAGGAATAATGTGAGTGATGCCTTACATTTGTATGGCACTTTCCTCCTCACAACATTAAGTGCATGGCATAGCTAATCAAGGAGAAGAGCCCGGGGATAATTCTGGGAAGGAGACACTATATGAGAGCCTCATTTCACAAATGAGGATATACAAGCTTGTTCACGGGAAGTTAACGGACTTACCCAAAGTCACACAGATGGTACATACAGAGGTAGGACTTGAACTCGCAGCCTGTGATTCCCGGACCGGTGCTCTCTCAAGTTCTGATACCAGTTTGGATCTTTGCTTCCAAAATGAAGACTGTGGGTCATGCCACCTCACCCCAACTCCATCCTTCAGGGAAGCCTACATTTCAAAAGCCAGGTAGAGAGAAAGGAGTCCTTGGGAAGATCAGCTTTTTATTGAGGACAGTGCTTTTCATCTCTCTCTCTCTCCCCCTCCTTAGACAGGGACCAGGTTCCTAGAGGCTGGCAGGGTAGACAGAGCAGTCAGGACTGCAAGGCCAGTCCCCTGGGCCACTAGAGGGCAGGGTCTGAATGGAGCACACAGCCCTCTTCCTAGAGAGTTCCCCAGCCAGGCAGAGGGACTTGAGCTTTCTCTCGCAGCCCCAGGGTACTCAGGGAATGGCAACTCTAGCCCCAGTGTTGAAGAATGATACTTCCCTGGCATATAGTAAAATATATATGAAATAGTTGTTCTTAACCCCTCCTGCCTCCGTTGCAGATACATGGGCAATGCCCCCCGAGGATTCCAGCAAAGAGAAGGAGTGCCAGGTACCACGTGCAAAGACCTGAGTTGCTTACAACAAATACAAACGGGCCAGCAATGCCAGGTCCTGGTGCTCTGAGAACTGGCGCTGGGGTGGGATGGGGACTCTCTTCCTCCTCTGCAGGTGGGCCCTTTGGAGTTTTGATCCCCTGGCTGTCCTTTTGAACCATCTACATGAAACTATTAAAGGGGAGTCAGCACATAGCAGTGACTGGCCTTGTCTAATGCCAATTATTTCATCTCAGCACCTGCCAGACAGCCAAGAGCTCTGGGAAGTAAGATCAGCCACGAGGTCCTCAGGAGGGTCTGCCGGGTGAATTCCCACCAAAGTCAATCTACCCATACAAGCCGGGGGATGTGGGAGAAGAGTCACCACTGTCTGCTACCTGGGGAGGCCCTAACTTTGGCCATCCAAGGAGCGACTCCCTCTGCAAATCCTTTTAACCTTAGGAGCACTCGCTTAAAAACATAAAAAGAAAGGAGTCAAGGCCAAGGGCGGGTGAGGAGTTTATGAAATGCTCACATCTATCCTGAGGGCAGGTTGTCAGGTAGGCAAATGTTAACATCCCTGCTTAATAATTGGAAAAACACAAGCTCAGAGAAGTTAAGTGACTTGCCCACAGCCACGTGACTGGTGAGGGAGGGAGTCAGGGCTCCCCTGTACACACAAGCACACTGCCCCTGGTAAGGGGTAAGAGAGGAGGCACTGTCTGCTGAGAGGGAGGCTGGAAAGTGCACTCCCAAATTTCCCTACGAGGTGAGGAAGCCTGTCTCAACTCAGAATCTAGAGGGCAGAAATAACAAAAAGGCAAAACAAACAAACAAACAAACAAACAAAAAACCCTCTCTGAAGTCTCTTACATTTACTTAATTAATTCTCACAACAACCCTAATTAGTTGGTATAATCATCTCATTTTACGTGAGAGGCTCAGAAATTCCTGTCCAGGAGTCACAGAAAAGCACAGAGTAGTGTATAATTTGAACCCAGTGGAAGCCTGGGTGTTTGCCTTCACTCTATGTTTCCCCCTGGTGGCGAGTGGGAAAGAGTGCACAGGAGCACAAACAAGGAGGGATTTCAGAATCCATCAGTAAGGGCCTCTGGGTGGCTCAGTGGGTTCAGCCTCCGACTTCGGCTCAGGTCATGATTGCCACAGTCTGTGGGTTCAGGCCCCACATGGGGCTCTGTGCTGACAGCTCGGAGCCTGGGGCCTGCTTTGGATACTGTCTTTCTGCCCCTCCCCACTCATGCTCTGTCTCTCTCTCAAAAATAAAAACATTAAAAAAAAATCCATTCAATAAATCTTTGCCCCCTGGGCATCACACTCTTGATTTGGGCTCAGGTCAGAATCTCACAGTTCATGGGATTGGGCCCAGGGCTGATGCCCAGAGCCTGCTTGGATTCTCACTCTCCCTCTGTGCACCCCCCTCAAAATAAGTACATTTAAGAAAAAAGAATATTAAAAAAAAACCCAAATCTTTGCTGAAGTCCATTGTGCCAACTCTTGTACTTGGCTCTAGGAACACAATAAACAAGACAGACAGCCCCCTGTTGCGAGACAAGCAGAAACATGAGAGGTATCTAGATAAGCAGGGGTGAGGTGGGAAAAGGGAGTACGTCAGGGGTCAGGGGATGGAACAATGTGTACCAAAGTCCAGAGGCCACAGGAGGCTTCCTGTTCCTAAAACGGTTCAGTCTGGCCAGGGGGGATATGTGAGGAGGTGCGAGGCGTGGATTGGAGATAAGCAGGGGCCAGCTCTCAAAGGGAAACAGAAGGCAAGAAAGGGTATTAGGATGCCACTAAGTAATGCAGGAGGATATTATGGGCCCCAAGATAGTAGTGACAGAGGGGATGTGTTCATTCAACAAATGTTTGAGTGCTAGCATGTACTAGGCACTATTCTTGCTGCTGAGGGCATATCAGTGAACAAGGTGAAGTCTATCTTTATAAAGCTTGCATTCTAGTCAAGCAAATAAATATCAAGCACTGATAAATATCACGAGAGAAAAAGATACAGGACCAGGTGTATTGGTTGATTAGGGCTGCCATACAAAATACTACAGATCAGGTGGCTTAAACAGCAGAAATGTATTTCCTTACAGTTCTGGAGGCTTGAAGTCCAGGATCACGGTGTCAACAGGCTGGGTTTCTTCTGAGGTCTCTCTCCCTTACTTACAGATGACCATCTTCTCCCTGTCTCTTCACATGGTCCTCCCTCTCTGTGAATGTCCTCATCTCCCCTCTTCTCATAAGACACTGGATTAGGGCCCACCCACATGACCTCTTTTTATCTTAATTGCCTCTTTAAAGGCCCCATCTCCACAGAGTCACATTGAGGTACTGGGAGTTAGAGGACTTCAACATAGGAATTTTGAAGCGACATCATTCAGCCCGTTAACACAAGGTGATAGAGCATAACTAAGGCTGGACGTAGAGGGAAGAGAAGGGTCTGAAATCTTCTACATAAGCTAACATGGGAGGGCCTCTCTGAGATGGCAGTGAGCTGAGATCTGAATGAAGAGAGGAAGCTAACCATGCAAATGTCTAGGAGAGCATTCCAGGGAGAGGAAACCGCTTGTGCCAAGGCCCCAAGCTGAGGTGAGGCTCACTGCATGGCTATGAGGCATACGAGGACAGCAAGAAGGCTTGCACAGACGGAGGACAGTGGGAAGAGATAGGAGAGGATGTCATAAGGTCCTGAGGACCATTATGATGACTGGCTCTTTCTTTGAGATGGGAAGCTGGGGCAAATTTCGAGGAGTGACATGGTCTGTTTTAAAAGCAACACCTATGCTGAGAAGTTGGGGGGGGGGGAAGGACAGGGCAGAAACAGGGAGACTTCGAAGAGGTAAGAGATGATGCCGAGACTAAGTAGCAATGGATGTCTTGAGAAGCGGTCAATGCAGTCTGAAGAGAGACACAATAGGATTTACTGATGCATTAGATGTAAGACATGAGGAACAGGGGCAGCAAGGGAAATTCCCAAGTTCTTAGCCCAAGCAACTGCCCGAGGTGGTACCATTTAAACCTAGATGCGGAAGCCTGTGCGACAAGTAGGTTTGAAGAGGGAGAAATTAAGTTTATCGTGAACAATGGGAAGTTTAATATACAGTAAATATCTTAAATATCCATGTAGAGATGTTGAGTTGACAGTTGGAAATGAGACTAGAATTCAAGGGAAAGGTCCAGAGCGAAGATATAAATCTGGGGATAAATTTGTGTAAAAATATGTTAAACTATGGAACTGCCTGAGATCATGTAGGGAGGGAAAAGGTAGAAAAAAGGTAGAGAAAAGATCCAAAGACTAAGACCTGAGATACTCCAACACCTAGAGATTAGGAAAAGGTAGATTTAGCAAAAATCAAGAAGTTGAGAAATTTGAGGGAAACCAAGAGAGTATTTGTCATGGAAGCCAAATGAAGAAAATATCCCCAGACTGTTGATGAGAAGCTGAGTGAGCCCGGAAATTGGCTGTTGGATTTAGCACTCAGAGGTCGCTGATGACGTTGACAGAAGCTGTTTCCGTGCAGTGGTGGGGTGAATCAGTTGGCTCAAGACAGAATGGGAAGAATCAGAGTCTAAATGACTTTTGAAAAGTTTTGAGATGTTTTGCTGTAAAAGGGGAAAGAAAAGTAGCCATAGTAGGTCAAAGATGTGGGAAAAAGTTGTAAGACAGATTTTACAGCACATTTGTATGCTAGTGAGAATAAGTAGGGTAGGAAGATAAAAGTAACAATGTAGAAAAAAGGTAATTGTAGGAGTCAGTGCAAAGCTGGAGGTTGGCCTTAGATAGGAGTGGGATGGTTCATTCTTAGTAACAGGACAGAAGGCCTTATGGGCACCAATGCATGTGAGTTAAGAGATTTGGCAGCGGTCGGGGGTGAGCAATCTTCTGATTGCTTTTACTTTCTTGGCGAAATAGGAAATATAGTAATTAGCAGAGTGAGGATGGGGAGGGGACAATGACCGTCAAAGATAGATATGAATAGATTCAAACAACAAACATGAGAGACTGGTAGAACTTAACTGATGAGACACAGGAAAATGGGAGAGGAAAAAGACAAGAATGGATTTCTGCTTTAGCAACTGAGTGGACGGTGGAGGGGTCTTTCATTCAGATACAGAAGGCTGAGGGAGGAGTAAGTCTGAGAGAGAGGGGGCTGATTCTGACATTGAAAGTTCGGGGCCTATGGGACGTCCTAGTGGTCATGAGTGTCTGCAGGCCAGATGAAAAACCTCAGCTACAGAAGTAGGTCTGGGAGCTGTCACCACAAAGATGGTTGGAAGTGGAGAGGGTTTCGTGATTGCTGTTTTCCCTAAGAGGTAAAGAGATTGATTGGTTTGAGATGAGAGCAAGTTTGAAAGAGATTCTAGGGAAGAATGAGAAAATTGATAAGGAAATGGGGGGACCATCAGGTACCTCGGGGGGCCCAGTTAGAGGTGGAGTTCTTAGAGTGGCTCCAGCCTGCCACTGTGGAACCTGCATCCTTGCTACTGGGGCTACGGCCACCAGAAGCCGAGTGTCCATCCCGCGCCTTCCAGCCGGGTCTCCACAGCAGGGCTCATCTCACTGACCAGCAATGTCCCCTGACCTCCAAGCTTACCTTTTACCTACACACAACACCCTTCCCTCCTTGCTTTACCTGGTTAACTCCTACTCACCTTTCCTACTCAGATCAGCACAGAACCTCCCTAGAAGCCTTTCTTAACTGCTCCTCGGGCCCCTGCCAGCTGGGGCTAGGAATTTCTTCTCTGTACCCAAAGAAGTCGATACACCTCATCACAGAACGTAACACACTGCATTATCATCAGTGACTTACTGCCTCTCCCAGGAGTGAAAACAACGTGAGGGCAGAACCTTTCCACCTTTATAATGCCCACTACTTAGTAGGTGGCACAATGTATGTTTGTGAAATGAAGACAGGTAAAAAGAACTCGAGTCCCAAACCAACACAATTCTGCAGGGTCACGATGACCCTAGCCTGTGTCACGGCAGATGCTTCTGGCCACGGAAATCAAGCCACAAAATAGGAAATACCCCTTTGGTCTCAACATTACACCTCTCTTCCTTTCAAGAAGTGACCTCAGTATATCATATCTGCAGGAAGGAAATACCCTTAGGTTAAAATACATTAACCCTTGTTTCCTGCCTTCCCCAAACACGACAACCAGAGGCAGTGTGTTAAGGCATTTTATTGAAAAACCAACGCGTCCTGTTTGTATACATCGGTCACTCTCCATCTCCAAGTTCAATCACATGTGCTTGAGAGCAGAGTGTGTGGTATTTTTCTGGGCTCAAGGCGTAAGCTGACAGGGTGTTTAAGAACTTGTCCAGTGGACAGAGCTGATCAGGGCATCCTTTTGGCACCTGCTCCTGGGGAAGAGACAAAACTCAGCGGGGCCACTGAGGACCCTGGCCTGCTGTTTTCAGCTGTGCCCAGAGGTCCGAGGAACTTGACCCAATGGTGTGTGCATGCACACACGTAACAGCCAGGAAGGCCCCACTAGCCGGTCAGCTTCTGGAATAGGCGCACCATGCCCTGCTTGAGACAGTCACTCAAGAACTGCTTCTTGAATTGACCGGGGAGACACGGTCACATCATACCCCTGAGCTGGGAGGCGAAAGTCTGCCCTGGGCGGGGGTGGGGTGCTCCAGCGCCTGACCCGGACAGCAGCTGAGGCACCGCAGTGCGGACAGCACACTGCCTCCCAAGGACACCAGCATTAATTTTCAACACAGCCTCCCAGTCAGGATGCCACATCCTGGCAGAGACACTCAGGAGGAGGGGGTCCTGTTCCTAGAAGGAGTCTGTAGCAGGCTCATGATAAGGCCCAAATCCCAGCCTGCCACCATATTTCCAGTTCTTCCCTGTCTCTGGGCCATGGCTGTGAGTTACTCTATTGGGTCCAGAGAGCTGATTGTACCAAGGAGACTCCACTGGGCCCAAGGAGGGAGCCTTGGCGGTAAACCAGGTGAGCGGGGTTGGAGGAAGGGTGCCTCGCCACCTTACCTCCCCACGGTAATAGAGCTGCACAAACCACTCCTTAGATTCCCGGTGCTGGTAGAGTTCCATGGTTAGATCAACAGCAAACGGGGGCCATTTGTGGTCAAAAATCCCCAGGATGATTAAGAGAGGCATGAGGGTCACATCGTGAGCCGCATAGAGGTACAGCTTTCTGCAAGGAGGAAACAGTTCTCTATAGGCCTTTCCCTCAGGACTCAGAAGACCAGGATGATGTCTGCCTCCTTTCACACTTATCAGTGAGCCTGATGGAAAACTGCTTTGAAGTAGATGCTGCGGGAACCCTGATGCCACTCTCATATTTTCATGAGGGATCCCCACTGGGATAGCTGGCCTTTCCCTTCCTGCCCACCTGCTTGCCCACCCACCCACTCACTCCTCCCCTGATGAGTTTGGAAGTAGAAACCGAGCATGGGTCGCTTGGTCCTACCTCTCTTCTCTCCTTGGGACCTGCCTGCCTATGGCAAATGTCCCTCCTGCTCTCAGCTGTGTGACGAGTGTAGTACAGCATGCTCCTCCTTGTTGGGGAGGCTTGCAGTTCGGGGGCATTAAGTTCATTTCAAAGGAATATTAATAAGCCTGTTTGGCCTTCAATATATTCTCCAAAGGGCTTTAATCAGTAAGAAAGGTGCCATTTTTACCTTTATCTGCCCATCCCCTGTATCTATCTCTTTAAAAAGATCAAGGATTTCATGTGTTGACTTTTTTTTTCTTTTAGTTTATTTTGAGAGAGAGCGCGCACACATGTGTGAGCAGGGGAGGGGCAGAGAAGGAGAGAGAATCCTAAACAGGCTCTGCTCGGTCAGCATGGACCCCATCGTGGGGCTCAAACTCAGGAACTGTGAGATCATGACCTGAGCCAAAACCAAGAGTCAGATGCTCAACAGACTGAGCCACCCAGGTGCCCCTATGTGTTGACTCTTAAACTAGAAGACTGACACTGGACCCTGTAGTATTCTACAGATACAAAGTCAAGGGGGGCAAGGTGGCCAGGGCCAGTGAGAAATGTACTGTCACTGCAGATGCTGTGAAGGACAGGGAAGGGCACTGGTATGATCTGCTATTATAAATCTGGCCCAAAGTTCCTGAATGTTCCTATGTCACCTCACTGTCCCCTACTGTTCCCACGTTCGTGAGTTTCTAGCTATGTACAATCTCTCTAAAGAAGGCCGCCTACAACAGCGCTTCAACAGCAGTGTGTGCATAAACCCCTGGGGATCTTGTTAAAATGCAGATCCTGATTCAATAGGTCAGTCCAAATCTAGAAGCTCCCCCAGTAGCGGTGAAGCTGTTCACCTGTAGATCACACTCTGCTCAGCAAATGCCCAGGACACATCACATTCCAAATCTGTGCCCCCAGCCAGGTTCCAGGCACTACAAAGTGGCGACAGAGGTTTAGGCGCTACTTCCGACATTTAGAAACGCCTCGCGGATATCATACCCTTCTATACACTCGGTGAAGGTGTTCGAACTAAACAGTCTATTCAGCAATTGTATCAGCATGATATCATAATTAGCTACTCTTTCACACATGTTCCATTAGTAAAAAAAAAAGGAAAAATAAATTTAGGGTTCTTTCTCACTAACATAAAATTTTCAAACCATGGCAGGACTGCTGCAGCAGGAAGAATGGTAACAATGTTGTGAACGTCTCTGGGACTCCTGGCCTCTTACACAACTGCCTACTATCACTGACAGCCTGGTTCTTGCCCCCCTAGAACCTGCCCCCCAGCCCCCCAGCCCCCAGCCCTTGCAGCCAGAGGCCTCTCCTGCCCTCGGCCGCACAAAAGCCAGTTGCTGTGGCAGGTACCTGGTCTTGCCTGGTGCAGTGGCAGGGTCCACGACTTTCCGCAGGTTGCTCTCCAGGATGTGGAGGAATGGGCCAACCGCCACCTGAAGGCTCTCCCTGCGGCAAGTAAACAACACTGAAGCTGCCGGCACATAGGGCTGCGGGCGGGTCTGCCACCAGGACCTCATGAGCCCAATCAGACGGCGGAGGAGATAGTAACCTGTGGGATGGTGGGGGTGGGAGGGGGGCGCGTGGAGCCACCTCTGGCGTGAGGGTTCTCTGTGCACAGAGACTTCCAACAACAAAAGCGCCAGAATGTAGATCTGGTAAGAACACAACTGGAACAGGAGTGGTAACCAGGGTAAGTCAGGAAGAACCAGGCCCTCAGGGAGAAAAGAACAAGCTGGGAAGAGCAGGGCATAGTGATTTCCAGGAATTCCAGAAGGCCCTTAGAAAAGGGATAGGAAGGAACAGCATCCCAAGCTAGGCTTCCCAGATGCCAGTCCTCCTCCTTTGGAGTGTAGACCACAAGGACGTGTCAGATGTATCTGATACAACACAAAGTTCAGCGGTGGTGCCTGCAGGGTTGGCACGGTGGCCACGCCACTTTCCCCCTCGGGCTTGTGCCTTATGATCACAGGGTGGCTGCTGCGGCTCAAAGCCTATCTCCCAGTGGTAAACGAAGCAGGAAGCTGAGCAGGAAGCTGTGCAGGAAGCGGCACAAAGGCTTGGTCGTGGTGCCTCTCACTTTTTATCGAAGAGGACAAAACCTCTTCCAGAAATTTCCAGAGCCCAATCGGGACAAAAGGGAACGAGGTCATCATGATTGGCTTGGAGCAATCCTTTCATGGTGACTGGGTAAATACATGACCACCCTTACGATGTGTATAATGTGTAAATAAACGGGAATGTTGAAGTAATGGATGGGGAGTAGGCAACCAATACCGTATGCAACATCTACTTTCCAGAAGAAGGTACACAGGCCAAGCCAAGTTGGCTGGCACTGTGAGGCCATCCAATTTGTCCTTGAAGAAACATCAGTTTTATGAAACCAGGGCTAACTGAAATGCAAAGAAGAATCAAGGCTTATTTAAAATGCTTTACACTGGGAGAAAACAAACTACGGCCATTGGCCAAATCCGCTCCACCTGCCTGTTCTATAAATAAAGTTTAACTTGGAATATAGCCATACCCACTTGTTTGCGTATCATCTATGGCTGTGTTCATGCTACATGGGCAGAAATGAGTGGCTGCAACAGATAACGCATGGGCCATAAAGTCTAAAATATTTACTAAGTGTGTGTGGGGGGGAAGCATGGGGGGACAGTGAGTGATAAGTTAGGTCTGGTGGGGCCACTTCAGGAACAGATGAGGGAAGGCGGCAAGTCACAGTGAGTGGAGGCAAGATGGCTGGCACAGCTGGAGTCTTCTGGAGGCCCCGAGCAAGTACACAAGCGGACACACTGAATCTGAGCGGGAGAAAAGCAGCCAGGGGTCCTTACCCTTACGCAACAGACCCTGCAAATTCCTGAAACATTAGCTGATTTTGCTCACACTTATCTTCCCCAGGACTGATCCTCTCTTTCCCATCTCCTTCTCTACCAAGTTACCTATTCTGAGTGCAAGCTGGATATTCTTAACCAACCAGAAAAAGGTGTTTTGTTTTGTTTTGTTTTGTTTTGTTTTTTAATTTGGTTAAGAGAGAAACTCTCGGGGCGCCTGGGTGGCGCAGTCGGTTGGGCGTCCGACTTCAGCCAGGTCACGATCTCGCGGTCCGTGGGTTCGAGCCCCGCGTCGGGCTCTGGGCTGATGGCTCAGAGCCTGGAGCCTGTTTCCGATTCTGTGTCTCCCTCTCTCTCTCTGCCTCTCCCCCGTTCATGCTCTGTCTCTCTCTGTCCCAAAAATAAATAAACGTTGAAAAAAAAAAAAAAAAAAAGAGAGAAACTCTCCATTCTGGTAGGCAAGAAACAGTCCTTCTAAAAACAGAGCCCTAAGTATAAGCAACACAGAAAACACAGGACTGATAATCAGAAGAGCCGGCCTAAGTCCTGGCAGCTAGCCGAGCCTAGGTGAGGCTCGCACCTACTTCATCTATTAAGCCAGGACTTGGACCCTGACAGGGAAATGACACCTACCTCATAGCGAGAACAGGAAAATGGCTTGTAAGTTGTAAACTGATGAACAAAGTCAGCAATCATTATTCTTCTGTCAGCTCTCCCCACCCAAACCCTTTGAAACTTAGAGTAAATGGGGAAAAAGTCAGTGATTAAGAGAAACTCAGTCAAGAGGTGACTCCTGCTTCTGCCTAACAGTGAACAGAAGCACCAGCTCACCAGTCCCAGCTCCAGAAGTATAAGGACACAGGGCCGAACCCACTCAACAGGCCAGCAGAACAGGGTGATTCCCACCTCAGCACATGTAGAGACATGCGCTGGCAGGTGTGAACAGGCCTGGTGAACCCTTTTCCCCACATACAGGGAGGCCTGACCGAGCGTGACTTAGTGACGGTGGCTGAAGGCTTCTCACCTGTCTTCCCTCTGCATAATGTACAAGGCCGTGTCCACAGCTCTCTGCTCAATCATCTGTGCAAATCTCCTCAGTGTGGGGCAGCTCGGGAGGCTGTGCACCTGGAAGGGCCACAGGGACAGTTTCACAAAGAAATGCTTCTCGTTCGCTGAGCTCGGCAACTGACCAGCTTCCACAAAGCCTTCAGGGGCCTGTCTTCTCCCCGGGAGGGCCTCAGCAGCCCCCAAAGCTACACCCCCAAGGCCCTTCTAAAGCAATTCCTAGAGATCTGGAGGCCCGGCGGGGGGGGGGGGGGGGGCGGGGGGGAAGCTGTTTTTCCTCCCTTTCTGATGGTTTCCCGTCTACTCCAAAATGAAAAACATTTGTATTTTTTTTTTTAACTATAAAAATACATAAATAAAACACAGAGCAAGGAATTAATAAATTTCCACATGGCTTTTATTTTCCCAAAATGGATTTCTAAAAAGTATGCCATGTAAACACTTTTATATAAACTCTCACCTTATAACCTGACATCTATATTACCCATAAGCACAGGGCATTTCTGCCTTCAGGGCACACTGTCGTCCGGACAAGAGAAGGAAGGGGGACCCAGGCTACACTGCACCGTTGGGTGTCTGCCTTTTGAATCTAGAGAAGTCTTTCCCATTGGGTGGTCTTCAGTATCCATTACATAAAGAAAGAATCTATGGCTCGATACATTTGGGAAAAATAGATTTAAAGACTGATCAGCTTTCTTTACTTCTCAGATTCTTTAATATGCTGCTGTGTGTAGAGACTCTCCACAAGGTGATATAACAGAGATTCCAAAACAGTCAGACAGCAGTCTCTCCCTACCCATCACCCACCCTGCCCCTGCTGGCCCGGGATGTACACATTCACATCATAGGTATTCTGGGGAATGTGCCTCGAGAAACTCTGATCTAGAATTAAATGACCATGTGCCTAACCAAGTGAGGAGTCCTCCCTACATGGGCCCTATACCTCCGCTCCCACATCCACCCCACCTGCACGTCCTCCCACAGCTGCCTCCATAAAGGGAGACCTCTGCCTCCACCTTCACCTCCACCCCACACCCCTCTGCCCAGTTCTAACTCAGGAGCCAGTAGATCCAGCTGCCTATCCCCAGCCCCCCAACCCCCAGGGCCAGAGGACAGTCACCCAACCTGCTCAGCAGCCACATTGTCAAGGAGGTTGAGGAAGTCTACTCCGTCATTACTGGCAATGCCCATCCCTTCCTTCACCTTTTGCAAATCCTCAGAGATTCCTGGCTGCAAACAGGCAGCCTGCCTCCGGCCTCTGCCAAAAAATAAAAAGGAAACCCTTATATTGTATAGTAATTAACAGTTTACAAAGTGTATCTCATTTATCATTTGGGATCTCATTTAATCTTCAATAATAAGACGTTGGGGTTAGCTGGTTTTAGTCCCATCTTACACGAGTCAACTAAGGTTCTATGAATTCAAATGACTTATAAAATAAGTTAACAGGTACCAGAGTTAGAATAATAGCCTGGATTTCCAAATTCCACTCTAGCATTTTCTTCTATTATACCCAAAATGATACAACCATGGCCCTGCAGTCTGCTTGAAAACAATATTCTCTGTCTTCTGTGGAACACATACTCCATAGTCTTTGTGCAGCCCAGAAATATCTGAATGCTGAAAAGCGCCCTGAGCCCAAACTGAGCCATTCTATAGGGCAGCAAGCTGGTAAGAGTAGGGAAATCTGGGTCTTCTGCTTGCCCATGTGGATTTGCAGTTTTATGACCTGTTTCATCGCCTTCTACCTAACCTGACAGTTTCGTCGGCCCCCTCGGAGAGTCCACGATGGCCGAGAGGACAATAGTTTGTAAAGGCAAACCCAGCTCGGGCTGTTGGTACCAGCTCTCTGGCCCAGCAGGTGGCCTCCCTCAGGCTTGCTATACCTTCCCTAGAGGCCTGCCGCTGTGAGCAAGACCTTCATTTCCCGGACAGCGATGGCAGGCCTGAGTGCAAAGCAATCCTTCCCACCACTCACCCACCCACTCACCCACTCACCCAGAGTCCTGCGAGCAGAAGTGCCATGAGGCTGGCTGTCCACCCACCCCCCCACCTCTCCCTCCCCCCCACCCCCCCCATGAGCAAGAAGCCAGGGCGGTTACCTTGTTCTCTCCTGCAGGCTCCAGCAGTTCTGGTAGTTGGGGTACAAGACTTCAGAGCTTGCTTCATCAGTGTGGATGACGATGGGTCCTGGAAGGAAGGTGAGAGCACAGGCAGGAAGAGGCTTCGGCTTGTCCCTCCCAGCATCCCCACCCCCTCCTTCTCTTGTCTGCTTTAGGAGACAGATCATCAAGGTCACTGTTTCAGGACAGTAACTGCCTTGAACATGCCCTGGCCTTGCCAACAGCAGCTCTTCTATGGGCTGAGAAATGGAGAAAGCAAGGAGCAGCCTTGTTCTGTCTGGCACAACCGCTCCTATTGGGCCACATATGACTAGAGCAGGTACAGACCTGGATCAGACTTGGGCAATTCTAACAAAGAATGAGCTGTCCCGGACTCCATCAGAACCAGGTGACTTTCTTGCCTCTTAAAGTCCAATCCTATAGACCAATATAGTGACTCAGCGCATGACAATCTAAGGAAAGCCACCACAAGGCCACAAATCCTGTCAGACCCCACAGCCTTGCCTAAAAGGAAAGCCAGGTTTCCAGATGAACTGCCAAGAACCACACGTTAGCCCACAAATAATGTTTCTTATTATACAGTTGACCCTTGAACAACCCGGAGGTTAAGGTCACCAATCCCCCCATGCAGTCAAAGATCCATGTATAATTTTTGATCCTCCCAAAACTTAACTACTGATAGCCTACTGTTGACTGGAAGCCTTACCAATAACATAAATAGTTGACGAACCCATCTTTTGTATGTTATATGTATTACATACTGTATTCTTACAACCAAGTAAGCTAGAGAAAAGAAAATGTTATTAAGAATAAGAGAAAATATACTTTTATAGTTCTGTACTGTACTTACCAAAAAAAAAAAAATTTATGTGTAAGTGGACCCATGCGTAAGTGGACCCATGCAGTTCAAACCCATGTTCAAAGGTCAACTGTATACCTCGCAGGAGCCCGCTACTACTCAGAGCTCACAAGTACCTTTATCCCCTCCCATCAATACCCAGAGAAGGTGCTCTAACACCTTCCAAGGCTTTGCTCTGTGCCAGAGATGGCAAGGGCCTGTGGCAGCTTCCTTTGCTACACAACTCAAGACCGACCTTCTCTAAATGGCAAAGAGACAGCTGCTGTCAGCAGCTCTCCGGAATTCACTCCGATCAATACAGGGTGATTAGGTGAATCTAAGCCCCAAAGAGCTATTATTCCCAAACAAAAACTTGACAGTCAAAATTCTAGTAGCATACGGTAACTTTACTAGAATATCAAAATTCAGACACACTTTGTCAGGCAAATGATCAGAGGCCCTCTCCAGACAGATGTGTCCTCTGAGCGGCAGAGTGTAAAAATGAAGAGTATTGGATTCTGAAGCCAGACTGCCATACTTTGAATCCCTGTTCCACCATTTACCAGCTGTGTGTTCCTGGGAAAGTCATTTAGCCTCTCTGTGCCCAAATTCTCTTATCTGTAAATTGGGGATACTATTGCCTACAGCCCCGGATTATTACAAGAACTAAACAAGTTAGTAGATACAAAGCTACTAAAAAAGCTTTGGGACATGGTCAAATTGGAGTCCCAGGGCGTGCGGGTCCAGTGGCTCGTGGTGACACCACTTCCCTCCCTGTTGGGAATATGGGGCAGTCTCAGTCCGAGACCTGCCTGTAGGTCAGCCCGCCTTCAAGAAACAGCTTTCCTACTTTTGGTGTTTCAGAGGAAAGGGTATTTATTTGCCTCTTAGAAGCTGGGCAAGTGAAGAGCTCTCAAAAGGCCAGGCACTGTGGACTCTTCCAAAGCTCAGGGGCTCCTAAGGGGCAGCCCCTCTGTTTGCTCTATGTTACTCAGACACACCCTGCTTGCGCTCAGCAGCCAATTTCAGCCGGAATTAGCAGCTGTATCCAACCCCGACTAGGGTAAGGCTGGCCTCCTCTGGCTTGGAGGTTTCTATTCTTTTACATAGTTGTTGTTTGTTTGTTTGTTTTTTAATAAGCCTGATGGCAATTTTATATCTATTTGAGATACTACAAAAGAAGCTAAGCAAGAACCTTTGCTTTATAGCACCATTTTAGTATTTTAATATTGGTGAGGTCGTGAGGATATGAAACTCAGACTGGCAATTACATGTAAATTTCAGTCAAGTATAAATGGCAAAATGAAGGTCCCTCTGACAGTCAAAGGCCCTCAATACATACGATCCATGAGGGAAAATAACACATGTGGTCCTTGGTGGTGAAAAGGCTGGGCACCACTAGCTGCAATCACTCACCGGTTGAACATGTTAAAACCCAAACTCAATAGACTTTCTCAGTGAGGAAAGGCTGAACAGAATACTGTTAATACCATCTGAGTCATGCTGTGGGTTAACACCAAGACCAAGCCAATGGCAGCAGGCTTGGGTCTCGGCTAAGTGTTCCTCCTGCCCTCCCTCCTTTTCAGCGGTGTCTTACCTAAGCAAAAAGCCCCAGTATTATTCACAAGACCTGGCTGGGGATGCCTTAAGCAGCCTGTGTAGAAGCTTAAGAGGAGAAGTCAGGGGCCAGAGGCACATCAGAGTGGCTGACACATCACCGTGGAGGTGGAGGTCAGGCCGGCAAGGCCAGCAGGAGGCCAGACAAGCGAGGGCCCACCAGAGTAGGCACGCCATGGAAGCCACGTGTGCAGGAGAAGAGAAACTGAAGGAACAGGCACTAAGAAAGAGAGGCGGGAGGGCTTTGGAAGGAAGAAGAAAAAGCTCCTCAGGGACAGGGCAGACTTCTAGACTCCAAACTCAAACCTTCTTTCTGACTTTGGAAAAGCCCAGCCAGCAAACATCGGGTAGACTCCAGATTCCGATATATATTAGTGGAACGAACACTGGAAAAAAACAAAAAGGTAGAGACACTCAAAAAAGGAAGATTTGATTCTATACACTGTCTCATCCTACAGAGCAACTGGGAGGCTTTAAGATCACATGAGGGGGGCTATGGGACTGGGAGGAATCCTTTCTCTGCGGGATGGGTGCCCCAAGGGACCCAAAAGCCAATGAACGTGATCTCCACTGACCACATGTTCACAGGATGCTGTTATACAAGGGGAACTGCCCCAAACTACCTTGGGTGAGAATGGGCACCATCCTGGGGGGTCAGTACAGGTTTCCTCATGTGTAAGATCTTAAAATGGAAGCCACGTCCCTTTTACGAGTGACTCACAAGACCTCCAGTGGATTGAAGGTTGGTGAAAGAAAGGGGATGTCCTCCACATAGCTCTTCCTCAGCCTCTGTCCTAGGGCAAACATCTGCTGCATGCCCACATTAGTCAGCTGTCCAGCAAACATGCCTCCCTGGTGCGGGGCAGAAAGAGAAGCATGAAAATACCTCCCCGTCTGCTAAACTCAGCCCAGAGAAAACCATGGAAACTTTACAGGGGGCTTCCCAGGGCAGGGAGGCAATGCTCACCTTGAGTACGGTCTTTCGGTACTGAGAGTCGAAAGGAGAATGTGGTTTCAGGCCACCAGCTAGATTGGTGACAGTGTAATCAAACTGAGTTTGGGGTGGGACCTCTAATAGCTGGAGATTCCACTCTGCCTGTTATGACAACAAAAAAAACAACACATTGTTTAGAAGGTTCTTGAAACTTACAGCATTAATATCCAGCAGCACCTGAAAGACATAGCTGGGGTCACAGACACTAGACTCACAACCTTCCCATGGGAAGGAAAGAAAGAAGCTTTAACTGTAGCTCCAATTAAAGGAAGAAAAGACAGTAATTTATTACTCCGGGTACCCTCAGCCCAAGCCCTGTTACTGCTCCACTAGCACTGGCTATTAAGACGCTGCTCTGGCACTAAGCCCAGACTGCAGTAAAGGGGAGAAGTCACCAGAAGGCCTGGCATGCAAATACTTGGTGAATGAATGAATGAACAAATGAATGAATGAAAATAATATGACCTCAGTGAGCAGACGCTTGTAAGATTTTTCCAGGAATCAACCTCCAGGTCTCTATGCCTCCCCTGCCCTTAAGGGCTTTACCTAATGTCCCTTTGCCTTCCTTTCATCGAGTTTCTCAAACAAGGGGCTGCCCCTTCTTCACCTCTTCACCATCTTCCTTTTCTCCTTGCAGTCTGGCTCCTGCTCCGCTCTACTGTCACGGTTTCAAAACATCCCCAGTAGCCACAGGTCTCAGAGCTCCAACTGCCCATGAAACTCTTACACTCGCTGAGTCAGATGTGATGACTCCAATTTTAAAAACGAAAATCTTTTCTTCTTCCCATATGCCAGCTCCTCTCCCGAACACATTACGTCGCTCGCAATGATGCCACAGGACTCCTAGGCCCCAAAACTCAAACCTCTGACTCTCCCCCACTACTCCACCAGCCGCACTAAACTCTATGGATCACTGGCTAGGAAAACAGTCATTCCCAAAGGTCCTCCTTTTATCTGGTAAGAGTGTAAAACCTTACTACCTCAGGCAAAAGCGTGTGACTGACTCCCTTCCCTCCACCCCCACAATCCATACATAGATACAATTCCCTGCCCCCCATTAATCTTGCTAAGCCACTTTCATCATGTCAATAGTTGGTTCCTAATGTTTCAAGAGATAGGCACCTGGCATTCCAGGACTCCTACACCTCGGCCGAGCCCCTGTCCCCTGCTATAGTGTCACTGTGCCTCTCTCCTCCCGTCCCCAGATCAGACCATGCCCACTGCTTCCTCTGCATCTTCTTTCAACTTGCTTCCTGTGTTCGGAGGGACTCCTGCCCATCCGGCTTCTCTTCAAGGTCCAATGATAGCTCAAGTCTTACTTCCCTTCAGTGACTACTCTAGCTTTTAGTGCTTGTCTTCTTAAAAGTACGAGGACGGTGTTGTAGAAAACAACGTTGTGTGGCTAGAGCGTAAGTGTGGAGGGCTGGGAAGAAATGGTGAAGAGAGAGCGGGAGACCTGTAGCACTTAAAATCACAAGATCATTTAACTCAATTTCCCACTATGCAATTTCCTATTCCTTTTAAAACTAACATTTGAAAACTTACTATGTCTTGTAGCACTGTATCTATCTTGGCCCCTCCCAGAAATAGCCCAGGGAGCACCACTGGGGGGGGACCCCAGGTTCCATTCACACAAAGGAAACCCTCCATCTTTCAAAGGACATTGTCTCAGTCCCACCTGCAGCCAGTCCTCCAGACCTGGGCCTCTTCCCCCACTGGAGCTGCAGCAACTGACATCAGAAGACTGGGTGTTCAGAGCACAGACCTTCTTCTTACCGTCCTGTAACTATGGCTCCTTCTTCCAAAGTTTTGATCCTGTAACTTGCCTGCATAAAACCCTTCCGGGGCTCACCGCTGCATGATGGCCCCCGCCTCTCCTTCTCTCTCTTCACCATTTCTTCCCTGCCCTCCACACTTACTCTCTAGCCACACAACGTTGTTTTCTACAGCACCGTCCTCGAACTTCCTAGCTTTTCAACCTCATGTTCCTTCTACCTGGAATTTTCTTTTCCCTTTCATCTGAAAAGATTTCTGCTTATTCCACAAGACAGCTTAAACGTTCCCAGGAGCTGTGACAATGGCCCCATGGTCTCAAAGTAGCCTCGGTGGCTCTTTTTGGTGGCCTTTACCAAACCGTATTAGAAGAGCTCCCTTACTAGTCTGTCCTGCTCAGCAGTCCTGCTCGGAGAAGAGAGATTGGGTCATCGATTTACCCTTGCATTTTGGAAGCCCAGCAAAGGGCCCGTACACAGATGATCTGCCATACCTTGTGGAAGAAACCAAGACTGAGATAGCATGATCCTGCCTTTTCTAGGTTTTCGGGTTAGCAGAGATAGCAAGCTAGAATGGAAATGACGGCAGCACCAAAAACAGAAACTGTGTGCCACAAGAAACCAGATGAGGGTCACAGTAGTTCAAAGGAGAGACAGACCTCTTCTGGCTGGGGATTCAGGAAAAGTTTCATGAAGGGATGGCCTTTGAAGTGAAGACGATTTAGAAAAGCAAAGACCTGGACTTGAGAGTAAAAGGTGGGTAAGGAGAGACTGGTATTCAGAATTCCAAGAATAGGAAGAAGCTTGAGTGAAGCAGAGATGGCCAAGAATGCCATGTAGGAAAGAAGTGGTTTGATTTGCTTCAACCTGGGACCAGTTTTGAAACTTTTTTTTTTTTGAATAACAGCCCAGTTTGTTGTTGTTAAGTTTATTTATTTATTTTGAGACAGAAAGAGAGAGAGAGAGGGAAGGGCAGAGAGAGAGAGAGAGAGAGAGAGAGAGAGAGAGAGAGAGATGGACAGAGAATCCCAAGGAGGCTCCACATTGTCTGTGCAGGGCCGATGCAGAACTCAAACTCCCGAAATGCGAGATCATGACCTGAGTCGAAATCAAGAGTCAGATGGTCAGCTCACTGGGCCACCCATGCGCCCCACAAAATTTTTTTTTTTTTTAATTTTTTTTTTTCAACGTTTATTTATTTTTGGGACAGAGAGAGACAGAGCATGAACGGGGGAGGGGCAGAGAGAGAGGGAGACACAGAATCAGAAACAGGCTCCAGGCTCTGAGCCATCAGCCCAGAGCCCGACGCGGGGCTCGAACTCACGGACCGCGAGATCGTGACCTGGCTGAAGTCAGACGCTTAACCGACTGCGCCACCCAGGCGCCCCCCAACAAAATTTTTAATTAGCAAATACCAAGTAGAGTTTAACTTTAGATTTCCACATACGAAGGCAAAAACTGGAGTTCCTCTAGTTGAAGCAGGAGTGGGAACACAGAGCCCTAGCCCCTCAGACCCTCTGAGGCCACAGGCTCCAGGGAATAGCTTGACAACCAGCTGCATAGATCATAACTAGAATGGGAAGTCTAGATGCAGAAGCCAACTCTCTGATGTCTGCAGAGGAGGGCCTAAGGCCCCACCTAAGGCAGTAGGAATAGAAAGGGTGGACGCGTCACGATCTCGCGGTCCGTGAGTTTGAGCCCCGCGTCGGGCTCTGGGCTGATGGCTCAGAGCCTGGAGCCTGTTTCTGATTCTGTGTCTCCCTCTCTCTCTGCCCCTCCCCCGTTCATGCTCTGTCTCTCTCTGTCCCAAAAATAAATAAACGTTGAAAAAAAAAAATTTAAGAAAGGGTGGACGCAAGAGATTCGAGTCAAACCTGGCAAGTGAGTGGATAAAAGCTTTATGTGGGGGCTATGTTGGTAGGTAAATAAGGAAGGTTGAAGAAAGAAATTACGTTGGTTTTGAGCCTGGGTGCCTAAGGCGACAAGGGTAATAGAGGTCCTCCTCGACTAAAACTAAGGCCGACGCAGAAGAACAGACAAACTGCGTTCGGTTTTAGACATTTTAAGTTTGAGGTACCTTCTTTGCATTCCCAGGGCTCCCAGCATAGGAATCTCTTTTCTTTCTCCTTTAGCACATCTTAAAATTCTTTTATAGCCGAGACTGAATTATCCATCCTGGTAAGGCCATTGTCTAGCACAGGCTCCGATACCAAGTCCACAGGGTCTATTCAGCCTCACTTAAGAAATCTCCTCTTATTAGCGACATTCACCAACAGAGGATCTTTGGTGTTTCCCAAGAGATGACTCCTGGCAGTCCAGTTCATGCCAAATCTACAATGCACGTTTTCAAATTTTTAAGACTACACGATACACTAGTTCCGTACATGGTGTCTAACCGCGCCCCCCCCCCCCCCCAACACACACACACTCTCATTCTTGTTCCTGCTCTTCAGCTTCCAAGTTCATGGCAAAGACTAACTTTAAAATCTTACTTATTTATGCCCCATTTTTAAGAACTAACTTAAAGGAGAGGATAACAAGAGCTAAAACAGAGTAAGACAACCCATTCAAAGTAGGCAAGAAAGACAAAAGCAAACAAGTATGGGGACAAAAACTGGATACAGAAATAAAGTTTCTCAAAAAGGTACACTCTAAAGACCCACAGATTTCACTGTAGGTGGGCCAAAGATTCAGCGCTAAGCTTTCTGGCTTTTATGAAGGGAGAAACTCGATCAGCTAGACAAGCTTAAAGATAAAAGCAAGCCAACTGTTCAGGAGAAGCACACCACTTCTAATGCGAACAGACAAATTCCTCCCAAGGGTCCTCATAAAGAGGATAGAGTAATATAATGAACATCTTTTCACTAGTCACAGCAACGAGTTCTGTGGGATTGTTTCTCATAGTTTTCTCAACACAGAATGATGGCATCTCACCAAAGCACATTTCTGTGAAGACAGTACTATACCGGGATTGATATGTTACATTCCAGAGGTAAAAGACAAAATCTACATAAAAGTAAACAAAACCCTTCCAGGTGTGGATTTTAGAATAAAGCGGTGGTTTGAAACCTTGGCTGCACACTGGCATCACAAAAAAACAAAACAAAACAAAACAAAACAGCCCCATCCTGAGCTCATCACATCTGGATCTCCTGGGATGGGGCCTCAACTTTGTTAATGCTATCCAGTCCAGATAATTCTAAAGCTCCACCAGAGAAAACGTTGCCATGTCTGGATGCTCTGGGCCAGTTAAATCAGAATCTCCAGAAGGGACACCCAGGCATCAATATTTTTGAAAGCTCCCCTTCGGAGTCCAAAGTCTTTCCAAGAACAAGCAGTCATGAACACTGCTCCAGAGGAATGAATGGGGCTATTGGCACATCCTTCATGCCACGCTTCCTGAATAGTGAGTGCTTCTCTTAGCCGAGCTCTGGGTAAGTATTGAGTAACAATTAGACTAACAGTACGCCTTCCAGCTGGCCTACATTACCAAATAAATAGGAACCCAAATGCCTTAATCAATAGTGGAACTGAGATAAGCTAGACTTGACTTTATAAAAACTGGAGGAACCTGCCTGAGTTGGAGGCCATCTTGCCTAGAGGTGAACTAAGGGAAATCTGAAAGCAGGGCCACACTTATCTTGTGAATATGTACTTGAGTCGAATCTCATGATCAGAAAAAAATAGCCAACCAAGTTCCAGAGCTTATATTCCCAAGCACAGCTAAAGGAAGACAAATTAAGTCAACAGCCATTCAAGCCAAACGAAAACAACTCAATAACACACCTCGTTTTAAACAATGCTGCTCTCTGAAGATTTCTGAGATAACTGAATGAAGTGACTTGTCACTTGTATTCATCCATTAACCAGTCACAAGCCTGGAAACATCTACCAAAGGCAATTTTCGTTTTAGAATTGCTACCAGGTGGTCCCTTCTGACTATAGTTAGTAATAGAACCAGGAAGATTAGAAAATCCCAATAACAACCGTTATCAAACTGGACCTTGAAAAGAAAACCTGAGAGAAATCATCCAGAAACAAGTTACAGGGAGCCAAAGACACAGGCTCACAGACTAAATGGAAAGAGGTTTGGTCCCACCCCTGGCATTTGTGCTAATCGAAGATGTTTAATGCATTGGCCTGATGTCTGGAGAATGTGAGCAGGCATGAGGTGACGTGCCTTCCTTAACTGCAAAGGGAGGCCATGGACTCAGATGCTTCTTACTTTGTGGCTACACAGACAGAAGAGAATGAAGCTGGCATTCTACCTGAGCTACAAACTGCGCCTTCCAACAGAATGGCAGAAAGTGGCCATCACACCCCTGCTAGCTCAGGAAGAAGTCCTAAAAGAATCTAAATCTTTCTCAGGCCTTAAGGGAGTATATATCCTGTATATATTAGGCCCAAGCCTAGACACTCAGACTTTAATTCTCTGCTACCACCGATAGCTTTGTCTTTAACGTGATGAGTCTTCTATCCCTATGTTACTTTCCAGCCTTTCTGTAACAAGAATAAACGAAGAAGGGGGGAGTGCACATGAGATGGGCGATGTGCAAAAGTCACAAGGAAGATTTAGTAAAAATAAAAAAAGGGAGAGTAAGGGATTGAAAAAGCATCAAAAAGAAAGGAAGGAACGGTGGGGGTAGGGGGGGCGGGGGAGGAGGGAAGATGAGAAAAAAAAAATTCCAATACCAGATGGAAAGTGGTACAGCCATTCAGAAAGGCTAACTAGAAATCTGGTAGCAGAATTAAGTGCCTGCCAAAATTTGTTTATTCATGTGGGAGGTGCTTTAAAGGTTTGAGTTCATGTGTGGCCAGCTTTAAAAACCAGATTTTCAGTTGGACACTGTGAGGACACAACCCTAAGGGTTTCTGGAAAGCAACGATGATCATGAAGAGAATGCCAAATATGAGGTTTAGACATCTATTGAACTTGCTCCAACATCAGCCTGGAGGACCAATTAATGCAAAAGCACTCCACAGGTAAGTGTGACAGCTGGGGGCCTGAGGATTTCAGGCTGCCTCTTTATCTTCGCTGGGAAGCCAGTTCTTCAATTACAGGCCTGCTTGCACCAAAGGCCAGAGACCTCAACTGCCTCTCTCCAAAAATCAAATCCAGGAAGGCTAATCATTAAGAAACAAAACAAAAACAAAAACAAAAAACACCTAGGGGCTCCTGGGTGGGTCAGCCAATTGAGCTCAGGCTCTTGATATTGGCTCAGGTCATGGTCTCCCAATTTGTGAGTTGCAGCCTCCTGTGGGGCTCTGCGGCTGAGTGTGCGGAGCCTGCTTGGGATGCTCTCTCCCTTTCTCCCTCTCCTGCTTACTCTCTCTCTCTCTCTCAAAATAAATAAACAAACATTTAAATAAATAAATAAATAAATAAATAAATAAATAAATAAATAGAAACTATTTGTGCTTTAGTCATAATTACCCTGGCCAAACCTGGTAGATTTTAAGACATTATAAACACAGGACTAGCCAATTAAAAATGTTTTCCTACCTCAAATCCCTTCCACAATAGTTTTAGAAACCCAAAATAGAAAATAAGACCCAAGATACAGCACTTATTTAAAAAAAAAAAAAAAAAGCCTTCAAGGATCTCAAATGATCTCCAGCAAACTGAAAGCCGCTGTGATACCTGTTTCCAAAGATGTTGACCTCTGCTACCCGCTGTAATCCCAGTTATGGGGGTTCCTGCAACTCTTGACAACCTTCAAACAGTCACACAGAAATGCACTACACTTTCATTCCCAAGTTCACCCAAGTATCTGTTAGAAATGCAGCATCTCAGGCTCTACCCCACACACCTGCTGGATTCGAATCTTCATTTGAACAAGATCCCTAGGCGATTTCTAAGCCCTCCAAGCAGCGCAGTGCTACCAACTGTGCTACACCACTGCCATCAATCAAAGGGTTACAACTAGAAGTCCCCGGGGTGCCCAACATCCGGAGAGTACGAGGAGGATGGGCGGCTAGCAGTGCCAGGACAGCCCCTCTGCTCAAGGTACTGCAGTTTTCCTCTGGTCTGGATCCAGCCGGAATCCCGCTCGATGAGGGTAAAACTCCCAAGGTGTGTGTTTCGGGGCCAGGCGCCCGGTCCGCCTGCGGTCGACCCCCCCGGTCCTTGCCCCACCAGTCCCGGCCCCGACCGACCTCTCACCTGCTCCCGCGGGAGCGGCTTGAGAGGACTCCGCGCCCCGTGTCGGAACACGACCTGCACCATTTTCAACTCCAGCAGACTCCGGTCGACGGGACGCTGGCCAGGCGCCCCCGGGGTCTCGGCCCGGGCCACCCGCCGCTGGTGGACGCAATACGCCAGCGAAGTCAAGACGCCCACCGGGGCCCACACGCGCACGCTGAAGACACGGGTGATCATGGTGGACGCCCCTGCGGGGTGAGGCTGCACGGGGCGAATACAAACTTTCAGCCCGCGCCGCGGCTCAGCGGCCGCTCCCAGATTCCCGGGAACCCGCAGGGGCGCACATCCAGCCCCAGCCAAGCTGCGGCGACCGCGGCGACCGCGGCCCTGGTGGGGGGAACCCCAAGTGGGAGCGTGGCGGGAGAAGCGGAGGTGGGAGCAGCGAAGACTCCCCGGGAGTTTTAACTCGGGTAGGGGTTGGCCGCTCCCGCAGCAGACACCGCAGTGGGGGGGAGGTCGGCTCCTTATCTTTCGCCCTCTAGGAAACCTTAAACTTGTAATCCCAGTTTGGCCTCCGGGGCTCCGAAGGGACGGGAACCAGCCCTGAGATCCTCGGCGGCTGAGACTCCACGAACACAGGGGACCGGATTCCACTTTTCGGTCAGCAAGCTCGCACGCTACCACTGCAACCACCCAGGGACGAGTCCCAAGTGGATCCGCGCCGAGGAGCACGGGAAAACGAGTCCCGCGGTGACGCCTCTTTGGAGGCTCTGGGTTGTGAGAACTACAACTCCCACAAGGCTGCGCGCGGCGGGCTCAGAGGTGGGAGGTAATTTCTTGCCCCAGACTTTGCATCTCGCTCGCCAGCAGCTGAGGGTCCAAGTCTCCGGGACTGGGTGGTCAATGTAGTTGGTAGGAATGAATCCGCGACTTTGCCTGGCCGATAAGGTAGGAAAAGAGAAGACTGGGGTAGAACTGGGTGATAGAGGGGAGTAATTTTGAGTCTAAGGCGTGTAGGACACTTCCGTCCTGGAAGCTGGGGTCTATGAGGCTAAGAGCCCAGACACCAATTTACTGAGTGATCACCCCTTGCGAAGGAATGCACTAGGCGTTTTATATTTAGTCTTCACTTACCAAGATTAAAGATAAAACGGCCCCTTCTGAATTCAAAGAGGCCCAAGTTGTCGCATACACGTAGAACTTTAAGCTCACTTATATCCATAATATTTCTTGTGGAAAAATCCAGGGCCTGCCTGTGAGTGTCCCAGTGACTAAACACCTTAATTTACAAAGGACAGTGTGACCTGTAAGCACCTGTTGGTCTGGTTTCTCTTGCATATGGGACTGCCTCAAGCCTGGGTTCTAAATCTTGACACAACAGAACATAATGGAACCAGCTGTGTCTGAAGGCAAAGGTCAAGTTGAGAGGAGAGACCTGTGTGAGAAGACTCTGAATATAGGCCATCTAACCAGTTCCTAAATCCTTCTGATTTTTAGTCCTGGATCAAACTGGGCCAAATCTGAAGACAACATACTTATGGAGTATGACTTCTGACCTGGATCTAAGCTTGTTCAGCAAGCTGCAAGGTTATGAATACCCTACTATGGGGGAAGGGTGATTTTGGAACGGGCTCATTGTCACAGTTTTCCCCCTGGCCTCACCCCTGCCTGGTTGGACTCTCTTCAAAGTCTTATTGTGCATCCTGATGTGAGTACAAACTGAAAGCTGTTTTTCTATAGGCCCCGGGAGTGCCAGACAACACTGCTTTGGAAACTATAATCCCCGTAGTTAGAGATATCTGTTCTCCACAGCGTGGCAAAACATGGTACAACTTTTGTGCGGAAGGACCCTGATAATTTGAACAGCTTCGGCAGCTTCAGTACATCAGGGTAATCTTTAAGATGATGTAACGTTGGCATCTGGGAACCAGACAGGCCACCCTAGCCTGGACAATGGACAGGCCACCCTAGCCCACACCCTCCACTCTGGCAGCCTCAGCACAAGTTTGTCAAGCATCAGGAGCAGCACCTTCGACCTATTTAAGCAAGAGCAGCGGGACACACACATTGGCCGGGACACACATGTGTGGTTGGGGTGACTGCGCTGGGGATATCTTAGCAGTGGATCTCCGCAGGAAGCCAGAGCAGGTTAGGTTGGAAAATGACAGATTCTGTGTGGTGGCTGAGAGCACTGTTTGTCAGCACATATACGACAACTCTTGGGGAGTCCTAGAAATATTGAGTACGTGATGCATGGTGGTGCTGATACTGCTGGTAAGTGCCATTTGTTTGTTTGTTTATAATTTTTTTTTTTTTTTAAGTGAGCTGCTGTTTAAAGGAAAGGCTAGACATCGTGAAGTCACACCCTAGGGTCTGGGGATGGCCCCGGGGGGGAGAGGGGAGGAGGTGGACGAACTGAACTGCTGTTGTTGTGACCCCAGTTTTACCATCAGGCAGGGATGGCTTGGGAAACCCACCAAATTGTGTGCAGACAGTGGCATTTAACATGATGCCCAAATTGGTTTTAATCATGAGATTAGATAAGAAATAACCACATTCACTTGTTTTATGTGCAATGGTGAGCACAGAGCCTGGTTCATAGTAAGTACTCCAAAAATACTTGCCGAGTGAAATTATAGGATCTATCACAGGGATGCTGTTGAGAACATTGTCCATTTCATCGCATTTTGCTCCCTATATAAATCTCCTCCTGAGAAATTTCTTTTAGAGTAACGTGTTAGCCTTAGAACGAGGATTACAAACTATGAAGATTACTTTTCCTTCATTTTTACTGGGTTGACAGGAAGCTTGGAGCCTACTTTTAAATTAACTACAGCAAATATTTGGTCAGTATAACTGTGGCCTTTTCTTCCAGGGTATCACCCTGGATGGGAAGGGAGCAAGATTGGGGAAAGGCTGTTCCGAGTGTGAAACATTTAGGAGGGAGTTAATGGGAGGGAGAGGGAGGAAGGAGTCAAGGATCACTGGTAAATTCCTGACTTGGGCAGCTCCACGAGAATGCCTTTTTACCTGGAAGGGGGTCGAGCGGAAGTTGCCAAGGTAATTTTGAATATATCTGATGTGAGGTACCCGTGAGGCATCTAAGTAGAAATGCCTTCTAGATAATTGGTTGTGTGGGTCTGGAGCTCAGATGGGAATGTATACATGAGGTTCTTCTGCACCTAGTTATTAGCTGAAACAATAGGCCTGGGTAAGATTCATGGGGCGAGTGGATAGAGTGGGGCAAGCAAAAAAAAGGGGGCTAGGACAGGACTCTAGGAGCCCGCCATTTAAGGGAAGGGCAGAGGGAGAGAAGCCTGAGAAGGAAAGTGGGAAGGAGCAGCACAGAGATAGGAAGAAGAGAGTGAGATATCAAGGAAGCCAAGGTTCCAAGAGGGGAATGGACGACAGTGTCAAATGGAACTGAAAGGTCCGATAACGTGCAGACTGAGTGTCTGCTGGATTTAACGACAAAGTAATTTGGGGTCATTTTAGTGAGAGAAGTTTCAGGAAAATAGCGGGGTGGGAATTAAACAGAAGTGGGCAGCAAGTGGGCAGTAAGTGTAGACATCTTGAAGAAGTTTAGCCGACAAGAGGAGGTGAATGAGTACAGTAGCTGGAGGTGTTTGGTTCATGGAGTTAAGGGAGAATCGTCTTGATGATGGGAGATGTTTGCACAGTTGACCCTTGAACAACACAGGTGTGAGCAGGGCGTGTACGCTTACACATGGATGTTTTTTCAGTAATTACAGTACATACTGTAGGTGTGTTTTCTCTCCCTTATGATTTTTTTAATGTTTATTTATTTATTTGGAGAGAGACAAAAGTGCATGCATGTGGGGGAGGGGCAGAGAGAGAGGGAGACAAAGGATCCCAAGTGGGCTCAGAGCTTACAGCAGAGAGCCCCATATGGGGCTCCAACTCACGAACTGTGAGATCATGACCTGAGCTGAAGTCGCCTGCTTAACCAACTGAGCCACCCAGGTGCCCCTCTCCTGTATGTTTTTCTTAATAACATTTTCTTTTTACTAGTTTGCTTGATTGTAAGCCTACGGTACCTAATACACGTAACGTACAAACTGCGTGTTAACTGCTTGTGTTACCAGTAACACTCCTGGTCGACAGTAGGCTGTTAGTAGTTAAGTGTTTGGGGAGTCAAAAGTTATAGGTGGACTTTTGACTTCGGGCGCCGGGAGGGAGAGGTCAGCACTTCTAACCCCGTGTTGTCTGAGGGTCAATTGTATATATGTTTAAATGTTGATAAAAAGAAGGCTGTGGATTCGGAGAGGTTAAAAATATAAGAGACAGGATAGTAGATCGAGTGGAGCGCTTAGGAGGGTAGGAAAAGGGGACAAATGAACTCAGATGTCATAATTAGCCTCAGAAGGAGAAAGTACATATTTTCCATGTTGACAGGAGGAAAAGTAGAAAGGGTAGGTGTGTGTGAGTGGAGTTATGTTTCTTTTTTTTCTTTTTTTAATGTTTATTTTTGAGAGAGAAAGAGAGACAGAGCCTGAGCAGGGGAGGGGCAAACAGAGAGAGACACAGAGCTCGTAGCTCCAGGCTCCGCGCTGTCAGCACAGAGCCCAACACGGGGCTCGAACTCATGAACCGTGAGATCATGACCTGAGCCAAAGTAAGACGCTTAACTGACTGAACCACTCAGGCACCCCATGAATGGAGTTAACATTTATAATATGGGAATTAGAGGGTTTTGTTTTTTTTTCCTTTAATGGTTTCTTTTTTCTGCAAAATCAGTATGTGTATGGGAGGGGAGCCAGGCTTGATGCTTTTGAAGATTTGAGGATCATGGGAAAGTGAAATATTCACAGTACACACAAGAGAGGGTAGTGCACCATTGCCTGGTGCATTGGAATCACCTGGAGGGTTTGTCACAGTGCAGGTTCCAGGGCACCAGTGAGTCTTACAGATCAGGGTGGGGTCCAGGACTCTGCAATTTTAGTAATTTTAGTTTTAGACAAGTACCCCCAGGTGATTCTGATATAGGAGCTCTTCAGATCACACTTTCAGAACTACTGATAGTCTAGGACGGCATTATTTTAGTACAGGGGGATTTTTTATAAAAATGGGAGAAAATTGCCAGTAGAGAGGAAGCAAGACAAAAAGGAATCATTGATAGGACAAAGCCCATAAGGAGGTGGGAGAAGGTATGATAAAGAAAGGAGGAAGGATCCACCTTGGACAGGAGAAGTCCCACCTCTCCAATTAAGATCAGCCATCCACAGAAAGGTTATGTCTTTCATTAAGGGTCACCTCTTCCAGCAAGATAGGGAAGAAGGAGGTAAAGACACACATTGAGGCAGGTAAGATTGATAGTTTCACCTCCAACAAATTATTTCCCCCAGTGATGGGTTTTCTCTTTTCCCCAATAAGTTTGGGAAAGAGAAAACCCATCAATAGTAATAATAATAAAAATAATAATGTTACTTATGTATTATCATATTAATTATAAAGATATAACATAAGTACATAATTATAATTGGATTGCTGGGTAGTTTGAATTAGAGCCCCTGCCCGTGTAACATCTGGACCTATAATATGAGCCCCAGATAGATACTGCTAAACTTATGCTGGGGAAGGGGTTAGTAATTTGTGTGCTATATCGCATGTGTGGTATCCCTCCAACATGTGAGATTAAAACGTTGGTTTTCCTTCAGAACTTCTCACCAGTAAGTCTCTCTCTTCCTGTTATCACCTCAGTGATTGATGGCTTCCTCGATTATTTTCTTGAATATCATTTAGCACTTGTTGGGTCACAAGTGGCAGAAAACTTGATTCAAGCTGGGTTAACAGGAGGAAAGAAAAGAGAGGAATTGATTAGCCCACATTATGGAAAACTTCAGAACTGCCTCAGGCTTAGCTGGCTAGAAGCACTGATAACATTGGTTTCTAATGAAAAGAAATGGGCAGAAGCCCTGAATGGATGTTTTTCCAAAGAGGACATACAGATGGTTTCTGGCTTCTTTTGCGGCCTCCAGCTTCATTTCTCTCTCTCTGTTGCTTTGAGCCTCAAACTGTGTAACTTCAAACTGTCTGGTGACTGCTAGGCTGCCCCTGGTTTGCACCGTGGCCGTCGCTCTTCCCCATTCAGCTTAGCTGGAAACAATGAGCTTTTTTTCCCTTCATGCAAACAGAGATCCTGGGCCTCAGAATCACTTGCCAGATTCGGGACACATGCTTAATTTCTGAACAAATCATTTCTGACCATCCCTGGACTTGATGGGGAAGTAAGTGAAACCCACCCAAAGCAAACGAGCAGAGGGGTGAAAGCAGCTCTTCAAAGGAGACTCAGAGAACTGTTCTCAGCAGCAAAGGGACAATGGATGATGAGGGGACACAGCAGATGTCTTCCACACCTTTCTCCCGTCTTTCGTCCTGTTAATCAACCCCCTGTGCGCCTTGTCAGGGGCTCACGGCGAAGTTGCTCACCTTTCAGCAGAGGGACGTGGGCTTAATCCTCTCCTGCAGCTCTTAGAACTCCAATTAGGTATGTCTACCTCTGCCTCTGTACCTCTGTCATTTCCTTGTGTAAACACTTGTATTGGCTCCCCTTTGCCCACAGGATGATTCTTGGTATCAGCGTTCAGTGGCCCACCAGTCTGGTATTCCGTGCTGCTTTATACCTGGAATACTGGTATTTCTGTTGGTGTCATACTGTTAATTTAGGAGTTTAAAAAAAAAACCTCAATTATTTATGTCTTGACATACCACAGACATGCTTCATTAAGACTTGGACTATATAGGTGGGGCACCTGGGTGGCTCAGTCGGTTGAGCGTCCGACTTTGGCTCAGGTCGTCATCTCACAGTTTGTGGGTTTGAGCCCCGCATCAGGCTCGGTGCTGACCGCTTGCTCAGAGCCTGGAGCCTGCTTCAGATTCTGTGTCTCCATCTCTCTCTGCCCCTCCCCTGCTCACGCTTTGTCTCACTCTGTTTCTCAAAAACAAATAAATGTAAAAAAAATTTTTGAAAGACTTTGACTATAGGTGAGCTTGTTGAGAAAGCTGTCTTCTATACTTCCATAAACTTCAAGCAAAAGAAGAAAATAGCAACCACCAAAGGAAAGCTTCTAATGCAGAAATGATTCTAATCTATTACAAAGACTTTCCAGCAAATGGAATATGAACAGACACTATTGGCATTAATATGGTATCTGCATTAACATCTCTACTTAGGTAAGATAAAATAGGAAGATGAAAACAAATGAGAAATACTTTTTTGGAAGATACACACACACACATGCATATATACATATACATATATGTACATATATATATATATGTACATATATATATGGCTTGTAGCTTGTAACCAATAAAAAAATTGTTAGGGGTGCCTGGATGGCTCAGTTGGTTGAGTGTCCGACTTTGGCTCAGATCATGATCTCAGGGTTCGAGGGTTCAAGCCCCACATCAGGCTCTGTGCTGACAGAGCCTGGAGCCTGCTTCAGATTCTGTGTCTCCCTCTCTCTGCCCCTCCCATGCTCATGCTCTGTCTCTCTGTCTCTCTCTCTCTCTCTCTCTCTCTCTCTCTCTCTCTCTCTCAAAAATAAATAAACATTAAAATTTTTTTAATAAAAAATTGTTGTTTCTGCAGAGAAACAAAACATTGCCCCCCTCCAAATTTCCTCAAAGTTATCTCCCAAGAGATAGGATTGTTTGAAGATCATAGGCTAGAGAAAAATATTTGAGAACAGCTTACAATTATCTCATTATTCCCTTAACCAGTGTAGATTCAGAAAGAAACTTTCAGCAACTGGAAAGTTTTTCATAACTCAATGATGACATCATTGAAAGACCAAGATCACTTTTTAAATTTTTTTTTTTTCAACGTTTATTTATTTTTGGGACAGAGAGAGACAGAGCATGAACGGGGGAGGGGCAGAGAGAGAGGGAGACACAGAATCGGAAACAGGCTCCAGGCTCTGAGCCATCAGCCCAGAGCCTGACGTGGGGCTCGAACTCATGGACCGTGAGATCGTGACCTGGCTGAAGTCGGACGCTTAACCGACTGCGCCACCCAGGCGCCCCCAAGATCACTTTTTAAAAAAGATCATAATTTTATTTCATTTTGTTGTTGTCAATTTCAATTCATTTTTAAATCTCAATTAAACTTTATGTAGTGCTTAAGCAACATTTTATCTTTATATTAGAGTATATTTAATATATATTCATTATATTTACATTTTACTTACGATTATCAATTTTTGTATTTGTAATGTATTAAATACTTTGTTTTACTGATCTCAAGTACTTAAAATACATTATGTGAAATAAATACCAAATACACTGACATTTTACTTTAGTATTTAAATGACTCTTTAGCTTGGCACTGGAGGCCCTTCCAGTCAGCTCCCTGTCCATATTTACAGCCTCCCTCACGCTGTCCCTTCTCCTGGGATAGATGTATTTATCTATGTCTCCTTTGCCAAATAAAACTTGGATCTGGCTACCTCCATAATCTTGCTGGAGGCTCCTTTTCCTGTTTCTCTGCCTGTAATACTTCCATTGAACAAGCACAACTGGTAGAATGGAATCTTAAGGCAAATTCATTTTTGACCCCCAACTGTCTCTTTACATCTCACCAAGGGGCTGTCTCTTCCTTGCCCTTAGAGGAGACACAGGCAGAAGTAATAAAAGCACTCAGTCACTTTTTAAGTCACAAAATAAAGTGGCGATCAGGAATTAAAATGGCAGTCCAAGAGAAGAATTAGAACTTGAACCTTGAAGTTTCTCCCCCCCTCACGCTTGGGCTGACCGTAGGCTAGAAGTTTGACATTTGAAGGTGAGGAAGAGAAGCATTCTTGGCTTCTCTTTCCTCCTCGAATGTTCCTTCTTCTCTTCTTCCACTGTATCAACCTATTTCTGACCCCTTCAGGGTCTGGAGTTTGGGGAGGGACATTAGTAAAGAGGAATTAGGAAGGGAAATTAGCACAACCCTTGTTGATAAGTACTGTGGAAATGATCGAACCGGTGCTGTCTGGACCTTGCAGCTGGTTAAAGTTGATTGCTCTTTTAGGGACTTTTTCGTGGGTTCCCCAGAGACCTTCCCTTTCCCCACACTTCACCCTGAGGTATGGCACAGCAGTCCCCCATCCAGCTTGCTTCTGCTAAGGCCCCCACCCCTGCGGGAGGTCATTTTGAGCAGACTGACTCCCTTTCCCTCGGGGACCTCCTCTGGTCCCTTGGAAGGAAGCACTGTTTGCCCAGGTGGCCTCTGGGAGTGTGGCTGCCTCCCCACACCTCAGCCCTCTAGATTTGCATGTCTCAAGTGCATGCCAGGTGGCAGTCCTGGGTGCCTCAAACTGCCAGAGACACACATTAAGCTCTGCAGGTGGTTCCCTCAAAGTCCTGCGCTGTGATTTGAGGTAAGTAGCATATCTCCCTCTCTCTCCTCCTTCACCCTTGGGGAGGAGGGTAGAATTCTTCACACTCAGTAGTTCTCTCTCCAAAGAATTGTTCAAAATGCTTCCTCTCTCCAGTTCAACGTCCCTTTATGCCATCAATGTAGGTGACAATTTAAGAGTTACCTGCCTCTCTTCCCCCACTTTTTACCACCTACTTTGAAAGTGTTTGCAGTTTGGTCCAACACACAGCTCTGGAATGTGCCTCAGCGGAAGCTTTCATTTTCTCATCTTGTTACAACCCTAAAGTTCACTTTCATGCCTCTACGTCAACAAAATCTTCTTCATCACCCCCAAGGTAGTCATTTTTTACTTCACTGAACTGCTAGCTATGGATTGTCATGCCATTCACGTGGCGCTTATTTTCTACCTTGTGTCGAGGTATACTTCAGAGACATTGTGAGCTCAGTTCCAGACCTCCCTGCAAAATAGTGAGCCAAATGAATTTTTTGGTTTCCTAGTGCGTACAAAAGTGACGTTGCCACTGTGCTGTGGTATATTAAGCGTGCGGTAGTGTTATATCTTAAAAATGCATATACCTTAATTAAAAAACACTTTATCACTAAAAAATGCTAACCACCAACTGTGCTTTCGGCAAGTCATAATCCTTTTTTGCTGGTAGAGGGTCCTGCCTCAATGTGGTCAGTTGGCTGCTGACCAATCAGGGGTGCAGGATGGTGGTTGCCAAAGGTTGGGTCGTTGCACAATTTCTTACGCTAAGACAGCAGTGAAGTTTCTATGTCAATTGGCTCTTCCTTTCACAAACAATTTCCCTGTAGCATGTGCTGTTTAAGAGCATTTTAGGGGAGGCTGGGTGGCTCAGTTGATTAAGTGTCCGACTCTTGACCTCAGCTCAGGTCATGATCTCATGGTTTGTGAGATCGAGCCCCACCTCAGGCTCTGCGCTGACAGTGTGGAGCCTGCTTGGGATTTTCTCTCTCCCTCTCCCCCCACGCCCCACCGTGCACGCACTCTCTCTCTCTCTCTCAAAATAAATACCTAAACATTAAAAATAAAGTTTAATAGCATTTTACCCATAGTAGGACTTCTCTCAGAATGGAACCAATCCTCTCAAACCCTGCTGCTGCTTTACTGAGTGTATGTAATATTAGGTAATGTCCTGAATCCTTTGTTGTCATTTCAACAAGCTTCACAGCATCTTCACCAGGAGTAGATTCCATCTCAGGAAACCGCTGTCTTTGTTCATCCATCAGGAGCCGCTCCTCCTCTATTCAAGTTTGATCATGAGATGGCAGCCATTCAGTCCCACCTTCAGGCTCCACTTCTAATTCTCTTGCTATTTCTACCACATCTGTGGTTACTGTCTCCACTGAAGTCTGGAACCACTCAAAGTCGTCCATGAGAGGTGGATTCAACTTCTTCCAAACTCCTGTTAATGTTGACATTTTGACCTCTTACCATGAGTCATGTATGTTCTTAATGGTATTAGGATGGCAAATCCTTTCCAGGTTTTCCATTTACTTTGGCCAGCTCCATCAGAGGAATCACTGTCTATGGCAGCTACAGCCTTATGAAATGTATTTCTTAAATAGACTCAAAAGTTGAAATGACCCCTTGACCCATGAGCTGTGGAATGGATGTTGTGTTAGCAGACATGAAAGCAACATGAATCTTGTTGTACATCTCCATTGAAGCTCTTGGGCACCCAGGTGCATTGTCAATGAGCAATAATATTTTCAGAGGAATCTTTTTTTTCTGAGCAGCAGGTCTCAACAGTGGGCTTAAAATATTCAGTAAATCATGTTGTAAACAGATGTGCGGTCATCCAGGCTTTGTTTTTCCATTTCCGTTTAGAGCATAAGCAGAGTAGATTTACCATAGTTCTTAAGGGCCCTAAGATTTTCATAATGGTAACTGAGCATAGGCTTCAATTTTGAGTCACCAGCTGTATTAACCTCTAACAAGAGTCAGCCTGTCCTTTGAGGCTTTGAAGTCAGGCAGTGCCTTCTCCTGCTGTAATCATCAAAGTCCTAAATGGCATCTTCTTGTAATATAAGGCTGTTTGTCTACATTGAAAACCTGTTGTTTAGTGTAGCCACCTTTGTTAATTGTCTTAGCTGGATCTTCTGGATACCTTCCTGCAGCTTCTGCATCAGCACCTGCTGCTTCCTCCTGCACTTTTAGGTTACAGAGACGGCTCCTGTCCTTAAACCTTACGAACCAACCTCTCCTAGCTTCAAACTCTTCTTCTTCAACTTTCTCACCTTGCTTGGCCTTCATAGAATTGAAGAGAATGAGGGCCTTGCTCTGGCTCAGGCTCTGGCTTTCAACACGCCTTCTTCATGAAGCTTCATCATTCTAGCTTTTGATTTAAAGTGAGAGACGTGATTCTTCCTTTCCCTTGAATACTTACAGACCATTGTACGGTTATTAATTGGCCTAATAGTATTGTGCCTCAGGGAATAATGAGGCCTGAGAAGAGGGACAAAGACATGAGAATGCTCGGTGGCTGGAGCATTCAGAACACACACAACATTTATAGATTAAGTTTGCCAATGGTGCCCCAAAACAATTACAGTAGTAACATCAAAAATCGCCGACCGACAAATATAACAATAATGAAAAAGTGTAAAATACTGCAAAGATTACCAAAACGTAATGCAGAGAAACAAAGCAAATGCTGTTGGGAAAATGACACCGACAGACTTGTTTGATGCAGGATTGCCACAAACCTTTAATTTGTAAAAGAAAAAAAAACAAAACAAAACAAAACAGTATCTGTGAAGCGCAATAAATTGAGGTATGCCTGTATTTAAGTATGCTTATTTCCACCAAAAATTTGTAGTTCCTCAAAGGTAGAGACCATGCATCTTTCATTTTTATATCACTGAAGTCTTACACATAATGTGTGGATAATATTTATCGTATCCAACAAATGGATTGCTCAATATTGCTGTGTATTATAAAGTCTTGGAAAGTAGGTAATATCTTCAGTTCAACCCGTGTTTATTGACTGTGTGCTGAGTTTCAAGCAGTGTGCCCGGTAGAAAATACAGGCATAGACAAGATGCAGTCCTGTCTAGGTGGAGCTCAGGGACTGGGATATTACAAAAAATGACATGACTCAATAAAGATGTGATCTAAAGCCTGTGCACGAGAGGGAGTGGTTAACCCTAACCAGAAGGCTCAGGGAGGTCTTCATGAAGTTGGAACTATCTGAACAAATTTTAAAATTGAGCTATAATTTACATATCATAAAATTCACCCTTTTAAAATATAAAATTCAGGGGTTTTTAGTATGTTCGCAAAGCTGTACAACCATCCCTACAGTCTAATTCCTGAACCTATTCATTACCCCCAAAGGGAACTTCAGACTCATTATCAGTCACTCTCCATTCCTCCGTTCCCCCAGCCCCTGGCAACCACTAATCTACTTCCTCTGTGGATTAACCAATTATAGACATTTCGTATCAATGGGATCATATAATATGTAGCCTTTTGTGTCTGGCTTTTTCACCTAGCGTGATGTCCTCAAGGTTAATCCACATTGTAGCACATATCAGAATTCCCTTCCTTTTTAAGGCCGAATAATATTCCATGGTATGTACGTACCACTTCATCCAACATTTGGGTTATTTCCATTTTTTGGCTATTGTTAATGATGCTGCTACAAATATGGGTGCACCAATGTCCATTCAAGTCCCTTTCAGTTCTTTTGGGTAGGTCCCCAGACGTGGAACTGCTGACTCTTATGATAACTCTATGTTTAACTTTTTTGAGGAACTGCCATATTTTCCACAGCAGCTACATCATTTTACATTCCCACCAGCAATGCGTAAGTGATCCAATTCCTTCACGTTGTTGCGAATGCTTATTTTCTGTTTTTCATTTTGTTTTTGTTTATTTATAATAACCATCCTAATGAGCATGAAGTGGTATTTCATTGTGGTTTTGGTTTGCATTTCCCCCAATGACTAGTGATGCTGAGCATCTTTTCAGTTGCTTATTAGCCATTTGTGTATACTCTGGGGAGAAATCTCTAATCAAAAAGTTCATTTTTAAAAATGTTTATTTATTTTTGAGAGAGCGCAAGCAGGGGAGAGGGCAGAGAGAGGGGGACAGAGAATCCCAAGTGGGCTCTGCGCTGACAGGCTGACAGCAGAGAGCCTGGTGAGGGGCTCGAACTCACGAACCGTGAGATCACAACCCAAGCCAAAGTCGGACGCTCAACTGACTGAGCCACCCAGGTGCCCCAAAAAGTTCATTTTTGAGTTTTGTTTGGCTTTTTTTTTGTTTGTTTTGGGGAGTTCCTTATATATATGTCAGTACCTTATTAGATATATGATTTGCAAATATTTTCTCCTATTCTGTGGGTTATCTTTTCGCTCCATTGATAATGTCCTTTGATACACAAAAGTCTTGAATTTGGGTGAAATCCAATTTATTTTTTTTCTTTTGTTGCCTGTGCTTCTGTTGTTACATGTGGGCACCACTTTTGAAACACAACTGTGTTTGGCAGAACAGTGCATTGTACTTAGTCATTAGAACCTGTTTGCATTAAGTGTGTCGGTCATTTTCCAGGCTTAGCCAGTTGTAGAAAAGAGAGACGGAGTTACCTGAAGGAGAGGCTGGGGTAAGATGTTACCATGAGCGCAGGGATTTTTGCCAATATTAGAGCAACAGCTGTCTGACAGGAACAAGGAAAAGAGTTGCTAACAGGGGAGAGAATTGCATTGAGAAGAGGAAGCGCTTAAGTTCCCTGTTTCACAATTTGAACCAATCTTAGATGAAATGGCCTTACTGAAGTGGGGAAAGCAAATGTCATGAAAAAGCTGTGTAGTGCTTTTAAATTTTTTTTTTCAACGTTTATTTATTTTTGGGACAGAGACAGACAGAGCATGAACGGGGGAGGGGCAGAGAGAGAGGGAGACACAGAATCGGAAACAGGCTCCAGGCTCTGAGCCATCAGCCCAGAGCCCGATGCGGGGCTCGAACTCACGGACCGCGAGATCGTGACCTGGCTGAAGTCGGACGCTTAACCGACTGCGCCACCCAGGCGCCCCTGTGTAGTGCTTTTAAAAGACATCCCTCACAGTCCTCTTGGTTCCATCCTATGAATTAGGGAAGCGTGCCATATGTGAGAACATGGTAAACGTGCTATGTAAGATTGTTTTGTTATTGTTTGTGTAGTAACTAAGCATGTGATGCAGGAGCCTAAGAACCGGGATCGAGGAGGGAAGGCATGGTTGTGGAAGGCACCTAGATCTCCCTTCCAGGAAAGACTTACTGCCCAACTGCAAGGGGTGTAATCAAGAGGAGCCTCTAGCTGTTAAATCCGTCTGATTCTGCCTCAGCTACAGAGGCCACTCTTCACCTGAGGTCGTGCCCTTCTGCGTGCAGCCTGCATTTGGTGACTGAGAAAGGTCAGGCCATTTTGACCCAATGTGGGACACTCATGTGGGCAGTGCTTGCTCTAAAGTGCTCTAGTGGGGTGGTAAAGCCTCTTCAGGTCTTTACTGCCTCCTCTGATTCATTCTCCTTCCACTCCCTTCCTTGCCCAAGTATCGATCCTTGACCAACATCTTCTACCTGAAATCCAGCTCGGCATCTGCTTCTGAAGAACCCAACCTGTGACCAGTGACCCTAATGATGATCTAATCTGGACTCTTTTTTTTTTTTTTTTTAAATAATGAAAGTTATTTTTTCCAAATTCAAAATTATCCTCACTTCTTTTTTTTTTTTTTGAAATTTTCAGATTAAAAAAATTTTTTTAATATGAAATTTATTGTCAAATTGGTTTCCATACAACACCCAGTGCTCATCCCAACAGGTGCCCTGCTCAATGCCCATCACCCGCTTTCCCCTCCCTCACACCCCCCCATCAACCCTCAGTTTATTCTCAGTTTTTAAGAGTCTCTTATGGTTTGCCTCCCTCCCTCTCTAACTTTTATTTCTTTTTTTTTTTTTTGCCTTCCCCTCCCCTGTGGTCTTCTGTTAAGTTTCTCAGGATCCACATAAGAGTGAAAACATATGGTATCCGTCTTTCTCTGTATGGCTTACTTCACTTAGCATAACTCTCTCCATTTCCATTCACGTTGCTACAAAAGGCCATATTTCATTCTTTCTCATTGCCAAATAGTATTCCATTGTGTCTATAAACCACAATTTCTTTATCCATTCACCAGTTGATGGACATTTAAGCTCTTTCCATAATTTGGCTATTGTTGAAAGTGCTGCTATAAACATTGGGGTACAAGTGCCCCTATGCATCAGCACTCCTGTATCCCTTGGGTAAATTCCTAGCAGTGCTATTGCTGGGTCATAGGGTAGGTCTATTTTTAATTTTTTGAGGAACCTCCACAGTGTTTTCCAGAGTGGCGGCACCAGTTTGCATTCCTACCAACAGTGCAAGCGGATTCCCGTTTCTCCACATCCTCTCCAGCATCTATAGTCTCCTGATTTGTTCATTTTGGCCACTCTGACTGGCATGAGGTGATATCTCAGTGTGGTTTTGATTTGTATTTCCCTGATGAGGAGTGACGTTGAGCATCTTTTCATGTGCCTGTTGGCCATCTGGATGTTTTCTTTAGAGAAGTGTCTATTCATGCTTTCTGCCCATTTCTTCACTGGATTATTTGTTTTTGGGGTGTGGAGTTTGGTGAGTTCTTTATAGATTTTGGATACTAGCACTTTGTCTGATCTGTCATTTGCAAATATCTTTTCCCATTCCATTGGTTGTCTTTTAGTTTTGTTGGTTGTTTCCTTTGCAATGCAGAAGCTTTTTATCATCATGAGGTCCCAATAGTTCATTTTTGCTTTTAATTCCCTTGCCTTTGGAGATGTGTCAAGTAAGAAATTGCTGTGGCTGGGGTCAGAGAGGTTTTTTCCTGCTTCCTCCTCTAGGGTTTTGATGGTTTCCTGTCTCACATTCAGGTCCTTTATCCATTTTGAGTTTATTTTTGTGAAGTGTGTAAAAAAGTGTCCTAGTCCTCACTTCTTGTAGAATGAAGTAAATATTTCAACAGAAAGAAAAAAAAAAATCACTCGTAATGTTGTCCGCCATCTTTGGAAACCATTTCTCACAGCGTTGGGTAACTATTCTAACATTTGGGTGGGTCATTATTTACTTATGCCTTGAATGATTATTGTTGTTTATTCTTTTTTTTTTTTTTAAGTTTTTTACCAGCATAAATAATGCTACCATGCATGTTCTCGTGCATGAGTTTTTATGTGTTCTAAATTATTTTCTTAGGCTCCAGTCCCAGAATTACTGGGTTAAAGGTGTGCCATTTTAAAGGCTCTTATCGGATAGTTTTCCAAAGATTTGAACCAGCTTTTACTATTATCAACAGAGTACAACAGGGCATTGGGGTGCCCCTTTCAGTGCCTTTTCCCTATCATTTCATAGATGAGATAATTACTGGTTAGTCATTTGTGACAGTGAAGAGTCTCCTGAATCTTCGATTAGATTAGTTCTCTTTTGCCCAAATGTGTATAAAACCCAAAAGTGCAAAGCAGCTCTTCTCATCAGCTTACCAGTGTACTTTATTCTTAGACGTGGAATGCTAACTCTCAGGATGCTTTTGTGGGGAAAAAGGAATAGGTGTGATGGTAAATGTGCAGAGATTCCACCCTGGGGAGTAATTAGAGACAAATCACAGAAGCTGTGGCCTTGAAAAGAACTGTCCAGGCAGAGACTACACCAGTGGACAGGCACCCTGGACCCAGTAGGTCCCCTCGTTTCTGTCACGGTGCTGTGCGTGTGTGGTAGCAGTGGGCCCAAAACACAAGAAAACCTGGGGACACCCAGACAGTAGTGTTATTTCACTTTACAAACGGTGATATTCTACACCTGTAGAATATTCTATACCTGTAGGTGTTCTACACCTGTTCCATAACCTTCTCTTTTTTTACTTAATATATCATAAAGTTTCCATGTCATTAAATACGTGTCTATACATGGTTTGAATAGTTTGCATTAGGCTAAATAAAATATATAGATTCTGAAACAGGTCTTAGTATTTTCGTTTTATTTTTATTTTTTTAATTTTTTTTTTAACGTTTATTTATTTTTGAGACAGAGAGAGACAGAGCATGAACGGGGGAGGGTCAGAGAGAGGGAGACACAGAATCTGAAACAGGCTCCAGGCTCTGAGCTGTCAGCACAGAGCCCGACGCGGGGCTCGAACTCACGGACCGCGAGATCATGACCTGAGCCGAAGTCGGACGCCCAACTGACTGAGCCACCCAGGCGCCCCAGTATTTTCATTTTAAAGATGAAGGCACTGATGGGCAGAAAGCTTTACAAACTTGTGCAGTTCCCACAATTAGTAAGTGGAGTAACTCCCATTGAACTGAAGTCACATCTGAGTCCAGAACCCAAGATTTTTCATTATACCATGTGACCCTCCAGGCATAAACAGTTAAGCCCAACACCAACCCTGTTCTTTTGACTATCTGGCAGGAGCTATGCAGAGTGGGGGGTGTGTATCGGCAGGCAGAGTGGTAGAAATGCAGCTCCCAACCACCATCCCCCTGAAATTTTTCTGTTCCTTTGCAATTAACAAGCTTACAGCAATTTAAATTCAGTTCAGTCACGTAACCATTAGGCACTGGGAACACAGAGATTAACAGGGATGCCGGTTTAAACAGCTGTGTCTGCCTCAACACGTTTCAAACACGAGGGCAAAGGGGAAACATGTTCATGCCTGTGTGCCTACCACACGCTCACGTGCCACCCCGAGATCACTGCTGGTCCCTCACTTGTGTATGTACGGTCTCTGCCAGAGAAATGGGGCCTAATTAGAGTGGCACACATTTGCTCATATGTCAGATTCCTCTTGATACCAAAGGAAGCCTTTCTCTCTGGTTTTTAGTGATGAAGATACCAATTGCGATTTCCTCCCCATCGTATGCTACCACTAATGCTGATGTCCGATTTGGACAGGACACGAGCATTTGCCTCTTAGAAAGGGTGCCTCTGATTCCCACTAGAGGGCACTTGATGCTAATTCTGGGCCAGGTGCCATCCCTGGGGGCATTGGAAGTCTTCCTTCTATGATCACCGGCTGTCAGATTCACAAAAAGGCCCTGGTGCTCGCTTTGTTTGTTCTAGAGAATGGTTGGGGAGTGTTTCCTTGGCCAGCTTGGAGAGGAGGAGAGAGTGGTGGGAGCATTCCCTGCCTGCCTGGCTCTCCTTAACGCCCCCTCCCCTGCCTTCCCTCCAGAACCTGTCCTTCAGGGCAGCAGGCGCTACGGAGAGTGGAGGCAGAAGGGTGTCACCTGCCTTCAAGAGCAATAACCATGCACAGTGCCGCTCGGAGCCTGCAACGTTTGGAGGAGTGGATTAACCATGGAGGGGTTGCGAGAACTCCCAGTTCAGAACACAAAAGAAGAAAGAACAGAACATTGCGATGCAAAGATTTATGAGGGAGAAAGATTCACTAAGAAAAGGAAATTGGAAACCAAGGAAGCAGAATATTCAAAAGACAGCCATGCACCGCGCATAATAATGAAGTTTCCCTGACTCCCTTTGGCTCAGGTCGGTCTCTTTAATAATTTATATAGCAACTCTCCTTCGTCTGCCAACAGGTGGGTCTGGGGGCTTTGCAAATGTTTCCTTATTGCTCCTTTCACCGTGTCCGAGAGGAAGGTCAGGGTGTCCAGAAGGCTTTCCTTTGGGCACCCAGATGGAGAAACAGCCTCTGTGTGCCTGTCATTTGCATAAGGTAATGGAGTGAGACTATGGCAGCTAGGGGACTAGCGGGCAGACTTCCTCATTGGTGCCATATGGACCATGCCGAGGTCCCACAGGCACCTCAAGAGGATGGGTTGGGACTGAGGAGTGCAGGCAAATGTCCGTAGGTGAGTGGACTTTGCGATGGAGGCAGACACTCAGACTGAACTGGATCCCTTTGCACAGTGGTGCCACCGAGACCTGATCTCTGGCTGTGTCTCGTTCGGTTGATTTATGATGTGGGGGATGCTCACCGCATGCTCTCTTGGCTCCCATCCCCCTAGTGTGGGCTCGTGCCTCTCCGCCCTGGGCTTGCAGCTAGCCCCGCTTCGCCCTCTCCGTTGGGGTTGGGACTGGGCACAATCACTGCCGGAAACCTGTTCCCCAGACCCCGTTTCTACCGTGCCCTCCCCAGACAGAAACCCTTTTGGGGTGGAACTCACAAGCAAGTCGTATCAGTCCTGCAGAGATGCTCTGTTTGTGTGATGTTTTAAAAAATATTTTGAGGGGCGCCTGGGTGGCGCAGTCGGTTAGGCGTCCGACTTCAGCCAGGTCACGATCTCGCGGTCCGTGAGTTCGAGCCCCGCATCAGGCTCTGGGCTGATGGCTCAGAGCCTGGAGCCTGTTTCCGATTCTGTGTCTCCCTCTCTCTCTGCCCCTCCCCCATTCATGCTCTGTCTCTCTCTGTCCCAAAAATGAATAAACGTTGAAAAAAAAATTAAAAAAAAAAAAAATTTTTTTTAAAATAAAAAAAAATAAAAAAAATAAAAAATATTTTGAATTTGTTTCCAATGTTGAACTGGGACGATTTTAGATAAAAATCTGAATTTCTAGGGGCGCCTGGGTGGCTCAGTCAGTTAAGCGTCTGACTTCGGCTCAGGTCATGATCTCACAGTTCGTGAATTCGAGCCCCGCGTCGGGCTCTGTGCTGACAGCTCAGAGCCTGGAGCCTGCTTCACATTCTGTGTCTCCCTCTCTCTCTGCCCCTTCCCTGCTCATGCTGTGTCTCTCTCTGTCTCAAAAATAAATAAACATTAAAAAAAATCTGAATTTCTAGCTTATGGGGGGAAAATTAAAGTATTTGTCAACACTAGTTCTGCACTTCCACATTACAGTGGATTGAGCAGAGTAGTGTCACTGCCTTCAGACAGGGCTTGTGTTTCCAGTTCACTTCTGTCCCTACACCTCCCCTGCCTACATATCTCCCCAGCTTTACTGCTAAGGGTGACCTGTCTGGGTCCCCTAGACCGAGCTTATGATTCTTGTTCTATGGCAGACCTTGACCCAGAACAGAGGGTCCCAGAGCAGCATTACCAAAGGGGTTCCAGCTTCATGGTCCTCATGCCCAGTGATGATAATTCCAAGTCTGGCTTTCAAAGAAAACACACATGCGCACGCACACGTGCACACACACATACACACGCATGCACACGCGTATGCACATGCACACACACACACACACACACACACACACACACACACACAAGTGATACTGTTTCTTAGCCAGGCAGTGTCACTAAGGATAGAAAGGAGGGGTCAGTTATAAAAAGAGATTATTGAACTGTCTTGTAAAAGCAATACAGTTTAGTAATTTGATTATGGGAAGTGAGGGAGAGAAAGAAGACAAGGATGTCTCCAAAATTTCTGGCTGAATAACTAGGAAGATAGTGGTGACATTTACTGAGAAGTGGAGGCCTGGAGGAGGGGCAGGTTTGGGGAGCACCAGATAGATGCAGAAAACAATTGGATCTCTGACTCCCAGGCTCAGTGGTGATGCCTGGACTGAAGATAGGGTTTGCAGAGCCACCAGCTCTGAGGTGGATGATGAAGCCATGAGAGTGAAGAGATGGCCCAGGGAGGGGATGCAGTCTGAGAAGAGAATAAGGCCAAAGTTAAAGTATTAGGAAGCACCAGGCAGGGGAAGAGTCAGCAGGAGACTGGGAAGAGACTTCTCCTCACAGTGGCATGGTGACTGTCAGAAGCTGGAGTCTCAGAAGCCCAGAGAGAAGAGAACTTCTAGAAGGGAGTGGTTAGAGAGGCCATATAAAATGGGGTGTGAAGGGAAGAATCTATTTGGGAGTTTGGAAAGAAGTCATTGTTTTGTTTTCAGGGAACAATAGTTGTAGGGATGGAGACAGGAGCCTTATTGCTGTGAGTTGACACATCAATGGGAGAAGAGTGGAAATGTGGTTGCCAACTATTCTTTTGAGAAGAAGAAGAAGAAGAAGAAGAAGAAGAAGAAGAAGAAGAAGAAGAAGAAGAAGAAGAAGTTGATAATGAAGGGAAGAAGGAAGGAAGGAAGGAAGGAAGGAGATAAAAAGTAGTTCAGAGAAATTGCAGAATTGGAACGGGTGCTTGCTTTTTCTTCAGGTGGAAGAGGTATGGGCATTTTGACATGTTGCAGACTGCAGTGGGGAAAGAGGGGCTGACTTTAACGGGGTGTGGAGTATGCGTGGAGAAGAGCCCAGCACAGTGCAGGTGGGGTGCAAAGCACAGGGCCAGCGTCAAGATCAGGGAAAGGGACCGTTCACCTGCTGGGTCTAGAGAAAAAAAAAAGGAGAAGGAGGTTGTGGGTAAAGAAGTAGGAAGTTGGAACTCATGTTTGATTGTTTCAGATGTCTTTCAAGTTGGAAGTGAGGCAGGTGGCTGGAGGAGAGGACTGGGGTGTGGAATCTGTGGTGTGGAGAATGCTCTCCTTTGGGGGCTCTATCTGAGCCCCAGAAGTAGATATAAGAAATTCCTCATATCCGCTCTTCCTATATTCTTTAGAGGTTTTTTTTTACTTCTTTAAAAAATTATATTGCCCATTTTAAGTATACAACTTAATAATTCTTAGTGCATTTATAGAGCTGTACAGCCAGAATCACAATGCAACTTTATCAACATTTCCATCACCCCTTAACAATCCCTCATGCCCATTTTCAGCCAATCCCCATTCTGTCCTTTAGCCCCAGGCAATCACTAATCTACTTTGAGTCTCTTTGAATTCGTCTGTTTTGGAAATTTCATAGAAATGGAATCATACAACCTGTGGTCTTCTTTTACTTAGCATAATGTTTTCAAGAGTTCATCCATGTCAAGCATGTTTCAGTACTTTATTCCTTTTGATGGCCAAATAATGGCCTACTGTGTGTATATATCTCATTTATTTATTTATTCACAGTTCATTTGAGTTGTTTCAAGATTTTGGCTGTTCTGAATCATGCTGCTGTGAGCATTCATGTCCATGTCTGTATGCACATAGGTTTCCTTTTCTCTTGTGTAAATACCTAGGAGTGGACTCACTGGGTGTTACAGTAAGGATTTTTTCCCCCTTTTTAAGAAACTGCCACATTGTTTTTCAAGGCAGCTGAACCATTTTACAGTCCCACCAGCAATGTATGAGGGTTCCAGTTTCTCCACATCCTTGCCAACACTTGATATTGTCTGGTATTTTTTATTATAAACATTCAAGTGATATGAAGTGGTATCTCATTGTGGTTTTAATTTACTTTTTCCTAATGGTAATGATGCTGAGCATCTTTTCACGTACTTATTAGCCATTCATATATCCTCTTTGGTGAAATACTATTCAAATCCTTCGCCCATTAAAAAATGAGTTTTTTCTTATCATTGAGTTGTAAGAGGGCTTCTTTACTTAGACAATAACGCATTATTCCAGTCCCCTGTTATAGTTAGTATTTCTTCATATGAAATTTCCCCTCTTGAAATTACTGTGTGATATCTCTCTGTATTGCATTCTGATTTATACACGTGGCTACTAACATCTGTTCTCTGATAGGCAAGTAGGAAATACTCAGAAAAGAAATATGAGGGGTGTCTGAGTGGCTCATTCGGTTGAACATCTGACTTGGGCTCAGGTCATGATCTCACAGTTCATGAGTTTGAGCCCCGCATTGAGCTCTGTGCTAACAGCTCAGAGCCTAGAGCCTGCTTCGGATTCTGTCTCCCTCTCTCTCTGACCCTCCCCTGCTCACACTCTGTCTCTCTGTCTCTCTGTCTCTCTCTCTCAAAAATAAATAAACATTCTAAAAATGAAAGAAAGAAAAGAAATACAAAAAAGAGAAAGCCTCGGAGCTAGACAAATGTGCATCCGGATTCTAGTTTTGCCACTTACTTCAACGTGACCTTAGACAAGGCATTTAAACTTTACAAACTTTCGTGTTATCATCTGTAAAACGGGAAAATGATGCCCTCCCCCCACACACAGGATTTCCTTTTTTTTTAAAGAAAATTTTTTTTAACGTTTATTGATTTTTGAGACAGAGAGAGACAGAGCATGACGGGGGAGGGTCAGAGAGAGGGAGACACAGAATCTGAAACAGGCTCCAGGCTCTGAGCTGTCAGCACAGGGCCCGACGCGGGGCTCGAACTCACAGACTGTGAGATCATGACCTGAGCCGAAGTCGGACGCTTAACCGACTGAGCCACCCAGGCGCCCCTGGATTTTCTTAAAGATAAGAGTTACATAAATAGTTTATCACAGAGATTGACACTTAGCAACGACTCAATAAATGAGGGCGAGCCACAAGGGGAGCGAGTGGTCAAGAGCTGAAAATAAATCTTAGCGTGTTCTGCCACTGAGAGTATTATTCAGTCAAACCACATTTGATGAAAAGATCCTTGTTGTTATTTGGTGAAAAACGTCCTTGACCAGGGGTGCCTGGGTGGCTCAGGTGGTTGAGCGTCCAACTTCAGCTCAGGTCATGATCTCACGGTTCGTGGGTTCAAGCCCCACGTCATGCTCTGTGCCAACAGCTCAGAGCCGGGAGCCTGCTTCGGATTCTGCGCCTCCCTCTCTCTCTGTTCCTCCCCCAGTCACACTCTGTCTGTCTCTCTCTCTCTCTCTCAAAAATAAATAAAGATTAAAAAAAAATTTTATAAATGTCCTTAACTGGCACCTGAGTGCTACTGTTGTTGAAGAGATGTCAAAGAGAGAGGCCAAATGATGGCTCAGAAAGGTCCTCCTGTCGCTCCTGCGCTGTGAGAGCTTATCACGAATGTGGGCTGCAGTCCTCAGCTTCATGGGGCCCATTTCATCAGGACCTTCACAGTGTCCAGGCTTTGGAAGCCCGACTCATGGCAACTCAACTCACATTGTTATTTTAGTCTTTAGGATAACGACAGCGACTCGCTCTTTCGGGGATTGATCCATTACTCAGTCACTAACCGTCATGAAGGTTAGAAAGCAGTTACTTATTATCATGTCCAACTGACTATATACGGAGACACAGGCTTAAGCTAAAATGCCCGAGTTTGCACTGAAAAAGCGTAAATGACGACACATCACGAGCACCACTGCACTGCTTATGATGATAATTACTTAGTTTACAGGTAGATTTGGACATTTCCATATATTCATGTCTTGTGTGTAAAATGCTTTGCTGCCTCGAACAGTGTTAGAAGCAGAATCAGGAATAGACACGATGAAGGAGTCATAAAGGGGTGATAGACTGCCAGATGAAGGATGGATCCTAAGGCTGTTAGAGCCCGACACTGCCACCTGGGGGCTCGGGGCAGTTTCTGCACTCCTGGGTGGGGAGGCCGGAGTGTGCTTGCGAACACCTTCCTCTTGTTCTGAGAGGGTCTTCTTAGTGATCAGTGTGGTCGAGGAGACATAAGTGGGGAACCCTGCCTCACACGTGTTAAGTATGCTATTTAGATCTGTTTCCCGGAGTGTGATCTGTTACCTGCAGCATGAGGACACTTCCTTCTACACTTGCATTCGAGCCTGTGCACTCTGCAAGTTGCGTGTGTGTGGAAGGCACGGGTGGGCTTTGCTCCATCACCTACCCTCTAAGGCCTAGAGCCCAGATTGCAGGCACGTGTGACACACAGGCCTGGTTGCTCCTTTGTTGCACACCAGAGAACAAACGAGAGGACGAGGTGGGCGGCGTACCCTTTGGTTTTACTTAGCACCAGGCGGGCCATTTGTGTCACAGACAGGGGGCATGATGCACCTCGTATGAGGACGAAGACACAGAGGCAAAGAAATGAGGTGGGCTTTGCACTGAAGAAGGGGAGAACTTTGGGTCTGTGGGAAGTGGAGCCCAGTTTCTGGACGTGGCAATGTAATGACATCGGTTAGCTAGTCTCTGTTGTATGTTCCTTGGCCCAAGGGCATTTATTACACATTCAGACCAGTGTTAGCCATGTTTGGGGAGTTGAAGAGTATGATTATGCTCACACGGGAGGCACAGTGTGTGGCATGGGCTGCTATTCCACTTACAAAGAGGCGAGGTGAAAGCAGGGTCTTAGTGCCTTGATGTTCTAGAGCAAGGACTGCGCCTGAGATGACATGTGACAAACAGGATTTATGAACAAGTAAGCTTTTCTTAGTGACCACTAGAGGTGCTTGGGAAGGTGAGACGGATAGAGACCGGACTTCCTGCAGTCATAGAGGACAGGGGCTCAAGCTAATGTTATTTGGGGATGAAAGGTCAAAGAATTTGAGCACCTCCGGGTCATATAAATACCGTAGGGCTAACAAAATCACTGACACTATCACAAGCAGAAGCATAATCCAAGGACAATATTAGCGATCTGGCATTGCCAAACCATTAATGATAAGCAATACAAGACTGACATTTATTTCCCCCCCTCTTCTCTTGCCACACGTGGAAATCTGGGCGGGGTCAAACAGTCCTTGCTCGTGGTTCATACAGGACCTTGTGCTCTCTGGAGCCTCTCCTAAATGCCCTTCTTGCTTCATGGCTCCCGCAATTGACCAGCTCTGATGCTCTGATTCAGTTTCTATTCTTGACTTTTATTTTGCTCTGCATTATTCATCACCCTGTGATTTTTAAGAATTAGCAGTCCGCTCTGCCTTAGCCTTTCATGGTGTCCTCAGACTTCGTGGTCTCTGATTGTCCTCCTTACGTCCTCCTTTCCTCCTTCTCTTCCCTGCTCTAGAAAAGGATTTAAGGTGCCCATAGAGATGTAGTTGGCCAAGATAATATATTAAGTAAATTTAAAATATTAAATTAATTTTAAATTAAAAGTGAACAAAAGAAAAACGAGAGCAAGTAATAAGGGGGATGCAAATGTATATCCCTTAGAGTCCCAACTCTTGGTTACTAGCGGGTCCTCCTTCGGTCCGTGCTTGCTGGAGATGATTCAGAAAGAGGAGAGCGAATTCACTGCCCCAGTCCCAGGGATCATGACGTATAAACACGCCATACCAACATACTCCTGATACTAAAACCAGAAAGAAAAAATTTCCGAAAGAATGTCCTAAACAAGATCGTGTATTATGCAATCACAAAGGCCCTCACCCACAACAGCAATTCTTAAGGTAGGCACTGGGGTGGAACTCATTAGGGGTGACCACACCAAAGCTCCGTTCAATAAAAGTGGTTTTCCAGGCGGTCAGTTCAATAAGATCTGCTGGTCTAGATTTTCATAGTTGTTGGATGGTGGTGAGTATGAGACTCTTTCCCTCAGGAGTAATGGATCTTCTCTCCTGTGTTTCCCAGTAAGCTCAGGACTTTGTCCCATAATGGTGGTCCATCGTGCTGTGGATAGGATGACTTTTGACTTTGTTCCCTGAGCCCTGCCAGTACAGCCTTCCACTGCTTATGACCTGGCTTCTAGGCTCAACCTGGGTCGCTCTCCCCTCTCTTTCCTGTTAATCTTTAAAATTCCAGCATATTCATCTAGTCCTATCGAAGGCAACCCCTCCTTCCACACCATCTGTGCAGCCTTGGGTGGGTTCCTCATCCTTCCCAAGACTTACTTTCCCTAACTAAAATGGGCTGTATCTATGACATGGTTTTGATGTGAAGAGTCAATGAAATAGATAAATCCTCTAGCACAGTGCCTGGCAAATATAAGGCAAAAGAAAAATCTTGGTTCTCCTCTCCTTTAATATGAGACCGCATTTAAAGAATTTATAGCTTGTTAAATCTAGCATGTTACTTATTTCATGTGTAATTGTTTTCTTCTAAGGAGAGTATGCCTTTCAATTATTTAAGCCCCACTTCCGCCCAAATTACAGATCATAGTGCTCTGAGCATAGTAGGAACTCAATGCATATGGATTGAATAATTCCAACTGGAATGCTTTGAAAGGGAGGAGTAGAGCAGGAAAGGGGACAAATCCATCTGAGGGTCCATATGGTGGTCAGTTAAAGCCGTGGCAGTACCTTGTTCCCAAGGTACCCTCCTATCATTTCCCAAAGCTATTTGTCCTGTCAGTGTGATTAAGAGACAGTAAGACAGTGAGAGAGACAGAGACAGAGACTGAGAGAAATGTGGGTAGGGGGTAGAAGGCAGGAGGGAGCTACAACAGTCTTTTTTTCTCCCCATTCAATGTCACTAAATAACCCAAATATTTTAATAGTCCTATTTTCTCAATTCTCTTGCAATTTAATTGAGGACTTTGGTAATGCACAGTTGTTAGCACATTAAGGATTATTTTTTTTCTTAAGAAAAGCTTTGTGGTTGAATGAAAGTCACATACAGAAGGAATATATATATTTTTTTAATCTCAATTGTAGAACAATTCTCAAACATGAGTCAAACACTCTCCCCACCCCTTTTTCTTCACCAGCCTCCCCCAGTGCCATGTAGGGAGACTTGAAAATAACTCACGGTATTTCAGGGGAAATCGGCAGGCTATTTAACTTATCCTAGATGGGTCTTAATATAGAAGTATCCTCCCCTCAGTATATAGCACAAAGCAGGTGTAGGTGGGTCCAGGGTGGAGGAGTTGAGTGGGCCTGCCCATTTAGGGAGCTCAAGCATATCAGAGCATGTCAGAACGTTGGGGGCGGCTGGCCGTGGATTCTGTTCGAGTGTGGGCTTAATGAGCCTCAAGGGAGAGGACCAGGGCCAGCTGGAGCTAATGGTTCCTCCTTTTAATAATTGCAGCCAGTAAAAGGGATACCTTTTAACGTCACCAACTGGAACGTTTTATCTGGAGAAAAAGGACAGACCGAGTGTACTGAGTCAGTTCAAGGAGGCTGTATGGGGTGATGGGGAGGGATGGTTTTGAGCATAACTGCATGACACTGTGGGGTGTGATATCCCTGATAATAAAACTTTAGGTGGGTCTCTGTCTCTGCCTGGTTCTGAGCATTTTGGACAATCGCATACTAACTTTCAAAAGTCAGGTAATGTCCATCCAATCCCAGATATCTCTCTATATTAAGAACTACAAAAGTCTTTTTGCTTTGGGACTTCATGAAGTTGGAAGAATTAAGAATGACTAAGCTCACATTCTGGAATTAGAATTTCTTGCATTTTACCATATGACTAACGCACACACATAAATGCATACACAAGCTGCAAAGCATATAAAGTAGACGTGCTAGGACACTGGTAAAAATCCTCAGGTCTGACTGAGAGAATGACCTGTGTTCGTGTCCAACTCATGACTCTCTTATTCTGGTTCTGTAGATTCTCTTCTATGCACCATGCTAGTTTTTCTAAATGACAGGCCACCCCGAGACGTGTATTTCTGCTCCTGGGGCCTTTCTTCCCTATCTTTATTATACGCTGGTTCACTTTGTGCATGGCTTTTATCGGCATATTGCCAAGAAAATTGCTGACTTCCTCCTACGAGTAAAGAGAAACAATCAGACTAGAGCTGCCCCCAGCACAGCAGCCCGCCCACCCGAATCTGTTGGGGCTATGCTGCCTTTCTGACTTCGGTGTAGATGAGCCCTCTGTCTTGTCTAAAAGTCCCAGCTCCCCCACTTGGACCTCTGATCCCAGCTCCTCTCACCGACTCCAGCGCAGCTCTCCCCGCCCTCGCCTCCCTGCCCTCTATGGTCAGCATGCACACGTGCTGTTATTCTCCCATCTAGACAATAAATCTTTTCTTGACCCCACTTCCTTCCACAGCTGCATCCCATTTCCCCGTTCCCCTTTATAGCAAAACTCCTTGAAAGAGGTGCTGCCTCCAATTCCTTTCTCCCATTATCTCATAAACCCACTTCAAGCAGGCGTCTGTCTCCATTAGGTCGCGGAGGCTACCGTCCACAGGGTCAACAATGACTTCTACGGAGCTAAAGCCAGTAGTCCTTTCTCGTGATCGGCCACTGCCCCTCCCCCCATCACCTCTCCAACCCCACCACTGACTTGGCTCCCTCCGTCCCCACTCTCCACAGTCCTTACTGTTCCACAAATCTTCCAGCACACTCTCTCCTCAGGCCTTGGTACTGGCTGTTTTGTCAGCCTGGGATGCTCTTCCTCCAGCGATCTGCATGCCTATCTCCCAGATTTCTCTTAAAGCTCTGCTCAAGTGTCACCTTTTCAGTGAGGCCCACCCCGACCATCCTCCTTAACCTTGCAGTCCCCACCCCAGCTTGCTGCCCCTCCCGGTTCTCCTTTATATTAGTTAACTATTGCCGCATAACAAATTGTCCCCAAACATAGCAGCTTAAAACAACAACAGATATTTCTTATCTCTCATAGTTTCTGTGGGCCAGGAATTTGGGAGTGCTGGGTAGATTCTGGTTTGGACTCTCCCGTGAGATTGAGGTCATATGTCACTGCAGCAGTCATCTGAAGGTTTGACTGGGGCTGGAGGATTCATTTCTTTCTTTCTTTCTTTGTTTCTTTCTTTCTTTCTTTCTTTCTCTCATGTTTATTTATTTTTGACAGAGAGACAGAGACAGAGCATGAGCATGAGCATGGGAAGGGTAGAGAGAGAGACACAGAATCCGAAGCAGGCTCCAGGCTCCGAGCTGTCAGCACAGAGCCCGATACGGGACTCGAACCCACAAACTGTGAGGTCATGACCTGAGCTAAAGTTGGACGCTTAACCAACTGAGCCACCCAGGCGCCCCTGGAGGATTCAGTTAGAAGATGGTTTATTTACCTGGCTGTGGGCAGGAGACCTCAGTTTTTCCTCACATGGACGTCTCCCAGGGTATTTGAGTATGCCTTACGCCATGGCAGCTGGGTTCCCCCAGAACAAGCAATCCAAGAGACAGCCCACAGAGACCACAACATCAATTTAACCTAGCCTTGGAAGTCACACACTATCCCTCCCACAGTCTCCTGTTGGTCACATAGGCCAGATCTATACAGAGAGGTGGGATCACGGGCACCATCTTGAAGGCTGACCACCACACCTTCACTCTATTTCTTTCCATAGTGCTCACCACCCTCTGGGACACCATATTGTTTACCTATTTCAGATGTTTACTTTTGGTCTCCCCACACTAGGATGTAAGGTCCCTGCGGGTGGTGGTTTTGATCTGTTTCACTGAGTGTTAGATCTCTGGTGTCTACACTGTGTCTGGCATAGAGGAAGCACTCAGATATTTGTCAAATGAGCAATTGAATATAAAACCCTGTAAAACTCTGTCTGCCTACCTGATTGTTATTCTGGAGAAGCTTCTCTGTCTTAAATTGCAAAAAGCTGCAGCTCCAGCAGACTCTTTACACTTCCCTGAGCATTCAGTGACCCATCTTTGTTTTCTGACCCAATCCATTTAGTGCCTTTGCCAGAGTGAATAACTTCCTGATTGAGATCTGAGCTAAAAACAAAATCTTCTCCACTGGAGCACCCCGCCCCCCGCAACAACACCATCGCTATACACACTTGCACAGTAAGAGTTTTTCTTTGACCATTTCATGCCTACTTATGTACATAAAAGTAATGAAGTCTCACAATATCTTCTGACTTGGGACTAAGTAGCTAAGGGAATGATGGTACGTAGAAGGAGCAGGTCAAAGGACAGAGCTCTGGAGTGAACGTTGCACAAGAGAACCAAGGGCATATGGTGGCTCCGTTCTGTGGTCTAAGAAAGGAATTATTAGCATGCGGGGGGCGATCCTGCCACCACCAGTATTCAGGAATTACTGAGAGGAGAAGCATCTGTCTCCTCCCTGCTGGGTCTTGGCAATGCCAGCAACTGAGGTGGTAGGGGGCATGCTGGTACCTGAGGAGGAGGAATCCCAGCTGAGGGCAGTGGTGAAGGAGCAGGCAGCAGGGCAAGCTGGTGAGGAGAGAGCCCTGGCTTCTCCTCCGTCCACAGCTCATGGCTCCATCTGTGCTCTTGGGGCTCATCCTGACTTTCCCTCACGAGTTCTTGCTTCCTCCATTTCTCCACATACGTCCCTTGCTTCTTTCTCTACCACAGACTGACCCCCTCAATCTGAAAATGTGATCAGGTCTCCCCTTTCCTAAAAATCTCTCCTCTCTCCTGGGACCACTTTTTCTCAGGGCTTACCTATCTCCCAGGTACAATGAACACACACACACAAAACCACTTGGTCCCGTTTCCAACCACCATTTGTCTTTCCTTAGCAAACTTATTAAATGAGCTCTTCACATTCCTGGCCTTCCTCATCAATTTATCCAGTTATTCATTTATTCATATAAGCAATTTATTGAGGACTTACTATATATAATATACTGTGAATAGAGCAATGGAGTATGGTTTCGATGCTCAAGGCGCTCTCTGCCTAACAGGACACAGATAGGAAACAAATTATAATGTTATATAAGGAGGTGACACAGGAGAGTCATTAGAGAGGAGAGAAGCAGGAGTCAGAGATGGTTTCCCAGAAATGTGGAGCCTGAACTAGATTTTGAAAGACAACAGGTGGATCTAGGGCTGGGCAGTCGAGGGAAACAGAGAGAATCTTGGAAGCTGAATAAGAGATACTGGCCAACTTAAAGGCACCGAGATGATGTAAAATGAAGAAACCATATTTGAGTTGGCAGCATGAAGATCACTGGAGGTCTTTGCAGATGCAGTTGGAGTGAGGAGTATTCTAGCAGGGAGAAATCTTCACATAATAATCAGCAGCCTCTTCGGGTTGGTAGGCGATTAAATGAGTTAATACAGGTAGAGTGTCAATGCCTGGCACACACTTGATTAGTAGGTGGTGGAGCCAGAATGCATATTCTCATCCTTGGGTGCCAGTCCCATGCTCGTTCAGCTGCATCAGGAATGCCTACTCAAAGGTTTCCATGTTCAGAGATCTCTTGGGGACCTCTTGGGGGAGAGAAAAGAGAGGTGGAGCAGGGCAACCCAAGGCAGCTCAGAGGTCTCCGTGCTCGTTCAGGAGAAGCAGGCTCTGAGCTCCCTGTGTTCTGACAGGGCCAAACCTCCTCACCAGTTCTCCCCACATGGCTTCCCGTTCTGACTTCTTCAAAGAGGAGGACGCCCTCTAGGGTGCGGCGGAGGGCAGACCTTATCTCCTGACAGTGCCTGGACACCCCTGCTCCCCTCTCTGCCACACATTGCAGTCGGGGGGCTTTGCTATCAGGGGAGGGGACTGAGGCTGCTGGGGATGGCTGTGCTGTGGCCACTGCAGTTTTGTTGACTGCCCTACGATGAGGAGGGAGTGTTCTCCAGGAAGAGAGCTGTGGGAAGCTTCTGGACACAAGCCCAGGAGGCATGAACCACATGGACTAAAGGGATTAGCAGATCCCCTTCGGTCCCTGACCTGGGGACAATCTCAGATGAGGACAAAAGTAGCGTATTTATGCTACAGTTTGGGTGTGCCTGGGTGGCTCAGTCAGTTGAGCGTCTGACTTCGGCTCAGGTCATGATCTCGCGGTTCGTGAATTCAAGCCCTGCGTCGGGCTCTGTACTGACAGCTCAGAGCCTGGGGCCTGCTTCGGATTCTGTGTCTCCCTCTCTCACTGCCCCTCCCCACTCATGCTCTGTCTCTCTCCCTCGCTCTCTCAAAAATAAACATTAAAAAAAATTTCAAGTTTAAAAATGTCATTCATGAAGAAGCAAGAAGTCACCCATAATACCACCCAGAGATAACCACTGTTAACATGTGCGGGATCCAGGCTTTTCTCTTCACTGACTTTTTCCACTTAATATGGAAACTTAATTTCATATTAATAAATATACTTCCAAATACATCACTTTATTTTTTTCATGAAGATATAAGTGGGGTTTTTTTTAAGTTTTTATTTTACTTCCAGTGAGTTAACATACAGTGTTATATTAGTTGCAGGAGTACAATATAATGATTCAACAATTCCAATATATCACTTTAAATGGTTGTGCAGTATTCCTGTGAATCAACTGAAGGAGTATTTGAGTGGAACAAGAAGGCATGGTTTATGCGGTCCTATATACTGCCTCATCCATTGCCCACCAGGTAGCCTCTCCAGAGACCACATTCCCACACCCTCAGTATATCTCCAACAGGGCTTTTTCCTCCAAACTATTGCCTCCTTCCAAATTCCATTCTTCTAGCTACCCCACTCAAAACCCAAGAGTCACTGTTTCTTCCTTTCCTTAACATCTGCTTATCACACATCTTGTCAATTCTTTGCAATGCTGTTTCACCCCCCCCCCCCTTTCATTCCTGTTTTCAGTACCTGAGGCCAGAACTTTATTAACTTATGCCTAATTATAAAATTCTCCAACTTACTGCAGTTGCTTCTTAATGTATGTCTCTGCCTTCTGTCTTCTCTCTCTCTCTCTCTCTCTCTCTCTCTCTCTCTCTCTATTTCTCTGATTCATTCTGCAGAATGCTGCCAGACTTCAAAAAAACTCAGACTACTCAGAAACCTCCAATCACTTCAAATGTCCTTAAAAACAAGTCTTGCATCTGTGTAGTGCATCTCATATCATTTCTACTTCTGCAAAAACAGTATGTCTGGTAACATATAGGAACATATTATTCTCATTAAAAAAGGTCTACTTATATCTATGATCTAGAAATATCTGTCCACCTCATACCTAGCCCAATACTTGACAAATGGTAGCCACTCAAAGTGATGAATGGATGGATACATGCATGAATGAAGTGCATTCTGTTTCCCACTGACTTTCATCACAAAACTGGAGCTTTGTCTTCTCTGTGTTAAAATTTAGAAGTTAATTAATGGATAGACTTGAAGATCTTGGTGAGGAAGAACCAGCATGGTGCGTGGGCATGAGGCATTGTACTGAGCAGGTTGGTG